>NW_028327178.1:110242074-110842074 GCF_987537825.1 Furipterus horrens
GCAGAGTGGTGTCTCGCCAGCGGGAGCAGCGCCTGTGCCGCCCGACCCTGGGAGGAGCTTCTGGAGGAGAAGGGCGGGGGGTCGGGTGAGTAATTCTGCTGGGACCGCAGACAGGCCAGGACGCATGCTCACCCCACCGCAGCCTGAGGGTCCCGCGGGGCTCGGGGACCTCCGTCCGCCCGGCAGAGATGCTCACAGACACCGATTCAGTCAGAACGAGGTCTTTTACTGGCCCTCGGGGAAAACCGTCCACATACACACGTCCACGTGACTGCGTGCGGCGAAGGGCTTCCCCTTGCGGCGGCGGCGCACACGGTGCCGGGCCTGCGCACCTGCCCCGGGGCGAAGAGCGCAGGACGGACCCTGAGCCCCGGGCGCCCGTCGCTCCTGACTCGCCCGGCCTTGGCCATTCCACGCGTGGGCCTGGCTTTCCAACAGGAGGCTGGGTGTTTGCGATGTTGCCCCCACAGACATGGAGATGGCGAGCGTCCACAACAGGGCTCAGGTGGGGGGCACCCTGGTAGGCGCGGTGCACCGCCTCGTGCAGCATTTGGGGGTCCCCTGCCCCCACGCCTTCCTCTTGCTCTGGGGCTTGACAGCCACCTGGACAGGCCTCCCCGCCACGGGCCGCGGGCAGCTCGGAGCTAGAGATCCTGCTGGCTCCTGCCTCTCCCGGCGGGTGTCCGCCGGGCTGGCGCGACACAGGCAGCAAGGTGGGTCCAGCGGGTGACCGGGGACCTAGGCCAGGGCCAGTGCACACCACGCCTCCCGGCGCAGAGCCCCCCCGAGGCCAGCCTGCGGGCCCAGGGCCGCGGAGGGGAAGGCGAAGTCCTCAGGCTCGAACTTGAACTCCAGCTGGCTGGGGGCCAGGGTGCTGTTCACCTGGCCAGGGGCCTGGAGGGAGGACAGGGACACATGGGAATACGGGAACACAGGCTGGCTCACATGGGGTCGGGACCGCACCCAAGGGGTCTCCTCACTCCTGGAAGGGGGTGGGGGACCCTGCGTGAGCATCAACATGATACTTTGCGGGGCTCTCGGTCCACATCACCTCTCAGGACCAGTGACCGGCCGCGTGGCCAGCTCTGAGATCCCCGGGGGGCCTGCAGGGGCTGGGACCAGGCTAGGGCGTCGGGCTCCCTGAGGAGGTGCCCAGGAGCCAGCTGTGGGCACCTACCCGCCCTGTCTGCCTTACCTGGGAGGGGACGCTGGGCCCAGGGCAGCCTGGGGACGCCAGGCTGGGCTCGGGTTTCAAAGTGGCTGCCGTGTTCTCAGGGTTGGGGACGGAGGATGGCCGCGAGGCTGTGGCATTCCCTGTGGACCCTGGGAGGAGAGGTGGGATGCTTACAGAGCTGTCACACGGCAAGTGAAGGGCTGTGTGTGGCTGCGTCTGTCTGTCCCCCTGCTTCACAGCTGCGTGAGCTCGGGCCACCCCGCCCCTCCCCCGACCAGAGCCCTCCCGGGACAGAGTGCAGGTATTTGCACTTTGGGGAACAATGTTTGCTCTCGCTCGCACCAAACAAGGAAATCTCTAACGGTGGAATGGGGGGCACTCAGTGTGGCTCCCGAGGGCAGACCACCCCCCACGGGCAGGCTGGGGCGGTCCCAGTGGCTGGGGGTCGGCCCGGTGGCCCCTGGCCCTGCACCTGAGGAGCCCTTGGCCCTGGCCATGTTCTTCGGCTTCCGCTTCCGCGTCTGGATGCTCTCCTTCTTCATCGCCAGGGGCCGGGGCACCTGGCAGAGACGGGCAGGGTGGGTGGCCGGCTCCTCGCCCCGGTCACCCTGGGCTGTGGCACAGCCTGCCACTCCTGCAGCCAACGCGTCCTCAGAGCCCTGCTGGGTGCGCTGCGGCCCCCGGTGCCCCCCTCCAGGCGGGGTGGAGGGGGGGCTGCCTCACCCCGACCTCCTAGTGCCACTGGGGGCAGAGGCAGGACTGTGTCCAGCCTGTGCCCCTGCTGAGCAGCCATGGGTGAGCCACAGAGACACGCGGTGCCGCAGGGGGCCCGAAAGGAGGAGCATGTGGGCTTCCCTGTGCCCCCCGCCCCCCACTCACCCCGTGCAGCTTCGTGTACAGCCCACACGCGTTGCACACGGGCTCGCCGTCCGCGTTGCGCCGCCACAGTGTGGTGGTGGTCGTGTGGCAGTTGGTACAGCAGAGACCGGCCCGGCGGGTCGAGGACTGGGGACAGGGGGGGGGGCAGTGTGACCAGGTGCCGGGCACAGTGGGGGGGAGGGACGCAGGGGGCGGTGGTCCGGCCAACCCCGGGGGGCTGCCAAGGTGCAGGGGGCTGTCCTGGGCTCCATACCCCACGAGCCCCACTGTGGTCACGTCACCCATTGCCTCAGTTTCCCCATCAGTGGAATGGGGGTGATGCCAGACCCACCACAGGCCTGCTGTGGGACTAGGGTCTCGTGAAGACCCCGTATCTCTAGGACAGAGTGGCACCTCCGGAGGTCAGGCCCCAGGCTGGACTTTGGTGACCCAGCTGGCCCTCTGGGCACCTGGGACTCAGCACAGATGCTACTCAACGGCTCCCCAGCAGATGGTGGGCTGAGGGCGCCAGGTCCCGCTGTCAGAGCGAGGCGGGGCCCGTCCAGAACCTTCCAAGGGCCCGCCTCCCAGCAGAGCTGAGCCCAACCCTGCAGGCCTGTGTCCAGTGGGGACCCACCCTCCCCATACCTGGGTGCCTGGCAGGGCCCAGGGAGCTAATGCCAAGGGTCCCGGAAGAGCCGGCTGTTTGAGGCTCAGGAATGGGGACCTAACGGGGGTGGGCGTAGGGGCAGAGAGATCCAAGGGGCCCTCTCTCCAGCTCAACAAAGACTCTGTCTGGCTAACTTTTTGCTGTTTGGATGGGGTCTTGTCCCCCACAGCCTGGGAGCTCCAGATGCTCAGTGCCAGGCCCCAGGCCCCCCAAGCTCCCTCGGACCCAGAGCCCTTCCCACATCCCAGCAGCATAGCCTGCTGGTGGCACCCCCCCCCCCCCCGCAGCTACCTGCCCCCAGGCTTTGTCCTCAGCTGCTGCTCTCTCGTCACCCCAGCCCCTGCCCCGGACGCCCCTGAACGTGTCCTGTCCTTGCCTCCGCATGCACCGCCCCTGCCTGTGCAGTGACACGGGGGCCGGCCTGTCACGTCTGCTGCAGAAACCCGTGAGGACCCCACACTCGAAACTGTCCCAAGGAGGTGTGTCCCCTCCCTGATGTGGTCCAGCACAGGAGCCAGCCAATCAAGCAAGAAAAGGACCCTGGTAGGGGGCGTGGGGGTCTGTCTGGAGCCTCTACATGAGGCACCAGCCCTTCCAAGAAAGCTCAGGCCAGTGGCCACAGCCTCCCTGCGGCTAGAAAGCAGCCGCTTTCCCTGGACACGGGTCCCCCTCCCTCGCCCCCACTCCTGTCCGCCCACCGCTCAGGGGTGGAAGCTTCGCACCCGCAGGGCATCCCTGCAGCAGGTGGTCTGCACGCAGAACCTGTATATGTGGAAAACAGACCCCCGGGGCGTGCGCACCCAGGCTCTCCACCCCGGGAGTGCACGGGGCCAGGAGTCTGAATCCCCCGACACTGAGCACAAATGCAAGTTAAGAAAAGGGAGATTAGGGGGCGAGGGGCGGGGGGGGGGATCCAGCAAAAAGGAAAAAGGGCTCAGGGACACCTGTGGGGGTTGCAGGGCGGGGGCGTATAAGGGGGTTCAATGGTGATGGGAAAATACACTAAAGAAAAAAAAGAAAAAGAAACTGGAAATTAAATTAAAATTAAGAAAACAGAAAAAAAAAATAACAAAAAAACCCCAAGTGCTTGCGCATTGGCCTTGCCCTCTCCCCTCCCCAGCCGCGCTTCACACAGGGGAAACTGAGTCTCAGAATCCTCTGAGGGTCCTGGTGCTCCTCAAGTGGGCAGGACCGCCTCCCTCAGCAGGGCACACGCCGGGACAGTCCCTGAGACTCCAGCCACCCTCCTGGCTGTCCTGTGGCTGCTCCCGAGGCCCCGCCCACCAGGCCTCTCCCGGCCTCGGCCTCTTGTTTTCTTTCTCGGTCTGTTTTTTTCAAAAAGAAGTGGAACTTCAAAGGCTGCTGGCTGCAGCAGAGCAGAGCCACCCCAGCTCTGGGACATCCAAGGAAGTCAGGGTGGGGACAGCAGGGGGGGTTGCTGGCAGGGGAGAGGCAGGGACAGGGAAGGGCGCCCAGGGGCGAGGGGTACAGAAGTCACTCTCTGCAGAGGGATGCCGGGGGGAAAGGAAGCCTGCAGGTCCCGCTGACAGCAACCTCAAAGCACGGCTCTGGTTTCCAACAGGCCCCCTGGACATTGGGAGGGGAGACAGACGGATCGACAAGGGGACACACCAGCTGACAGAGCCGCGTCCCTGTTGCTCAGGGTGTGCTTCAAGGGCAGGAGGGTCTGTGACTCCCGCTGTGCCGGGCAGGACACCCAGGGAGCCCCAGTCGAGGTCTGACCCCCTCAGCGAAGGACTCTGGCCCCCCACTGCACGGCCACTTCCTGGAGCCGGTGGTAGGGCCGCCAAAGGCCAATGAGCGTGTGGCCCCTGACCCGGGCTGTGAGCTCCGATGTTGGGGGGGGGCCCTTGGAGCAGGCAGGTGGGGAGGCCCACGGGGCTGGGGAACCACCCCAACTACTCACCCTGAACATCTACAGTGAGCGCCAAGTGCAAACCCCGACACAAGTCACAGTGAACCCCCGGGATGCTGCTGGGGGGGCATGGAAGTCCCCTGACCCCTGCCCCACTCGGCAAACACTTCCTGGGAGTGGTCCCCATGCAGGTCTGTGGGGCCTTGGACAGAGGGGGTCGGGGCAGTCCGCCCTCTGTGGCCTGCAGCCCTGGGGAGAGGAGGAGTCACACAGGCACCTTAATTGCCCCGTGGCCCCCAGACGGGGAACAGAGGCCTCCCCAGGCCAACTGCCTGGACCCAGACTGTCCACGGAGCTGACCAAGCCTCGGGGTTCCGCAGAGCTGCCTCATTTAATCTTCACCGCACGGCATGGGGACAGCTTCTAAATCATCTCCCAGGACTTGGCCAGAAGACCCAGGGCAGGGGGCTCTGCATGAGGGGGACGCAGGGGACCCAGAGGTGGACAGTCCTGGTGGGCACCCAGCGTCGGCCACCTGCAGGCTCTGTGCCCGGGGAAGCTGCCCCAACTCAGAGCCCCAGGCTTGTCCTCCGGCTGGTGCGAGGGTAAACGTCCCAAAGCTTTGATGGCAGATCTTCCTCCCATCTCAAAGCTTTGGGGCAGCTCTGCCTGCCCACCCCCATGTCAGGAGTTTTCTGCTGGGTCGTGAGCCCTGCAAAGGGTGGCAGCACCTTCTGGGTCCTGATGGCCAGCATGTCCTGGGCACCCAGTTCTGCGCCTGGCACCGGGAGAGTGAGCGGAGCCAGAGGAGGGGCCGGTGGGGTCAGCAGGTCTGCGTGGCAGTCCCGGGACCTGACCTTTCCCCTCTTAGCCTCAGGTTCCCCATGATTGAGGGCTGTTCACACCAGACACCAGCCAGTACAGCACACAGGGCTGAGTGCATGAACGCAGGGGCGGAGATGCGAGTGTGCGGTCATGTGGACTCTCAGGGGCCCATTCTCTCTGAGAGGCACAGTGAAGTTGGGGAACCTGCAGAACCCCAGACTCCAGGCCAGAGCAGAGGGAGACCACAGCGGCTGCCTGGGACCTGCAAGACCTAGTCAGCCCCGCTTCTTGCCTGGCCAGCCTGGGGCTCGGAGGGTGGGCCCAAGGCTCCCATAGCAGGGGTGGGGGGCTTCTTTTTCCAGGGAAGGCCTGCGGCTGAGCCCCCCAAGCCCAGAAAGGCAACCATGCAGGCTGGCTGGGCCACCCCACAGAGTTGGCTGGAGAACAGCCCCCTTCCACCCCTGCCAGGGCTCAATACACCAGAACCAGCCAGAACCGGCCAGAACTGGCCTGAACTGGCCTGAACCGGCCAAAACCAGCCCTGACAGGGCTCCTCATAGCAAGCGAGTGTTGGACCAGAAGGCTCAGCACCCCCAGCACTGTACCCCCACCCAGACCTCCGCAGGAGCCGCTGCGGCCTCACCACCTCAGACAGTTCCAGAACCAAGCAGGCCCTTCCACACATTTACAAAATGAAGTGAACACCCACGTTTGCCTGTGAGAGGGTAGAGCAAAGCAGCTTCTGGGGACTGTGCCCCGCCTGGGGCAAAAGTCCGGCTCCCAGTTCCCAGCTCCCACCCCGCCCCGTGACAGAAGGAACCAAAAGTGAAAACGTGTTTTGCTCGCAGAGCCACCGAACAACCGAACAGTGTAGACCTGGTCTGGCGCCCGTCCCTCAGGATCGGGTAAAAAGTGCTCCCCAACAGGGCGGCAGGGCAGCGGCGTGGTGGACCTGAAGCCCCTCCGTGTCCTCCCACGCAGCACCCACCCAGCACCCACCCTCCCAGCCAGGCAAGAAGCTCGCCACCCCAGTCACTCTGGGAACCACTGGGCTGAGCCTCCAGTGGCTGTTCCCTGTCCAGGGACAGAGCACTTCCTGGGAGACCCCCAGACCCCACCAAGTCGCAGCCTCAAGCCCAGGAAGCGGGTCTTTTGTCTCTTCCTGCCACAGTGGTGGGCGGGGAGCCCTGTCATCCTGGCCTGCCTGCCGGGGCATCCCCACCCAGAGCCCTCTCCATGGGTACCCAGGACTTGGGCCTCCGGGCGCCAGTGTGTGGGCCTCCTGCAGCCAGCTGGGTCCCAGGCACGCCGGCCACCTCCTGGCCCGCGACCCGCACTCACCAGGCGCTTCTGGGGCCGCACGAGCGGCCGGTTGACTCCGTTCATCTTGTGGTAGAGGCCGCAGGCATTACACAGGTAGTGGCCGGTGCCGTCGCGGCGCCAGAGGGGCGTGGACAGGGCCCCACAGTTGACACACTCGCGCCCCTCGCCGGGGAACTCCTCCAAGAAGTCGGACACTGTGGGGACAGGCAGCCGGAGGCTCGAGGCTCTGTCTCTCCCTGGAGTTCCAGGGCATCCACAGCACTTTCTCCCTTTTCTTTTGTGCCTTAAAGTTATTTTATTGTAAAAGTACTTTCACCTGATCTTAAGTTTTCATGCAGTAAACTTTGTGTGAATTTAAAACACTCCTTTGGGTTGGTGTAATAAAGTGGGGGAGGCATCATAATTTAAACCTCAAGGAGGAAGACAGGGAACTGGCGCCCCACCCCCAACGGGGGTCCAGCACTAGGGTCTGTCACTCTGATCCCTTGGGGAGGCAGGAGCGTCTACGCTGGCGGCGGGAGGGGGCGAAGGGCCTTGTCCTCTGCACAGTGGGAGGATCCGAAGGGCCAGATCTAGGGATCCTACAGGGACCAGGGGCCTTGCCCTTGGCGGCCGCAGGAGGCGGCTCCGCTCGGCCTCTGTCGGGCACTGGGGTGGCGCACACAGGCTCCCAAGGCCCAGCCGGCGCTGGCGACGCGAGGTCGGCCAGCCGGGTGGGGGCGGGGCGGGGATCAATCATCGCCCGGCCAGGGTGGGCGCCGGAGGAGCGACCCGCTTCCTGCGCCGAGGAGGCGGCGGGACCAAAAGGTTGCTGGGGGGAGGCGGCGAGGCTTCACAAGCGGGCGGGAGGGACGGCGGAGTGAGTCCCTGCGAGCAGCAAACAGGGGTAGCCCCGGGTTTCTGGGCTTCAGCTGCGGGGTGACCCCGACCCCAGCAGGAGCGGGGTTTGAGTGTCCTCAGGTTTATGGGCCTGGAACCCGATTATCCAAACTCACAGCGGGAGGCACGGGGACCGGGTCTCAGATCAGAATAAGTAAACGTTCTGGAACAGAGGCGAACGTGGCAGCTTACTCGGATGAACCGGCGTTTTGAATTTGATAAAATCACTTCCAAAACTTTTCATAAAAACACTTAGCACACAGGCTCTCAGCTGGCACCATCCGGGATGGTGGGCTTGCGTGAAAAGAATGTGGAAACAGATACTGTCCTCTGACGGTAAAGGGGTACAGGGCACACGGTTACCCACTCGGGCTGGGGTGCTGTGGCAGGCGCCGCCCGGGCGCCGGGTTCTGCTCTCCCTTTCCTAGTGGGCAGGGTTGCGTCCGGCCGACGATGAGCACCCAGTGGAGCTGCCCCAGCCCCGCACTCACCCAAGGTGGCTCTGTGGCCAGGGAGGCCAGCCGGGCGGCTCTGGAGGCTGTGCAGGACGCTGCCCTCGAAGGGTCCCGAGGCCCAGGACGGAGCCACCTCGGTGCTCACGTAGGCCGGGTACGCGGAGGGGTACGAGGCGCCCACAGGCCGCCCGAGCGCAGCCGGGTACTGCTCGCGAGCCAGCAGTGCGCCCTGGTAGGTGCCACTGCCCCGGCCGCCGCTGCCTCCTCCGGGCCCCGGGGAGCTGTGTGCGCAGGAGAAGGAGGTGGCCCCGGCGGGCTGGGAGGCCGGTGGGTGTGGGCTGCCGGAGCCGAAGGCCGATGAGTCCGCCTGTGCCCAGCCGGGGTGCGCCGTGAGAGCAGAGGGCTGCGGCCCCGGTTCGCACGTCGGCAGGTAGGGCAGCATGGAGGGGACGCGCGCCGCCGGCATGAATACCGGGGACCCGGTGCCCGGCGCGTGCAGAAGGGCGCCCGAGTCCGCGTAGGAGGCCTGACCGGGGCTTGGGGCCAATGCCAGGCTCTGGTACATCTTCTCAGGAGTGGCCTTGACCTGCGGGGAAGAGGGCTGGGCGCTGAGGTCACAGACGCTGTGTGCCCCAACCACCGCCCGCGCTCGTGCCTGGCAGATGCTACCACTCCGGCTGCGCGCCCCGCTTCCTAGCCCGCCGTTGTGGGGGCGAGTCCCGGACCCGCGGGGGCAGAACAGCTGGGGGCAGCCCCGGTGCAGCTGGAACGCTGCGCTCACCTCCTCCACTGTCCGGGTTTCCGAGGTTCCCAGGGTGGGATCAGAGGAGCTGAGAAAAAGCGGCTGGACAGGTCCCACGTCCGCAGGGTGTAGAGCCTGGGCGCTGGGAGAAGGAGCCAAGCCTGGGAGGGGCGCGCAGCGACGAGCCCGGGTGGGGCTCTCACCGGCTGGTCGTGAGGACCCGAGGGCGCAGTTTTTGCGGTGGGGTGGGCCGGTGACAGGCCGTCTAGAGACTGGGAGCCGGATCCCGCGCGGTTCCACAGGGAATCCCGGGCCCTCTGCCCGCCCCTCCGGGCCGCCCCGCCCCTTCCCTGCCGGCGCCCTCCACTCCCTCCGAGCAGGGTCAGCGCTGGGGCTGCGGCCGCGGCGCCACGTGACCCGAGCAGGCACGCCCGTGGGGCCGCGCAGAAAAGGCAACGCGGGCGCACTGCGCCCGGCACGCCGCGCTGAGTCCCGGCTAGCGCAGGCGACAGTAGCCGACCTGTGCTTGATGGCGCCCGGGGTAGTCGGGAAGCAGGGACAACTCTAAATGTGCTGGGGGGGGGGGGCCCGCGGAGCCCCGCCCTTCCTTCCTCGCCAGCCCGGTTCCGCGACACTGGCCCGGCGTTTGCCTCCGTGTCCTGGATGAATCCGTGACCCAGGCCCGCCGCGCTCAGGGGCACGCTGTGGTGGGGGGCCTCGTCACTGTGCCCCTAGACAAGGGACCCAGCGCAGGGAGCTGGTTTCCACGGGGACCATCCGCCTCAGTGTCCCTGGCCTTGCACCGGGTGTACGAGGGTCACTGCGTGCACGAAGTCCCGCAGGAGACCCACAGTTTCCTCAATTTCTGACCAAGCAGGCACCTGCGGGTCGGGTTCGGGGGCAGCGCCGTAAAGCCGCAGGCCCGTGTGGACGCACCGTCCCGTTTCCCCCACCTACAGGTGGGGCTTTCACTCACCTTCCCTCTGGGGACGCGGAGTCATGGAGGTGCCCCCTGGGTGCGTGACACAGTGGGAGTGTGGTGGCCGCTCAGCTCTGCTGATGGGCGGGCCAAGCCCCCTCCCTGCGAGGCTCCGCAGGGGGCGGCGCCCAGCGGCCGGGCTGCACCGGCGGGGCTGGGAGGGAGCAGGGCTCCCCAGCTCACCCTTGTCCGTGGTGCTCCGGGCCCTAAATGTTTTCCGTTTGCAGAAATGGGCCCTCCACTCGAGGTCCTGGGAGTAGAGGACTCTGTCTGGGCAAGGGTCGCCTCCACGGTGGGCTAGACTCCCAAGCGTGGTGGGACCCGGAGGCGTGAGGTGGCCTGGATCACTTCCCGGGGACAGCAAACAGGCACGGTTGCACATGGAGGCGTTCTGGGTGGGATGTTCTGGAAGGTGACAAACAGGGTCCCCATTCACACCCTGGGCCAGGGACCCCACAGAGGGTGTCACGGGGGGCTCTGGACACCACGAGCCTCGATGTGGGCCCTCGGGAAGAGGAGGGCTTCAGTGCCATCAGTGCTCCCCTCCCCCATGCGCAGTCACTCGGTCCTCTCCTGCCCTCAGGCCCCGCCCTCGAGGCTGGGCGGGTGGGACCCCTGGGTTTCTGCTCTCCCCCTCGCTGCTCTCGGGATGGACAGGCCCTCCTGGCACCGCCCCCGCGGGCCTTCACCAAGGGTCTCTGGACTTTCTCCCCTTTTGAAGTGCAGCCCAGGTCCCTGGAGCCCGGGGCCCCGCTCTGTGGCAGTGAAGCTGGCTGAGCCGCGCTCCGCCCAGGGCCCTCGGAGCCCAGGTGACCCAGAAAGTTTAAATGCGACAGGAAGGTGCTGAGCCAGCACGAGGGTGAGGGAGACTAGGCCTGTGTGGAGCTGAGACACCCACCTCCCCCAAAACAGGTCCAGAGTAAAAGAAAGATATGCAGCAAACCTGGCATGGGGTGGGGGTCGGAGGGGGCGGAGGGGGCGGAGGGGGCGGGGCTTGAATAGCACCCGCCCACATGGGGTGGGGCTTCGCTTTGCTCCAAGGTGTGCTCTCTTAGTCCTCTTATCACTCACTCTTAGGAGGCAGGTGGTGTTACTGTTACTCCCATTACATTTGGGGGAACAGCACAGAGAGGTTAGCTAACCTGCCCAAGGCCACACAGCCAGCTATTAAAAATGGTCATTAGAACAGACGAAGGCTGCAAAACCAGGCATAAGGAGGCGGTCTCTGGGCACGTCTCTGTATTAACAGGTCTCTAAATTAGATGTGTTTTTACAGTTAAAAGGCTGAGACCATTTCTGGAGGAGAGCATGCAGAGCTGGGGTGGAGTGGCAGAAACTGCCTCTAGGCCTTTGTCTGGGGGAACCCTCCCAGGCGGGGTCCATGCAGGGGCGGGGGGCAGTGTCCAGGGCTTTGAGGCCTCGGTGCCAGAGCTCCCGCAGGGGGGAGGTGTACTCACAGCTGCTGGCAGCGTTTCTCCAGCCCCTGAGGCTAGGAACCCTGCCTTCCCCCAGCGTCCAGGCACAAAAATGGCGGGGATTGGGGAGCAGGGGTCCATCATGGCACCTGGACCCCTTCATAGATCCCTTTCTACTTGACCCACAAGAGAGGTGTCTTAGCTGTAAGTACAAGGCCAAGGTCCCTCCCTACTCCACCGCCACCTTGCCTCCCCTTCCCTCCATAAGTTACCTTATGATGCTGAAGGACCCTGTCACCCTTCTGGGGTGTTGCCAGGCTCCCTGCACCCCTCAGGAGGGAGCCAGTGCCCCAGCCCAGCAGTGCCCCTCTCCCCCTGCTGGCCGGGCCAGCTGCAGGCCCACCCTGCGCCTCAGCCTTGGCCTTTGCTGCTCCCTAACTGAGGGGCCTTTCCTTTGCCCTCGGCTCCACTTGCTGAACTCCTACACATCCCTCAAGGCCGAGCTTGCAAGGCCCCTTCTGTCTGTGGCCTTCCCCGAGTTACTCTGTCCCCTCCCATGTGCCTCATCCCGCTCTGTGTCCTGATGTCTGTGTGCATCCTCTTCTGCCCTGCCCCCCAGCAGTCACTGAGCCCCAAGGAAAGCCCTGGGGACCGCAGGTCAGAGTGTGAGCTCAAAGCAGTCCTACCTTTGTCAGGGCTCCGTCTCAGACTGTGTGGTCTTGGGTGAGTTACCTTTCTCTCTGCACCTCTGTTCCTCTGTACAGCTGGGGGTGACACTGATGCTCACGTGGCACTCTGGCTGTGGGAGGACTGGGGGACGGGAGGCGCTGGGCCATAGGAGCAGCCGCACTGTGGGTGACCCCGCTGGGGCCCCAGCTGGCTGCGGCGCTCACGGGCGCCGCGCCGTTTATGTAACCCAATCTGCTTTCAAAGCCCCTTGTGAAGGCCGGCGGCCTTCCAGCTGGCAGGCCCTCGCCAGCCAGGTCACAGACAACCCATTTAGAGAGGAGTCCTCAGGGCGGGGACCCGAGGCAGGTCTGTTTCCGGGGCCCCGTCACCACACGGGGTCGCCTCCCAGTCGGCAGGAGTGTGTGGTCAGTGTCCTCTCCCACGTGGCGACATTTATGAGTGGCTTCCAGGCCAGGGGGCTCCCTGAAAGGTGTGCCCACAGGGACAGGGGACAGGAGGCTGGAGCGTGCGCAGGGCCAGGCCCACCGCAGGGTCTCTGGCCTGCGCTCCGGATGCTGGAGAAGGCAGCCCCTCACACCAGTCCGCTGGAACTTACTGCGCCGAGGGGGACAGCACGCTGGGGCACAGGTAACAAAACCGCCCGGCTCGAATGCTGGCCTCGGGATGACCCGGGGATGGGCCGGCCTTGGACACAATCGCGGGGTTCCTGGGCCCTTTGCAACTGCAGGTCCCTGGTTTTCCCAGAGAAGATAAAAATGAAAACCACATGCCACCATGCAGAATTGCAGCGTCTGACATAAAGGTGGTGCCGCGGTGGCTTCCAGACACAGGGCTCCCACGTGGGGCGACCCCACTCCTCCCCTGGACCAGGGTTTTGCCTCAAGTGGTGCAGGACCGGGATCTTCATTTGTCCCTTCCCTCCGGACGCTGCTGGCCTTGGCCATTCACGGCGCGCTGAAAACACGCACTTGGAAGTGAAGAGCAGCGGGGGGGTTAGGGTCTCAGGAACCCTGTTTCTAAAATAACAGCCCATTCCCTGTCATCCCGCCCTCTCTGTAGCATGGGCGGTGGCCCCACTGCAGGCCACCTGGTGAGGGGACAGGCAGCGTGGCCGTGTGAGTGACATGGACAGTCCTGGCCCACAGGGATGGCCACGAGCTGGGCTGACCCAGGGCACCTGTGCCCATGACCCTGTGTGCACACGAGGTCCCACGTGGACTGCGGGAGCCGGGACACCGTGTCCTCAGGGACCGGCAATTTACTGGCTGCCTGGGGCTCGGCCACTCCTGCTTAGGGGGAGCCACTGCTCAAACCTGCTTCTCTGGGCTCAGAGGTGGGGATCGACCGGTGTCACCGAAGCCACATGGGTGGGAAGTCCAGGGTCCGGACTTGTTATGTCCCCTCACCCCTCACCTGGGCGCTGCTCCTTATGTGTGTAGCCACTGAGGCCACAGAGCGGGGCGGGGGTGGGGCGGGGGCGGGGCGGGGGTGGGCACCACTCTGTGGCGACACCACCATTGTCTCCGTTTCCCACTGAGCGGCTGCTCTCTGACTGTGGAGGAGACCTTGGTCCCCAGCTTGGGAGTGACCTTGACAAAGGGCCTGGGCACCCCACTGTCGACCGTCTGGGGAGGGTCCCGGCACTCCCAGAGTCCTGCTGCTCCTGTCTGGCCTGCCTGGTCACACCCCCAGCCACGATGGGGGCCCCGGCTGTTTGCCCTGCATTCCTAGGGGCGGCGGGGGGCCACGGATCTCTGCCCACAGCACCCCATTCCTCCCTCGCGGTGACCCCACACGTGGGCGATGGGGGTGTGATGCCGTCATTTCCGCCCGACAGAGGGCTGTGTGTGTGGTAGTGACACGGAAGGGCTGAGGGAGGCAGCATCGCCTTCCCGGCGTCCGCCGTCCCCACGCCCAGGCCGCACATGTAAGAGGGCCCGCGACCCTGGGGCTCCTGCTGCCTCTGCCCTGGGGAGTGACCCGTTGCTTTACTTGGGGGCTGGGGAGGGGTCACCTCCAGGTCTTGTCCCATGATCCCTTCCTGGTCTCCGTGGGGCTGGGGAGTGGGCGCAGCCCTGCTTCTCCTGGTCTTGCCCCTGGTCAGCTCCATGGATGGACACTGGGTGCTGGGACTGAGTGTCCCCAGAATGTGCCCCTCTGCGCTGAAAACAATCAACACCCAACACGCCCGGGAAGAGATTTTCACACACACCCCCTCTCGCTCGGAAAGACACTCAGACAGAAAGACCGGCTCCCTGTGGGCACCTTCAGGCAGTCGCCTGAGCTGTGTGCGTCACGTGTGGTCCAGGGACGGGACCCCCCAAGGACCTGCTGCTGGACGGGGTTCCCAGCCAAGAGCAGGAGTTCATCTCATTCCAAAGGTGTGCGCTCAGCTGACGGCCTCCGGGGGTCCCCGCTTCAGCCCCATTCCTGCTGGGGGGCGGGCGTTCAGTGGGAGCCCAGGGACGGACGTTAGGGAGGTTCCAGAGTCATGAAGTCTGGCAGGAAGAAGGACGGTGAAGGCCTGGGACCACCCACGCCTTTATTTTAATCTTTCAAGCCTTCTGCATTTCCCACCCTTCCCACCGGGACCAAGCGCCGCGTTCACAGTCTGGCTGACGACGGTCCGGCGGCCAGAGGGGCCTGTGCGTCACTGGGACCGCGAGGTGCCTGGGAGCCAGGAGCGCACCCAGCCTCCCGCACCTGTGGACATGCGGGCGCCCCCGACGGCTGGCGCAGAGGGGCACAGACTGTGACCTGAGACCGTGATGGGTGGGGGCTCCCCGATCTGCTGGCCCGGCCATGCTCTCCTGCCCTGGGCTCTGGGAGCACGGTGCAGACGGCCACGCTCATGCCTGCACACGTGTGCACTCCATGAGCACACACGTAGATGCCTCCAGCCGAGGATGTCTCTACTTTCTGGTCAGCCGCCAGCCCAAGTCCCAAGTCCCGAGACCTCTGCGCCATCTGGCCAGTCACTCTGTCAGCCGCGGCCAGACTCAGAGCAGGACACGACCAGGGGCCTAGAGCCCTCACTCCTGGGGTGCAGCTGGCGGGGACGGTGGCTCTGGGGGGGCCTGTGCCGGCCTGAGGCTTCACGGTCTTGAAGGTCTTAATGCTCCATGGGCAGGCCTGCCATGGGCAGAACCCTCCTTCCTGGCCACTGGAGGCCCTGCGTCCCCTGGTGACCAGGAGCTGGGGTCTCAGTGTGGAGGGGCCCTGGACAGCCCCCACGTCCCCAGGGGCCCAGGGGCTTGGTGGGCACTTCCGGACAGTGAGGAGCTGTCCCGCCTCACAGGGGCCCAGTCCCTCTGGGGAAGGAGCTGGCCCTGACCGGGAGCTGCTGCCCATGGACGCCCAGGACACTTGCCGGCGTGTGACTGTGCTTGGGGACCACAGCAGGACGGCTTTGAGGTGGAAGTCGGGCATCCCCTTGGAAGGGGTCACGCCCAGCTTGTCTGTCTCCCTTGGGTGCTGTGCCTAGGGCCCTGTTTCTGGGAAGGGGGGCCAATTGCATTTCAGGGTGAGGGTCCCGGGCCACCTCCTCCCGAGAGCTTGGTCAGCGGACAGCCCCCTGGGACAGCTCTGGGCCTGGGGGCTGGTCCCTCCTGGAATGCGGAGTCAGGACCTGCATCGTTGCTGTAGGCTCTGTCTCCTTCACTAGGCAGGGTGAGTTCTGAGGCTCACTTTCCGGCTCTGCAGTGCGGGGGTGTCGTCAGGAAAGGAGAATGTGCCCCCAGCCCCCCAGGAGCCCTGGCAGCTGGGAGGGGAGCTGGGAAGCGACACCCCTGTTTGAAAAGTCCCCACCACTGGACGAGCAAGGTGGGAAGAGTCTCGCTGCGGCCGCCTCTGTCCTGACTCCTACAGCCGGAGGGAGATCTCCTAGGTCTCTCTCAGTGGTGCTCCACGGCCCAGCCCCCGCGTCCAGATGGCACGGAGCTCCTGGGTCCTGCGCTGCTCAGGCCTCACCCGGGAGGCGCCCAGCCGATGACCCCTGGTTTGGAGGGCGGGCCGGCAGGTTGGGGGATGCCCCTCCAGGCTGACCCCGGGATGGCGGCCGGCTCCAGCCCCACTCCCACCGTCCCAGGCTGCGCCTGCCTCGGAGCCGCCCGCCCATTCCTCATGTGCAAAGAATTTCCGTGCCGCCAACGCTGCTGCAGCTGGAACGTTTCTCAGATGGATCGTTCACGGGGAGCAGCGTCTCCGTCTCCTGCTGCAGACATGGGCGGGCGGCCGATCGCCTGCCCTGGCTCCACTTCCTCTGCAGAGAAGATAAGGGGCTGCTGGCATCTGGTGGGCTGGGGCACTCGCCCAGCACTCGGACAGGGAGGCGCCAGAGGTGGCTGCAGACCCGGGCTGCTCCCCTCCCCTCCTCTTCCCTCTGGGGCTGCCTGTGCCTCGTGGCCACTACAGCCAGCCCAGTGTGACAGGCTCAGAGGGGTGCCCTTTCCGGGGGGCACGGGAGCTGGGCTCAGCCAAGGACAAGCACACGTGTTCTCTCTCGACACCTCTGTCATGGAGCTCCCACCAGGGTCGGGGCCATGCAGACAGGTCCCAGGAGCCCTGACAGAGGCGAAAGAGAAGCCACCCACCCCTGGCCGCTCCAGGTACAGCTGTGCAGCCTGCCCAAGACTCCTTCTTGTCTGAGCACATTGAGACCAGAGGCTGCCAACAGGCGCGCCCCACCGTGTCTTAAAAATGGGAAATTTTTATTTATTAAAAAATCACAGTCAGCTGTGACACTGCTGGGCCAGGCCCGTGTTCCCCCTTCAGAGCAGGTGGGGCCCTCCTGGTAGCCACAGACCGCACCACTCCCTATTGTCTCACCAGTCTCTGCATGGTCCCTCATGGCCGAACCCTGGGTCAGATATTTCACTGAAAGACCAGGCCTCCCACAGGCAGGTCACTGTTGGCAGGAAGGTCACTTAAGCTGAACGCAGGAGCCTGGATTCTCGTCCCTGACTTTCTGATTGATTTCAGCAGGACCCTGTGCCTCCTGAGCCCCACTTTCTTTATCCATAAGAGGGGCGGATTCAGGGAGTGTTCTGGAGCCTGAATCACAGATACCCACAGTTGGGGGTGGGCCCAGAGCCGGCGCCTGCAGCTGGCAACTCCCGCTGTGAAAGGAGAATTGTGCCCACATGTGCTGGTTCCCTGTCTCTGCGCTGCTGAAGGGACCGCACGTTTTCTCAGTCAGCGTGTGCTACAGAGAGGGGTCCATCGTGGCTTCAACGCCAACAGCAACCCTGAAGTTGGAAGGTTTGGTGACTGGAGAAGCCCTCGGACTTGAGGGCCCCTTCTCCTTGGGGACAGGCCCCTCTGAGCCTTCAGAGGCCTGGACAAAGGGAAGATTTGGAGCAGGTTACTCGAAGGGAGACGGTAAGTTGTCATCGGCGTCCTGGGAAAGATCTCTGGGGTCAAACAAGTGAGGCTTAAACGAAGTGAGACGCTTAGAAAGAGGACATCGGGGGGGACTTTCTACTTTCATCTTTCTTTTGCTAATGAGCGGCGTGATGGGGCTGGGGGAGAGCTGGCACGCAGCGTTTTCCACATTCGTGGAGCAGGGAATCCTCTTCTGAGAGGCATTTCACAGGAGCAACGCTCCCCAAGCGCCCTTTAAGGAATGCTAGACTAAGCAATATGACACGTACAGCAGTTTTGTTATGTATTGGTCACTTCCCCGTCTGTCGTGCCTCTGCCCTGCCCCCTGCTGTCTGGAGGGGCGGTGTCTTCTTTTTCTCTGTGGGTCCATCAGGGAAGTGATGCTCACTCACGGTGCAGGGAGTAAGGAGCAGCCCCGCAGAAGCGTTTCCTGGCCAAGCAGCTATGTCTCAGTGCAGGATGGTGGAAGGAACGAGGCGCCCACACCTCCGGTACCTTTCCTGGGAAGGGCAGGGCCTGTTCAGCAGCCAAAGGGGGATGAATGTGCTGGGCCTCCCAAGCTTAGCTACAAGCAGCCTCTTTGAATTCCTTCTGGTTTCTCTCCAAAGGCTGCTCACCCTTTCCCCGCTCATGGGGCTGATAAGTCATGCAGCCAACAGCTGGCAGCATTTGCTCCGTTGGTCCAAGGAGGAGACTATTAATCATGGAGATAAGCCTGGGAAGTCGGGGCCAGCCCTCCTGCTTGGACAAGGAGCAGCGGAGGCCCGGCCGAGGGCTGCATGGCATGGAGGGGCGGGGCGGCTGTTTGCCCAGCCCTGCTCTGGCATTTTCCTCTGTTGGTTTGCCCGGGTCTGATAACCATGGCTGCTCTGGTCAGATCCTTCTCAGGGCTTATCAGGCTGAGTAACCCTCTGGCCTTGGCTGGAGAGCAGCAGCCCCTCCTTCCCTGCCCCCTTCCTGGCCCCTGCGGGCAGTTGGGGTTGGGGTGAAGGGAGGTGAGGGTGCAATAAATGCCCCTCTTCATCTTGTCACCTTTCTCATCTCAACCCAGGCATGAGGAGGCGTCTCTGAACAGGAACACCTCGCAGGGGGTAGGGGTTTGTCCACACCAGTCCCCCAGCTCCCGGTCCCCACACACTGCAGCGTCACCACTGGGATCCTCTGCGCCCGTGGAACCTCCTTTCCAGTGGTCCCCAAGCACCAGACTTGGGCCGGAGGTATTTCGCTTTGGGAAAGAGGTCAGCCCGCCTGGGTCCATAGAAAGACTGGCTGGAACAGCCTTTCATATTACAGACAGGGAAACTGAGTCCAGAGAGATGAACTGGCCGAGGTCTGCCCAAGGAGGAACAGCCGTCTCCACCCTCCTGACCCCCAGCCCTGAGCTCTGGCCCCCGACCACCCGGGGTGTCCCAGGGTTAGCACTGGCCTGGGCCCCCTTCCCGAGAATTGAACACTGTGGGTCCCAGTTGCAGCCTTGGAAGAAGCCAGCCTGCGTCCACCCAGCACTGCTGCACAGAGGCCACCCTCTTCCCCACTGTGGCCCAGGACTGCATGGACGCCGGGGCCTGGCCAGCTGGCCCAGAGATCCTGGGGGTCATTAGGAAGCGAGTTTGGGACCCCAGCCCACCGAGTTGTTAGCATTTGTGTGCTGTTTCCTGTCTCAGAAAGAGGCTGCCTGGGCTGAGGTCCTGCACGTGCTTCCTCTTGTCTGTCCAGGGCAAGTCGGGCACCCGGGAGCCTCAGTCCCCCATCTAGGAATGCACTCTTCAGGCAGGTCTCCGGGCTCTTGCACGCATCAGCCCACCATCATCATCAGGCACGAAAGCCTGGGGGGCTGGACCCTCCATCGGTCCTGGAAGTGCCCCTGGCCCGGGCCTCGTTGTCCCTGGTGCAGCGGGAGGCCGGGGCAGTGCTCAGCAAGGGAGAGGCCGAGGCCCCCGGGCCCATCTGCCCCCCACCCCGGAGCATCTGTTGGCCTCACAGAGGAGGGTCATTTGGGCAGGGCTTTGGGATATAGGTAGGAGTTTGCTGGATGGGGTGAGAAGAAAAGGCCGAGGAGACAGACCAGGGTGGTCCCTGGAGGCCCACGGGGAGTGGCTGCTCTGAGTGGGCGGCTGGAACTGGCGTGGGTGATTGTGGGAGGAAGCCCGGGGGTCAGGTGCACCAAGGCAATGACAATCAGTTCTTTCTTTTTTTTTCTTGCCAAGGCACTGCCTCCCATGGGGTTCCCCTTCGGCCCTTCTTTCTGAGCCACGAAAGTAAGTCGGGTCAGCCGTTACAGTGCTGCTGAGCGAAAACCGACGCTCTCCCCACCACAGGCCCCAGAAACCCCGGGTCTGCCCCTCCCCCCGGCTCCCCGGCCCCTTCGTGGAGAACGTGGAGAGGGCGCTCGGCGGGTGTTAGCCTTTCCCTGAACGACGCCCGCAGAGCCTGTCTCCGTGAGCCCGTCTTCCTCACTAGCAGCTGCGGTGTCCACGGGGGCGTGTGCTGGGGGGCCGTCAGCCGCTCCCCAGAGACGGATGTTCCGCGGTGTTTGCGGGCTTAGGGCTGGGCTCACGCGCGCTGCTGTCGGGCACCGGGAACCTCCAAACCTCCATGAACTCCCGGGCCTGGGCTTGGCGGGGTCAGCTCTGAGCTCATCAGTCAGTTTAACGGGAGCCACAGGTCGCTTTCAGAAGTGCGGGTGGGGGGGCGGTGGGGGGGCCGGGGGGCGTGGCCGCCTGGCTCTCAGTAAACTTTCCGCTGCTGGATGGTGAGGACCTGGGACCGGCGCGCAGCGCGTGCCCCCTGGTGGCCGCCTGGGGAGGAAGGCGGAGCCCAGCCAGCTTCGGGCTTGAGCCCCAGGGATCGAGGGGCCTCGGTCAGTGCAAAATGCAAAATGCAGAGCCTCCTACCCAGGCCACGTGCTGCACCGGCAGCGGCCACAAAGGCACGTTGGTTCGTAAAGGGTGTTCAGAAACTGACAGGGCTGGGCTGGGCTGAGACCCGCGCCCCGACCCACGGTGTGCGTGAGACCCCCAGAGCGCAGGGCAGGGGCGGGGCTGCGCTGCACCTGGAGGGGATGCTCAGCCACAGAGCGGGCTGGCAGCAGCTGCCCCACGGCCCTGGTGGGCTGCAGAGGGGCCTCCTGACGCAGCGGCTCCAGGCCAAGCCTGCGCATCCCTGTCCAAACTCCCCGTGGGGAGGACCGGCCAGGGTGACCCTGCCCAGAGTCAGCCCGCAGCCCGGGTCTCTTGCCTGAGACAGGGCTGGACTGGCCCGCATTCCCAGGTGGGCCGTATGCGCCCATAGACGATTTGGAGGAGCTGTGGGGGTGGGGGGGTGAGGGTGCCCTGTGCTTTCTTCCTCTGTGCCCCCGTCCCCCACCTCTCCTGTCCCCACCCCTTCAGGCCTCAGTTTCCCCATCTGTCCAGTGGGAGGTGGACAAGTGCAGAGGTCATCAGCCTCATGCCTGGAAGGGCCGGGCAGACCACAGCCGGTGACTGATGGAAACGGGGTGGGGGGACCACGTGGGCTGGGCAGGGCTCCCCTGCTGGTCCGTGTCTGGCACCCGGTGGCTGGTGTCCCGGACTTTCGAGAGATGCCAGAAATGCAGGTCTTCATGCACAATCTCCTGATTTTGAAGTTGGCAATTCCTTAAAATAATTTTAAAACGCCACACACACTAAGCAAACCACGCGAAAAGGGGACTCAGCAGTGGCTTCTCAGATGAGCGCCTGGCACCGCGCGGCACGTGTGTCACAGCACACACACACACACACACACGCCCCCGAGGATGCCCCACGCCTCTGAAGGCCCGTCGCCCCCGCGGTTTTCCTGTCCCAGGGTCCCGCCCAGGAGCCACAGGACATGCAGATGTCACGTCTCCGGAGGCTCCTTGCCCCTGATGGCCTTCGCAGCTGTGGGAGCACCGCCCCCGTGTGGGTTGCTCCGCTGACTCTCAGGCGGATGGCGCGACGAGCCTCTGTGGGGGCCGCAGAAAGGAGGCGCTCTCCTCGGCCCATCGTGTCGGGGCCCCTGCTGTCGGCCTGGCTCTGGCTTCTCCACTGCAGGCCCCCCGCCCCCACCCATGCTGTGTTCCTGGGAGGAGGCCGCTCCACATGGCCCTTGTTGGGGGTGGGGGGAGGCGCAGTCACACGCAGGCTGAGGGGAGAAGTGACTAATGTCCTCTGATGCGGGTCCATGGACGACCTCTGGTCACCTCTGCACGTTGGGGCAGATGGGGGATAACATGGAGTGGGTGGGGGTCTCGGCTCTCCCCTCCTCCGTTTCAGCCTTAACAGCCCCAGTCTACCTTCACTCATTTGTTTGTGTGTTTACTTGTTGTGAAAAAAAAAAACAAAAAACTCAAAGCTTCCAGGCCTGGAGGACCTCCTCTCTGTGGGCAGGGGTCAAGGGCCTGCTCTGGGGCTGGAATCCAGTTGGGTCACTGCACTGGCCCAGCCCTGGATGGCGCATTCCGACACCTTTGGGAACCGCTGGATGGGGTTGGGGAGGGGAGGGCACGCACGTCCCTGGGATGAGCATTAAGCTGACCGGTTCTCAGCCAGTCCGCGGAGAAGCTGGTGTCTAAACGGAAGAAGCAGAGGATGAATCTCACAGGGGCGCGGGACCCCCGCTGGCCTGAGACGGAGGTGCTGTGGGCCAAGGGCACTGTGTGTCTGGGGCGGGGCCGCTGTGCTTGGGACACAAGGTGGAAGGAAGGCCAGAGCCCAGGTCCACGTGGGAGATGGAAGGCCAGTCTGTGCGGCGGGCGGGCCCCGCCCCTCGCCGGTCTCCCTCTGGCCTGCTCAGACGTCACCAGACAATGCCCGCTCTGTCCTGCCCAGTCCAGGGGCAGCCTCAGACCCTTTGGACACAGCTGTTCAGCCAGGTGAGCGCAGACGTAGCCGGTGAGCCTGCCGCCCACCCTCCATCAGCAAAAGGCAACTCAGAGCGGGGTCCTCACTTGAGCCCCTCCATCGGCCCCTCAGTCTGCGTTTCCCACACGTGTGCCCCTGAGCGATGTCTGGGGACATTGATCTGTGCCCTCTGCCTGGGGCCTCTCACGGCCAGATGCCTCCCTGCTCCTGGCCTGGCAGGAGGCCATGTGGGGGCCTGGTAAGAAGGCCGTGGCCGCGTGGGAGAGACCAGAGGTGGCCCCGTGGGGTTGGCGGATGGTGGGGCTGACTTGGCTTGGACACGACCCCCAGAGTCAGCACACAGGCGAGGGTGTGGCCATGGCCGGCCGGCCGGCCGGCAGACGGGCACCTCTGCTCCTCCTGCACGCCCCCCCCAGCTGCGGGGCCTGGGCCACCGGTGAGGCATACCAGGAGCTGGAGGCGCCCTGCCCCCATCTGCCCGGTGACCTTGGGCACATCTTTTCCCTCCCTGGTTGCGCTGTGCCCCTGTGAAATATGAGGGTTCCCCTGCCCGAGCTGCCCCTGGGCTCTGACCAGGCCCTGCCTGCGGGTCACCCCTGGGGTCTGCTCTCGCGCATGGGTGGGCGCACGGCCGCACAGTGTCCCGGTGCTGCCGGGGTGCCAGCTGCACCATGTGGCCATCTGCCTGCAGCCTGCGGCACCTGTCACGGGAGCTCCGCATGCTAATTAGACTGCAGCGGAGCTGGCTGCCGCCGCCCCCCCCACGGCCGCCCACAGGGTGCCAGCCCTTCGTGGTCCTCCCTCACACGCACCTCCTGCCTTTCCTCGGGCTCCTTCTGTGTCTGCCTCCTCTGCTTGTCACCTCACCGTGCTCCTTTATCCAAGCAGGGTCCCCTGGCTCACCCACGCAGACCCAGCCCCAGCACACCTCTTCCCAGGGGGGGCGCGCTCTGCGCTCTGGGAGCATGGCCACCCCTGGGACAGCAGGACCCGCTGGCCTCAGGTCCTCGGGGCTCACGGCCCCCCCCACAAACAGCCAGGGACCTGGCACTGAGGAGGGGCAGCGGGTCTGTCAGGACCGCGACTCTGCCGTCTCGGCCAGCGGGCGTGAGGAGCAGGGGAGATGCTAGGAGCCATTTAGACTTTCATAGAAACAAGCCGGCCTGCTCTGTCTTTCCAGGGGCCTGGGGCCACTGGTCCCCTGCGCCCGTGGGCTTTGGCCAGGCTGCCTGCGGAGTGCTGCCACTCCCAGTCGGAAGGACGAGGAAACTGCTGAACAGCCCAGAGGAACGACCTGCCGGGAGTCCCAGCATGCTGGGGCCATGACCCTCTTGGGACGTATGATGGGGATGACACTTTCATAGACTAGCTGCAGTCCACCCCCAAGTGACATAAAGGCGTGGCTCCTGTGCGGGCCTTCCCGACACCAGGGAGCGAGTGTTTCTGGCCTTTTCTGGGGCTGGGAAGCAGCCTCTGGCCTCTGGGCCAGCCCTGGCCAGATCGGGCTGCACACCTGACTCAAGGTCCTGCGCAGGTGCCAGCCCAGGAACGGAGGGGCTGTCCTGGCGGCCACAGCCCCCGCCCCCCCCGAACCCAGCCTGGGGCGTTTGCACAGGGGCACCGAGGTTCCTGCCCTTCCTGTCCCAGCAGGTGGCAGGGCCGCCCGGGCCCACAGTGGGGCATGCTGGGTGTCCCAAAATCCGGGGCTGCCTTCCGCCTGGGCCCGGAGCCTCACATGCCAGGTCCCCCGTGCATCAGGCTCATAGACCCCGTCTGTCCATCCTGCACCTGTCCATTCCAGCCTTTAAATGGCAGTGACAGGACACCCCGCCCCGCCTGCCCCTGTGGGAGCCAGCACACACGACAGACTTCCCAAAAAAGTGGAGGCAGCTGGCCAGCCCCAGGGCGCAGCAGGGGCACAGCCAGGGGGCGGCCCCGGGTGGCTTCCAGGCCACAATGGCCTCTCCTCCGCTGTGATCTTGAGGAGGGTTGGGGGGCAGGGCTTTGGGGGTGGCTCCCCTAGCCGTGGGGTGGCCTGTCCACAGTGTCTGGGAGGGAGGCGGCCTGGGCACAGCCCCCGCCCCTGCTCGGTGGGCACCGTCCTCCTCCAGAGGCTGTGGCCGTTTCAGCCCTTCTGTGTGCAGTTTGGAGGGGAGCAGGGCCCTGGTTAGGACATGTCCCCACGTCCCTCCTGCTCCGGGTCTGATCCGGGTGCGGGTGCAGCTGGTCCCCTGGAGCCCGGGCAGAGCCACCCAGTTCTGCGCTCCGGCCGCAGCCGCCGGTGCTCTGGCTCGTGGCTATTTTTAACCTGAGTGCAGTGAGTGCGTTTCTGCAGGAACCCGCCCTCCTGATCAATGCCTGCAGCCGCCCTGCGTGCAAGCAGCGCACATGGGCGCCCGGCTGTAACTGGATCCCGCCAGCTGACCGGGGCAGGATAAATTGGGCTCCTCCGACAAGCGCGTCCTGCTGCTCTTATCTGGTTACAGACGCCCGTCCCCACCACCACTGTCAGTCCTTAATATAACTCTGAAATCACACCTGGCGCCTGGCGGAGGGCGGGCGGCTGGGACCCCAGAGCCTGGGGCAGAGTGACGTGGCCCGAGGAATCCACCTGACCCTCGAGGTGTGGGTCTGGGACTTGCCTGCAGGCGGGAAAGCTGGGCCCCAGCTCTGGCCCGTGAGGCTGCCTGGGGGCTGGGGGCTGGGGGCGTTGTGCAGGCTAGAGTGGGGCCCACCGTAGGGCCGTGACCCCCATCAGGTCAACGAGCCATGGCTGATTTCGGGGAGATGACTAGAGCTCCCTCAGACCCTCAAGGGGACCCTGAATGCTGAGAGGCCCCATCCAAGGAGCCTAGTCCCAAGTCACACAGTTGGTGGCCACCCAGCTCCGCTGCCTCCAAAATTGTCCCGACCTCCTTGTTCAGATCAGCCGCCTGCCTGGCCATCCCACCCTCTCTCTGCGCCCACTTTCCTGTCAGATCGCCGGCAGGTGCGATTTCCGTCCACAGTTTGTTTGCTTGCCGCCTGCCCCCTCACTCGCCCCCCACGTGGCCCCAGTGCCTGGAGCGCAGGCAGGACAGAGGAGCAGAGGCGTGTCTCAGTCAGCAGGGACTGGGCTAGGCTCAGTAACAAACACGCCTGCCCCTGTCAGGCGGCCTCAGGTGAGAAAGGTTTTGCTTTCCCTTTTTTCATCCTGAGCCTTGGTGGTCACTGTGCCGCAGGGTGTCGGGGGGACCCAGCTTTCGTGGATTTGTACACATCACTCAGGCTCTTCCCCGGCCCCACCCCAACCGCCCACCCCCGTTGGACCAAGGCCCATGGCCAGGAAGAGAGAGCGGCACTCACGCAGGAGTCGAAGCAGAGGGGTGCGCTCAGCACTCCGGGGCATCAAGGACTCGCTTCGGTCACAGGCCTCTGGTTTGGGAGTCCGTCGGACTGGAAGCTTGCCAGCAGGAATGATATAACCCCTCGGGGTTCCCATGCCCCAGAGGCAGCCCCACGTGGCCACTTCACACCTTGCACGGTGGCCAGGCAGAGTTGGTGCGGCGATGTTTGCTGAGTGACAGGGGCCTTGTGGTCCCACACAGCCCTCCCCGCTGCCCAGAGCAGGAGAAGCAGGTTTCAATGACGCTCATGTCAGGACCCTGAGCTGTGGGCCATGGGTGTCCTGTGGGGCCGCCCCGACACAGCACACGGAAGCCCCGGGCCAGCTGCCGGCGCAGCTGTCAGGGCAGAGGACAGGCTGGCAGGACACTGTGGCCCGGGCACAGGCAGCCTGAGGGGCCCCTGTCCCTGCTCAGGAAGGCAAGCTACCCTCCCCACGGGGACACCTGCTGCTGTGCTCAGGGCTCCCCGGACACCAAGGCAGGCGGCCAGGCCACCCTGCCCTCCCCACTGACAAGGATTCTCTGGTGCCTCTCAGAGGGAAGCAGAGGTGCCTGCCGGGTCTTCCCCCCGAGGGCTGAATGTGCACCCCTCACTCAGAACCAGGTGCCAGGGGGTCCTTGGGGGTGTCAAATGTCCGATCCAGGGCAGGCTGCCCACAGACGACGGTGCCAGTCTGGTCCTGTCCTGGGCTGAGCTCCAGGGAGCAGAAAGGGCAGGGCCTTATGTCATTCACCTGTTGCTGCAGCTCAGATGCATCCAGGCACCCAAGTTAGCTGTCCTAGCTCCGTCCCTGTGGGAGCACCCAGGGGTGGCGCTAGGAACCTCAGCAGTGTGGCAGCCCAGTACCTGCAAATGCCTGTGTGTCACCAGGGTGGGGCGCAGCCACGGGGCCCGGGGAATCCGGACACCCTGCCTAGCGGTCCCGACCTCACTCCTGCGCTGGTTTTTGCAACATGTTTAGTGAGCAGCTACTGTGTGCTGGCCTCCTGGGTCGTTGGGGACCCTGGTGGGTGACAGCAGAGGACACATGACCCCACAGACGTACGCAGCATGACAAGACCCCAGAGAGGCACACAAGAAGGATAGTACTCGCTGTTCACCTGAAAATAAAAGGCCAAAGGGAGAGGCAGCACGCGATGATGGAGATCAGTAAGAGCAGCTCTTCGGGAGCCACTGATCCAGGCAGAAGCCCAAACAGGGTTCCGCTGCGGAGGCCGAGGTGAGGGGGGTGCGAGGGGGCGAAGGCTGCTGTGCGGCAGAGAAGGGAACCCGATGGCGCTCGTTGTAAACCACGTTTTAAAGTTTCCATCTTGTATCTTCTTTTTTAAGTGTATTTTATTGATTATGTTGTTACAATAGTCCCAATCTTTCCCCTTTGCTCCCCTCTGCCCAGCACCCCCCTTCCCTCCAGCAACCCCACCCCCCTTAGTTCATGTCCATGGGTCGTGCATGTAAGTTCTTTGACTTCACCCTTTCCTGTATTATCCTTAACTCCCCCTGTCTGTTTTGTACCAACTGATTATGCTTCTCAGTCCCTGCACCATTTCCCCATTTCTCCCCCTTCCCCCTCCCAGCTGGTAACCCTCCAAGTGATCCCCACACCTATGCTTCTGTTCCTGTTCTGGTTTGCTTAGTTGGATTTGTTCTTATTTTTAAGATTCAGTTGTTGACAGTTGTGAGTTTGTTGTCATTTTAGTGTTCATAGTTTTGATCTTATTTTTTTTTTAGGTAAGTCCCTTTGACATTTCATGTAATAATGGCTTGGTGATGATGAACTCCTTTAGCTTCACCTTGTCTGGGAAGCACTTCATCTGCCCTTCCGTTCTGAATGATAGCTTTGCTGGGTAGAGTAACCCTGGTTGTAGGTCCTTGCTTTTCATCACCTTGAATACTGCTTGCCAGTTCCTTGTTGCCTGCAAGGTTTCTTTTGAGAAATCAGCTGATAGTCTTATAGGCAACCCCCCTGTAGGCAACTCTCCGCCTCTCGCTTGCTGCCCCCAGGACTCTCTCTTTATTTTTCACCTTCGGCATCTCAATCATGATGTGTCCTGGTGTGGTCCCCTCTGGGTCCAGCTTGCCCAGGACCCTCTGTGCTCCCCAGACCTATGTGTCCATCTCATTTGCAAAATTTGGAAGTTTTCCTCATTTTTTTTCAATTCTTGCTTCCTCATTCTGCACTGGTTGACTGTTTTTTTCTTCCTTATGTTCCAAATCATTGATTTGAACCCTGATTTCCTTCCCTTCACCACTGGTTTTGTGTGGATTTTCCTTCATTTCACTTAGCATAGCCTTCACTTCTTCCCTTATGTTTGCCTGTGAGCATCTTTATCACCAGTGTTTGGAACTCTGCATCTGTTAGGTTGTCTATCTCCTCATCTGTTAGGTTGCCTATCCCCTTGTTGCTTAGTTCTCCCACTGGAACCTTGATCCATTCCCCCTTTTGGGCCATACTTCTCTGTCTCCTCATCTTGATAGGCTCATGTGTTTGTTTGCCTCTGTGTCTTAGGTAGAGCTGTCACACCTGTAATGTTGTAAGGGGCGGAGCCTTAGGGATTCGACCTGTTCCACCACATTGTAGCGCTGTATGCAGGGGAGGGGTCCGAGAGGGAACAATGCTGTTTGCTCAGCACTCGCACCTTTTCTAGGCACCTCTCCCACTTCTACACCAGACTGGCACCTCCCTAGCTGCTGCCCTGGCCGTCATTCCCAGAGTGGGTGGGTCTGCGGACGTTCTAGGACCATGGGGGCCCTTTAAACAAGCAGACTCTGCTGAGAGACAGGCAGTTTCTGCCTCTGCCCCAACCCCACTGGTCTGCACAGTCAGAAGCAATGAGGCTTGATTTTCCCTGGTGCTGGGACAGTGAACTGTGTGGTCTGGTCTGGTGCTGGGAGCGCTCCCCAGGTGTCCCTTCTTACTTTTTAAAATGTGTGACTGCTTTCTGCAGGCCTGCTGCCACTGCTGCCACCACACTGCGTCCTCTCTGCCCCAGCTCCGCCCCTCCTACCTGTCTGGATGAGTATTTCTTTTTTACATCTTTGTTTGTTGGATTTCCATGCAGTTTGATTTTCTGGAACTTCTGGTTGTTCCTAGTTTCGAGGTAGTTGTGTTCCTTCTTAGTTGCAGAGGGAGACGCAGCATGTCTGTCTACGCCTCCATCTTGGCTGGAAGCCCATCTTGTATCTTAATGTGTGTTTTTTTGTTACCTTGGCAAACTGGTGGTCTGAGATACAATGTTGCCCTAGGCCCAGCCCCAAGGCTTCTTGGTCCAGACTCAACATCCAAAGGTTGGAGGCATGAGCTCTGCAAGGTGGTTCCTCTGGGATGGCAGCTCCAGAGCCGCGTTTATACGATTTTTACCTAACCGACCCACAGAGAGGGAGGTAGCAGAGTCTGGGGTGACAAGAGGCTTCCTGAAGGAGGGACGGGGGCTGGAAGGTGGGAAGGTGACAAGGAGCAGGGAGACCGTACTTACTGTGGGCCTGTCTCTCTGGAGCCACTGCTCCCCCACTGGTTGGGGGTATCCTTGGAGCCCCCCAGGGTTCCGCTGGCCCTGAGCCCCCTCGCCCAGGCCCACGTGTGAGCAGCTGGCTCTGGATTTCACAGCAGGTGCAGCAGCATCAGGAATGTCTGGGGACTGAAGTGCACAGACGCCACCCCCCAAAGGAGCCCCATCAAAGGAACTCCTTCCCAGTCACCTAAGCGCCCACCTCCCGCCAAGTCTGAGGTGGGAAGGGGGCTTTCTGGGCCAGACAGGGGCGTGCGGGACCCTGTTAGTCATTTTCCTCCAACACATTTCAGCTTTTTTTTTTTTTACAATGGATTTATTGAGGGAAAAGGGGGAGGGCGTTTGAGGGAAGAGGAAACTCCCGGACCAACTCAAGGGCTCGTAGGAGCAAGGAAAGCAGGGGACGGGGACTCCGGGGCCCCTCAGAGCAAGGGCAAAGGGGAAAGAGGAAAGGGGGAAGGAAGGGGGAGTGAAGACTCCCGGTCACCCACACGGGCCCGTAGGGCTCACCTCACATTTAAGCTTTTTGTGTGTGTGTGAAAACGAGGGCTTTCTGGATTCCGGACGTGGATGATCTCAAGTCCCTCCAATATTTTCGGTACCGAAGGTAATCAGAAAATCATTGCTATAAGCTGGATTTTAAATATAATTCTAGACTTTACATGTGTGAGCAGTTTTAGGTTTACAGAAAAGTTCTGTGCCAGTAGGAGGTTCCCAGATATTCGTGTCTTGCCTGCGTGAGGTCCGTATGTTACAACTGATAGCCAATATTGATACATTGTTACCGCCCCGAGGCTAGAGTTCCTTTTAGGGTGGCGCTTGGTGTTGTATGTTCTGTGTGTCAGGATAGACGTATAACGACATGTGTCCACCATGACGGTGTCACACAGAGTAGCCAACGCCCTAAAGTCCGCTGGGCTCCCCCTGTTCACCCCTCCCCCCAAACCCTGGCAGCCCCTGGCCTTTCACCGTCTCCCCAGCGTTGCTTTTTCTGGAGCATCACTGAGTTGGAACCGTTCAGTGTGTAACCTTTTTGGACTGGCTTCTTTCTTTCTTTGTTTTCATGTTTTATTTTTATTTTACTTTTTAGAGAGAGGGGAAAGGGGGGAGACAGAGAAGGAGAGAAACGCTGATGTGAGAGAGAAACCTGGATTGGTTCCTCCTGCACGAGCCCCGAAGGGGGGCAGAGCACAGAGCCTGCAGCTCAAGCGTGTGCCCCAACCTGGAATCAAACTGGTGACCTTTTGGCTTGTGGGATGACACCCAACGCACGGAGCCCCCCAGTCAGGGCCCAGATGGGCTTCTTTCCATTTAGTCGTAAGCATTTTATGTCCTCCCATGTCTTCTCATGACTTGACAGCTCCGGACCCCAGGTGACTGACCCGCCCACCTGCCGAGGGGCGTCTGTGGCTTCCGGTGCTGCCAGTTATGAGCAAAGCCGCTGGGAACGTCCGCGTGCAGGTGTCTGTGTGGACGCAGCTCTCAGCTCCTTTGGTGAATACCGGGGGGCGTGGTGCTGGGCCGTGGGGGTCCGTTCAGTTCTGTAAGAAGCCGCCCAACTGCCTTCCAAAGTGGCTGCGGCATCTGCATCCCCGGCCGTGGGGACCGAGCGTCCCGCGGCTCCACGTCCCCCAGCGCTTGGTGGTGTCCGCCTCTGGGTTCTGGCCATGCAGATGGGGGTGCGGTGGCGTCCCGTGGCGTGTCGTCTGCGTGTCCCCTGCGTGTCCCCGATGACACGGGGTGGGAGCGTCTTTCCATTTGCTGCGTTGCCACCTGCGTGGCCTCTCCGGCGAGGGGCCTGTTTAGGTTGTTTGGTTTCTTTATTGTTGAGGGTAAAGAGTTCCCTGTATGCTGTGGAAATCACTTACCTGATGTGTCTTGCGCAAATATTTTCTCGCCTCCGTGGCTCGTCCTCCCGTTCTCTGCCCGGTGTCGTTTGCCAGGTGGAAGTTTGATGTTTCAGTGAGGTCCGTTCTGCAGTGAGGCTTCGGGTGTCGTCTCTGGAAAGTCATCACCGAACCCCAGGTGCCTTTGCGGGAAGACGGTTTCTCTTTGAGAGGCAGCGCGGCCAAGTGCTTTGCAGTCTCTTTGCTCCCGGGTTGATGTAGATTTATTTTTTTTATAAGCTGCCGCACTCCCTGCTAAACCGGCGAGGGGAAGCGCGAGCCAATTACACAGTGAACCGGGCAGGAAGTGTTGAGTGAAGTGCGGCCCGCGGCTTCCAGCCAGAGGGGAGCTGGGACGCGACGGGGGCCTCATCCCCAGCAGCCCCGCGCTCTGGCTTCGCGTCACAGTGGCAGGAGGCAGAATGGGGCAGGGTCAGCGCCATCGGGGCTGGGACGGGCCCTGGCCCTTCTGGGGCACGTCTGTGGGGAGGGGGCCGCAGACTGGGGCCATCACAGGCCCACGTGCTGGGCGCAGAGCGAGTGCAGCCTGGGGTGGGGCCCAGGGGTGTCCGAGCTTACCTGGGGCCACATTTCTTACCTGTCCAGTGGGCCCGTCTGCTTAGCTCCAGGGGACGGTCATGACTATCTGTGCTCCCTTCCCCAATCCCACGTGCAAACCTCACCCCCCAATGCAACGGTGTTTGCGGGGGGCCTTTGGGAGGTGCTTAGGTCCCGAGGGTGGAGCCCCAGGAATGGGACCAGTGCCCTGAAAACGGGACCCCAGAGAGCTCGCTCCCTCAGCCCCTCCGCCCTGTGAGGATGCAGGTGGGCACCTGCCACTGGAGCCCCCCCCCCCCCCCAGCGCGGCCTCCAGAGCCACGGAAACAAGCGCGTGTAAGCGTGAGCCCCCGCCCCCAGTGCTTTGTCACAGCTGCCCCAGCGGACTGAGCCGGGGACACCTGTGATGCAGGGGAGGAGCGGTGGGGCCCGGCTCAGGTGGAGAAGAAGAGGGGGTGAGGGACAGCCCCTGACAGCCACAGCGCCGCTTTCCCAGGACGTTGCCGAGGGGAAGCGCAGTGCGTAGCTTTCCGCGCCCGCTTCTCCTCACCGGGTCGTCTGCGCCTCAGCTTCCCCCGCGTCTTTTCAAGCTCGACAGCCGCCTTCTTTGCGGCTCTGAGTCGCATTCCGAGGTCCAGATGGAGCCCTGCTCACCCAGCCGCTGCTTAAGGGTGTCTTGCCGGCTTCCAGGTTTTGGCAATTCTGACTGAAGCTCCTGTGAGCATCCGTGTGTGGGTCTTGGGGGCTCATGACCTTTTAACTCTGCAGCACTCGGAACCCCCGTGCTGGGTACCTGGGTCCCCCCAAGTCACCTGCTGAAGGCCTAATCGCCAGGACCTCCAAATGTGGCCGTGTTCAGAAATCGGGTGGTGTCAGATGTCATTAGTTAGGAGAAGTGACCCTGGAGTAAGTGGCCCTTATCCAACATGACCAGTGTCCTTATGACAAGGGGACACTGGGACAGACACGCACACAGGGTGGGCACCGTGGAAGAGGGAGGCAGAGACGGGGCGACGTGTCTGTTGAGAAGCTGGTGAGAGGCCGGACCACACCCGCCCCAGGAGGGGCCGGCCCTGCAGACACGTTGGTCACCGGCGTCCGGCCCCCGGAGCAGAGAGACCGCCCTCCGGGCTGTGGGGCTTCTTCCGGCGCACCGGGACCCTCGACCACAGTCTGGTGGTTGCGTGCGTGCGCTGGGCAACACATGAGCCCCGCGCACACCCTCTCCCAGCCGCCTAGGGCTGCCCGCGGCCACCGTGCGGCCCTCCTGTCTGCAGCTGAGGACACAGCACAGGCGGCCCCCGCGTGGGTGGCCCCCGCCCGCAGCTTCTCCGTTCACCCTACTCACTGCCGGCTCTCAGCCACCGCGCTCAAGATACTGGGGAGCAAGGGCAGGGGGAGCTGACATTAGCCCTGGCGGTAGCCCCCGAGGGAGTGAAGGGGACCCGGAGGAGACCCCGTGCCTGGGGGGATGCGGAGCCTGGGGTGGCTCTGCTCACCCGCCCCCAGCCCTGTGTCCGGCGCCCGGCCTGGCCGCTTGCAGCTGACGAGGCACCAGAAGTTATTTCTGCAGGAAAAGCAGCTTTGCTCCTTCAGTGACGCCACTGGGATGCTGCAACCCCACTTGTCAATGCTGTGGACTGAGGAGGAATGGGGGGGAGGGGGCAGAAAGGCGCAGCCAGCCCTGGGATGACCTTGGCCGCGGGAAATGCCCTTTGTGATGTCAAAGTTAATTATGTCTAGAAACGTCAGCTGGCCCTAATGAGTTTGAGGCATGAGGGCAGAGCAGCTCCCTGGCAGGCTGGGCACCTGGGCTCCGGGGACACTAAGTGCTGGGTCCTGGGGACGCTGGGTGCTGGGCCCCAGAAATGTTGGGTCCCGGGGACTCTGGGTGCTGGGTGCAGGGTTGAGGGGATGCACCTTCTGGTTTTCAGTCCGGGCACCCCTGTTGCAGAAGCAGCCCTCACCCTACACCCACCTCCCCTGCTCTGGCTCAGCTCCAGGGTCCATAAACTGGAGCCCCCATTCCTTAGACTAAAATCAGAGTCCTTGCCCCCCTACACCCCCACCCGCCCCCACCGGCCTCAGATCCCTGTTGTTCTGCTTTGTTGTGGCCCTGGGCTGGCGGACGTGGGGACGTCAGGGGCTCCTAAAGCCTGGGCCACCTCCGAGCGCCCTTCACAGCAGGTGTGACGCCCGTCAGTCAGGAGCCCGGAGCTGCGCCCAGGAAGTGGCCTGGAAGCTTGGTGGTCCTGCTCCAGAAGGCTGGTGCGGCTGCTCTCACCGCACGGAGAAACGCCACGCTGTCAGCACGACCTCTGTGGCTGTGGTGGGATGTTTATTTCCAAAGTGACAGCCGCTCTGCACTGAGCAGACCTCCCACCGTGACCCCGCGGGGCCACCCCCATCGTGGCCCACGCTGCACGCACAGATGAGTAGACTGAGGCCCAGAGGCCCCAGCCACCCGCCGAGGGACTCCCGGCGAGGAGACAGCAGAGCTGGAGTGACCTGGGACTCAGAGCTGGCGCCCCTTCCTGCAGCTGCCCCGGGGACACGCCCCAACGGCCACCCTGACCCAGGGCCGGATGGGGCCTCCGGCCCCCAGGCTGGGCCTGCACAGGGGTGGGGGTGCTCAGCTGCGAACAGATCAGAGCCCCCCCACCCTCCCCCCAGCGTCCCGGGAGTCGACCAGAGATTAGCTGCCTAAATAAGTAAAAATCCTGTTTACCGGCAGTGAAGACTATTTCAGGTTTCCCCTTTCAGCCAATCAATGTCCAGTCTGTGCTGGTCAATACCTGCTCTCTGGTGCTCAGGAAGCCTGCGCGGGGCCCACCTGGGGGGGCCGAGAGGGGTCGGTGGGGCAGCGATGAGCCCCTGGGGCCACAGGGGGCCGTTCTGTCCTGGTCCAGCGCCGCCCCCGTGGGCCCGATGCCAGAACCGCCCTGGCCTTGCTGTGAGGACGCTCGCAGTGCCAGGTGCCAAGGGCAGGTATACAGCAGGCGCTCAACCGACGCCGGCTTCCCCGGAGGCCAGAGGCACCGCCCGCCCCCGTCCCTCGGGGCTCAGACGGCTGGGGGCCCAGGCGCCTCGGAGGCTCTGGGCCTCGGCCACCCCAGGCCGAGCTGCTGTGAGGACGGGCCGGCGCTGTCAGCCACTTCCCCGCCACGGTGGGCAGGACACGGCCTCGCGGGGCGGCCGGTGGTGGCCTCCTCGGTGACGAGACCGCTTGGTGCAGGAGTGAGAGGCCACGGCGCCTCGGGTTTGAGCCCCTGTTTCTTTTGTCACTCAGATTGGTCTTGGGGGTCTAATATATTTTTAAGGACATTTGTGACATACTTATTGGTGGGGGCTTGTTAACAAGGCTGACAGGATCCAATGTTGTCATCTTTAATGACATCTCCAGGGTTCGCCAGCTCGTGATTAGAAAACACTAGAAATATGGTTCCACTGGTGGAGAGGCGTGGCTCCTGGTGGTGGGGGAGGGGCTGGCACTCGGGTGACCCTGGGTCCCTCACTGGGGCGCAACACCCCTGCCCCTCGGAGGGAGAAGCCCTGGGTGGGGGTTCTGGGGCAGAAGACGGGTGGTGGCGGGAAGAGTCGCTGGCCCAGGGGAGCCGGGCAGGGGCTGCTCTCGAGGCATCGCTGATGCTGCCGGCCCGCGTCCCTTGTGGGGCCTGTGACGGGTCACCGGGCACGACTGTGTCCTGGGTGCATTGGCTCCCATCCCAAGGGACACTAGGCACATGCTGAGAACGACCCCGGGGCTGCGGACCCTGGCGGACGCCCCTCAGGGGTCTGACAGCTGACCCACCGCAGTGTGGGTAGCTGCAGGCCCACCCCCACCTCCAGGACGCAGTAAAGGAAACCTCCTGGGTGTCCAGGCGGGAGGTCGGGTGGTGGCGGACTGGGCACACGAGGCAGGTCAGGGTCAGCGCTGCCGCCCCTCCCCCAGCTCCCCCGCCCCATCAGCCGCCCACTTAGCTTCTTGGAAAGGCTCCTCGTGGGCCTGCACAACAGGTGCTGGCCGGGGGCTCAAGTCTGCGCTGATGTCAGCCTCCCGGCGTGTCCTGGTCGGGAGCCCAGGTCGCCTCTGTCCCCGGCTGGACAAGGGCCCCCGCTGGCACCCCGAGTGGGAGGCCCCCAGGCCCCACCCAGGGACTGGAGGGGGGCTGGAGGCCCGGACCTGGGGGGGATTTTATCTCCCCCAGGGAGTGCTCTGTGCTCTTCCGTGTCCCTCCGTCCTGTCCCCACGCCACTGCTGCTCTGAGCTGCTCTCTGAGCTGGGGGGCCTGGGCTGTGTTGGAGCTGATGTTGGGGTGATGCTAGGCCATGCTTGGTGCTAGACCCTGTCCCCCAGGACTGGACGTGGGGACCACCCAGTTCACAGAGGAGGGTCAGAGCCCCAAGGAGCTGGGTGCCTGTCCCGGCACGGAGGACACTGGGTGGGGGCCAGCAAGGATATCCCAGATGAACAGTGAATGAATATGGCCCAGACCTTGGCCGCAGTCATGGGGCACAAAGGGCCCATTTTAAGGGGCTGGTGCTGCCTCTGGGGACCCCTGGTTTCTAGGGAGGGGCCTGTGCTCCAGTGTGTGTGGCCATCAGCCAGGGCCACCCCTGGGCAGCACCCTCGGGAGGGGCCCCTCCGCCGCCCCCAGGAAGCCCCCGGGCCAGCGCCAGGTCCCGCTAATTAATGAAAGCCATGACAAAAGAACCAGAACACGGGCTGGCGGGCGGAGTCGGTCCGTGGCGGACGGACGGAGATTTATATTTCTGGCATCCGTCCGCCTCTGCAGCGACATCATCAGAAGCTTTTTACTGACGGGGCAGTAACACCGCTCCCGACCGTGAACGCAGCACGCTGCTCCGCCTGCAGTCTTCACAGCCTTGGCGAAGGTCACTCCAGGCTCTGAGAGGCGGCCTCGGGGCGCCTCGCACCCCGGGAGGCTGAGCCCCAAACGCTGGCAGGGGAGCCAGCTGTAGTCAGTCCCGGCCAGGCGCCTTGGGCTCCGGGAAAGAGCCCCACCAGCACCAGCAGGAGTTACTTAGGTGTTGGGTGGCCTTCTCGCTCCCTCAAATCTGAGTGAGATTAGCTTGGTGGGGGGGGGGGTGACACTGTGGGGGGCGGGGTGGACGCAGGGGGAGGGTCTATGGGGAGAGGCAGTGCGACCGACCGGGGGAGCAGCAGCCACACGGGTACCAGACTGGGGGGAGGGCACTCACTCAACTGCAGGCCTGGCCTTATCTGTTATCTCAACAAAAAGGCCAGCCTGGGACCTGTCACCCTGGGGCTGCGAGGCAGAGAGGAAGTTCCTGCCTGCGGGGAACCAGGGACCTGATAGGAGCTGTCAAACCGTGAGCCTTCGGTGGAGCCCAAACCTGAATGCCGGACACCCACCCACGGGGCATCTCGGCCCCCGACTGCGCTGCCCCACGGAGCCTGGCCCAAGCTCAGGGTTCTGCCCCCGCGGGCCCAGCAGCCATGGGGAAGGGGGAGTGGAGGCTGTGCACCCAGCCGCCCCCACCTCGGGAAGAGGGCCTGTGCATGCCACCTGGACGGGGCCTGGCTCTGTGAGTTCCGGTTTCAGTTTTGTATTCATTCTCTGGGCTGTGTAACAAACTGCTACACATTTAACAGCTCAAAACACCCATGCGTCGTCCCGCAGGGACCGCCCACCCATCATCCCGCAGTGTCCAGGACTCAGGAGTCCAGCAGGCTTGGTGAGCTCCTCTGCTCAGGGTCTCACTGGGCAGAAACCAAGTGAGGTGGGGCCAGGGGTCCCTTCTGAGGCTGGGGCTCTCCCAGGCACATGTATGCTGGGAAGGGCAGGCAGGGAGGGAGAGTCTCGAGCTGTTCCTGTAGCCAGGCCGGGTCACACTCCCTGGGGTCTGTGTCTGCAAAGGGGCCTTTCCTCCTGAGATGCTCTGCCTGGGGCTGGCCATCACGTGGGTGCTGGGGAAGCCCTCCCCCAGGGCCCCGAGCCCACCAGCTGCAGGAACCCCTGACTGCTGCCTTCTTGGCCAAGCACAGCCTCAGAGGAAGGGGAGCTTCTGGGTTCGGGAGCTCTGAGCACCGAGTATGTGATGGAAGTCCCTAGCTCCCTCCCAGCCGTGGGAAAGCAGGCTGGACGACCTCCAGCTCAGCCCCAGGCCTGGTCTAGACATCCCAGGGCCAGTCCTTATGTCCAGTGCATCTAGACCTCGGCCTTGTCAGGCCCAGAACAGCCTGGGGTGTGGGGGCAGGGTGGGGAGGTACCAGGAGTTAGTCTGCACAGGGAGGAATGGAGGGGGGTCCCCTGAGGGCAGCTTCAGGGCCTAGCCACCCTCTCCCAGGACATCACCCCACTACTTATAACCTGAGCATAATGTGACGTCTATAAATGCTACATACAGGGAAAAAACAAACAAACCAAAACCCAGAGGACACCCATGGGGCCCCCGAGGAAAAGCACCCTCGTGGCAGTTGTCACCTGTCACCTGGTAGCCGCTCAGTCCCCACTCCAGATGAGTGCGGCTTTCCTTCCTTCACAGAACCTCTATGACCTTCCCAGCATGAACATGCACGCGACAGGGATGAGGGGCAGCTGCCTGTGGCTGACAGCCTGTGGGACTGACACCCCTGGGCTCCCGGAGGGAGATCAGCCGCTGCCCTAAGCCAGGGTCCTGGCTCCTGGGGAGGGGGAGGGGGCTCAGAGAACCTCTGGCCCAGGCAGACGACACTCCCACCCCGTGCCACTGCTCAGGGGCGTCCAGGGGCTCAGGGCGTGCACTCGGGCTCAGGCCTGGTACCGGCGGGAGTTGCGTTGCCTGCCCCTGTGTGGTGGTGACCAGGAGTCAGGGCCCTGCTGGGCCCCCCGTGCATCCATCAGGGCGGCACGCACTAGGCCACCCGGGCCCCTGTGGTGGCCTTGGATGGACAAGTTCTCTGAGGTGCCCCTTCTGCCTGCTTCCGCCGAGCCTGGGGGCGCAGGACAGGGAGCAGTGCCCCTCAGCCCTCCCCCCCGCCTGTGTCCAGCCTGATGGGGAAGGGTAGGCAGGGAGCATCCAGCACTGGCACGAGATGTCCGTTGCAAAATGTGGCCTCGTCACCGCTTCCCTGGCACCTGGCACAGGTGAGGTGACGCTCACTCACCTGGACGGGAATCCTGTCCCCAGCCTGCACCCATATCAAGGGGTAACAGTAGGCTAAATGGGTTCAAACATAAGTGGGGTAAAGGCCTGGGGTTCTCTCACTTCTTGGTGTCCTGTAGTCTCACGCCAGCCCCCTTTCCACAGGGAGGGTGGGGGCCTCTGCTCAGAAGGCCGAGAAGGTCAGCCTCCCCAGGGACCCCCACCACCTGCCCCTCGCAGCTGCTGGCAGGGCGCCTCCCTGGGGCTTTACAATGGACCTTGTCTGCCCTTAGAGCCGAGGGGGGACCCTCGGGGGCTTGGAGCTCAGCCTGGACCCCAGCACCCCTCGGGCCGGTCTGCTCCTCCTGCCCTGGCCCCAGAAGCTCCAGGTCAGTACGGACTCACTATGGAGCAGGTCCGGGGCTCCCTGCATGGACCCAAAGCTGCATCGACTCTCTCTGGAGGCTCCCGTGTTGCCACGTGCCCCCCACCCCCCGCCCCAAGCATCCTGGGTCTGGATGACAGTAAAGCTGTCACCATCCTGGATGGGGCAGCTCTGGACCAAATGGCTCTCTGCTGGTGTCACTGCAATGAAATGTAACTTTCCTCGTGAGCTGGCAGAGGGGCCTGCCCACTGCCATTACGGTCAGGTGTGCACATCTGCTTTGCTGCGTGTGCACAGGTGTGTCCCTGTGTGCACGTGGGCCTGTGTGTGAGGTTGCAGCCTGGCAGCAGGTGACCTCCCAGGCAACGGCAGGGGAGAGGTGTGGAGGTCACAGTCCCCCGGACACGGGCAGACCCCTCTGTGCTTCCCTGGGTGCCCCGGGCCTGTGGGGGGCCGGCAGGTCTGTGAGGGGGCTGTGCTGGCGGCCAGCTGTGGCTGGGCTGCCGGGGCTGCTCCAAGGCTCTGAGGAGTCCCGCAGGCAGGTCTGCTCTCCACCTGCCCGGCACAGACCCCCACCAGTGCATCGACGTAGGGGCCCCTGTGGGCCTGCCACCCAGGCCTTGGCACGGAGGGGTCCCGAGCCCCACCCCCCGCCTGCTGTGGGTGCCCCTGACACCGGCCCCAGGCGCAGGCCAGGCCGGCACGGAGGGGCCGGGTCACTGGGAACCCCTGGAAGCCGGGCAGGGCATCCTCCGCTGCCTCACCCCGTCCACGGCTGGACGGAGCCCCGCCCTGGCTGCCTCTGCACCGCAAGCCCCGGCCCAGCCCGAGGGCCTTCCCGAGCGCACACGTGGGTGTCTCTGGGGGGCAGGCACCCCGCGAGCGCCTCCGGCTCTGCTCACCCTCAGTGCTGGCTCTGTCCTCTTCAGGCCTGGGAGGGTCCCCTGGACAGGGCACGTGGGGGTGAGCTCCCTGGGGCTGCCGAGACAGGCGGCCACGCAGCTTGTGGTTCAAAGCAGCCCGTTTATTCTCTTGCTGTTCCGGAAGTCAAGAATTTAAGTCCAGGCGTGGGCAGGGCTGGAGGCCCTGAGAGGCCCCTGAGCTCCTGGCCCCTCCTGGTCGCTGTGTCCCCAACCTCGGCTTCACCGGCACCCTCCTCTGCCTCTGCCCTCCTGCTCCCCCCCACTGTGAGGAGCCCGTGACCCCACCTAGGGCTCACCCAGGGCCCTTCACTGAATCACACCTGCAAAGTCCCTTTTGCCGTGTGAGGCGGGACATGCCACACTGGCAGGTCCTGGGGCCCTGTTCTGTGCCCCCGACAAGGAACGTTCCAGCAGCAGACAGGGACGGGTCCTACGAGGCCCCTCCCAGCCTCCCCGCAGGTGTGTGACTGTCGTTCTGGACGGCCATGGCCCACCCTGCCCCCCCCGCCCCGCCGCCCTGGGGGAGCGGTGGTACCAGGTGTTCAGGGGAGGTGAAGCTGGGGCGAGGCGGCCGCTGTACCCCCTGGAGCATTCAGGCCCCCAAGAGCAGCCCAGGGGCCATGCCCAGGGTGTGAGTGGCCCCTTGTCCAGGCCACATGAGGACCAGTGGGGAGAAGCTGGACCCTGAGCTGGACTCGTCTTTATTTATTGTTTCTTTTATTGAAGTGAAATTCATACAACAACCCCGTCGGCCCCCCTGCCCCGTCCGCGGCCACCACACTCTGCCTCTGTCTCCACGGAGCTGCACCTACTTCCTGGGGGGTCGCTGGCCAGCGCCCCTTCCTCATCAGGCCGCGCCCTGCGGCCCCGCGCGGGCCACCTGATCATCGGCAGACGCACGTCGGGTCGTCGGCACGGCCCAGGGCGCGGTGTCTGTCTGCATCCTGGTTCTGCTTTTCGGGCACAGACCCAGGAGGGGAAGAGCCGGCGGTGGCGTCGGAGCCACGGAGGAGCCATCTGCACGCGGCCGCGCCATTCACGCTGGTCACACTGGTCACGCTCCCGCCAGCCACGCGTGCCCCGGGTGCCAGCTTCCTCACGCCCTTGCCACCCTCGTCCGCTTCTGATCGCGGGCTTCGGTAGCTTTCCCGCATCCCGGTGCCTATGCGCCGCGCCGCACCGTGGCTCTGGTTTGTTCCCATGGTGACTGGGGACCCCAAGCACCTTTCACGGGCCTGCTGGCACCCGTCCACTCCAGCCCCAGCCCGTCGTGTCACTGGGGGAGCTGGACTTACCCCGACGCCATTCCTTCCTTCCTTCCTTCCTTCCTTCCCTCCCGCCCTGCGTGGTAACAGACCCGAAGGCGAGTGAGGGACCTGGGGCCTCCCCAGAGCCAAGGGCACAACATCAGCGCAGCCCCGGCCCCGCCTGGGAGGGGCCCGCACGCATCACAGAGGCATCAGAGGCGCCGCTCATGGCCCTCTGCACCCCCAGCCCTCCTCCGGCGTGAATCGGGGCTCACACCCCGACAGGGCCACCGAGTGAGGCTGGAGCTGGCTCTGCAGCCCCCCCCATGCCCCCACCCCCTCTCTTCCGGCAGGAAGACGGGATGCACGTGCCAGCGCTGCCCGCCGCCAGCCTGCGCCCTGGGGACGGCGCTTCAGGAAATGCTCTCAGCCAGAAGCCACTGCCCCCAGGGGCGTGCTCACAGCTCCATTACTGTCCTCAGGCTTCCAGGAAACCGCCGCTCTCCCGGGGGGCCCTCCGCCCTCTGCTCAGCTCACCGCCCACCGGGAGACGCGGGCACCTCGAGGGCCTCCACTGACCGGGTTCCGAGACCCCCTCCAGGGGTCACCCTTGGCCAATCCCGGGGCCCCTGGGACGTGCAGGGGGTTCGGAGCAGGGACCAGGGACGGCCTTCCCCTCACTGCTCAGGGCCCAACGGCTTCTGGGCGGCAGGGCAGGGTCCCCACCCTGGGGGACAGTCCCTCCTTCACAAGGGACTGCGGCCCCCTCTCCTCTCCTCTGTGAGAACTCTTCTTCCTTCCCCGCTTCTCTTTCGCAGGAAAGAGGCCCCTGGGACCCCCCACTCGATGCCCCTATTTCTCATAAGCTCCCCACTCGGCCAGCAGAGCCTGTGGGCCAACTCTCAGGGGCCGGCCAGCGCCCGAGCGGCCTCTGCGTGGCACCACGGCCTCCTCTGCTGAGCCGTCAGCCTGGGGGCCTGGGCTCTGGACCGCGGCGGCCTCCCCCCCAGCTGGCCACGCGCCTGTCGCCCTCACCGCACGCAGCCCCCTGGCCTCCCTGCTGTCCCCATCTCCGGCCACTGCGCTGCCCCTGTGCTGTGCCCTGGGCCAGCCGGCCCTGCCTGCCCCTTCCCCACACAGAGCAGCCCTCGTGGAATCCCACGCCCTCTGTCAGCGCCCAACACAGCAGCGCAGCCCACTGCGGCCCCTGAAGCCAGCATTAGCTGGACCGCAGCGAGTCCAGGGTGCAGGCCTGCCATGCGGCCACTCCGGGCCCTGCGGACCGCCCGTGGATGAGTCAGGGAGGGGGCTGGCCGCTGCTTTGTTCATCTGCGTGCGCCCAGGGAATGGTGTCCATTCCCACCGCCTTTCCGAGGACACCTGGGAGGAGGCCCAGGTGGGGCCTTAGTGTGCTCCATGCCCCTCCAATTCTTGGCAGCCTCCCTGGGTGGATTCAGAGTGTCCAAGGAAGGGGACCCTGGGTCTGTCTTTATGGGGCTTTAGAAGGAAGCAGGGGCCAGACCGCCAGCCACTGCCCAGTGCTGCCCTAGCCATGTGACCTTGGGTGAGTCAGTCCCCTCTGAGCCCCACTCCTCTTAGGTAAATTGGGGTACCAGGTACCCACCCCTTAGTGCTGCTTTGAAGACCAACAGATAATCCACATGGGAGCTCCTGAGGTGTCCCAAAACACTGAATAAATGCATGGAGGACTCTGTCACCCAGCTTTGTCCTAGGGACCTTGGGGACCCCCGGACACCTGCCACTCATGCAGTCCTCCGCCCCAGTGTGTGAGTGCCGGCTGCCATCATGAGGGTGATTACGAAGCTGATTTATGACAATGCAGCCCTTCCCCTCTCCCCCCTCCCTGCCGTGAGCATCACGTATAGGAGCCAGCCTGCCCAGAGTGGGAAGGCAGGGAGGGAAGGGGGGCAGGGGGCACAGGGGACAGGTGGATGTGGGCAGTTCCAACGCTGCCCCTCACACCAGCCGCTCCCCCGCTGTCAGCTGACGGCCAAGGAGCTCTTTGGTTTCCAGAAAAGTGCTTGGATGGGGGCAGCTTCAGACGCTCAGGACCCCATCTCCCGCGGGGCGAACCAAGCGCGGACCCCTCATTGGCCCTGTGGGCCTGTGAGCAGAGCCTGACTGGCTCCCGTGGGGCCCCATCTCGGCCTCCCCGCTGCTCAGAGCTTCCCCAGAGTGCAGCCCACCTGGCCCTGCCTCCCCAGCCCCCCAATGTCCAGAACCTTCTCCAGGAAGGAGGTGAGCCCCCACGCCTCTCCCTGCCCCCCTGGCCTGGCATGGGGTGTGGGCGGACCCCAGGGGTGAGCCACGAAGGCCATTCCCCACTGTCCCCGGTGTCCCCAGGGCCTGGCCTGGGGCACCAGGGGGCAGGTCAGGCACAAGGGAAGCTGCTGGAGAGGCACACACACCCCTTCCCGCGTGTGAGGCCTCGGGGTCCCCTGCTCCCGCGTGTGCCCGGCTGCAGCCTGGCTTCCTGTCCAAGGTGACCTGTAGCGTCGCTTCTCGGGGCTGGCTTGGGAGCCTCCGGAGACTTGGGCGGCGCTATCGCCACCTGATCTGGTCCCCAATTCTGGGCAAAGGGGCAAAGCCCAGGGGGCACCAGGTGAGGCCCTGGGGGGGACCCAGCCTGCAGGAGGCCAAGAGCAGAGAGGTGGCCCAGGCTTCCCTGCCGGGCCCGGGCCCCGGGAGTCACCTGGGTCTCCCCAGGGCCCCCTGGGAACGGGCTGTGCCAGGCCGCTGAGAGGGCTTCTGCGCTGGGCTGGGCTAAAAATAGCAGGGGGACGGCAGGGCAGGGACAGCCGGGGGGAGGCCCGCGGGGAGGGGCGGGGAGGGGGCGGCCATGGCCGCCGGGCCGGGACCGCCGTCAATGGCGCTGGGGCACCCGCCCCGCTCCCGGTGGCCGGCCAGCCCGCAGCCCAGCTGACAGGCTATTTTTTCCCTGCCTGACTAAATATGGTCAGGGAGCACAGCCCGAGGGGGCCACTGGGCCGCGCGTGTTTGGGATGCTTGGCCGGGTATATAAGGACTGCAAAGGTGAGGCCCGCTCCTGACCCGGGCGGCCCCACGCCCCCTCGGGCCCCGGGGGCGGCCCTCCCCGCGCTCCCCTCCCCCACCCGCGTGCCTGTGTGAGCCTGCACACCCCGGATGTCCCCTTTTGTTCCGGGCTGACCTCTACCTTGCGCTGACCCCGGCTGGGGTGCAGGAGCGCCCGCAGACCGAGCGCAGGGCGGGGAGGGGCTCCAGGTGTGCGGGATGCCAGGCCGCTTCTCCTTAACTCTGCGTCGCCCGCCACTCCTGCGACTCTCTCCTCCCTCCGCCCTCCCTTCCTCCTCTCTCTCAAGATCTCCCTCCCTGCTAAGTCTGCGCGGTTGCAGGCGGGCTGGGGGAAGGGCCGGGGTGCGGAGAGGGGGTGCCTGGTGTCTTCTTTCTCTCTGCCTCCCCCACCCCCAAGTGCGAGCGCATCGGGAGCGCCGGCCTCCCCCAGCCCTGCATTCGCGATTGGCTCCGGGAGAGGGTGGATGCGCTGCCACGGCTGCAGCATCTCCCGGAGAGCCGCGCGGGGCGCGTCGTACCGGGAGCCGAGACCCTGCGCCCGCCGCCGGCATCGCCAGCCCGGCCCGAGGGGCTCCTCGGTGAGTCCCGCTCCGCCCCGCCTGGCCGCCCCCGCAAACTTGCCGGCGCCGCGGTGGGGGTGTGCCCGGCGCGGTGGGAGCGCGGTGCCGGCCGCGTGGCTCCGGCGGGGGTGCCTCGGAGTTTTCTCTGGCTCGCGGCATCGTCCGCATTTGGAAAACTGCAGAGCCGGCAGCAGCAGGGCCGGGAGGGCGCGTCCAACTGGGATGCGCGAACTTTGACAGGCGGGCGTTTGGAGAGAAAGCAGCCGCCTCCGACGCCGGTGCACGGGGGGTCGTGGCGCTGGGGTTGGGGGCGGAGGCTGGGGGCGGGCGCGGTCGACCTGCCCCAGGCAACAAAGCGCCGCCCAGACGGGAATGTGGCTAAACTTACCTGGGACTTGCGGCTCTGCCTCCCGGTGGCTGGGCAGGGGCCCCGGAGCAGAGCGGCCAGGCTGCCCCGGGCTGGGTCTCTGGACTTCTGTGGCTCCCACCGGGGTCCGGAGGGTCCCCGTGCTGGGCGTGCACAGCGGGGTGCATGTGGGCAGAGACTGGGGCGCCTCGGGGTGCAGCCCAGAGGTCTCTGCAGGGGAACAGGACTTACGCTCCCCGGGGGCTGGGGGCGGCCCAGGGCACGGTGCCAGCACACTGCGCAGAGGGGTCCCTGGGAGGCGGCTTGGTGGTTTCTTTCTACCAAGATAGAAAACTTTTGCAAAGTAGCCGAGGTTAATTTGTGAGCAGGTGGAAGCCCACAGGGGCTCTTGCTGGACCTGGGGTGACTCTCCAGCCCTGTGGGGCCCCCAGCTCTCCCCTGACCTCCAGTCACCATCTCTATGGGCGCCTGGGAGACAGGGGCAAGGGAGGGTTGCAGCCTGAACAGTGACCTCTGAGGGTAGCCGGGAAATTCAGACCTCAGACCCCCTTCATGACGGGAGGTTCTCCGAAGGGCATGTTCCCGGGGTGAGAAGTCGGGGTGGGGGTGCCAGCCACCCCTTTTATCCTTGGCGCTGGGAAGGTGAGGAACGACAGTCGCCACACACAAGTGGCCATCACGCCTGTATCTCTCTGCTCTTCCCCGTTAGTGGGGTGCCCTTTGGAGCTCTGCTCACGCAGCCCCTGTAAAACTCCAGCCGGGGACTTGAGAAGTCACAGACACACTGCCCTGCCAGGTGACAGCTGTGTCCCAACGCCCTCTCCGGGGCCATCCTCGCAGGGACAGGCCTGCTGCTGGGCGGCCTGGGGGGCAGGCAGGTCACCTGGACCTTGTCTTGCTGACAGAAAGGAAACTGGCAGCAGGTTCAGGCCGAGGATCTCGTCCCCAGGCGAGAGGGTCAGCTCCCAGCCACCCCAGGACCAGGACCCAGCAGGCCCCTCACCGTGAGTGACACCTTCATGCCCCAGCCTCACCTGCAAGCCTCCCTGGGGTGGCGCCAAGTTCTGTCCACCACGCTGCTCCTGACTCCCGTGGGCTTCTCCCTCCTTCTGGCACTGGTGCGGGCCAGGGTGGCTGCCCTTCCTGCCCGGGCACTGGTCCGTCCGCAGTTTTCAAGCTCCCGGCTTTGGGGCGGCCACAGAAGCTGGGGAGAGGGGCCTGTGCTTCTCCATCGCAGCGGAATTTGGAAATGCAGGGAGGAAGTATTGGTACAATTAAGGGTTCAGATGTGCTTAGTTGGCCACTTGCTAAGTTTACTCAGACCTTCTTTAACGGGTTCATCAGAAGCCTGTGAACACAGGGGAAATTCATTAACAGGAAGGCAGCCCCCGCGTTTGCCTGTAAATTGGTATCGATCAGGCCTGGCGGGGGCTGGGCGCAGGCCGCACGGAGCCAGGTGCGGGCCGGTGGCCTGGGCGCCCCTCTTCGCCGCCGGCTCACGCAAGAATTGTTCCAGGGGCCTCGGTAGAGGCGGTGACGCCGGGAGTGGAGAGGGGGAGAGAGGGCGAAGGGAGAGGAGGAGGAGGCTCTGGCGTTGAGGGAGCAGGAGCCAGCCCCGTCCCCTGCCGGGCTGGGCGGTGGCCGTGTGACCAGGCTCAGGCACCCGGGCAGCCGGGCCGAGGGGCCCTTCCCAGCAGCTCTCAGCCACCCTCCGGGGACTTGGGGCCACCTGGAGTGCCCTCCTCTTCACATCTCCAAAGACAGCAGCACGGAGCCCCGCCCTGGGGCGCCCATTCCCGGAGGCACACCATCAGGGACGGCCCAGGGGGCACCCAGCCGCCCAGGTAAGACCTGCCTGTTCCTCCGGTGTCCTGGTGCCACCTTCCTTCTGGGCCCATGAGAGGGTGCTCCCTGCTGGCTCTGGCCACCCTGCCCTCCGACTGCTCGGGATGAGGTGCCTTTCTGTGCACTGGGCAGGTACGAGGGCGCCCGGATGGAGAGAGGGGTGCTGGCTGAGTCCTGGCACCGTCTCAGGGGGACAGGTGCCCCCTCCTCGGGGGCCAGGGCGGGAGGAGGCAGCTGGCATCCTTTCTTGCTCCACTGGTGCGACACTTGGTGACTGTCGGGCGATTGAAGGTGTTCTCGAGATGTTCTGGGGTATGTGGCCTGCTTCTGCCTTCTTGGCTCTGTGTGGGGGGGGGCAGGCAGGGGTGCCGAGGTCGCAGGGACCCGCCCGCCCGCAGACCCCCGGGGGTGGTCAGAGCCCGGGGCGGGCGTGCTGGCCCCGAGCAGGAGCCGGCTCCCAGGTGTGGAAAGGCAGGCATCCGGGGCCTGGCGGCGCCGTCTGCACCTGCCGTGGGGTCACGTCGGCGCCCCCGGAGCTGCGCACGTGGAACTGCCCGCCTGGGGGACATACTTCTTTATATGCCCATATGACCTGCGAAGCTATGGAATGTAAAGAAGTATGTATCTCAGGTCGGGGACTCGGTCGCCGGAGTCAGGGGCACAGACAGGCAGGCGGCGCGGGGCCGGGCGAGGCCTGGGTGGCAGGCTGCCTGGGCGCCGGTGACGGCTCTGTCCCCTGCCGGCATTGTTCTGTCACTTTGCCTGTGTCAGCAGGTGGAAGTGTTCTCAGACATTAAATATTCAGCGTGCTGACTGCGGCAGGCAGAGGGGAGGCGGCCCTGTGTCAGGCACGGGGTCCAGCGGGGCCGCGGGGGCTGGCGTTGTGTTGGGACACCTTGGTTTGGGGACACGGGTCCGTGTGCCTCTGGGACTGTAACTTCTCGACACCCTAAAAGGGCTCTGTAGCCAGCAGGATGGGCTGCTAGTGTGATGGGGACAGAAAATGGCTCCGAGGCACAAGACAAGCAGCCTGTTCCCCGAAGGACGGGCCTGGGGGTCCGGGGAGGGGAGCGGGCTTCCCGGCAGCCCCAGAGACGTCGGAGGGAATGGTGTTCTCTGGCCGCGGCCGTGCCCTCAGGGGCCGCTCTGGAAGGGAGAAGTGACCAGCCCGTGAGGCGGGACCGTCAGTGGGTGCTGCTGCCAGGCCGGGGCAGGGGCACCTGTAGCCCCGGGCCCTTCCCCCTCCAGGACCCGAGGGCACCTTGGGCACCGTGGCCATGACAGCTGGAAACCAAAGTCTGAGCCTGAGCCCGTCGCAGGGTGACCGCGCCTTGTCCTGCGTCCCACCCCAGCCAAAGCCCACACCTTCTCTCTGTTTTCACCAACTCAGCTTCAGCGCGTTCGCCACGAAGGACGGGGTGGCTGCTGAGTGCGGATGGCGTGTGCCGGGGGGTGAGGCCCAGGGGATGAGGGCAGACGCTGCGGGGCTGGCCGTCCTGTGGGCACACGGGGCAGAGGGTTCGGGCAGGGAGGGGGCCCCTGGTGCAGCACTGGCACCTGGGGCAAGTCCTCGCGGGCTCCAGGCTGTCTTCCTGACGCGTGTACCATCTCCGCTTTCCTGTCGGCCCTGACGCCGCTGTCCTGGGCCCACGCAGGTGCCCCCGCCCCTCCCACACCCTGAGCTTTGGTAGGAGCGTGTCTCTCCGGTGAGGGGGGTGAGCAGGCCGCCTCCTTCAGCTGCTGTAAGTGTTGGGTATGGACAGCCAGGTCTCCTGAGCCGCCGAGGCCTTGCCAAGGTGCCTGGGACAAGGCCTGGAGGGTGGCTCCAGGCTGGCGCTCGGCTCCCACTGCCCAGGCCGTGGGCTGCTGCTGGGGCCGAGAGGACTCTGTGGTCCACGGCCCTTCCCAGCGCTCAGGTCTCTCACCTCCGGCTCCAGCGCCACGGGCACAGCCAGGTAGGACTGTCCTTGGGCACTGCCTTCTTTCGGCCACTGGGCCTGGAGGGGTCAGTGCCAGCGTCCCTGAGAAGGTCATCCCTGCCCCGCCGGCTTCCAGCTCCGGCCACAGGGCAGGAAGCAGCCGGGCGCGTGGCTACCACACTGGCCGCAGACAGGCTGCCCTTCCCCGGGCCGCGCCCGCCGCACATTAGGGCTTTATGGCAGGATGTGGCGTTGAAATGAAAGCGTCAGTGTTTGGAACTCGGTTTGGCTGGGCAGGAACTGCAGGGTTTGCAGGGAGACGACCACGCATCCTCAGCCGTGAGCCCCCTCCGGTCTCCCGACCTGCCGGGCTCAGGCGGACCCCCCTCAGACGCCTCCTGCAGAAGCAAGCGAGAGCCCCTTCCCCGGCGGAGCCCCTCACCCGGGGGGCTGTGGCCTCCCTGGGGTACAGCCCACTGCCGGGATGCAGTTTCTGCACTTGAGGATCCAGCCCTGCTTTCCGGGGGGAGGAGCCGGGGAGCCCCTGACAAGCGTGGGGTGTTTGGGCCTTTCCTTGTTGAGGAGGGTGGTAGGAACAGGCTTTGCCCACAGGGCTTTTCCAGGATGGCACAGACACCCCAAACCTGCTGTCGTGGGGGCTCAGGGACTTGCAGAGGGAAGGAGCCAGAGGTGTGGCCTGGTGGGGTCAAAGCAGAACCCTCTGAGGGCTTGCCTTGCCACCCAGGGGGCTTTCTGTGCGGCCAGGGTTGGGCGAGGTGGCAGAGTCCCATCTCTGAGCCCTCAGAGCAGGTGGCACCGGGCAGCTGTTGGGTGGACCAGTGTGGAATGGCTGCCTTGTGGGGACACAGCTCGGAGACTCGTGGAGCTCCTGACTTCAGGGGCCAGGCCGGTCAGACTTCTCTGCCTGTGGCTCACGCTCTGAGTGAGACTTGCCCCCTGGAGGGAGGCTGCTCGTGTCAGGAGTGAGGGCCCGTGCACGCGTGTCCACTGCGAGGTGTCTTATCTCTGCCGTCACCCACCTCCGCAGGGCGCGCCTGCGACCCTGGTTACTGCACGGGGCTTCCAGAGTGGAGGACTGGCGGAGGGGGCGTTGGTGTTCTTTTAAAATGGCCAACCTCATGTGAAAAATATGCTGAAGAGCAAACTAGTTAGCGTGGTCAGGTGCACCCACGGGAGGGACATCTGCGCGGGCACAGGGTGGTCAAGGAGGGGGAGCGCCGCTTGAATTGCAAATGTGCGCCCACAATGCCCTAAAGGAGAAGTGAGGGGACCTGAGTCATCCTTAGGGCCAGGGCATGGCCAGAAGTGGGGGTGTGGAGAGGTGAGCCCCGCAGGAAAGTGGGGTGGGCGGGGCCAGTGGGTAGGGGGAGGGGCCCTGTGGAGAGTGGGCGGGGCCCGTGGCGGCGCATTCATTGCAGCCCCTTCAGCAGGAAGAGTCACCAGAGTCCTCTGTCGGAGGAGCTGCGTGCTGACTCAGCCTTCTTCCAGTGGACACATGTCTGACTGGGGACAGGCTGGCTTGCCGAGGCCCCTGCCCTGCTCACAGCCCTTGGCCCTCCTAGGTGGGCAGGGAGGGGGCTCACAGCACAGCCTCAGCACTCCCAGAAGCTCCTGTCCGTCTGCTCCCCTGCGTCCCATTCTGGGCTTCGCAGGGGCCTGGGCTGGCAGGGCTGCCCCTGGGCCATGCTCCCGGGTGCCCGGCAGGACAGCCACAGTGCTCAGTGTTGCCAGAGGGCCGGGCAGCGGAGCGGGCGGGGAGGGGAGGCGGCTGCGGCTGCAGCGGGCGGAGCGGGAGGCTGCTGCAGAGGTGCTGCCGGGCCCTGCAGTGCAGGCGCGGCCCAGGCGGCAGGCAGGGCTGCATGTCTCAAGGGCAGGCCCGGGAGGGCCACCTCTGCAGCCTGGGTGGCGGGCGTGTGAAGAAGCAGGCGGAGCCCCCAGCTCCCTGGAGCATTTGATAACTGGGCCGGTTCACCCAGTTCATAGAGGCTCCCCTGAGCCTCAGGTCGGGTCTGCTTCCTGTGCTAAGTGGGGGATCTGCCTGGGTGCACGTGACCCTGAGGGCCAGGGACACAGGGCACAGAGGTGTCCAGCCCAGGCAGAGGACAAAAGAAAGAAGGCAAACTGCAGAAGGGCTGGTGGGCAGGTCCCTGGCTTGTCCCCATTCAGGGGGGTGGATCCCCGAAGGACCTGGTGGGCGAGAGTCTGGGGTCCACCGTGGTGGGGTTAAACCTCAAACATGGGGCAGAGCCAGTGGCGGGGCTGCCGTCAGGGCACGCGTGTGCGCGTGTGTGCCGGTGCGCGGAGGACAGCTGAGGACGAGCGGGACGGTGACCAGGGTATTTTTAAACAGCAGGGAGGAGAGAAGGCAGCTGCCCTGGAACCTGTCACAGGGAGGGGGGTCAGTGGGGACGTTGGGAGGTTCAAGGGCACCCGGGACGAATGCGTGGTCTGGGCTCTGGTCCCCTGGCAGGCCTGCATGCGGACGGCTATGCCCACATATGGCGACCAGGCTGCTTGCCTCTCCAGTCGCCCAGCCGCCACGGCAGGTATAAATAGTCCACGCTGTCAGCTGTCCTGTTGGAGATGCCGAACTTGGATGACTCTGGGCCGGGGGAGGCCCCGGGGTGGCCCCCTCGCACCCCACCTGCCACCAAAGTGCCCGTGATTGAAACTGGAGTGGCCAGGCCAGGCCAGGCCAGGTGAGGCTTTGAGCTCTATCCCCTCACCTGCCCCCTTCACAGGTGTCACACCCAGGTGGGGCCCGGAGACCTCCCGTCGCCCATTCCCAAGGGCACGGCAGGGCCTGCGCCCACCGAGGGGCAGGGAGCCCCAGGACCCCCACCCCAGGCTGCGGCTGTGCATGCTGCCCCTGGCTCGTCCTGCAGCAGGTAAAGGCTGTCACCAGGGCCCCCTGTCCTCCCTCTAGGCCTGTCCCTGGCCATTCCCTCCTGTGTTGGATACAGCACCACGTCCGAGAGGCTTGGCAGCCGCAGGCCGGCAGCTTGTCACCTCCTTCCAGGGGCACCTTGCTTTCCCTCCACCTTTAACCAGGAAGTGAATCTCTAATGGTGGAATTTCAAACCACCCACCAGGCCTGTGAGCGGGTGACCTCAGACATTACGGGAATGAAAGGACCGGCGGAGTGTCCGAAGTCAGGGGGGCCAGGCCGGTCACCTGGGGGCAGGTAGCTACGGTCCTCATGTGTCCCCACACTGAAGACCTCAGTAAACTGGGGGGTGAGCAGAGCCCCCTTTCAGGGACAGACATGCACATTATGTGTGTGTGTGTGTGTGTGTGTGTGCGCGCACAGCGTGGGCCTTTCGCGGTGGCAGCCCCTGTGCTCCGGTGGGTGGGGTCCTCCTTTCTCCAGACACAGCGGCTAATTTGCTCCCGACCTGCCACCCGCTCTGCCGACCCCAGGAGTCTCTGATCTGGGTCTCGGCCAAGCAGAACTCTGCCACTTGTGCCTGGCCGCAGTTGAGATACTGTAATAAGACACGGAAATCTACCCTGCCATTTCTGTCCCCGCCCCCCGCCGCCCTGGTCGCCTGCTCTTTGGGTCTCTTTGACGTGGAATTTATCTCTGGGGGTCCCCATCAATCTGCCCTGCTCTGCTGTTGACAAGTTTATTAAGCACCCGCACAACTCTGTATGAAACTTTTATCAGTGTTGAGAAATAATACTTTTTTTTTTTTGAATAGACAGAAAAGTCCCAAAGCTGGATCCGGCTGGGCACCAGGCTGGGTCAGTGTGGTTTGGGGGGCACTCCTTTCACCTTTTAATTGGGGGTCTCTCTTGAGACACCCCCCACCTGGCCCCAGCAGCCCTTGAGCGGCCTCCAGGAAGGCTCCTTCTGCCCCCCTGGTTGGGGCCGCTCATACTCTCGGGGCCAATCGTAATTCTTTGCTATTTATTTTAATAATTATCCAAAATCCGAAATTAAAAATTAATTTAGTGGTGAATCTGAGTGCTGATAGGTAATGTTGCTGCTGGAGAAATAGTGGGTTACTGACATTTAAATTTTAAAAGTTCTGTAGTAAAAAAACAGAAAAGCACCCGGATGCCAGTTGGTGACACCCTCCAGGGTGGATGGAGAAGGAGGCTGCCCCCGGGGTGGGGTGGGAGCTGCCTGGACAGATGCATGGTCAAATGGGGCCGGAGCATGGGGGGGCCACCCCCCGGCATGCCCTGGTCTTTGTCTTGGGGCCCGTGCCCGTGACAGCTGGTGCAGCTGCAGCCTCGCCTCTGCCCCGTGGCCTCCGTGGGCGTGTCTTTGACGGCAGGTGTGTCTGGCTGCTGCGTGTCCTGGAACAGAAGCTGGAGGTAGTTGTGACTCCGGGTGCTGGAGGCAGTGACACTTTCCTCCAAGGAGGACGGTCATGTGTGGTTTTTGCCCAAAATGGACAAGGGAAGTGGCCAGGGGTCCCCCGCGGACATGAAGTGACAGCGTCTGGATATCACTTGGGGGAGGCTAAGGAAGCCCCCAGAACCCCCAGCTAGGCGGGCGGTGCTACAGAGCCCAAGGTCACCTTTTGCGCCACCGAAGGTCAGACCTGGGGGCAGCGAGGGGGAAGGGCCACATGGCGTGGCTCAGGTCACCTGACCAGAGTGTGTTCAGAGCCTGAGCCTGCTCACTGTGCCCAGATTCTGGCACTGGGGCCCTGATCCAATGCAGGAGGGTTTCCTGGATGCGGCGGTGGCTGCTGCTTGGCTCAGGGTGTGGACATGTGATGGCCCCACTGGGGGTGTGGGAGCCAGGCACGGGGGGCGGGACCCAGCCTCCTGCACGCAGTGCGTCAGGGAGAACACCTCAAGCTCGGGCTCTATCTGCATAGCTGTTTTCTCCAATTGTAACTAATTGGACACACTCTGCATTTTCATAGCATCTAATTTTCTATCGATTGGAACGGGGCTGCCAGGGTTTTCGGCAGCAAGTCTCGTGTCTGGTATCAGTTGTTGCTTAAAAATGCTGAGTGCACTTCCCGCGTGGGACGGTTCCGTCAGCAGATGTTTTAAAACCAAGTTCATTGTTCGGTTCATAAAGGCCCCGAGTGCATGAGCCGCAGCCTCCCTCTTCGCACCTGAGTGAACGTGGAGGTGAGGGACGGGGTGTCCCTGGAAACCACGCCCAACTCCAGCCCCCGCCAGCCCAGCTGCTGCAGGACGCACGGCCTATACGGGCCTGCCCCTGATGAGCTTGCCCCCCAGCTGCTTCCTGTGGGGTGCCCTGGGGTTCGTGGCCCGGGAGCGGCAAGGGGCCTTCCGGCTGCCCGGAGGTCACTGGCGGAGGGGAGGGCAGGGATTCTGGGATCCTGGGCGGAGGACGTGCCTGGCCTCTGAGCCACGGGCTACGTGACAGCAGCGTCTTGGCGTTTTCCAGAGGAAAAAAAAAGAGCTACTTGTGAGGAAGTTGGGAGCCACCCTGGGGACAGCCCCAAGTGTGCAGACCCTGCCGGGAGCTCGGGGCGTGTGCCTTTGCCCTCTGGCCGTGGGAACATGTGGGATCAAGCAGTGGGGCGGGGTCCCGGGTCAGCCGCAGGGCTTCTCGCTGGGGTTGGGCTGGGGCCCCGGTGCAGCTGCCCAGCCCTCTCCCCTCCCCGAGCCAGGGTCGCGCGGTTTGACACGAGGACGTTCTTTTCTGGTCAAACCTTTGCTTTGCTGGTAACAGCGGCCGCGGTGGAAGCTGCTGGGGGCTCCTCGTTGTCTTCCTGGAGTGTTGGGCAGGGCGGACCTGGGAGCCCGGGCTCTGCCCCCTACCTCTGTGCCCCTGGCACGGAAGCAAGAGGGTGTTTGCAGAGCTGGGCCCGGCCACCTCCTGTCACCCAGGGCCCAGCCGTCTGGTCGTGGGATGCGAGGCTGGGAGGGCCCAAGCCCACCCGGGCTCCCGGGGAACGGCAGGGGGCTCATCTTGAGGTGAAAGGCCAAGGCGATTACAGAGGGTCCCTGTGGCACAGTCCCCCTCAGGCCCTCGAGGAGGAGGCCGCAGTGGGGAACTGGGGGCTGGAGGGTGGGCGTGTCACGCTGCGCCCTTGTCCCCACGGCGGGGGCGTCTGACTCCGCAGCATTGGGAGTGACAGAGAGGGGGATGCTGAGTGGAGCAGTCAAGGGCACTGCGGCCACCCCGCCGGTCAGGCCAGTCTGTGCCCAGCGGGCGGAAGTCCACCCGCACGGGACGGCACGTCCCAGCCCCGCCAGAGCAGCCGGCCCCTCGTCATTGCTGCTGATGAACTGGGTGTTGGCAGGAAGACTGATTTTCTAAAGCGGACTTTGTCCCTCTGAGTCATTGAGGGTGACCCAGCGAAGGCGGCCTGGGCCGGCCCCGTGCTGTTCCCAGCGTTCGCAGGGCCTCCTGGGAGCCTGTAGCGTTGGGGACAGGCCCCCAGGCCCCTGCCTGCCTCACCTCCTGCAGCCACCCCACACATCGGAGCCCACCTGGCCCCCCGGGCGACGCCCACGGTCAGCTGGGGTGCCATGTGGGCCTCGGGGGCTGTGCTGCCCCAGCTCCTGCTGAGAACGTGGTCCGGCTGCAGTGGGGGCCAAGGACCACAGCTGCGGGCCCCCATTCCCCCAGGACCCACGCCCCACGAGGACAGGGCCTGCTGCCTCAGTGGTGCCCCGGGGCTGACACCGGTGGGCTCTCGGGGCACCTGGGAAAAGCAGGGGACAGGCAGAGTGGGCAGAACATCGAGGCCAGGAAGGGGGCCTCTGCCCTTGACCTCTCCAGGCATCCAGGGGCCCCCACAGGGGAATTCTAGTGGAGGAGGGGGAGTGTGTGGGTGCGTGTGTGTCTGTGTGTCTGAGCATGTGTGTGAGCGTGTGTGTGTCTGTGTGTGTCTGTGCATGTTGCTGGTCCGTGGCCCCTCACAGCCCCACCAGTCCCCGTGGAACTTGAGGGGCCCCTCAGTGCGGGCGCAGACCCCGGCCCCTAGTGCGGCCCCCCGCCCCTCGTCGCCCTGGGAGCCACCCCCGCCGCAGATGCCGCCATCCCCACGGACCTGGAGCCGAATGCTGTGCTAGAGCTGGTAAAATGGAACCAAATCAGCTGTCCGATGGATTTGGTCCCCTTCAACCAGCTGTAGCTGCGCATTGATCGCGCCGGCCGCCTGCGGGACTGACCACCCCACCCCACCCCCCCGCCATGTGGGCTCCCCTGGGAACCCCTCCCTGCGCCCGGGGCGGTGGCAGCAGAGCTGGGGCCGTCCCCGCCCCGTGTCCGCGTCCGGCGTCCGAGGAAACAAACGCCCGTGCTCACAGGCGAGTGCCTCTTGCACGAGCATGTCCTGGGCCCGTGCCCCGCCCGCCCAGAGAAGGCTGACGACCTGAGGGCCCCTGTGGGGTGGCCAGGGAGGCTCAGGCAGGCAGCTGCATGTCCGCGTGTCACTTTGGTCACTCAGGTTGCAGGACAGCCAGCGGGGGGCGGGACGGGGGGCCCAGGTGGACAGGAGAAGCAGGGTTGGGGCCCCTCGTGCACCTGCCTGAAGGGCCCCGGGAAAGCCAGGGGCAGCTGAGGGAGCAGCCATTGGCCCTTCAAGGGTCATGAGAGGACCACAGGGAAAGCAGGCCTCGCAGGCGGCAAGGTGGATGCCTTGCTCTAAGCTTTCGGGTGCTGAGCTGTGGAGGGACCCCTTGCCCTGGCGTCTTGGCAGGGGCTCTGGGGAAGCCACCCTGTCCTGGGGCCCGCTGCAGCCTGTGACGCAGCTGAGGGTGTGGGCGGGAGGCAGGGTTTTACCAGGGAGTGGGGCCCCCAACACAGCCCCCCTCCTGGGCAGAGCCTGGAGCCAGGGCAGGGGGGCTGGTGCTGGGGGGCCTGAGGCCCCCGTGAGCGCACGGGTTCCCACCGGGCAGCCTCTGGGCACGGGGGCCCAACACCTGCCAGGAGCAAACCCCAACTTCCTCCAAGAGTGGCAGGGACCTCTGCCCCCACACCTCTCTGCTGGCCCTGCCCCCAGCAGTGGGGGGGGGGGACGGGCAGGCACCCAGGGCCACCGTCCTCAGAGGCAGACTTGGGAAATTGCTTCAAACGGAGAGAGAGCTGGGGCGGCCTCGTCCACCAGCCCCCTGCCCCCTTCCTGCGGCACCTCCGCCTGCGGTGGAACGTGGCACCCGGCTGAGTGCTGGGCCCAGCCCCCACCCCTACCCACCCACCTCCGCTCATCATCAGGACCAGAGAACCTCTGCCCTCTCTGCAGGGGGCCCCGCCCCACGAGGCTGGTCTGCACCCCAGAAGTTGATCGGTGAGATACGGTTCACGGTTTGTGTTCCTCTCCGGTGGTGGCGGTGCTGTCACAGGCCTGAGCAGGGACCAGCACTGCCCAGCCGGGAACCCACCCACGCATCTACTCAGGAAGCCCCAAAACTGACAGCGGCCTTCGAATGTGAGCTGGTGACTCAAGTCAGGATGCGACACTGACCCAGGACGGGGACACCTGCGCCCTCAGTCCCAGCCTGGCCCCACCTTCCTGTCCCTGCCCTGTGCAGCCAGCTCGGAGTCTGTGGCTCTGATCCTGCCCAGTGTTGACACCTGCCGGTGGCAATGGCCAGGTGGCTGAGAGGGTACCTTCCCCCGGCAGGCAGAGCCTCACCACCCCACAATGCATAAGGCAGGCAGGGGCAGCCCAGGACAAGGGTCACCCAAGGCCCAGCCCAGCCTCGGCCCATGCTACCTGGGCACCCAAGGCCCAGGGCCTCCTTGCTGCTGGCCTCCCTGTGAATGGAAGGATGACCCAACCCAAGGCTGGGACCATCGGCTCCTGAGCTGACGGGAAGGACCCCGCTGCCGGCTGGCTTCGTCCCCTTCACGTCCCCCGGAGGCCTTCGTCCGTCCCCGGTGAGGACCGCCACACAGGCCCTGGGCCACCGTGGTGACCACGCAGGTGCTGTGAATTCAGTGAGTGAAAATGTGACACCCCCCTGTGTCTGGTGGGCAGTGGGTGCCCCGAGGGCTGGCAGGGAGCCCGATGGCCCCCCAGCCACCGCCGGAGCAAGTGGGCGTGGGGTCGGGGACGGCTTCCTGCTCAGAACTCGGATTTGAATTCCATGAAAGTTTCATGGGTCACAAACTATCACCCTCCCTTTGATTTGCCCCCAGTCACTTACAGATGTGCAAGCTGTTCTCAGCCCTCGGGCTGTACCAGACACTGCGGGGACCGGCCCTGGGGCCAGCGTCTGCTCCCCCACCCCACCCCGGGCCACCCTGAGGGCACGGTGTGCCCACAGGTCCCATGTCACTGGCTGTGCAGTGATGGCGCGGTGAGCTACAGCAGCGGCCCCCAGGCAGCCCCTCCCCCACAGCGGCCGGGCCCCAGCCCCCTCCATGCCAGGGCAGCCCACGAGGGTCTCTCTGAGGACGAGGCCTTCAACATTCCTTCCTGGGAGGAGGTTTTATAGTAGTCCCAGTCCCCAAGAAATTGTTCCAACCTGGGTCCCCCCTTCCAGGGCTCTGTCCTCCTGAGGGTGGGCGTGAGGCATGGGGACAGGCAGGAGACCTCCCGACAACACAGTGGATGGGGCAGGAGAAGGGGCGTGAGGCTCTGCTTAAAGACACGTCAGGACCGGAGCTGGGGTCCCTCACAGGCTGGGAGCTTCCTTTCCATCAGGGCAGGGGAAGGGCGGCTCCGGGCATCATGGAAGAAGCGGGGGGGCCAGTGAGGAGTCTAGGCCTGTCCCCCAAGCCCTCCTCCATCCCGTCCCCACTGCCCCAAGCAGGCTGGCCTGCCACATCATTGGCGGGGAACCTGGAGGCAGAGGGATTTGGAGAGCTCTTGGGATGCAAACACAGTTCCCCTGGGAGAACAGTCTGTCACTCCCAGAAAGGTGACTGTGGTCTCCTGCCTGCCTGGAGGCTCCCCTAGCCGCACCCAAATTCCTCCTCCAGCTGTCCCAGGCGGGCCCCTTCCCCGTCCCCAGCACCGACCTTTGGGCCACTCTCGGTGAAGGTCACGTCTGGCATAGTTTCTAATCAATCCCGTCCGTCATAATCATCGCACAAAAATAGCATCTGTGTTTACATATCCCGGTATCACTGCCCCTACATGGGAAGCCCTCCCACCCCTGTACGGGGAGCCCCGTGCTTGGGAAGAGACTGCGCTCAGACTGGGCAGGGCTGGGGAAGGTTCGGGGACCGGAATGCCGGCGACCACCTGTTTCAGGCCTGGCCGGCGGTTTGCCGAAGGGCCCCGGGTCCACGTGAGGCCGTCTGTGTGTGCACAGACTCTACGGGGCCAGGCCAGCGGGGTCAGGTCGGGCTACGGCGTCTGCCGGATCGGGAACAGTAAACACGCAGAGGCAGAGAGACTTTCAGGACCTGCTAGCGGACAGCTCCCCGCAGCCGCCCTCCCTGCCGGTCCCCAGGCTGGTGGCAGGCAGGAGGGAGGTGCAGGGATGCGCCCAGGGACACGGCCTTGCCCTGACCCCCGCAGGGCGCAGGAATGGAGCCTCTGCCGGGCCCTCGGGCCAACAGATGAGGCCCATTGATGGGAGTCTCAGCAAGTTCGTCAAAACGCTTTGTTCATGGTTCCTGGCAGACTTGGGTGGAGGCTGTTACAACAGAGACTCCATGTATTTAGGGACTGGCCCCCAGTCTGCCCACGGGCCTGGCAATGTCCCAACATGCCCTCCACAGACCGGAGCTCCAGCACGTGGATTATTCATGAGGCGCTGTATTAATTGTATTGATACATAAATAATTAATAACGACACGCTCGTAACTGCTGTTGCGGCCAGTCTGCCGGTGCGTGTCCTCCTGGGACGTCCCGGCCTGGGACTGGGACCAGAAGGTGTAGCTCCAAGGGGCCGGCAGGACGCGGCAGGAGGAGCAAGCAAGTTTCTCTGTTGAGCCCCTACCCTGAGGGTGCGTGGAAGGCGGCTGGTGGCACCGTGACACAGGCGTCCACGCGGAAGTCCCAAGGGTAGCTGGGCCTCTCCCTGAGCAGAGGGCCAGGCTGCCGAGCCGTCGGTGTGGGTGCCCAGACTCGGCCGTGAGTCCACGCTGCCCCTGCAGGCCTGCGAGCGGGCGTCCTCCCGGCCAGTGGGGTTCCAATCCAGCCACGCTCCTGGGCTCAGTCGGCCACTGGGTCACAGCATGTGAGGGGGGCCCCAGTGGGAGCAGAGGTTACTGCCTGCCCCGGAAGCCCCTGAGGCTTCTGTCTCAGGTCTCTCTTTGGAAAGCACCAGAGTAAGTTCTAGAAACTGCTAAATTCCACAGCATCCTACTGCCTCCCGGCTGGGAAAGGAGTGGGAGCTGAGGCGTGTTTCAAAGGTCAAGGTCTGGAGGGTTGGTGTTTGGAGCGCACCGGGCAGGAGACCCTGAAACTCATGGTTCCCGGGCGCAGGCCCAGGTGGTACCAGAGCCTCCCCACACCCACCTGCAGGCCTGCTCGGTCACAGGTCACCGCTCGGCCCTGCTTTACAGGGCAGGCAAGTTAAGTATCTCCCCCAGGAGACTGCTGCCTGTGAAATGGCCAGTTGGGTTTCCAACACGGCAGAAGGTTCCAGAACCCGAGAGCACGGTCACTCAGGGCTACAGTTGGAGAGGCTGGGATGATGGGCCTCCCAGACGCCCCCCGTGCTTCCGCGGCCCCCGGCCCCCTCCGCCTGCCCCTCCCCATCTTCGCCGCCTCTGCCCCTGTCTGCCCCTCTGCTTCCCTGCCCCTTTCCCGTGCCATGAGGGTTCCAGGGTGCTTATGGGTGAGGGGAGCCGGCCTGGGAAGCCTGTCCCTGCTGGGGCGCACACTGGTGTGCGCAGGCGTGTGCACACAGGGACTCCCAGCAGCCTCCTCGCCTGCCCTGTGCCCGTGTCCTTGACCTTCAGAGTTGCTCCCCTGGGACAGGTAACTTGGCCCAGAACTGGGCACATGAACAAAAGCCATGGCACTTGCTTTTATGCGCCTTTGACAGCTTACTCCAGACGGGCCTCTCACCCCAGCAAAGCGTCCCCTTGGGGCAGGGCACCAAGGACGCGGTGAGGACAGAGTGGGGCTCCGTTAGAGGAGGACGACTGCTCCCAGGACCAGGCGCTCCTCCCACCGAGCCGCACCGAGCCGTCCAGGCAGGGCCCCCGGCAGTGCAGGCTCGGCCCCACGCGGCTGCGGCGGGCTTTGAGCGGTGCTGGCAGGGGCGCAGGACAGAGCCGGGGGCCCAGCAACCACGCGGGAACCCGGGGGCGTGGGCGGGCAGGTTTGCTGCGGGACAGAACATGGAGGAGGCGTTGGGGTCCCGAGAGGCGCAGACGCGGTGTGAGGGGCTGCAGCCTGGGCCCCGGGCCTGCGGTGACCTTGGGCAAGTGACAACGTGTCCCTGGGTTTCGGGATCCTCGTCTTTAAACTGGGCTGGCCGTGCGCACCCCTGGGCTGCCTTGGGGTCCAAGGAAGGACGGGTGCTCAGCTGGGGAGGCTGGCAGGGAAGCCCAGCCCCCGGCGGCCACACTTGGAGGGGACCCACCTTGTCAGGCCTGACCCCGTCCCCCTGGGGGCTCCAGTGTGAACTGGGCCCTGGGGAGGGAAGTCCTGGGCGGGGGGACAGTGGGGCCTGGTGAGGGGGTCTCAGCGTGGCTACTGCGCAGACGGCGGGTCCGCGTGCACCGGGGCGGGAGCACCTGCGACACCTGGGAAGTGGGCGCTGAGGGCGACGCTGGGAGGAGTCGTTTAAAGCGCCCACGGGTGCATGTGGGTGTGAACGAGGCTGCTCTGGAGGCTTTGGAGAAACTGCTGAGCGGCCGGGGCTGGTGCTGGGAGGGACAGTTGGTTCAGCTCTATCTCATATTTTCTCGATGGTCTGAAAGTTAAACCAGCGGCAAGGGCTGCTTTATTTAAAAAGCAGAGCCAACAAATCTCGGAAGACTGAATGCAGACAAGGCAAGAGCACGGATCCCAGGTCCCCAGCCAGGCTGAGAGGCCACCAGCCCCGGCCACCCCTCCTTTGTCAAAGCCCCCGGGCTGGAGCAGCAGGGGCCCAGCCTCCTGGGGGCAGTGGCCTTTGGGGCGATGTCACAGGGCATGGCAGCCCTGTCACTTAGCGTTCAGGCTGTTTAAAAAGAAAGCGCTTAGCTTGCTGTGAGCAGGTGCCCTTCACGGCCTCTTAGGGCTAAAGTGGGAGACAGGCAAACAGTACCCAAGACGTAAATATTTTGTAGCCGCCCCTACCCCCTGGAGCCACTGCCAGGCTGGAGGGACCCACTCACACCTGCTGCTGAAGGGCAGCTGGCCCCAAGGGCAGACAGGACCTGGCAGGGGGGCACCTCGAAGGAGCCAGAAGGAGCTGCGTGGAAGGGAGAGGTCCGGAAGAAGGGCAGCCGCCACCGTGAGAAACTCCGGGTTTTGCGGGAGGTCTGTGGTCCTGGAGAAGGAGAGGGGGTCGTGCTAAGCTGTGTGGGCCTGGGATAGCGCAGTGCCCATGGGCATCGGGGCCCGGTCTCCAAGGACAGGGTGGGGTGCATGGACCTGGCCTGGAGCCAGCGCGCAGGCCTTTCCTGCCTCACAGCCCTGCGCCGCCTCTTGGCACCCGGGGAAACTGAGGTGTGGAAGGCTGGAGACAGCCTTGGTGTCTCCACGTCCGTCTAGGTTCTCGGGAGAAAGGCGGACAGGGCTGGTGTTTGCACCTGTATCTGTCTGCCTGTCTGTCTATCACTCATCTGTCACCTGTCCATCCATTTGTGACTCCCTGGTCCCGGGGAGCCTGAAGGTGTGCATGCTGCCCACTCTGCACCCCAGCCCCCCCTTAACTCAACAGGAAATGCAGAGCAGAGGTCTGCTGCCCTGACGTGCACAGCCCAGGCACACACACCCCAAACACACGTGGCCCCTTCAGGGGCTGGTGTCTGGCCAGTAAGGGCTGCGTGGATGTGACCACAGCCTGCTGACCTCCAGGAGGTGCCCAGCAGGTGGCCCTGCCCAGAGCTGCATCTCCAGGCGGCCACTCCCCTCGGCACAGCTCAGCCCGGCTCTCAGGGGCAGGGCGGAGGGGTGGTCTGGGCCTGGGGACTCGGACGGACTCCACGTGGGCTGTGTGCGCCAGGCTCAGCGATGCCTCACCCCCGGCCTCGGCCTCCTCCTCAGTAACAGCCCTGCCTGCTGGACCACGGGCGGTCACACAGCAGCCGTGCGCTCTGGTCACCGCCAGCACGGCTCACCTCTGGGCGGGGCGCTGGCTGAGGCTGGTGAGCTCGGGTCCTGCCCGCCCTGGGGCTGACAGCACATGCGTTGTCCTGCCTCTGGGACACGCACAGAGCGACCCATCAGTCGTGTGCCCGGGATGTCACAGATGCGTAGATCACATGTTCCTAAACCAAGTACGAAACTGGATTTGGTGATTTCTCGCTCCTTAAATGCACGGAGGAAATCTGCCCGGGGCAGCTGGGAAGCACAGGTTCCAGGTGATGGGCTTATGGGCGCCCGGGAAGCACCTGCCACTAAAGCCGCCGGCTGCCTGAGCTGGCCACGGGCACACCAGCTGCAGGGGCGTTTCTGGGAAGGGGTGAGCGAGTTGCTGGCCACACAGCTCCTGCAGTGTCCTGGGGACACACTCTGGAAAGAACTGCTTCCTCCAGACTTCAACACCAGGACAGGCGGGGTCAGGGCCCCCCTGGCAAAGTCAGCAATGCCGTGGCAAAATGAGCCCAGCGCTCAAAGGAAGGGGCTCCCCTCTCCAACGACTCAGTGTGGCACGACCCAGGGCCTGATCTGGGCATCGAGGCTGCCACGCATGGGGGCACTGTTCGGGGCCCCAGAGGCAGACCCCGGGGCGGAGGTGGGGGCACATGGTCTGCTGGATGTGGGGTCAGCAGGTGTGATGAGGAGCCGGGGGCTGAGGCCCTGCGGGGAGGAAGGCCGCGAGGGCACGTCAGTGAGAGGTGACACTGGACAGCTGGGCTCGCTCCTCTGAGGACCCGCTGTTCAAACTTACTCAGAGCCGCTGGGGGACGCTGGGCGTCTCTGCCTACCGACCACGTCCGCCTTGCCGGGGACTGTCCCACATGCCATCCATTGGTGGCCAAAAATGTCACACTGGCCTGAGGCGGCCTCTGTGGGCCGCGGGGAGTTCACAGTCTCCTCCCACGGTGAAGTGTGGTTTCAGCACCGGGGACAGCGGCCACTGGGCCTGCGGCCGGTCCCCTACTGGGGTCCTCGTTGTCCAGAAGAGCCACGGCCTGCGCAGGGGCAGGCTGGCTCTGCCCAGTTGGTAAATCCCTGCTAAGGCGGAGTGCATGCCGCTGGCCTGCCAGACAGAAAGGGCTGCAGCCGCCGAGGGTAACAGCTTCTTGGGCAGCAACTTACGTGGAGGCAAGACCTACTGTCGTTGGGGGCGTGGGTAGCCAATTCCCTGCTAACCTGCCAGGTTTCCCACTAAGAATGACCAAACCCAAGCCATCTTCCAAGGCCTTGTACGGGGAGTCCCAGCTGCCCACGGGGCGTGGCGTCCACGTCTGTGAGCCCACCACGCAGCCGCCATGCCGCTCCCCACCCCCCACCCCAGCTGGAACACGCGTGCCCTCTCCCAGCACGCCTCAGTGTCCTGGCGGGCCTGTGTCTCTATCGCCCGGAACCGGAGAGAAATGCTGTCTGTTGTCCAGGTGGGCGTGCGGGGCTCCGGCTCCACCTGCACCTGTGTGTTGGGGGCGAGGGACAGGACCAAGGGGGTGCTGCGTTTAGGTGTCTGGGTCTCCCTGCTGTTCCAAAAGCCTTCCATGCAAAATCGTCTTGCTCCTCAAGGTTGGGCTCAAGGTCACCTCCTCCTTGAAGCCTTCCATACTGCACAGCACCTTCATGGTCTCCCAAAGCCCTTTCTTCCTGCTGCCCTTGTGGCTGGTCGCTCAGCTCAGCCCCTGTGGTTGGCAGCTTGCACACTGGCTTTTACAGCTCGGGGCTATGGCAGTGCTGGTGGACACGTGACCCCGAGCCCGGCATGTGCCTACAGTCCCCTCCCTTCATCCTCACTGTGGCCCCACTGTGTGGGGTCGGCTTCCCCAAACAGCAGGTGGAAGTCCGGGCTCAGGGAGAGAGGGCAGCCCCCAGGCCCCACAGCGCACTGGGGGCACAGCTGGGGTGTGAACTCAGCTGTGGCCCCAGCACGGGTGGCCCAGTGATATCAGGAGCGCCAGGCGGGCACCTGGGTCTGCTGGGCTCAGAAGAAGCGTGGGGGGGCCTCAGGGACCAGCGGGAGCTGCAGGGCCCCTCCTGGTCTGGCAGGGGTGTCTGCTGGGCATTGTCTGGCCTGCCCTGGGCCCCCCGCACCACTCCCAACATCCCAGGAGGGTGGCCGGCCAACAGCTGCATGGGTGACCCACGTCCACCACCCACACGGGAAACAGGGACCACGGGGCAATGCTCTCCGGGCCTCGTCCCTCATGGTGGACTGCAGGGAGCCCTCCCCGCGGAGGCCCACGCAAGGCCACGGGGGTCAGAGCTGCTGGGGTCCCGAGCACGTGCAGCTGGGGGCCACCCAAGGGAGCACTTGATACCCATCACCTGGGGCCTGGACAACTGGTTGGGCGTGGGCGCGGCCAGAACTCAGTCCCGCCACAGACTTGCCCCCGCGCCGTGCGGGACTGTGCGTGCGTGTTGGGGGTTCGGGCTGTTGTTCAGGGCCCCGTGCGGACCCTAAGCACTCCCAGCTGCAGCCCCTGTACACTCATACATGCACATGCACACACATGGGCTCACATGGCACACACATGCACACACATCAACGGGCACACACCCATGCATGCACACTCACACATGTGCACACCCATGCACTCACATGGGCACATGTGTGCATACACACACACACACACACACACATGCACACCCATGGGCTTGCACAGGGATACACGCATACACGCACACACATATACATGCACACCCCCAAGCAAATGTGTGGGTGCCCTTTCTGTGCCCCTGGAAACACCAGGAGAAAACAAGGCCATGTCTTCCTCACGAGTCCTTGCTCGGTGGACAGCGGCGTTTGGGGGTCAGTGCGGTGACCGGTTGGAGCCTGTGCTTGGCAGCAGGGACGTGGCCCCAGCCCCAGAGCCAGCGCGGGCTGCGGAAAAGGGAGGGGCCTGCGCTGAGGTTCCATTAACGGCAGGAACAGAGGCTCGGGCTCGAGCCAACGATGACTCACACGGCCGAGGTGGGACACGGTCCAGGACTACACTCGCCCAGCCGCGTCCCGCCCGGGCCTGCCCGTGCCGTGTGGGTGACACAGCAGGCCGGCCCCAGGCCGTCCCGCCAAGGGCAGGTGGGCACTGGCAGGAGGGGCGCTCAGCTCTGCGGCTGATGTCACCCCCACGTCCCTGGAGGCCGCTCTGATGGTTTTAGAGTGGGGGAAACTGAAGCCCGGGGGGCTCCCCTGCAGAGCCCTGGGCTGGGCCCCGGCCCCCAGCAGGGCTGCTCCGGCGCAGTGTTTGGGGCGCAGTGCCTGGGGAGGCCCCAGCCGCAGCTCCAGTGCAGACAGGGCAGCGGCCGCTGCGCACCGCGTCCCCAGGGCCCCCGGGGAAGAGCTGCAAAGCTGCCGGGCCACATGCGTGGCGGGTGGCTGTCATTGCTCCATTCTCCTCTGGCTACCACCCCTGTGAGAGGCCCCTGGCTTCGGGCCCCTCAGAAATCCATGGCACCCCTGAGCCAGCACCGGGTTCACTCCAGGAGCAGGGAAGCCAGTCTCCCTGCTGCGGCCTCTGCAGAGGGCGGGAGGCTGGGGCCCGAGGGCCTGGCCTGGAGGATGGGGCACGGATGAGCCTGGTGGGTCCTTCAGGCACCTGGCTGGTGGCGACGACACCTACCCAGCTCCAGCCCCTTCCCGGGAGGCCCTGTCCCGGCCGCGGGAACACTGTAGGACCCCGGCAGCTGCCTGGAGCTCTCACGAGCCCAGCATGGGCCCACGGCAGCAGCCTGCCTGCCAGGGCTGCCGTCCGTCTGTGGTGTGGGTGGGGCATGGCAGAGAGCCCCCCTGTGGGCACCCCCCAGGTAGCCATGAGCACGGCCTCCCCCCTGCAGGTTCGAATCCCACTCTGCCCTCGCTGCTGTGCCCACTGAGACTCTCCTCAGCAACCTCCCCACCGCCGGGAGGACATGCTGGGCGAAGGGGGTGTTTCTCACCACACTGCTTAGAAGAGCAGACTGACTTTGACTTGGGTGTATTCGTGCTTTTAAATTCTCCAGGGACAATGCTGCCCACACTGGCAGGGGCGCCTGCCTCCCCTTAGCCCTGGTGGCCAGTGATTAATTTCAGGGGAGGCGGGGACATCAACGGAGGGGCACGCGCCCAGGATGGGCTCCCGGGGAAGGAGGCTCGGGGCCCATGCCCACGTGTCCGGCCACCCTTGCGGGCCCTGCTCATCCTGGGACGATGACCTGTCCCATCGATCACCCTGAGGTTCTCGGACAGTGAGCCCCAGAAACGAGCCAGCCCCAGGCTGTGGACGCAGAGGTGCCCGCTGATCCCTGGTGACAGAGGGCCTTGGCCAGGGACCAACGCCCAGGCAGTGGGCACAAAACGGTGTCGCCCTGAACCAGCTGTGCCGGAGCCAGCCCTCAGCAGGCCCAGGAGCCGGCCTGCCTCCGATCAGAGCCCCGTGTGGCCAGTCATCCAGAAAGCTGGCGGCCACGCGGGTCCATCTGCCCGCTAGGGCGGCCTTCATCTCTCCCACGAATGTGGAAAATTCCAGCAGCCGGGAGCAACATTTTGTTTGTGTTAAATAGCTCTGCACGCTTTACCGTACCTAAGGGAGCGAGAGGCAGTCTCTGTGTTTATGTGGTCACCCTTCTGAAGACCCATGCCCCCGGGGCCACTGCCTTTCTGCCGTCAGCGTTCCTGGCCCAGAAGGTCAGGCCTGACGTAGCCGGGTTCCATTCCTCCGGGAGCACCTTGCTTCACCTGCATTCCTGAAAGACGCAGTCAGTGGGAACCGACCTCGTCCCCTGCGGCTCTCACGTCTGCTGCACTCCGCCCCGCCGTGGGTCACGCAGCCATCGTCTGTGTGTGGTCCCAGCGGCTCTAAGGATATTTTCTTTGGTTTTCAGTAATTTGATCAAGTTTCTAGGCGCATTTTATTTATTTATTTATTTATTTTTGAGATTGTATTTATTTATTTTTAGAGAGAGGGAGGGAGGGAGACAGAGAGGAAGAGAAACATTAATGGGTAGTTGCCACTCACATACCCCCCACTGGGGACCTGGCCCACAACCCAGGCCTGTGCCCTGACTGGGAATTGAGCCTGTGACCCTTTGGTTCACAGGCTGGTGCTCAATCCACACCAGCCAGGGCTCTAGGTGTGTGTGTGTGTGTGTGTACTCTTTGGGGTCCTCTGAGCCCCATAAAATTTTATTTTAAATTTATTTATTTAAAATTAATCCTCACCTGAGGAAACATTCATTAATTTTTAGAGAGAGGATGGGAGGGGGAGAGAGGGAGAGAGAAATGTCGATTGGCTGCCTCTTGTACCCGCGCGACTGGGGGTTGAACCTGCAGACGGGATGATGCTCCAACCCGCTGAGCCGCCTGGCCAGGGCCCCGTGAATTTTTAAATTTGCGTCTCCCCCAAATTTGGGATGTTTCTGACGTTATCCCCACATATGACTACTCTCCAGAATTCCCCTCGGAGGGTGGTGGCTTGGCCTTTGGATACTGTCCCTGCTGACCCCAGAGCCTCGGCCACTTTTTATTTTGTTAATCTCTGTCCTTCAGGCTGGACATTGTCTCGTTACCTTCGACTCACTGACGTCCCCCTTTCAGTCTCCCCCCCTGTTACTGAGTCCCTCAGCAAGTGTTCTAATTTCAGGTGTCACAGCTCCAGGTCTGATACTCCTGTCTATTTCCTGTCACCCCTCCCTTCTCTGCTGAGATTTCTTACTGTTCGTGTCGATCACACTCACTGCAGGTGTGTGTCATGTCTCGGGGGGGGGGGTCACAGTGCGGAGGGGGTGTGTCACGCGGGCAGAGCCCTTTCACCTGTCGGCAGCACCTGGGCCGTTGGGCCAGCGCCCACCGCTGTCCCCTCGGTAGCACCCAGCTCAGGTGCCCTCTGTCCTGCATCCATCCTCCATAGGGGCTTACACCGGCAGATCTACCTCGCCACCTTCTCGCCATTGCGGCTGGTTGGGGTCTGTCCTGCCGTGCCCCTCCGGGTGGGTCTGAGACACGTGCGGAATCCCCCCCGAATCGGGAGCCCCTCCTGTCCACTGTCTCCTGTCCAGGCCCCTCCTTGCCTGCAGGGGCCCCTTTCTGGCTCCTCTGGTGGAAAGTCGGGGTTTCCGTCAGCGTCAGAGCCTCCCGCGTGGCTGTGCTGTTTTGGGACGGGGCTCTGTCCTGGGGGCAGGTGCCCCATGTTTCACCTCCGCCCTCTCTGCCCACCAGCCTCAGCGGCCGCCAGCTGCCTCTTGTCCCAGGTTTTGTTTGTAATAGTGGAGGGACAGGCCCTGGCCCACTCAGGACCTTGGGGCTGGGCGTGAGACATCACCTCCCTCATTCCTTTCAAGGGCTTTGTGGCAGCAAAGCTGGGAGCTGGGTGGAGAGAACTTCGGGGGCCTGAGGTGCGTGCAGGCGCCTGGGCAGTGCCCGTCACAGGGGAGGTGGGGACGACTCCGGGAGCAGCTCTTGTTCTGGGACGCTGACCGTCCGCCTGCCCTCCACGTGGGGCCGGCGGGGCCGGGCTGGACGTCAAGTCTGAGCTGGGGGCCTCAGGACCACGTCGGCCCCCTTCCCGACACCCTCACACAGAGGCCCAGCCCGGGGCAGTGACCGACGACAGAGCCGATGAGCTCAGAGCTGGCAGCAGGAGGTCTGGCGGGCGGCCGTGACTCGGGGGAGGAAGGAGGCGGGCGCGCAGGCCTCTCACGGCCTCCTCGCCCGTCAGTGCCGGCAGGAAGGGGGCTGAGACGTATGGGCCGTGACAGTTTAATGGCCCTCGGTTGAAGTGTCCCCTGGATGGGTGGCTCAGGGGCAGGCTCTGAGCCAGGATGCTCTCCACTCTCCCCCCCTCTGCCCACTGGGCTGGGAGGGGCACCGTCACCTCAGGTGGGACCTCTCCCTGCTGGCCCTGCCCAGCCTGAGGGACGGTGGGCGGGCTGGGAGGGGGCTGCATGGAGGGATGTCACCCCCGGAGCCAGGAGGCAGGGGGCAGGGGGGCCAGGGGTGCAGGAGCCCAGGCCGCTCCAAGTCCTTCCAGATCCCGTGTTTCTTGGTTTGGAGAGACCGGGAAGGTCAGACAGGAGCCCAGATCCCCTCAGGGGCGGGGAGAGCAGGGTCGGGGGCCCCTGACTGCAGCTCTGGCCCCTGGTGACACAGTCCCTGAAGTTGTCTAGCAGGTACCGGCCTCAGGACTCTCTGGGACCACCTGGCTGCACCCTCTCATTTCCGGTCAGTGAGGAGGTTTGCCAAGGGCACACCAAGGCCGGGCGTGCGTGGAGCCCCGCCCTGGGCTGTCGGTGTGGACCCAGCACCTGCATGAACGGTGGCTTGGATCCAAGCAGACCCAGTGCGGCCAGCTCAGGGCAGGTACCCCTGTGCCTGGAGCGGGTGAGAGGTCCGTGCGGGGGGTCAGCAGAGCAGAGGCAGAGAGGGCAGGGCGCTGAGTTGGGGGATGGGGCTTCAGGACTGCTTCTCGTCCCCAGACACCTACCAGCTGCCATCAGAGCCCCACCTGGGACCCCTTTGGGGCCCAGTGCCCACCCCCCAGGCCCTGCTACACATCAGCATGTCTGGGAGCCAGCCTGTCTCTGGCTGCTGAGGCCCCTCACTGTCCAGGATGCTGGGCAGTGGGGGGAGGGTCCCCTGCAGATGGTGCCCATCCTCCTGGGACCAGGGTCAGCTCACGGCAGCTTCCCCTGCAGGCGGCCCATCAGCTGCGACATTGTTCCAGGTGTGAGCGCCATGCTGAATATGAACCAGCCACCCGGAGACTGCGGTGGCCCTGACATCACCTGTGATTCACCGTGAGCTCTGAGGTCGCTCTGTGGCTTGATTAGCAATGGGGCTGCGCATCCTGGGGGATGCAGACTTTGCCACACTGAAAGCCCCGTCTCACCCGCAAGGGAGAGTGTTCACGGTGACACTAAATGTGGTCACTAACCCGGTCAGATTTAGTGAGAATGGGGGAGAGACACTGCTGCACCCAAGAGAGGATGACAGAGGCGGGGGGACAAAGAGGGGGCGAGAGAGAGAGACAGGACCAGCAGCGGGCGGGGGGAGACGGACAGACAGAGAGACCTGAGGCCGGGGCAGGTGCCATGGAGAACGCAGCTGGAGCCTGCCCGCTGCCGCCCGGCCTCGTGGACCACAGGCCAGGCGAGGGGGCCCCCGGAGCGGCTCTTCCTGCTCTCCCTGGACCCTGCGATGACCCCACGCTGGGAAGCGCTGGGCTGGGGGCCAGCGAAGCACTCTCGTAGCCACACGCAGGCCCATTTTTAACTGGAGTTATTCATTAGCAGTTTTACTCAGCCGGCTGGCAGGGCCCCAACACGGGCGGCTGGCCGGCAGCCTCCGCAGATGCAGGGATGCGGGCACCGGGCGCGGCCCTCAGGGACGGACAGGGGCCCTGCTTGCAACGTCTTCCTCCTGCACTCCGGCGGGACTTCAGGGAGGCAACCCCGCCCTCCAGAGCTCCCCGCCGCCCCAGGGAAGGGCACCCACAGCCAGCTGCCAGCTCTCAGCTTTGAGAATTTGGAACCCAGATGGGGAGGAGGGCTGAGCAGCGGGTAAATTCTACTTGCAGCAGCTTCAACCCTCAGAAATCCTCGCGTTATGAGTTGCAGACCATGAGGCTGCCACAGTGACCCCAGTCTGCCCGGACACCTCTTGACTGAGTCCCAGTCAGGAGCAGAGGGTCCTCGCTGCCCTGGCCCGATCCCAGCTTGTTCTGCTCAGTTCACCTCAGGTTTGTGCTGAAGACAGTGAGGTGGACTCATTGGCCTCTGATCCCCCCGTGGGGTCAGGCCCTCCCCCCAGATATGTCAATCAGGTGCCAACCCCCACCCCCTGACTGCTGTTCATGTGGAAACACGGGAAGGCCTGGGAAGGTGGCCACCCAGCCTGCTCCCAGAAACACCAGAAAGGGACCGGGATTCCCCGCTGGCCAAGCCCATGCTCGGGGAGCAGAGCAAACGCCTGTCCCAGTGTTCCCTCCCTCTGTCTCTGTCCCCTGCCCAGCCAGGCCCCATGGCGGAGCTTTACAGGAACTGCAAGGATGCTGCACATGAAAGCGTTGCTTTCCCGGAAAACTGCTGACAGGCGGGACATTCTGGCAGAGAGACAGCGGGTGGGAGAATGGGCCTTGGACCCATGCGACCCACGAAGGCTCCGGCTTCAATCAATTCTCAGTCCCAGAACGAAAATGGCCTTGATTTATGAAATTTCACAAGTTGGTTCTTTCCTACGCTGCCCGCGCAGTGAGCAATGTGGTCCTGCAGGCAGCCCCGCCCGACGCAGAGGCACCCCCAGACGGCCCGATCCCCGATCCCCCCACGGTGCCCAGTTCAGGGGATGCTGAGTCTGCTTGTCATCGTGTTCCTTCTCGGAGACCGGAGGCCTCGCGTGTGCCGCCGGGGTCGGCAGCGGCTCGGTGACCCCGACCTGAGGGTCACCGCGCAGCAGGAGAGAGGATGACCAGCTGAGGGAAAACACCCTCCCAAGTGCACTGCCCAGGATGAACAAGGGTGGATTTGGGGATCTGACGAAGGTGTCTAGGCCTGTCAGCTTCTCCCACCTCCACCCTCTGTTCAGGAAGGCGAGCCCCGCCGCGCGTGATCAAAGTGAGTGACTTGAAGCAGAGCTGAGAAGACTTACATCGCCACAAAGCCAGACCCACCAGACAGATAAAATAGCAGGGACATTAATGTATCATTTATTACCTTGGGGTGGGGGGGCGGGGCTTTCTAAGCACCGCAAAGGGAAAGGTGGGTATATCAGAGGACGCAGGGACGTAAACCGCCGGGGTGGTTACTGACACCGTGACCCCAAATTAAAAGCAAGTCCCAAACCAGGAGAGAGGGTTTCCGTGTATGTGCCAGACAAACGGTTCCCCGCGTTCTCGTAAAGCAGTGCATTTTTAAAGGACAAGGACATTGTAGGAAAATGGGCAGAAGACGTGAGCAGGCATCTCACAAACGGCGCTCTGGCCGGTCAGCTTGTGACAGACGCTTGACTTCATGGGAATCAAAGCAACGTCCTGAGAGCGTTGATGGCATTCCTTGTGTCTTCTGTCAAACTGGCAGATGATGTTTTAAGTCGTAAAACCTATTCTGGCCAAAGAACAGGGAGAAGTGGGAATTGGCTGGTCTTCTCTGGAAGGTGGAGGGGGGCATTGGGGTGCATGTTGGCACGAGGCTCTAAAACCCCAACAAAATGCCTAGAAATCCATCCTAAGGAAGGAAGTTGCTACATGAGAAGTCGGTGCAAGAATCGTCAACATTGTGTATCCAAGCTGGAAACAACCTACGCAGGTGACATGGATGATGGTGCAACCGTAAGTATGTTGCCACTGCCGAGTGTCCATGACACGGACTGGGACGCGTGGTCAGCTGCAATGGAACAGAAGAGGCTGACGAAGACAGGGGACATCCTGAGCGTGCTCTCCGATGAGAAAGGAGTCCTTACGCAGGTCATCAAGGGCACGTGGACGGTGCTTGGCCGTCCCCGCCAGCTCGCAGGTGTCCAAGGGACCTTGCTAAACTTCCTGGCTGGGAATCAGAAGGAATGAATTACCAGAAGAGCTGGTCAGCTTCCTGGCTCCCACGCTGACTAACCCCCTCTCTGTTCCCACTGGTTTTGTTCTACAAATCACTTGCAGTGGTGTGATTGGAACCAGAATGCAGAGGCCTGCACTTGAACCAGGCCAGCCAGCACAGACGGAAGACGGGCACCTTCCTCTCGCCGGCTCCTGGCCCAGCAGGTCAGTTACAGCGGGCGGGGTTGGGGGCAGGGCCAGGGGGCTGTCACGGTGCTTCCCCTGCAAGTAGAAGGGATTTTGGGAAACATAAGGCTCGTGATGGAGAGGCGAGGAGGTGCAGGCAAGATGTGAATGAAGACTGTGTGCCCCAGGGGGGTTCTCCCACTTACCTGGGTTCTCCCCGTTACCTGGATCCTCCCAGAACAGAGGGTCAGAGGCCAAAGGACCAGCAGATCTCCCCCAGTGCCCGGCTGAGGAGGAGACACGTGCTTCCTGCAGGTGAGGCCCCCAGGTCTGGTCCCACCTGTCTTCCACGCTCTGGGGCTTCCTCAGGAGCCCACCTCCACCTATGGGCAGCCAGGTGTGGGCACGGGGTGGTGCTGAGCAGTGCTGTCCCCAGAGGAGCCGTGATGGGAAGATTTGCAACATGGTTCCAGTCCACTGAGTCCAGAGGCCTTGGTCAAGGACGGCCCCCACCTCCCGAGCGGGCGGCGGCGTGGAGTGGGGAGGAGGCAGCTGCCGGCTGGGTTTCGCGTCTTCTTCCCCTTCCAGCTGCGCATGAGACAGCAGCCGTGCCCAGTGCGGAGAGGCGCAGCACCCGCGCGCGGAGCCCCGAGCAGGAATGCTGCTCAGACGCCAGCCCTCCCCGGTTTGCCAGGCCATGCCACCGTCCACACAGAGTGCCAGGCGGCGGGCCGACCACTCACTGCCCTGCGGGGAAGCTGGGTGCATCGCACGCGCGGTGCCCGGGGTCAGGGGAGCAAAGGGCCAGACACACCTGGCTTTGCTCTGGGTCCCAGGGCCCCGACCACCCCTTGCCTTCCTGCTCACCTCCCACCCCCGCCGACACCAGCAAAGATGCCACCTGTCTTGTGGCTGCCAGAGGCATGGTGGCCAGGGAAGGACCCCGGTCGGGCAGCCTCTCTCAGCAGGCCCAAGGCCAAGGCCTCGGGAACCTTGGAGCCAAGGGGCTCCTTCCTCACCAGAGGCCCCCCTCATTCAGGGCCAGGGAAGGGAGGCAGGAGGGGTGCTCACGGTGCGGTCTGGACACTGCCCGCCTGCCCCCACGTCCTCGGTGGGCTTAAGACGCCCCTACCACAGGCAGCCGGCTGATTTCCTCCCATCCTGGGCGTGATGGGCCCTCTGAGACGTGCGCTGCGCCTTCTCCTGTTTGGAAATTCTGGCCGAGGGGAGAGGCACCCAGCAGAGCGGGGCCTGGTCTCCAGAGGGATCTGCCGACTTGGGCTGACAGAAGGGAAGAGTGGAGACTTGGGAGCCCCCAAGAGACAGTGAGGCACCGCAAGGGCAGGTGGGCGCAGAGGTCACGCCTCCCTGTGCCCACCCATGCCTCTGCTGCTCCCCCCACCCCGCCCCTGCTCAGCTGGGTGGTGGGCAGAGCCGGTCTCGCCCCGCCCCCCTGAGATGCCGGCAGCAGGGGAGTCCCTGGAAGTCTCCTGGCAGCTCCCAAGGTCGTGTGCAGCGGCAGCCACGTGCGCTCCCCTCCCTGCGTCTCCTGCCAGCTGGGGCGCGGCTGCCCTCTCCTGGCCCAGCCGGGCGCTGCCTGCCGGGCGAGTGACCACACTATTGGGCTCTCAGCGTTCTCCGGACAGAAGAGGGAGCCTTAAAAGGATGATGGGACCTCACAGCCAGCCCCTCGGCGTCCTGCCGCCAGCTGTGTGACCTGTGAACAGCCGTGGGTTCCCCAGGGGCACTCCAGGGGCCGGAAGGGAGGCACTGGGAAAAGCGAGGGTAAAAGTGTTCTTCCTATTCATGTCCCTCGTTGGCACCCTCAGCGGCCATCAGAAAGGCTGCCTGGCTTTCTCCCAGGGCAGGGTGACCGCCTAGCAGACCCAGGACACAGAGCAGACGTCTCCCACCAGGACTCGGGATTTGACTCAGCCCTCCCGTAGTCCCGGCTTGTGGGGGGTTCCTGTGTCCCCCAGTCCCTCTCACTCACAGAGGCTCCTCCTTGGGGCTGTGCTTTTCCACTGCGGCCTGCGGGGGAGGGGCGAGGAAGTGACTTCCTTTCCAGCAAGCCTGTGCAAGCCCCGGGGTTGGGATGACACACATCTGCGTCCCTCCCCCGCCCCCGCAGGAAGCGCTGTGGCTGCCTGGCCGCTGGGCCTCAGTCTCCCTCGCCCTCAGGCTCCCTGGGAGCTGGGGGGCTGCGGGGCCCACTGCACAGCCAGCCAAGGGAGGGGCAGAGCACCCTCCACGCCCCACAGCCCTGCCGCCTGCTGCCATTTGGAGACCAAGAATTTCCCAAAGAAAGAGTTACAGCTTGTCAAACATTTCCACTCCTGCCCCTGTGAAAGGTCACAGTGAAACCTGGTGACGTCCACATGACCTGCCATTTCCTGAGCACAGAGGCGCGGGCTCTGAGTAATTCCAGGATCACAGGTCCCCAGGAAGTGGCCTGGATGGACAAGCCCAACCCCACAAGGGGGCTCCAAGTCCCACGGGAATGTCCCCACCCCGCCGGCTGCAGGGGGGTTGCCCCTCAACACACTGGCCCCCTGCCCCACCCCCAGGGTTGCACACAGATGCACACACGTGCGCTCACACACCGCACACGCTCCCGGGAGCCGAGGTGCTCATGGTAACGGAACTGAAGGTGTGAGCCCCGGCTCAAACTTCCCACCAGGTTCTGTGTATTCAGACCAGCTGCAGCCAATAAAAATACAACAAACGGCCCTGGCCGGGTGGTTCCGTGGTTGGAACGTTGTCCGTGCACCAGAAGGTTGTGGGTTCGAGCCCCAGTTGGGGCCTGTACACGAGGCAACTGATAGATGTTTCTCTCACACGACAATGCTTCTTTCTTTCACGCCCACTCTTTCTCAAAGCAATAAACATCCTTGGGTGCAGATTAAAAAACAAACGAACAAAAATAATGCAGACATACGTGTGATTTTTACATGAAACAGGGGAAATTAATTTTAATCGTTTTTAACTTAATCCATTATCACCAAGATTATCATTTCATCAATATAATTGATATCAGGAATTCTTGTTTAAGATTTTATTTATTTTTAGAGAGAAGGAAAGGGAGGGAGAAAGAGAGGGAGAGAAACACCAATGTGTGGTTGCTTCTCGTGCGCCCCAAACTGGGGATCCGGCCCGAAACCCAGGCTTGTGCCCTGATGGGAATCGAACCAGTGACCCTTTGGTTCACAGGCTGGCACTCAATCCACACTGAGCCACACCAGCCAGGGCTGATATCAGGAATTACTAATGAAATATTTTGCTTTCCTTTTTCTCTATGGAGTCTTCAAAATCCAGTGTGTGTTTTATGCGTGCATCACTCCTCAATCCAGACCTGACATTGTTATTGGAGATTGTCGATTGTCCTTAAATTTCATAACATTTATGGTCAAAAGAGGACACTCCTTTACCTACGTTGTTCCACATACACATAATGGTTTTCAGTGACCAAACCAAGTTTGATTTTAAATTTTAAATTTAACCTAAGTCTTGTTAAACGGCTCTGTGGCTGCTCCGTGGGGCCCCGCGTCCCTCCTCCTGTGCCCACTGCCCGCTCTCTAGCACGGCAGCTGGGGACACTGTGTGCCTGACCCCGGCACCATCCCCTCCCCTGGCTCCTCATTCCCAGCTCCTTCCCGGCCTTCGCCCACCCTCCCCCTCAGACCCAAATGGGCGGGTGACAACCAGGGCCCCTTCCAATCCTTACGGTCCCTCCTTTACCTACGTTGTTCCACATACACATAATGGTTTTCAGTGACCAAACCAAGTTTGATTTTAAATTTTAAATTTAACCTAAGTCTTGTTAAACGGCTCTGTGGCTGCTCCGTGGGGCCCCGCATCCCTCCTCCTGTGCCCACTGCCCGCTCTCTAGCACGGCAGCTGGGGACACTGTGTGCCTGACCCCGGCACCATCCCCTCCCCTGGCTCCTCATTCCCAGCTCCTTCCCGGCCTTCGCCCACCCTCCCCCTCAGACCCAAATGGGCGGGTGACAACCAGGGCCCCTTCCAATCCTTACGGTCCCAGGATCGACCTCTGCGCCCTGACTAAAGCAGAGGACCACGAGGCCACGGGCCTGTCTGCCGAGGTCCGGAGGCTTTCTCCCTGACCCTCAGACTCAAGCCTGGATCCCCTCGCTCACGACCCCCGCCAGGCTGCTGCGCTTCCCCCCGTCTGTGTCACGTGGCCTGTCCAGAGGGGAGCTGAGCGCAGCTCCCAAGTGCCTTCCCTTTGGAGAGCTCAGGATCCTGCCTGGGACTTCCAGAGTTCACCTGCGTGTGCTGGGGTGACATGCCCCGACCAGTCACCAGGCAGGGAGGATGGGCGAGACAAATACTCAGGTCTGCGTGGTGTTCACAGACACGAATGGCGTCCGTCCGTCACCTGTGCAGGCTGGGGGCTCAGTGCGCTCTGGACCTCCTGGGACTCACTGCCTGACCCAGGCAATTGCATTTGGGGGGGCGGGGAGCTGAAGGGTGATGGGGCTCCTGTGCACGTGTCTGCCACTGCGGGCCGGGCCGGGCCCCCGGGCCTCTGGAAGGAGCCCTGTGTGTCTGACAGGCTCAGAGCGCGCACCTGCCGGCTGGTGTGGCCGGGCCCGGCGCTGATGGGGGAGCTGCCGGCAGGAGCCCGGCTCCGCGCGGGCTGAAGCACAGGAAATCTCTCCCTCCCGCGGCCCGGGGCGGAACCTGCCTAGCTTTCTGGCCTGGTGATTTTCCAGAGCTGAATCTTTCCTCTCGGGGGCCGGAAGGACATGGAACCACAAACAGCTCAACCAGAAACAATTCGGTCCAAACAGAAGTCAGCCCGGCTGCAGGCGGGAGAGGGGGTGTGACTGAGCAGCTGGAGGGAAGCAGGTGGGGGCGGGGCTGCCAGCTCCGGGGGGCCTCTGGGGCCCAGCGGGGGGCAGGGGTGCTGAGTGGTCTGGCCGCCCGCCATCTTTCAGGCCACGTGCGTATCTGCCTGCACGTGAGCGGCAGGACCTATAGAACAGCCCGTGGCCAGAGGCTCTGGGGAGGGGGGGGCCAGGACTCGCCCCAGCCAAGGTAGGCAAGTGGGCTGCAGAGGTGGCTCATGCCGGTGCCCACGTCGGGGGGCAGCAGAGGAACAGAAAGTGCGGGTCCCTTCAGGGCCCCAACGCACCGGACAGCTTCTCCTTGGCCCTGAGGCTGGGCTCTGTCCAGCTTCCCCAGAAAGGAACCCTGACCCAAACCCCAATAAGGGGTCGCACGTTGTGCTGAATCTACGCCTGGAACCGTCAGGGAACTTGGCAGGGGTCCCCTCCTCACCCTGCGGGCGGGAGGCCCACTCGCAAAGCGTCAGGTGGGAGCCCTCGGGACCCCGCCTTCCCCGACTGGTGGTGGGCGCTCGGGCTCCGAGTGGCAGGCCCCCGACAGCTGGACCTGCTCAGCCTGCGTGACAGAGATGCCTCAGGACGGGGCTCAGCCCGGAAGCCTCACCGACTGAGCCCCGTCTTCTAAGTAAGTTCCAGGCAATCCTGTATTTGGATATTTAACAGAAGTTCTTTATTACTATCTACATATGTCACTGTCGAAAAGGGGAAATGCCCACCAAGCCACATGGCTGCCAGTCCCACCAGACAGAGCAGGTTGGTGTGGGACTCGGAGCAGGAGGCCACAGCAGGCCTGCACTCCAGACAGGGCCCCGGGGTCCTGGCAGGCAGTGAGCGGGGGACAGGCTGTCTCCAGCCCCACGTCTGCAGGGAACACGACCACAGGAGCAAGGCAGTCCTCGTCCCTGCGTCCCCGCGTCCCTGCATCCCTGTGTCTCCATGTCCTCAGGTGCCCCGAGTCTCAGTGTCTGGTGTCCCTGTAAGCCACTGAAAGTTACAGGCTGGTCTGAGGAGAGCCCAGGGGTGCACACGGGTCACAGCGCCCAGGCACGCCCCCCGGAACCAGCCCTGTGCAGGCCCGGCCTTTGCCTTCTTCCCCAGAAATGGAAGCAAAGGAAAATGTGAATGCAAATCCCCTTTTTCCGAGCCCAGGTTCACCCACGGGCGGTCTCCCCATTTCCCGCTGGTGAATTTGCCGGTGATGAGCAGAAGCTCAGGGCTTAGCAAGTGACCGCAGGGGCGGCTGTGCCCAGGGTGGGAGTGCAAACAGCTCGATGCCCGTCCCCATCCCGTCCAGAGAGGCAGTGACAAGTTGTCACCATCATAGAAACTCCACTCTGACGTGCGCAGTGAGGTTCCCACCGCGTTTCTCCTTCGGTTTAACTCCACGCTGCTCGGAACCGAAACAGGACAAACCACGGCCAGGAAAGCCGCCGGCCCTGGCCCACCTTCCCTCCGCCCGCCCAGTGGCCGCAGTGCCCAGGACAGCAGCTTCGGGGACGCAATGTCCTGGGTGTGTGCGGCCAGGGGCAGCCCGGCCGGGGCGCTGGTTGGTCCGGAAGGGAAGGCGGGTCTCCGTGACCGGGGCCGAGTGTGATGAAGCCGCTGAACCAAGTCCGGGACAGGCGGGGCTGCTCGGCCGGAGCCCCGGGGCACATGCTGGGTCCAGGCGGTGGACAGGGTGACGCAGAAACCGGCAGGGCGGCCCCTCCGCCCTTGTGGCCCAGCCCTTTCTGGGTCCCCTTCTTTACAGTGACATCCCTCCTGTCTCAGATGCCTCGGGGCCCGGTGAGGCCTCAGACCAGGGCCAGGGCTCTGCATAGCTGAGGGTGTATCTGGGGGTCGGGGTGGGGGGCGGTGGCTGTTCTGCTTGGCTCTGCCTTCGGTCATCGGGGTTCTGCCGCTTCACAAGTGGGGGAACTGAGGCTCTGAGGAGGCTTGTGACTCGCCAGGGCGTCTCAGGACAAAGAGCAGGGACCAGGGGCCTTGCCATGTGGCCTTTCCACGTCTTCTGAAGTGATGTGCCAGCCAGTGCCAGTGGGGCTGCCCCAGACTCCCGCCTGGCGTGGGTGGACCTTGCGCCCCTCCTGCTGGGTCCCCTGACTCCGGGCTCTCCTTGGCCTTTAGCTTAACCTCCCGGACGGAGAGGCCCCTGGGGAGGGGTCAGCCACCTCCCGTGGGTGTCGGGAGCTGCTGGCACCTGTCAGGGTCACCAGGGAGGTGCTGACTTTCTCCCTCCTATCTGTGCCCCAGCCGCCCCCTCCTTCAGCCCCCGCCCGGAAGGCCTCGGTCACGGTCCCAGATAAAGGCCACCTCATTGCCACAGAAGAAGCCTCATTTCTCCAGGCCTGACTGTCCTTGGAGCCCCAAAGCTGCCTACCTAGCTGCCGACTCACTGTCCGCTCCAAGGACCTCAGAGCTGCCTGGGGCAGACACTCCGACCGCCGCCCCCAGTGAGCTCTTCCCGCCCTCCTCAGCTCCCAGGGGACCCCCGCTGTCCCTCCCCCACGTCTGCTCCAGGCGCGTCCCCACCCCCACCTGTCCATCGAGGGGGGAGTGTACGTCACGGGATGGAGAGCCGGGCCTCAGGAGCCGTCAGGGCAGCGTGCCCAGTGAGGCTCAGGGCTTCCCATGGAGCTGAGCGGGGGGGGGGGGGGGGCGCCCCGACGGGCTGACCCAGCGTCTAACACAAAGACTCCGCGCAGGAGACCTGAGAACCGTGAGGACCTGCTCAGCGTCCCGGGGCCCCTCTCCTGCTCTGCAGCAGGAGCACTGTCTGAGCGCAGCTCTGCTTCTTGGTCTCTGTTTCGATTTTGGGGGGGAAACACCCAGGAGCAGAGGGAAATACCCAGAGATAGGGTGACTCTCTGTTTAGTTTTTGCGGAAAGCCCATACTGTGTTCCATGCCATTGGCACCCCCATCTGCGCAGAGGAGGAGAGCTTCTCAGAAGCCCCAGCAGGCAGGAAGGGGGCTGGGTCCCTGAAAAGTCTTCCTGAAGACCGAGTCCCCAGCCACCCCAGCCACCCAGGCCCTTGAAGGAGCTGGCCGAGCCATCGAATGAACCAGGATCCCACCTGGGCAGAGCCTCAGTGACGTGTCGGATGGGGACGCCTCTGGGGGAGCTGGTGGGCAGCAGGGTGGGGGGTAGGGAAGGGGAGGAGCTGCAGGACTGAGGAGGAAGGGCTGGAAGGAGGGCGCTGGTCCCTCCCTGGGTGGGGGTGCGGTGGGGGGGGTGCTGCCTGTGGGCCGAGATGGAAGATGCCCAGCACCCACCCCCACCCTGGCGGTGCCTGGCTCAGGCATGCTAGACGTGCGAGACATGTGTGGGAGGAGACTTGTGCTAACTGCTGAGTGCAAGGCCCCCCAGGAAGCTGGCACTGAGGAGGAACGCCCCCTCCTCAGGACGGGCCATCTTGGAAGTGCTGTGTCCTGGGTCCGGCTGTCCACAGGGGAGGTCCCTTCTTCTGGCAGAGTTCAGCGTGCTAGGCTGGGGCACTTGGTGCCCTCTCAGGGCCTGGCCCTGCACACCGCCTGCCGTGGGTGGCTTAAGACAAAGGAACATGTGGGGGGGGGGCAGGGCAAGGAGGCCTGGCTGGCGAGCACCTCGGGCCCTATGAAGCCACAAGCCACTTTACTTCCTGCGACAGCACCAGCCCTCTGGGCTCCGGAAATGTGCTGGCACCCCAGACCCTCTCTGGGCTCCACGTTCCTGGGGCTCGGAGAACATGCAGGCCTCTCAGTGACCCAGAAAGTCACCGTTGTTCCCTGGGACAGAAACAAAAATTCTGCTCAGGGGGACAGTGCCCAGCAACCCTGCTGGGTACCGGCCACAGGTCACGTGGTCGGAGAGTCAGAACGGGGGAACGGGCTCCCTCGCTGCTGAGTGGGCTTTGGGGTCGTCTCTCACCTTCTCTGAGGGCTCACCTGTTCCTGGTCCTGCCCAGACCGCAGGCCAGCGTGTCCTGGGTCCCCGCAAGCTGGCACACGTGGGGACAGCTGACACTTCCCAGGAAGGAGCTTGGGGACCGCAGGGCCCCCCTCTTTCATGCCCGGTCTCCCGGTGGCCTCAGCCAGGCAGCTCTCTGCTGGCAGCCAGGGAACTTGGAGAGGGTCTGGCTGGTCACCCTGCCCTTGGCGAGGCTCTTTTGGGGATAACACACACCCTCGGGCAAAGTCCCACTGTCCCAGCCGCTCCCACGAGGGTTGCCCTGGGCCTGAGGGCCCCCTAGGGGTCTTCACCCTGCCTGCAGCTCCCGCTGTCCCCTAACATGCCCAACAAACTCCTCTGTCCTCCAGACTCAGTGGCCCCTCGAGAAGACAGGACTTGAGGGCTGCTTGTAGCCCCCCTGCCCTTTGTGCCCAGTGCCCACCGATTCTAAGGGGCAGCTGTGTGACAGGGGGCTGCCCAGACCTCTACTCCTATGCCCCAGAACCACTTCCCACTTCAGGACCACACACATGGGACGTGTCCCCATGCTGGGCCGGGGCTGACCTCCCGGTTCTTCTGAGAACAAGCCAGCCACCTCCCGCTCTCAGCTCTGTCACCACCTGGGAGCTCCCAGAGGTTGGTCTCATTCTCCCCAGGGGAGAGGGTCTCAGACTCCTGTATCCCATCAGTGGTCAGTCGGGCTGGAGCGGGCTGTCCAGGACACCTGCCGAGAATGCCCCTCATGAGTCAGGAAGGTCATGGGTGGGAGAGGAAGGCGGACCAAGGGCCCAGGCTTCTGACCAGCTGCTCAGCCAGACCCATGTCCTGGTGACTCAGAGAGCATCAGCAGCAGAAAGGGGTCATGGTAAGACCATTCTGAGCAGAGAGCACACTGGGGCAGGCTCCAGGCCGTGACATCCAGGATGTCTCCCAGAGCTGGGGAAACTAAGGCTTTCCCTGCTTCTTAGCCCCCCTGTCTCACCCAGGGCCAGGGTGCTGGTCGTTAGGTGACCAGCTTGCTTGCAGGTTCTCTAGAAAATGTGCGGCCTACCTGGGCCCAGAGAGAGGCCTATACCCAAGACACAATGAAGAGGCACAGAGCCCAGCACTTTGGCTTCCAGAAGTGGAGGAGAGGAAAAAGAGGGGACACAGTCCTGGCGGATTTCCTCGAGGAGGCAGGATTGAGATTTGCATATTCAGCAAAGGAGGAAATTTTCAAGAAAAGAAAGACTGGGAGTGGGAAGGCACAAGGGTGGGGGGACCACCCATGGGGTGTGTGTGGTGCAAGGAGGGTCCGGCTGGAGAAGTGGGGTGGGGCTGGGCAGGGGTGGGGGACACAGAACAAGGACACTGAACAAGGAGGAGTCAGGGCCGGAGGGGCACAGGACCTAGAGGATGAGCGCAGGACGGACCAGCTGCTCCATAGGAGAAGCAGAGGTCCCTGCCGCCCTGCGGCCTGTGACTGTCCCTTCCAGGTTGTCACGAGTAGCAGCTGGGGCATCTGGTCCCTGGGGAGGTGGCAGCTTGGGGGTGAAGACGCGGAGGGCAGGGCCTTGACGACAGGGAAGGGACCTGCCCACCCGTGTGCTGAGGTTCCCAAGAAAGTAGGACATGACTCGATGCCTAACTGGGCTGCCGACACCGGTGGGCCGCCTGAGCCTTTGCATTTAATGCTTTTAACCCCAAACACCCCAGTGCGATGTGATCTCGTGAGTCACAGGCAGTTACGGGATCCGCAGACAACGCTCCCCATTCCGGGTGGGTGGGCTGGGCCTGCCGGGGCCTGTCTCTCCGCCTTGCCGGGAGGTCCTGCGGCCGCGTGCTCAACCGTTTATGGAGCTGACGTAATGGCTCACATAATGTGAGCTCCTTCTGGAATGCGAGGTCTGACCCTCCTCCACCCAGACCTGCGGGGTGGGCGCTGGGCAGGCCCGGACGGAACGGAATGGCCTCCGGCTGGAGGACAGAGGCCGTCTCCTCTTTGTAGATGTTCCACAGGAAGACAACACGCGGCCCCCAGTGACGCTCATGCATCCCCACAGGGAAATGCCGGCCTGGACCTGGGCCGGCCCGGACAGCGCCGGTGTGCGGGCACCAGGACCCGGGCCACCTCCTCCCGCAGGCCCTCGGCGCCTGCATCACAAAGTCGCCTGCAAGGACGGGCTCCTCCCAGCCCATGAAGTCTGCCTTCCCTGGAACTGGGGGTCCCCCAGTGTCCTCACATGGTGCTCGCAGTTTGGGGCAGCCTGGCCTGGCAGGGAAGCCCAGACTCCGGCTCCCAGCCCTGCCTAATCTCTACCTTCAGGCTCTGAGCAGCAACCGGTTAGCTGGCGGCCTCTGACGAGAGCATGAGGCTGCCTCTGCCCGCTGGGCGCCGAAGCCCGAGCCGTTGCCGGCGGATGAGCCCCTGGCGCTGGTGAAGGACGGCCTCTGTTCTCCCGGGCCAGCCGCCAAGCGGGGCCCGCTGCGCAGCCATGGCAAGCACAGCGGTTCCTGTGTGGTCCTCAGTGTGGCTGTGGTCCCCGGGCAGCCCGAGCGTCTGGAAGAAGGCCTGGATCCGTGCAGCAGAACCGGGTTCCCCGGCAGCTGCTTTGCGTGGTGGCAGGTGCTCCAAAAAGACCAAGGTGGGGTGAAGCCCCATCTCCCGAGAGCCACGCTGATGCGGAGACAGAGCAGGGCCCGCCGGGCCTTTGTACAGAGCTGGCCGGGGTCCCCGCCCGTCTCAGTCCACATTGGAGGCGAGCAGATCAGTGTGGAAGGCACATGACGGTTCACACAGGAGCTCACACGTGTGTGCCCCCCTGGTGCCAAGCACTGTGAGAGGGGAAACTGAGGCCCAGGGGTGCCAATGAAGTGCCCCAGGCAACAGTCAGCAAGGGGTCACGGGGCTCCCAAGCTCTCTGGTCCTGCTCTAAAGGGCTCTCTCTGCCCTGGCCGGGGGCCAGTGGGTTGGCCTGTCACTTACACCCAAAGGTCACTGGTTGGATCCCCGGTCAGGGTGCTTCCCAGAAGCGACTGATCCATGTTTCTCCACCCCTCCCCCACCGCCCCACCTTCCTCTCTCTCTAAAGAATCAATAAACGTATCCTCAGGTCAGGATTTATAAAAACAATGTTCAAATAATAATAAAGGGGCTCTCCTCTCCTGGGGTAGAATTGTGGCTTTAGGGACAAAAATGCTTTTTACTACCTGTGGACTCTTGCTACCAAAGACCTTCCCAGTCTCCGGCATCCTCCCTTACATGACAGTCTCACTGCCCCTGAAGCTCTGCCTTCCAGGAAGTTTGAACTCCCAGACGAGCCTCTTCCTGGAACCACTCTGACCTCATGCTTCTCCTCTCTGGTAAAGCGTGTGCCTGCCGTCAGCCCACACCTGGCCTGAACTGTGATCGTGACCCCACCCAGGCACGGCGCCCACACACGCACACGCGGTGACTAGGGGGGCCCCCTGCATTCTCCCTTGGGCCGGATCCTCTTAAGCCTCAGCAAAATCCTTTTTCTCATGCAAAGCCAGGCCATCATAATGTGAAGTATTTAAAGTACATTTTTTTCCAGAGCCTCCATGGGGGCCGCAGCCCTGACTCGGGACCCAGGCTGTTGTCATTTCCGAGACTTGGTGTTGTCACCGGGCTGAGATGTCAACCCCGGGGAGTCCAAACAGGAAAACATTGTCCGTCCCCAGTGCCTCACCTGACACCCATGCAAAACTCACGAAATGCAGCATTAACACAGGACATTCCATGTTCTTCGTATATGGCATTGCCCGCCGGCCTAGGTCCGTTTTGGACACCATGCCTAGTGTAGTGTTTCTCAGGCCAGACCTCCAGACTGGGGGTCTAGTATTTGGGGGGGTGTTAACCTGTCCCAGAACCTGGAAGATGTTTCCTTCTCTCTCTCTCTCTGCCCCGCCCCCCGACCTCAGAAGGAACACCTGTTCCTTGAGGTGAGACGCTGTGAAGCTGGCGGCGTCCGCGGGGGGTGGGGGGGGTGCCTACCGTGTGCACACTTCAGTGTTGGGGTGATGTCAGGGAACTACGGCCGTGGAACGGGACACGCCTGTCCTGAGCCTCCCCAGCATGATTGGCAGGCAGCAGCATGTCCCCGCAGGGCCACTGGGACACCAGGAAACCTGGGCTCTTTCTTTCCTTCCCTCCTAATTACTTTCTCTCCAGACAAAACCCCACCGGGATAGGGCTCACTGAGTTCGGAATGTTCCGGGGCACCTGGGCAGGCTGCCCTTGTTCTGGAAGCCGCTGTGCTCTGTGGGTGACCTCCCCCCCCCCCCCCGTAACTCCTCCACCGTAGGAGGGAGAATAGAGAGCAGGTCAGTCTGACCCACAATGCCGGCACCTGGAGTCTGGGCCAGGTGTCTCCCCACTCCGGACACCACAAGGCTCGCCCCCGCTCCTGCAGACAGGTTGCACGGGGTGGGGTCCCAGGGCACACAGGTGTCCCCGGGGCCTCTGGAGGTGCCTGGGCGCCAGGCCTGCGTTTTGCATTTATCTGCTGGGACGTTCACTCCCATCTCCCTTTCACATCGTATGCAGGAGGACAGGGGGTTGGGGGCAGCCATCAGCCCAGGCTCCTTGTGGGCTTGGGGCCAGTGTCCCCCAGGCTGGTGAGGGCCCGTGGCATGTGCGTGCAAAGTGCAGTGAGTCACGGAGGGAGGCCTGTTCTTCCCCTCCCCCTTCCACAGTGCCGATCATGGGCAGGAGGTGCGCTCTCCTGGCAGCACATCCCCGACACCTGGCTGGCACGGCCGGCGTCCTTTTGCAATCGGGGAGAGCAGGTCTGGGGCTCAGCGTTCGCAGCAGGTAGCAGCAGTTCTTGGCTGGAACTCAATGCCACTTTGTTTCTTTGACCTGTTTTAATTGTATCCTCCCTGTGCTAATGATGCAAATTTACCTTTTAAAAAAATGCACCCTTTTAGTGAAATGCATGAACTGTTCATGTAAAAAACCAGTTCAAGGAATCAAAATTCAAAATGAAGTTCGGAAACACTGCGCGCAGTCCTACTTCTGACATATGAAAGCCTTTCACAGCCTCCCCACCAGAAAATTTGCTAGCTTTGCTTGCATGCCTCCCATGATGGGGAGCTCACTACCTATCTAAGGCATCTCCAGCCAGCTCTATTGGGAAATGTTTCTCCCAGCAGCTGAGGCCAGGTCAGAGCAGCTCTACCTTCCTTGGGGTGTTGGGGGGGTATTTGTGCAGTGTGCCCCATCCACTCCCAGCATCCTCTTCTCCCAGGTTCCTTAAATAGGTCCTCATCCTATTGGAGGGACCTTCTCCATCCGGGACAACAGCTGGTGTCTTTTTCTCTTAAAGGCTGTTTTCAGGAATGGAGGCGCCTATTCCAGGAGCAGCTGGAGCCTGACCCAGCTTCCAGGAGAGGAGGCTCGCACAGAGACAGCCAGGGACTGTTGATATCAGTGAGTGGGCACAGGCCCCACCCTCTGAGGGAAGAGCATTTCCTAAGTAGCAGGACTGTGAACATTTCTCCATGAGCCCCAGCACCCCCGCCCCCTCCCCCCCCCACCCCCCAGGAAGCCACTGAAGGCCTGTGTGCTCCCTCAGCAGCCCAAGACCACACTCTGGTCATTTCCTCCTTATCCAAAGTAGCTCAGGACTCACACACGTAGGGTTGACTTTTGTAGACTTCTTATAAAAATAAATTCATTTTACAGGAACCACAAGGGAACCATAGCGGCGTGTTACTGGGACCCGCTGTTACTAGGTTAACTGGGCAGCCTCGTCCCGCTTCCTGGATTTCGTGTTTACAGAGAGGAGGGAGGCAGAGATGGAGCTAAGTGTGCTCACTGCGGGCACCTGGCAGGGACTCTCGCAGGACCTCGCGTTGGTGGCGAGGTACCCCCTGTGGCCCAATGTCAGTGCTGCCTTCAAAACAGGATCGTTTTACCCAAAAGACAACAAGCAGGAAACACGGGATTCCCCAGGCGAGGGTGCTGGCCTCGCCATGCACCCAGGGCGCACGTCCCTAGGTGGCCTTGCCCTGACGGCCCACCTCCGCTCCCAGGGGCTCCAGGGGGTGCACCCGAGGAGCTGCGCACAAGTTGGGGTCCCGGCCTGGACCCCAGGGCCAGACCAAGGCCGGCTGTGACCTTCGCGTGGCCTCCGCTCCCTGGCCCGTCCCCCATCCGGCCACCGGCAGCTTTTCCGAAAGGTTGGGGAAGAAAACGCCACTCCCTCCCACGGCGTCGGCCCCATGCGCCCGGGTTCAAGTCAGTTCGAAACTGAGCCTCCGCGCGGCCTCGGCTGCGGCCTTCGCCGCTCGGCTTCGGTTTCCCGGCTTGCAGCCGGGGATGCCGCGTCTCCGGGGTTGGGGAGGGATTAGCCCGCCAAGGCGCGCGGTCCCGCGCCGGCTCCAGGGGCGCTGGAATCCCGGGCAAGGGCCACCTGGGGATGGAGGCTCGGGGTCGCGGCCCCATCCCTGGCCCCAGAAGTCCCGAGGCCCCTCCTCCCGCACCAGCCCCGGCCCCGCCCCCGCCGCGGGCTCCCGCAGATGTCACTTCAGTGGGCGGGCCCGGGGGCGCGGCTGGGGCGGGGGCAAGGCAGCCGGCTTCCAGGCGGGGGCGGGCCCAGGAGCGGATGAATGAAGCACCGGTGAGCCGCGAGCAGCAGTCAGAGCTGGGTGCGCAGCGCGGCGGCCGGGACCGGGGGCGGCGAGTGCTCCGGACAGCGCGGGCCGGCTGGGTAGGTGCGTTGCGCCCGGGCCTGCTGACGTCAGGAGCGCGGCAGGTGCCTGCTGCGTCGGGGCGGGGGCCAGCGGGGTCGAGGTGACGCCCGCGTGGGCGGCGGGGTATCGGGGCCGGGCGGGGGCCTGGGGTCCGCAGCGCGTCCCGGACTCTCCGACGGGGCGTGGGGGTGGGGAAGGACGGGACCGGACGCGGACTAGCGCCCCATAGCCCGTCTGCCTCTGGGAAATCGAATGAAAAATGCACCCCTTCTCGCTTCCAGCTCCCCATGTGGGGAACCCTAGGAGGGGACAGGCGAAGGGCAAGGGGATGTCTGGTGGGTGATTGGGGCCCAGATGGGGTTGGAGGGAGCGGCCAGCGAGGGTGGAGGGGCGCGCACGCTGAAGCAGGCCACGCGGGTCGGGCCAGGGCCAGACGTGGCTCCCGGAGCTGCTGGGTGGCTGCGGGCCCCCCACCTGCGGCGGATGCCGCCGCCGCTGAGTCAAGGAGGAAGCCAATCATGAAGTTATTCTGGGGAGGCCGGGCTCTGTTCGCGCCAACTGCGCTCCTCCGGGAGGGGAGCGCTTGCGGAGGTGTAGCTGCGGATGGGCTGTGGGGTGGCCGCGTGGGGGGCTGGCCCCCAGCCACCGGGACACCGGGCCACGCGCCTGTCCCCGCCCCACCACGCGACGTCCCACACCCGGCCCAGAGCTGTGTCTGGGGGACCCGGGCAACCCGGGTGCAAGCAGAGGGCAGAGGAGGATGGAAATGAAGGTGCGGACCCACTCTCCAGCCAGGTGGGCACACTGCGCCCCAGACCCGGAGACCTGGGGAGAGGCTGAGACCTGCTCTTTGTGGAGGGAACCTCTGGCTCTGGGAAACGGGTGGAGGAAACCCACGGGGGTAGTGAGGTCAATGGCCCGGGAATGGAGGGGAGGGCAGTTGGCCCCAGACACCCCCACCCAGGCCCCAGCTCCCTGGAGTGCCTGGGCTCCCTCATGCGGCTGACTGAGGTCCCCTGTAGGAACCCTAGTAGTTTTCCACAGGCTTAGACCAGCTTGTAGCCTCTGCGTGGCTTCCCTCGTTCTGAGCAGAAACTGGCTCTGGGAAGCACGGGGCTCGCTGACCGTGAGGCCGCCCGGCTGTGAGGGTTGTAGTGCTGGTGGGGCAGGTACGACTTAGCAGCAGCAGAACCGAAGACGGCAGGGGCTGTTGGCAGAGCCCCCGGCAGGTGCCAGCTCCGTGCTGAGTGCCTTGAACTCCATCTGGTTAACCATTGCTGCTGCAGAAGGCAGCCACTGTTGCCCCACCTTCCTGAGGAGCAAACCGAGGCCCAGAGAGGTTAAGTGAGCTGCCCACGGTCACACAGCTTGTCTGGGCGCAGAGGTTTGACTCTGGGTTTGTGTGACTCCAGACATTTAGAGCTCTGTTCCTGGGGGTGGGGTAGCCAAGCCTGACACAGAACGTGGTCCCAAAGGATGGGCTCCCGGCCAGCAGGACAAGAAGAGTCTTTGGCCCTGTGACACAGGGAGGCCCACCCTTTGGGACACTGTTCTGCACAGCCAGGCCATCCCCTGTGTGACTGGGGGGAGGCAGGAGGGGCATCTTGGGGGGACCCATGTTCCTGACTGCCCTGCACAGGGACCTGTCCTGTTCCCTGCTGGGCAGGGCCCAAGGTGGCACCCGGAAATTCCTCATGGGACTGCTTCCCTCCTGGGTGTGGCTCCCAAAGCAGGTGCCAGGCAGGTCCCGACCAAGTTCCTCCCTGTTGCCAAGGGGACATGGCCGAGTGCCTGGAGTCGGGCAGGATGGCGGCTGAATGAATGGGGTCCTTGGGCTGACCTGTCCTTATCAGCACACCTGATTCCCAGGGACTCAGCTGCCTGGCTCTCCCCAGCCCTGATGGACCCTCGCCTCAATCAGCCGTGGAGACGCGCGGGTTCTGGTTTGCCGCTGGCTGCCAGATGACAGAGGTTTGCTTGGCTGATCTGACTCTAAGTCATTGGGCTGAGCACCCTCTCTGTGGTGCCTTCCTTCTGGAAGTCTCCAGCTCCCCAGGTCAGCACGGCCTTGTGGGCTCACAGCTGGGGGCAGTGGCTGCTGGCTGCTATCGGGGCAAGTTTGAACCCCTCAGGCCCCCCGTGGGTGACATGAGCGATGGACAGGAGGAAGCTGGGCTGGGGCAGCCGGCCCAGTTGGGGACCTAGAGGACTGGCCTGGCCATCCTCCTGCCCCCTCTGGGGTGTCATCCGGCTGGGGCGTAGACACAGACCAGGAAAATGGCCCCTCTTGACTCCCATGGCCCCCTGGGCTCAGTCGCGGATAGGAGCCCATTGTCTGCTTTCGGAAGGGGAGGTGCAACAGCCCTCAGGGCCTCAAGGCCACTTTGTCCCAAGACGTCCAGCTGCTTGCCCGGCCGGGTGTGGTCACGGTGGGTGTGGGGACCGACAGTGGGGCAGGTCATGGGACAAGCCCGCTGGGATTCCGCTGGGAACAGGGCACCCGCTCGACCTCAGGGGGCCAGGTCCTGCTGCGGGAGGCGGAGGGGACTGGGCTGGCCGCCTGAGCACTGACCCCTGCTGTGCCCCCTCAGGGGCCGCGGTCCTCAGACACACCTTGTCCCTCCCAGAGGCCCCGGCACAACCCCATTTCCACCAGCGCCGCCCAGAATTAGCGCTCAGGCCACACTTCTGGGGACAGGCGGATGCCATCAGAAAGCCCATCCTCTGCACATGTGACTCGCGGCGAGGCCCACGCACGGGATGGCCCCACTGGCTCCGCTGACGGGTGCCGAGGACCTGGGGCTGGGGGTTCCCAGCAGGCCTTCCGCCCCATGTTGAGCTGGACCCCATGTGAGCACCCCTGCCCATGGTGGCTGCCTATTCTCAGGGACGTTTTTACTTGGAAAACCTTGGGGTTACCCCTCTGCACAAGTCACAGAGGGCTGGGGCTGGGCTGAGCTGAGGGTGGTACCCCACCCCCACCCTGGGCTTGCTCGGGGCCCTTATGTTTTGTGGGTGTCTACCTCTCGGCAGGCACCGTGGGCCTGCTATTTGGACTCATGGGCCTAAGAGGGCCACTGGAAACGGCCGAGGGCAACCTACGCTCGGCAGGCCCGCCATGTGGACAGAGCATGCTCCCCCTGCACGCCCTGCCCCGTGGAGACTCTTCTGTACATCTGCATCTCTCATGAGCCTCAAGGGGCGTCCTTCACCCCGAGGCCCCTCCCATGATGACATGCCCTGTTCCCACAGGGAAACAGGCTCACAGAAGCCTGCCCCGAGGCGGAGCCCGGCCTGGCTCTGAGTCCCTTTCTGCATCCCCTCTGTGCTTGGGCATCGCCCCGCAGAGGCAGGGGTTGTCTTCTTTCTTTTGGGTCAGGAGTTATGAATTGGGAAGAGGTATAAGCTCCCTCAGTCAACTGCCTCTGGCAGCTCACCCCGCCCTCCCCACGCTGGGGCTCGGGCGCTGGAGACAAGGGCAGGGACAGGAACATCCATGCTGAGACCACAGGACGCTCCCTGAAGTTCCAACCCTCATGCTCGCTCCCAGACAATCCTTCATTGTCAGCCCCCATGCAAAGCAGCGGGGCCACCAGGCCTGCTGTGGCCTTCCCAGACTGGGCCATGTGGGTGTCCATAGTATAAACAGCTCTGAGCCTCATCTTGCAGAAGTGAAAGCCCCCCCAACCAACACACACACACCGAAGGAGACGCCAGGATAATCTCAGAAGGCAGCTTCCTGGGGAGTCCCGGGATCCTGGGGTGAGGACTGAGGGTCCCAGGCAGCAGTGCTGGGGCTCGGGCAGGGCTATGGGGCCCGTCACCGTGCTGTGGGCTGCGGCTGGCGGCCTTGGAGCTGTCAGGTGGGCACATGAGGAAGAAGAAGTGAAATCTGTGATTTCCTTGAGAGCCAGTTCCCAGCAGGGCTTGGGGCGGAGCCTGGGGGTGCTTGAAAGTGAGGGGCTCCTTGGGGGGCCTTTACGGATCAGCTCTGCAGCCAGATGATCCCGTGGAGGCTTATAGGACCCGTCTTGGTCACGTTGCTTCGGCCCTGTCTGCCCCGCTTTGCAAAGATAGAACCTCCACCTGGGACGTGCACTGAGCGCATGTGGGGACCTGCAGAGGCATCTACAGAAGTAAGAGGAGCGAGACGCGCGGCTGCGTCCCCACCATGTCAGCCCTTTATGGAAGCGGGGATCCCAGACCTCACAGACAGGGCCGCGAGGGTGGGGGTGCTCAGGCACACGAGTCCGCGTCCCCTGCCCCACCCCACCACAGGGGAGCCCCAGGCTCCGTCCCCACTCACTGTCCTCGACTGGGAGACTCCCACTGCCCCCGACCAAGGACAGCCCCCTCCCCCGGTGGGCTCGCTGTGCAGCTGAGCCTGTGCCCTGTGACCCAGGGCGGCTGGGGGCCCCAGGCAGACCACCAGCTCCGGGGTCTCATAGCTACAGCACCCAGCGGGAGACCTCGTCCCGTGTGCTGGGCTGTGGTGGAGGGCAGGGCTGCAGGGACCGGCGGTGAGGTGGGAGCCAGGCACTTGCCTCCATGGGAGGGGCTCTGCCAGCAGCGGGGCCTTCAACGGGGCATTTCCTTGGGGGGCTCCCGCAATGTGGGCCCGACCTTGAGGCTATGAGATCCCAGGGGGCGCACGCACAGCCCCGGCCTCTCGTGGGAGCTGGCCGCCGCTGACAGGTTCCAGACGCCAAGGCTCCGCGGTGGGGGTGTCCCATTCAAGCTTCTCTTGCACCTCGGCTCCTGAGTCTCTGGGGACACGGCTCCCCTTTCTGATCCAGACTTGCTGATAAGGCCCAGAGCCTCCCAGAGAAGGAATCCCACTGTCAGCGGGACAGGCTCCTGGAGCAGGGCTGATAGGCACGTGCTCCCTGGACTGAGAAGTGGGGTCACAGATGAGGTGGGGGGACCCCCCACACCTCAGCCACGGTGGGTCTCAGAGTTGTCAAATCTGGAACCGGGCCCTGAGGGCCCTGGAGGAGGCCTTGGGGCTGGTGGGAGCGAGTGGGCCTTTAATTCTTACCATGTGCACGTGCCGATGGACGCGTAGGTGAGCTGTGGGGTTCGGGGCTGACCGCTGTCTGCCTGCGTCAGAGCCACAGCCGTCGGCTCAGGCAAAACTTGGCCCCAGAACTGTTGGGACCGCCCATCCCTAGAAGTTCGTGCATTGGGGTGGCTTTGTTTTCAAACAGGAAGCTCTCTGTTTCTCCACCGCCCTTTCTAATGACAAAGGCTGCTGCCCATGTGAGCCGTGCCCAGAGCAGACGGGCAGGCGTGGAGAGGACAGCTGTGGGCAAGGGGTTGATGGCAAGCAGACCTTGCTCGTGGGTTCGCAGGTCACTTACTGGGGATAGCCACCCACCAAGACTTCCTGGGGCCACACAGGTTTCTGGGTGGCCTCTGAGAGCCCCGCTGGCCCCTCAGCCTGGCCTGGCTTCTTCCTGGGGGGTCCTCTCCAGCCCCGGAATGAGGTGCAGTGCCTTGCAGTTTGCGTGTGCACACATGCAGACAGTTGTGAGTTCGTGTGCTTGAGTTGGTGCGTATGTGTGTGTGCGTGTGTGTGTACATGCATTGAGACAAAAGACACGGGATGACTTCCAGGCCTTGGGGTTGGAGGTAGTGTCACGCCTTTTCTGCACTCCCCTGGGTTTCTGTTTCAGCCGCCGTCTGAGTTGCGGGACGGGGGCGGGGGTGGTAGAGCCGTCCCGTCCGGGGGCTCAAGCTGGTCTCTCTCCATGCCCTCCCATTGCTTGCCTCCCACGTGTGCACGCCGGGGGTCTCCTAGGCGGCTGCCAGCTGGGGCGGCTGTGAGCAGGGGCCTCCCCCTGTCCCGCACGAAGCTCGGACGGCCCCTTAGGCCTCCTGCTCTCTCGTGACTGAGCCTGGCGTGCCAGCCTGTGCAGGGCGCTGGCACATGAACAAAGTGCCGGACACGGGGACAGCCCCAGGGAATGGCTGCAGCGGAACATTTGCCGTCTGCCCGCAGCCTTGATATGCGGCCGTGATGGCCCGGCGGCACCGGCTTCCAAGGAGACGGCCAGCCCGTGTGTAAATGCCACCCAACTGGCCCCAGGTCTTTCCATCAAAGGACAGTGAGGACATCTCTGACGCGTGTGCACGGGCTCTGAGCCAGCCACGTGGGCGGTGTTGTTCACCAGGGGCTAGCTCTGTGGCCATGGGCACACTGCTGATCCCTCCGGCCCACTTCCAGTACCTGTAATGCGGGCTGTGGCCAGGTGTGTACAAGGGACAGCCACATGGGGCCTGGGACAGTGTGATGTCACCATGGGGTGAAGTGGGGTTCAGCGGCACTCCCCCCACGCCCGGCTCTGTGGGAGAGGAGCCTGGGGTGAGGCTTAAATTATCAGCTCCGCAGATGCGACCTTCCAGTTGCGCAGAGGAGCGTGGCGTTGGCCACATGCCTGCTGCCCACTGCCTTGGTGATGTGGCCGTGCAGGAGGCCCAGGAGCAGGTGGAGGTCGTGGGGGGAGGCCTGGGAGTCCCCAGGCTCTAAGGCTCAATCCACAGGGCATGGGGGTCACTGTGCTGTCACAGGAGGGGTCCCAGGGAGGTGGGTGCTGCTCTGTCTCCCGGACCAGGGCAGGTCCCACCTGGACTCCGACTCCTAGTCTGTCTGCTGGGACTCCTGCTGCCGGACCCCACGGTGGTTGTGCTCCCATGGGCCCAGGACCCGTGCCTGACCGTATCCCCTTCCTCACTCCCACGCCCCCCAAAGTCGGACTAAGAAGGATTTATTGTTTGCACGAAGGGGTGTGAGTTTAACAAGAACGAGGGCTGAGCCGGACACTTGCTGTGGGAGGTCTCTCGGCACCGGCAGCTGCAGGTGCCAGAACCCACAGCCCAGCCAGTGGGGGGGGGGGGGGGGGCGGGATGGTCAGCGTGGGCCAGGGGCTGCCCTCCAACCAGGCCAAGGCACGTGCCCACCCCCAGCCCCCCAGCCCAGCTGTGGTCCGAGTCACACTGCCCTCAGTGTGTGGGTCTAGGTGCGGCCTTGGCTTCAGGGACAGGGCTGGTCCGGGAGGGTCACCCCATCAGGCAGGTAGAGCTGTCAGCCGCCGCAGGGGACAGGGCGTGCGGGTGTGTTCTCCCTGCGATGTTCGTGTGTTCATGGGTGGGGCAAGTTTACTCACCAGAGACTCTTCTCACAGAACAGACTGGCCACACGAACACGGTCACGGTCCCCACCTGGGCGGAGATGCCCCAGCACACGATGGGGGACAAGCCCTCTGTCTCCATGACTCAGCTGGTCTCGCCCAGCCCCGCCGCGGCCCTGGACGACGGGGGTGGCCGCACCCCCCCCAGCAGGCGGGCGTCCCTGAGCGCGCCCCTGAGCCTGGGTGCCCTGTGCCCGGCCCCCCACAGCCCGCCGGACCCCTGCAGCCAGCCGCTGTGCCAGCCGAGGGCCCAGAAGCCTGGGGCCCGGGCGGTGCACGCGGTGTGCTACGCGGCCGCGGGGCCGCAGGGCTCCCGGTGCGGCTGGCGCACCTTCTCCCCTGAGTGCCTGCAGGCCCTCAACACGCCGCGGGGCTTCCTGCTCTTCCTGTGCGCGGCCTCCTTCCTGCAGGGCATGACCGTCAACGGCTTCATCAACACCGTCATCACCTCCATCGAGCGCCGCTACGACCTGCACAGCTACCAGAGCGGCCTCATCGCCAGCGCCTACGACCTGGCCGCCTGCCTCTGCCTCACCTTCGTCAGCTACTTCGGGGGCAGCGGGCACAAGCCCCGCTGGCTGGGCTGGGGGGTGCTCATCATGGGCGCCGGCTCGCTGGTGTTCGCGCTGCCCCACTTCACCACGGGCCCCTACGCGGTGGAGGCGGACGAGGGCCTGGGGACGTGCCCGGCCAACCGCAGCAGCGTGGCGTGCGGGGGCCGCGCCTCGGGCCTGTCCGGCTACCGGCTGGTCTTCATGCTGGGCCAGTTCCTGCATGGCATGGGCGCCACGCCGCTGTACACGCTGGGCGTCACCTACCTGGACGAGAACGTGAAGTCCAGCTACTCGCCCGTCTACATCGGTGAGTGAGGCCGGCAGGGGCGTGGGCAGCCTGACGGCGACACTGGCCGGCCCCCAGCTCAGAGCCGGGCCCCTTCGGCACATTTTCCCGTTGCCACACCTGGTCACACATGGCCCCAGGGGCTCCTGGGTGAGGGGGAGAGATGGCTTTGAGAGAAAAAAATTTAAATCCTCTTAAAAAGCTGACCCCTGCCAATTTCAGAGATGAAGACCCTGATCGAAAGGGATCCCTCCCCGGGCGGGGTGCAGTCAGGCCCAGAAGGGCAGGTGGGGGAGGTGCCTCTCCCAGGCGGGTCGGCACGACTTCTGTGTGTCACGCACTGTGAGCCGCGCAGGGAGCAGGCGTGGCAGCTGCCCAACGGCTCTGCTCCCCTCGCAGGCATCTTTTACACAGCGGCCATCCTCGGGCCCGCGGCCGGCTACCTGATCGGAGGCGCCCTGCTGAACATCTACACGGAGATCGGCCAATGGTGAGTGACCTGGGCTCTCTCTGCTGGCACGGAAATCGCCACGCTGTCCACTTAGGAGCGCGCGGTGCCCACGGGGCAGGTGTGCAGTGCAGCCCCTGTGGGGCTGAGGACCACAGCCCCCGAGCTGGCCTCGCTCTGGCTCACCTGCCGGTCTGGGGGACAACAGGCAGGGTGGCTGCGTGGGTCCCAGAGCCACGTGAGACCAGGCCACAGTTTCTCTGATGCCCTTTGCGGAACTGAGAGTGGGTTTTCCTGCTGCCAGTGTGAGACTCCTTTCTGTGGGTTTTCCCACACCAGCTCGGTGGCCCAGACCCAGCTGCATCCTGACACTGACTCCCCCACATCCACGCTGGCCCCACAGGTCAGGGCGGGGTCCCGTGCGGCCGCCCCCTTAAGACACCAGGGTACCCACAAGCCCTGTTCCGCTTGGGCATGACACCGAGATTCTCACGACCTCCTCCTCAGCCCTGTGATTTTCTCGAAGGCTCCCGAACCTCAGAAAGGGCGTCACTCACTCCATCACCAACTTCTCACACAGGAAACACACAGGGACAGGCAGGTGGCAGAGAGCGCAGGGCACGGCGTGACAGTGGCGGAGCTCCGTGCCCTCTCTGGGCGCCGCCCCCCAGCTCCTCCACATTCACCCCCAGGAGCTCTTGGACTCCCTCCTGTTCGGGTTTTGTGGGGGCCTCACCTCAGAGGTGTGGTTGGTCAACAGCCTCTTGGAGGTCAGGCCTGGGGCTGAAAGTTCCAACTCGCTAGCCTCCTGGTTGCTCTTTCTGGTGACCAGTCCCGTCTGAAGCTCTCGAGGGACCTGCCAAGCGTAGCCACAGCCAAACACACGTCACTGCTGCCACCCAGGACATGGCGCAGAGCTGAGCTCTGTGCCCGGAGCCGGGGCAGAGGCCAAGTAGGTCTTCCTGGTATCAGTGTTTCTGTTGTCCCCCACGTGCTTTGCTTGCGACACTAGTGTTTGTGAATGTGGGCAGGACAGAGAGAGAGAGACAGAGATGGGGAGACCGAGGGGGCAGAGGGGGGAAGTGCACCCTCCAGACCTCACCGGGCTCTGCAGGGGGCCCCGTCCTTCGGGCGCCTCCACCTGCTCGTGTCCCAGCACCTCTGAGACGCACGGTGGGCACCGCGGGCTACCCCTTGGACTCTCTCTGCAGATGGCGCTCTGCCCTGGTTCACATGCCACCTGTGGCCTCAGGTTGACTAAATGGGGTGTCAAATGTGCACGTGGGCAGTGCAGGAGGTAGGTGGGGCCGTGCCCCTCTCTCTACACCCCCCCCTGGCCTGCGTGGACCGGCAAGCCGAGGGGCACCCGGCCATGTGCCTGGCACGCTGACCCCACGGTCTCTTCCCACAGGACTGAGCTGACCACCGAGAGCCCGCTGTGGGTCGGCGCCTGGTGGGTGGGCTTCCTGGGCGCCGGGGCCGCCGCCTTCCTCATCGCGGTCCCCATCCTCGGCTACCCGCGGCAGCTGCCAGGTGGGTGCCCTCCCAAGTGTGCAAGCCGCATACCCCCCCCAGTCGTGTGGCCGCGGAGCAACACAGGAGAGCCCAGGTGGCCTGCCTGGGTGTCTGCCGTCCTGCAGGGCGGGGCCGGCCAGCTGTGCGTCCCCTGTCCAAGGCCACGGACACTGGGGGTGGGAGTGCCTTTTCTCTGCCCTGTGGCCCCAGGGGGCGCCACCAGCTCTGTCCCACTCTTGTCACCATGGTGCATCCTCACGCCTCTGTCCCACGGGGGTCCCCAGCCTGGCAGGGGCGGGGCCTCCAGAGGCCTTTGGCCCCGGCCTCTCACTGACATCTGTCCTGCCAGGCTCCCAGCGCTACGTGGTCGTGAGAGCCGCTGAAGCACAGCAGCTGAAGGACAGCGGCCCCCACATGGCCAGCAGCCCCGGCTTCGGGAAAACTATCCGGGACCTGCCTCTGTAAGGAACTAGCTGGGGGGTTCCCCTGCGTGTGCCTCTCACCTATGCCCGTGCGTCCTGAAGACGCGCTGGGGGCCCCCCCACACTGAGTCTTATCCCCAGACCAGGAGTGTCCGAGGGACCCTCCAGGGTTCTGTGGGGAGCGCACAGCTCCTAAGCCCCCTCCTGACCCCTGGTCCCCAGGGCCACGCGTCTGACCCTCAGGCCCGCCCCCAGAGTTGCCCCTAACTGGCCCCAGCCCCCACCCTCACATCCTCCAACCATTTCATCCTCTGTCCCCTGCTCGGGGCTCCAGGCTGGAGCTGCCCTCCTGCCCCTGCTGCCCTGCACCGGCCCCTCCTCCCGGCCACACACGCATCTTGTCCACTGCCCCCCCCCCCCCGGGGCACATGGTCTGGCTCTGTCATCCCCATTCGCAAACAGAGCCCTGGGCTGCTGGGGTCTCAGCGGGATGTGAAGCCTGGCAGCCCCTCTTCACAAGACCCAGCCCTCCATGGGGTCTCTCCCCATTCCCGTCCCTGGCCTTGCTGAGCACCCACGGCCCCCGCTGCATCCTGAGCCCATCATTAACATCAGCGTCAGCGGCCCCAGGAGGGTGTCAGCGGCGGGAAAGGACCTGGGGCCTGCCTTCAGCGCGGGAGGGCGGCGGGGGCGGCAGGGCCCCCAGGAGGGCAGGCTGGCACGCAGGGGGTGGGGGAGCGGACCATCCCCACCACGTTTAGGGCTTTTTTCCCCCATCCAACCTCGTGTGAGGTCACCCCAAAGAGCCACTCACTAAGGAGGGTTCCCCCCAGGGGGTGGGCGGGTCGTATCCCCGTGCCTATTCCGAGCCAGGCTCTGAGCCCGTTGGCAGCCTGGTCCCAGCGGGGCCCAGGACAGAGGGCCGGCACCAGGAAGCCCGTGCTCAGCCTGGTTCCCCAAACCAGTCACTGGTTGTAGAAAAGTCCGGAACGGGCGCCCTCTGTCAAGGCCATGACCAGGTCTCCGAGCCCCATTCAACACAAGAGCTTCCGCCAGGCAGCCCGCAGGCTGGGAGGGAGGAGGGAGGGCATCTGCCTGCCTCGGGGGCGGCACCTCCCCGCCCGGCCAAGGCCCTGAATCTTGGGCAGGTCTGGGCAAGACGGCGGCAGGTCCGGCTGCACCTGGGTGTCCCTCCCAACAAATGCACACACAGGACCTGTGCCGGGGGTCCCGCGGCCCTGGCCACGCCCCCTCTGGTGGCATTTCATCCACGGCCTTTCGGGAGCTCAGTTAGAAAGCCTCTTCTGCAGAGTCGGTTCCCTGCTGGAATGAGGCCTGTGAGGGCTGTCGTGACGTCAGGCTGAGTGGGTCCCTGAGCCCCGGCGCCTAGAAAGACCAGTGGGCGGTCCTTCACCGGCCCTCCCGGCTGCCTGCTGCGAGGCTCGGGCGCCCCCGGGGCTCGCTGTGGCTGTCCTGCACGGGCCTGCCGCCGAGAATCCCACTCAGGGCCGGCCTCTGTCCCCAACGTGAAGAGCCTTTGGGAGTCCCATGTTCCAAGTTGCCCTGACAAGTGCAGGGAGGGGCTGTGAGGGTGTGGGGGTGGCCATGGGGTTATGCTGTCAGGGCAGGAGACCCATGAGGACAGCATTCAGCTGCCACCGAGAGCCTCTCCACGGTGACACCAGGCCACGGCAGAACTGCTGTTACTCACACATTTGTCACTGAGCACAGCACCTGCTTGGCTGCTGGGGTACAAGAGTGAGGCTGTCCCCGCCCCCAACCCGTGTCCCTCACGACTTCTGGGCACAAGGACGTAACCCCACCGGCCAGCACCTCTGCGCTGGGCCCAGGCACCCCCCCACCCGTGGCTGACGGGCTGGGACGGCGGGAACCCAGGTGTGGGGTGAACCCGTCCCCGCACGGGGTCTGCTGGCCGCCCACACAGACCGAGCCCTTTATTCCCAGGCCTCCAGGGGCTGTCACTTCCCTGTTCCCCATGCTCAGCTCTGCCCCCCTCACTTAGTGCCTCTCCTGACACTGTCGCCCGTTTGAAGGGTGGGCTAGGCGCCCCACTGCCCCCACTCCTCCCGGGGCCTCGTCCTCCCAGAGCCCGTAGGGTCATCCCTCAAGCGGACCGTGGCCTGGCACCGAGCCCCAACACTGTGATGCTGGGGACGCCTCCCCAGCAAAGCTTCAGGGTGTGACGCTGGCGCCTCCAGGCCTGTGGCCCGTACTCATGCTCCTGCACCCCACCACCGCCAAGGCTGTGTGGGGCTCCATCCTCAGAAAGGGGTCCAGGCAGGGCACCGGGGAGCCAGCAGGCCAGGCCCAATGGGACCAACACCGGCACCTGTCCTCAGCCTGGCATCACCCCTGAGTGCACAGCAAGCGAAACTGGGGGCCAGCCAAGACCCCAGGGCTCCTGGGAGGGGCTTCCTGGGGTCCTTCCCACAGGCTGCTGGTTAAGAAGGGGCCCCATGCCTCAGCGCCCCATTCCCTTTGCCCGGGTGCTTGGTGACCCTGGAGGTGGTTAGACCATGATAGGGGCTCCTCACCCCAAAGCCTGCACTCTGGCCAAGTGCGGAGGAGGTTTTCCTGCCATCGGTGGCCCAGCTTCTACAAGCCGCAGGCTGAGAGTCCCGGGGCCGGTCCCTGCGGGCCACAGCCCAGCCCACGCGCCGCCCCCCGGCTCCTCTGGGGTAACCCTGAGATGCCTGCTGCTCACCGGCGGCCCACGCTGTCCCCACGGAGCTGGGCTCAGTGGCCTCAGGAACGGTGGCTTCCCCGAGCCTTGGCTCTGACCCACTCGGACCCCTGTCTCTTCTCTCTGTCCTCCACTCCCCGTCCCCGTCCAGCTCCGTCTGGCTCCTCCTGAAGAACCCCACGTTCCTCCTGCTCTGCCTGGCCGGGGCCACAGAGGCCACGCTCATCGCCAGCATGTCCACGTTCGGCCCCAAGTTCCTCGAGTCTCAGTTCAGCCTGAGCGCCTCCGAAGCCGCCACCTTGTTCGGTGAGAAAAGCCCCCACGCCTTGGTGGGCCTCCACGTTTCCACACGTCCTCAGATGAGCAAGGGGTCTCTGAGAGTATGTTCTAGAAGGCACAGGCGCGCGGCTCCCCATGTGGCCCAGCCAGGCAGGGCGGCCCGAGAGTGAGGGCCAGGCAATGCTGCTCCCAGGTCTCCCCGACTGATAAGAGCAGACCATCCTTCCTGGGGGGGCGGGGCGGGCTGGGTGCGTGGACCACATGGATCACCTGGACCACCCGTGTATGTTTAGCATGTACTAATGGGTCTCTGAGGACCCCCGGGAGCCGTGCAGCCCTCCTAGTGGGAGCCCACTCTGCTGCGGGCGTGGGGTGGCGCTAACTCGCCCGCTCCTCCCGTGCGCCCCCGCCCAGGGTGAGTGAGTCCCAGGTCTCAGAAGACCTGCCCGGCTGCAGGCACCCTGTGGCCAGAGCCAGTTGGCCCTCCCGGGGGAGGGAGGACCCTCCTCCCGCCGCTGCTCACCCGGCAGCCTCGCCCCCCTGAGGATACTCCTGGAACCGAAGGGGTCGTCCCAGGACCGAGGTCAATGCCCTGTGTGCAAGGTGGGGGTCTTCCAGCAGCATCGGCCAGTCCCGCCGTGTGCGCCCCTCAGGGTTCCGCTCCTGCCCACGAGGGAGCCTGTCCGATTAGGGGACCGGCCCCCTTTCTCTAACGCCCCCCACACTGCTCCTTGCCTGGCCTTTCAGGGAGCGACTCCACACCCCAGATCCCAACGCACAGCAGTGCCCGTCCCTGCGTTAGTACCCGTCCCAGAGCAGCCATGTCCTCTGGGCTCCCCCCTGCCCCACCCCCAGAGCTGGCTTTGCTCAGTGCTGGGGAGACAGCCCACTGCCCCTGGGAGCCTGGGCCAACCGCCCCAACTTCACACTGAAGGGCCGCGACCGCAGGCTTCCGATGCGCCCCCCAGGTGGAGGGGCAGCGGCTGTGGGTGGAGCGGAGCCGCGGGCCTGGGCCCCTCCGCAGAGGCAGGGCGGCCGCGGAGCGCTCTGGGCAGGGCCTGGCACCCCGCGAGCCCCATGCTGCCACCCGGGCAGGGAGGGCTCTGCACCTCAGTTTCCCCATCTGTAAAGTGGGGCTAACACGACACTAGGGGGTTCAGGGCCCACCCCAGGCTCCCAGGACATCCCGAGCCCCTGGCTGAGCCCGGCCTCTCCCTCAGGGTACCTGGTGGTGCCAGCGGGCGGCGGCGGCACCTTCCTGGGCGGCTTCTTTGTGAACAAGCTGAAGCTCCGGGGCTCGAGCGTCATCAAGTTCTGCCTGGCCTGCTCCCTGACCAGCCTCCTGGCCACCTTGGTCTTCTTCACGCACTGCCCCAACGTGCCCATGGCGGGCGTGACGGCCCGCTACAATGGCAGGTGAGGCCTCAGGATGCTGCCGGGGTCACGGGCGGGGCCCCAGCGGGGGGCTGGTTGTGACAGTCACACCAGCAAGGCTGCCACCCCCCGTGTGGCGCACGGCACACCCAGGACAGGCCCTCACAAAGGACCCCTGGGCTCCGGCCTGGCTCTGAGCCTGTCTCTACATGTGTTGACATGGAAAGTGGCTGAGGATCACGTGTCACTGTGTCCCGGGAAAGTGCGGGGAGAGCTGGCATGTGTTTATTAGGGAAAATCTGAGGTAGACTCTGGGGACCTGCCCCTGGGCCCAGCGGGCCGCTCTGGAGTCCCAGGTGGCGATGGCCAGTGAGCCTCCAGAGCATGAACGAGTTTGGCTGGGAGCCCCTGGGAACTGGCGGAGGGTAGGCTGGCTGGGCTGCCTCCGTCCCTGCCCGGGGAGCTCACCGTGGGGCGGGGGAGGAGGGGCAGAGCAGTGCGCACGGGCACTCATGTGCGTGAGAGAGCGGAGGCGCGTGGGCGTGCTCAGCCGTGAGCCCGATGAGCTATCAGTGGGGATGCGGGGCCGGGCCGGGGCCGGGGCTTCATGCCTGATGCTCCTGTGCCTTCTCACGTGGAAGCACGTGAATCCGCTGCCTGTGGGAAAAACAAGCCCGAGGGGACACGCATGGCATTCGCGGCTCGATTCGGGGCTGGGTTTGCTTTGCTATGACAATTTCCAAGGACCCTGGGAGCCACCAGCGTGGTCTGAAGCCCTGATCTGTGGGCAGAGCCATCCCAGCGGGTTGGAAACCCACAGACGTGGGCCATGGGGATGAGACCAAGGCCGACCGTGTGTCCCCGGGGTACCCTGCCTGGCCCTGACCTGCACCCCATTGCCCGCTTCGCCCCCCGCAGCGCCTTGCCCGAGGGCCGCCTGGAGCTGCTGGCCGCCTGCAACGCCAACTGCAGCTGCCCGCCAGCACACTACAGCCCCGTGTGCGGCTCCAACAACCTCATGTACTACTCCCCCTGCCACGCGGGCTGCCAGGAGGTGACCGCGCCCGGCCCGGGCCGCCAGAAGGTGAGCGCGGCCGCTGCGCCCCGGACCCCGGGAGCCCCGCCCCGGCCTGCTGTAATCAGCGCTGTTGTTGCGCCCCTCAGGTGTACCGACATTGTAGGTGTGCCCTTCAGAGTCCGTCCTCTGGTCCTGGCCATGCCACCGCGGGGAAATGCACTGCAGCCTGTCGGAGCAAGCCCCCGCTCCTGGTTTTCATGTTCGTTGTAATTATCTTTACATTCCTCAGCAGCATCCCCGCACTGACGGCAACGCTACGGTAAGCGCGGGCCGGGGGCCGCTCCGGCCGGATCTCCCCCTTGCAGCGCGCTCAGGCGGAGCTCCGCAGAGCCCATGGGGTCCCTGCCGGGCCCCCAAAGCGGCGGCGAGGGAGAGCCGTGCCTCCGTGAGGTGCTTCCCACCTGGGGAGGTGGCGGTCAGCCTGGGGTGCGGCCAGGACCCAGCCGCAGGCTTGGGGGTGTGACCCACGGTGGCCAGGCTTCCCCGGGCGCTGACGCTGCGGCTTCCCTCTCAGGTGTGTCTGTGACCAGCAGAGGTCCTTTGCGCTGGGAATCCAGTGGATCGTGGTTCGAACTCTAGGTACTTGTCTGTGGGAGGAAGGGCGGGGTCCCCTCACCGCACGCGTGTGCATCCCACTTGAGGCTGGGCGCACCGCCCCACCCCTAACCCTCCCTCCGCTAGAGGACCCACCCCCTTCTGCCCAGAGGGCGCCTCTCCCTCACTGACACGAAGGCTCTGTGGGGGAATGTCCCAGAGAAGGCACATTTGGGTCCCCTCCGCGCCCCCGAGAGCATCAGCGGCTGCGGCCCGGCTCTGGAGCCCGGGCGGTGGAGTCTGAGCGCCTTTCTCCGCAGGGGGCATCCCGGGGCCCATCGCCTTCGGCTGGGTGATCGACAAGGCCTGCCTGCTATGGCAGGACCAGTGTGGCCGGCAGGGCTCCTGCTTCCTGTACCAGAATGCGGCCATGAGCCGGTACATGCTCGTCGCCGGGCTGCTGTACAAGGTGAGCGGCAGCGTCGGCGCTGGGGGCTGGGGGCGGTGGGGGGTGCTGCGGGAGGGAGCCCTGGAATCTTCCAGGAGGGAGGGGGTCTGGGCTCTCCACTGGGACCAGCCCAGCGGCCAAAGATGGCCCTCCTGCAGCCCTCGTTGCAGGACCGCGCCCTTCCCCGTTTAGAGCTGCCGCTGGGGCCCTGGTGGCGCGGTCACTGCGACAGAGCCACCGGTCACGGCACCCTCCGCCCCGCCCCCACCCCCACCCACACCCCGCTTGCCGCTTGCAGCCCCGCTGCTGCCTTCCGGGGCCTTTGCTCTCAAGCCTGGCTCTGGGCAGCTCTGGGCAGCAGAGGCTCTGGCGTGTCCGTGGGGGCGGGCGTGATGGGCCAGGGCCACAGGGCTGGGCTGGGTGGTCCCGGGCCCCCGCCCCACAGAGACGCCCTGCCGCGCCCCCGGTGGAGCACAGACCTGGTGTTTTGCATCCCTCCGCTCCCCACCCCCCCAGGAGGAGGCCCAGGACTTTGCAAATAAAATGAACCCCTAGGGCCAGTGGGGAAAGTGTGTTCACCTGCAGAGCATTTTCCTGAAGGGCCTCAGGCTGACCCTGGTTTATGTCGCTGCTGATTAGCATAAAAATAGCCACGTGTGACCAGGGGGCTGGGGGCTCCTCAGAAGAGCACAGGGTTGATTTTAGAGAGACTCGCCCTTCCCAGGGAGCCGGCCCCTTGGTTTTCTTGTGTGTGTGTGTGTGTGTGTCCTGTGGTCCCCCGCCCAGGGCCGCAGGCTGGTACCTGGGATGTCTGTCTGCCCAGGCAATAACCCCGAGACCTCCGCACGGCCAGCCTGCACCACGTGCTCATTTTACAGGGGGAGTGGCAGGGGTGCCCCTACGTACCTTTGCCACAAAGTGACCTCAGGCCTGTCAGCCCGTGACGCTGCAGGGAGCAACGTGGGCACTTCCGCTAAGACCAGTGCCCACGGGTTGGGGGTGCGCAGGGGTGGGCAAGGCCGGCGTGGGAGCCCGCGCGGCTCAGGTGCAGGCTGCCCGGGGTCCCCTGGGGCGGGAGTGCAGGCCCACGGGCGCTGAGTCAGGTTCCTGCAGCCGCCGTGAGGAAGGCCCTCAAGCTGGGCAGCTTAAAACCGTGGGGATTTACGGTCAGCTCTGGCGGCCAGCATCCACGCTCAGGGCGCCTCGGGCCCCGTTTCTTCTGGGGGCTCTGAGGGAGGGTCCGTCCCAGGCCTGTCCCTCAGCTGCTGGGGGCTGCCAGCAACCCTGGGCTTGTAGACCCATCACCCCATCTCTGCCTCCACGGCCATGGGGTCCCCCCTGCCTCCTTTCTCTTATAAGGTCACCAGCCATTGGACTGGGGACCCCCCACCCAGTACGCTCTTGTCTCAAGCTCCCTAATTACTTCTACAAGGACCCTATTTCTAAATAAAGGTCCCACTCCCAGGTTCCAGGGTTCAGGACTTGGTATAACTTTGAGGGGAACACTGTTCAGCCCCCCTCCTTACCTGGTGCCTCTGCTTTTAGTCCAGTGGCATTTCCATTCCTTGACTAATAGTACTGGTGGCCATGCTGGGGACTTCTCGCCCCAGCAGGGCATCCTCAGAACCTCATGAGGAACAGGGGCGGGTGGGGGCCCCCAGTAGGCAGCCCGAGGGGTCCAGCGGCTCCTTTCTCCCCAGGCCCTGGGTTTCCTCTTCTTCGCTGCTGCGTACGTCCTGTACAGGCCCCCGTCGGGGTCTCCCCACGGCCTGGAAGCTTCTCTACCCAGCCAGTCCTCAGCCTCGGACACCCCCTTGGGCCTCCAGGACGCCCCCTTGGACCTCCAGCTCCAGAGCAACGTCTGATGCCCGCCCGCTTGGGACCCGGGCCAGCGCACGGCGCTCCCTGAAAACACTGTCTAGCTGCTCCCTGGCAGGGCAGACCCCTCACCGATTGCTCGCCCAGCACTTGGGGCAGGGGGAGCCTTCAAGAACATCCCAATAGATTCGGGGGCTCAAGCCAGGGGTGTTGCGCATATCTGATCCTGGTGGGCAGCAGGAGTAGTGCAAAGCCATTAAAATTCATGTGGCGGGAGCACAGGGGCTGGAGGAGCCGGCCGGCGAGCACCCCCTGCACGGGGTGGCCTCCTAGCCGGACGAGTCTCCACCCCTCCCCATCAGACCATCGTGAGAAGCTGGCGATGGCCTGCAGTCGCTCATCCTTTGGTGCACAAGATCTCCATGGCTCCTGTGTCTGAGACAGATGCCAGATGCTGGCAGAGCTGCTCTGTGGGGAGCCCCACACGCAGGCCCCGCATGGGCGCCGGCAGCCAGCGGTGCCTCTGAGAGTGTCCACTGCGCGGCCCGACGTCCTGAGTTTGTCCTGACGATGGGGAGTTCGGTGTGGGGCCGCTTCCTGGGGTGCGACCCCCAAGGAGCCGGCTCCTGGTTCAAACCTGCTGTCCCCTCCTGTCCTGCCGACGACCTGCAGTGGGACGGGAGCAGGTCGCATAAGCATGTATTTATGGACCCATATTTTGTGTAAACACTTATTTCTGGAATCTGATTTTTACCTGTGGATTCTTCCCGAGGGTGTCGGACTTCCATGGGACGTTTGTTCCCTGGGGTCCTCCCTCAGAAGTGTGTGTATAAATATATTTTAATATTTAAAACACGCGCCCTGTTAGTGTGCATCATTTCTGCGTGTTTGCAAAGCCTGGCGGTTTTGCACCTGCCTTGTAGGGGTTTTCTCAAGTCTGTGGCGGGGCTGCCCGGGGAGCCCTCTCTTGGCCAGAAGCCTCCTGGTGGGTGTCCCCCCAACCCCACTTGCTGAGAACCAGGCAGGGCGTGGGCTTGAGCAGTGAGTGCACGCTGGAGGGCCAGTGGAGCGTCTGCTCTGAGCCAGGCCCTGTGCTGAGTGACAGGGACCCCCGGCCCGGCAGGAGGGCGGCAGGGCCTGGGACAGACCCACAGGCAGTATTTGGGGCCCTCCTATCTCCCTGACACCCTCTCCCCGATGGAGGACATGCCCCACCCCCTTGTGGGGTGCGACCCCAGCCCCTGGCAGAAGCCGAAGCTTCTGCATTTGTCCGTCCTGTCTTTGCCCTTGAACGGGCTCCAGGCTGGGCTGGGGACTGTGTAAAGCTCACATGTTTAGAAAGCTTTACTGGAACATAAGCACATGCCGTGTGGGTGTGTGCGTGTGCGTGCGTGTAGGTCAGTGGGTTGCAGCGAACTCACGGATGGTGCATCTCTCTTCACCGTCAGCCAGAACATTTCATCACAGCCAAAAGACACCCCTGCCGACCCTCGGCCACCACGAGTGCCCTTCCTGTCTGTGTGTGGGCCTGTTCTGGACATTTCCCACGAACAGAACCACACACGGCACACTGACTCCAGCTGTGCTCATGGAGCGTCACGCGGGAGGTTCACCCACGTTGTCGCCGGTGTCAGGGCAGGTGAGGGAGCATCGGCTTGTCTGCGCCTGGCTCTGAGGACGGCCCTGGCCAGCCTGGTGCTCCGCGGCCACCGCTTGGTTGTCCCAGGGCCCCGAGGCAGCCCCTCGCTGGTCTGAGGTCGGAGGCTGGTGGTCCCTGAAGGAGGGCAGCGCTGGTGGGAGAGCCCTGTGCGCTCCGAGTGCCAGCTGCTCGGGGCACAGGTCCACGCGGGAACCACTTAACGACTGTGCTGCATGTGCTGCCTTTTATTCTCGGCTGGCTCCATGGCAATTCCATTCTGCCACGTTCAATTCACAACTCGGCCATTGATTCCAAGTGCTGCTGGGGGCCTCAGGCTCTCGGGGCCTGTCGCTGAAGGAGCCTGGCCCTCCGCTACGGCTGCGCTCGGCAGGGACGAGACCCATCTTCCCATGGCCTCGTGGGGGCTCCCAGCCACAGTGGCACGGTGACAAGGTGCAGATGAAGAAGCAGATACATTATTGCTGTACCATCAGATGCATTGTCACCATAACCTAATAACTCGGCCGAGGACCTGCCAGAGGCCTGGCTCAGATGCATGTGGCCCAGGGCGTTTTCCTTACGCGTTCTCTGACCCGGTTTCCCCACCTCCAACGTGGGGAGGACACCCCAGTATTGACTTCACTGGGGTTTTTGAAGACGAGAGGGGTCTCGACAAGAGTAAGTGCAGTACATGTGCGTGTTTATGCCATAATTAATCATCGTCCTTGCTCAACAAGGAGGGAACCGAGGCCCAGAGGGCTGAGCGAGCTGCCTCAGGCGGGGCTCTCCTGGAACACAGAGCCGATGGGGGTCGGGGGAGGAAGGGGGGTTGATTGCGAAGATCTGCCCCCGACCGTGGAGGCTGAGAAGCCTCACAACCCCACCGCCTGTGAGCTGGAGACCAGCAGAGCGCAGGTGTGAGCCCCAGGCTGAGAACAGGAGGCCAAGGTCTGGGCTCCGGCGGCAGGCAGGGCACCGGTCCTCCCCTCTCTGTGTTTGTTCCACCCGGGCCAGTAGCGAGGCCCACCCGTGCTGGGGAAGGGCCCCGCTTCACTGAGCCCACCGACCCCAATGCCAGCCTCCCAGACACCCCCAGAGAAACATTCAGTCTGGGCACTGGGGCCTGGCAGGTAGACACGTAAAATCAACCCTTACCCACTCACGCTGGACCGTGCTGCCTCTCGGCGGAGCCTTGGGTCTGCCCAGAACGTCTGTCTGTCCCTGAGCCAGCCTTTCTTGGGGTTGGGACCCCACACTTCCGCCAGAACCATGTGGGGACCTGCCTCTGAGGCAGAGTATGTGGCCCTCGCCCCTGGTTTAGACTCTGGGGAGGGCGGCTTCCCCACCTGCCTCCAGAGAGCACCCGGGGCAGCTGGCTGTGACCAAGTGCAGGCCACTGTGTCTGCTTTGTGGGTCCCACCACCCTCACTTTCTGAGCACACAGGCAGCCCCACCCCCACCGCCTGCCCTGCCCTGCAGTCACCAGTTTCCACAAGCGCATCCCCAGCTGCCGAGCAATCAGGCACCTGGAAGTCACTAACTAGCAGCCTGATTAGCCCCAGCCCTCCACCCTTCCCCCTGAAGGCCCAGCAGAGGTCTCCTGGCAGCTAATGACTGTGTCTCCCCAACAAGCACATGAAGGGCAACGCTGGGCACGGACCCCCCTCTTCTGCAGAAAACCCCCAGGTGTCAGCATGAGCCGCTGTGGGCCCTGCAGCCCCGAACGTCCAGGGAGAGACCTGAGAGGTGACCGGGCCAGTGGGAGGTCAGGCTGGGGAGCACGCGGCTGGGCAGCAGGTAACCAGCCTTCCGTGTCAGCAACACCATTGAACGGGACGGTCCCGTGGAGCAGGACAGAGGCGCAGCCCAGGGCGTGGGGTGGGGAGGTGTGGCCTTAAGGACCAAGATGGGGGTGCCAGAAAGCCTGCCACCCAGCCTGCGCCTCACAAACAGTCCTGTGTGGGGGCAGCGCCTTGCCTGGGTTGGGGGCATTTTGGGCTCAGAGAACCAGTGTTCCGCCTGGTTCCCCAAGTCTGAGCCGAGTGACCGTTGTGTGTGGAGATCAGAGCGCCCGCTGAGCGGTGTCTCCTTGTAAATCTGGCCCCACGAGGAGCTTCCCACTCAGAATGACAGGTGACATCTAAATAGCTCTTCACGGGGACCACGGAGACAGACGCTCTCTCCAGGCTCCCAGCGCAAATGAGCCTTTCTCCCCAGGCAGCCGAGAAGTGTGGCCACCGCCTCCTGAGTGTTTACCCAGGACAATAGCAGAGACGCAGAGTTTATTGCTCAGTGAAAATGTGCCCGTGGAGGCGACGGGACAGGACGTCATGTTTCTCAGCTTCGGAATGAAGACAGCTCAGCATGGGTGGGAGAGTGGGGGTGGGGTGGGGGTGGAGGTGGAGACAGGAGTGGCAGACAGCTCACCGCCTGCAGAGCAAACCCCATTTCTGAGCTTGGACCCCAACACGCCCTTCCGGCAGCCGGCCACCACTCCACAGTCAGATCGGTCTTTCTCCTTTTTAAGTCTCCTGTTATAAGATGTAAAAGAAAAGGGGGCCCGTGAAGTCTTCACAGTCATTGGCCCTTTAGTCTGAGTGAGCGCCAGCTGTTTCCCCACGGGCAGATCTGGGTGACGCAGGTGGAGGGGAGAGGGTGTCCGAGTATCTGGGCCGCAGAGGAAAGGCAGGCGGAAGGGAACGGGCCCTCCCTTGGACCAGCCTCCCGCTCAGACACCCCTGCAGCGCTGAGGCCCGTGACGGTGGGGGGAGGCCACACAGCCAGAGATGTTACGTGCTTCCTGCCCACGGTCGGTCAGCAGACACATGCTGAGCACCTTCCAGGTGCCATGCTCTGAGCTTCCGCCTAGGACAGAGCCGTGAGTGACACAAGGCGCCCGCAGGTCCCCAGGGGGCCTTACCCTGACCCCCACTGAGTGGGCAAGGCCAGTGGAGGAAGTGACATTGGAGACCAGACCTGGGGAGGAGGCAGCAGGGGAGCAAATGAACAGCAATGATTCTGGGGCACTCGGGACACTGGGGCGCAGGCAGGGGACTCCCTGAGGGAGTACGCCCTCCACCCTTGAGCCAGGCAGGGGCCCGCAAGGAGGCAGCTCCCACAACCACAGGCACCACACTGAGACGGGAGCCCCTCCTGCATGTCTCTGAGACCCTGGGGACGCAACCCTTCTCCAGCAGACTCCACGCCCCGAAAGCAGGGCTCAGGTGAAGCCACACCGCCCCCCGGGGGGTGCGTCTCATCGATCCCCATCACCGCGGGGCAGCAGGTCAGCATCGGCCCCACTGTCCACGGGAGGGAGGAGCCCAGGACAAGGTGTTACCTGCTCCTGCTCTGGGGTCACCTGCGGAGAGCCAAGAGTTGACCCCAGGCCACCGGGCTCTGCTCAGGGAGGGCTTTTCAGGGAGCAGCGAGAACCCCGCCAAGAGAACAAGCGAACTGTGACCCGTCCGCTGCAGCCCGCCGCCCCGGAGGCCCGGGCCCCCGCTCGATCCGCCCCGCTCCTGTTCCACGGTGTTATAATTTCAGATAGGCCTCTCATTTCACCGTGGGAGAAGCAGGGACAGGAAATGAGCATCGCCCCTCTGCATCCAGATGCCCCTGTGACAATGAAAAGGACACCCCCGCTGGTTTGCAATTCAGCGCCTTCACGGGAGAGAGAACGCACTTGGATGAACACAATTTTATTTTCACCCCATTTTGTGCGTTAACTTTGCTGCAGAAAGTGTCATGTGCCCTGAGTCCGTGCGCCCGTCACCCGACCCGCACGCCCCCAACCGCGGACTATCCCATTCCATCCGCTCCTCCCCGCACCCTCCCCTCCAATTATTTTAAAATAGGATTTGAAAAGACTCAGAAACTCCTCATCGATCCGTCAGCGGGTTGAAAATAGGTGAAATGTTGGTGTCGGGTTGAGTCCCAGGACTCGGGAGAGCCGCCGGCTCCGGCCGCGGACCCTGGGCCGTGGGAGGGCAGTGCGCGTGGGGCGACGCGGGACGTCCCCCACGCCGGACGCGGGCTCTGCGCTGTTGCTCAAGAAGCAGCACCGAGAGAAATGGCCTCTTGGATCAGCCTGGTCGGCCACCTGCTGCTACAAAGCCCATCGCTGGCTGTCTCCGGAAGAGGCCAGCCGTCTCTGCACGGTTCCCACGAGGCCAGAGCAGCTCAGGGGCTGATGTCTCCATCATCAGAGGAGACAAAAGCCTATGCGTGCGTGACACCATTATCACTTCCAGCCCATTATGGAAAAACAAAGCTGCATCATGCACTCCACGCTGTTCTGCCACCTGTCTGTCTCCATGTATAAAGGACTCAGCAGCCAAGTGGCGCAGTCCCTGCAGTGGTGTCTGAAGCGTCTGTGGTCACGGTGCTTGGGTGCAGCCGATGGAAACTCAGGCCAAAGCCACTGGAGGAGAAGCCACGTGGGCCAGGGAGCTCCGGGTGCAGCCGGGGCAGGGGCCGAGGCCTGTGGTCAGGGCTTATGCCTCTTCCCATCCCCAGCTCTGCCTGGAACCAGCTTAGCAGCCAGCACAGCGCTCTGAGTGTCCACCTCCCGTGACACGCTCCTCCCCAGACCTGCCCCTGGGCGGTGGGAGTGGCAGCTCTGAGTACCCAGGGCCAGAGCGGGGAGGCCAGCCCTCCCCAGGCTGTAAGCATGGGCTTTCCGCACAGAGCCCAGGGGCCCAGCAGGAGCGGCAGGCCTGGGGCTGGGGGCGGGGGACAACTTCCCCTTGGGCCTGGACAAGCAACACCAACAGATGTCCCCTCCAGGGTCGGTGCCAGCTGTTCCCGGCAGAGCAGCTCTGTTTGGCCCGTTGTGAAGACTAACAAAGGAGCAGCAGATCCCCCGTCCAGGAGACCGGCTGTCAAACACAAGTGGCATTTGGAGAAGATTACAGGAGCCAGACTGCGCTCCGCGGGCCTCCGAGGATGTCGGCGCAGAGCCCCTGACGCAGCGACGCCGGCGGGAAAGGAGGGTAGCAAACACACCGCGGCCCCTCGCCACGGTGCCCGGTCACACGGGCGCATAGGTAACGCGCTGCGCTGCGTGTGTGAGGGTTCACGGGGCCCACAAGGCGAAGGTGCCCAGAGCGACGCCAGCGCGCAGCATCACCATGACAACAGCGCTGCGTGCGCGGTCTGCGCGGATGTCTGCGCACACGGGTGTGACCCCAGCAGTGGCGTCTGCTGCGGGCGTGCAGGGTCTGCTGACTTGTAAGCCGCTCATTTATACGGGACACACGTCCCCTGAGCGCGCTCCCGTGCCCCGAGCGGTGCTGCTTTTTAAAAACCAGCGTGCGCGGCTGTGCCGGCGACCCCAGCCGGCTGCCCTCGGTGCCCGACACGGGGCTCCTGGCGGACAGGGGTGCGGCGGCCCAGCCCTCCGCCTGCCCCAGGAAGGGCTTCGCCGGGTCTGGGGGTCGGGGGAAAGGCCCATGCTCCTCAGAGGCCCTCAGGGACGCCCGTGAGCAGGGATGAGAGCCGCGCGCGCCACCTCTGCTCTGTGTTGAGCCCCCTGAGAAGGAGGTGGCTTTGTGCTCACCTGCGTTCGTGGACAGAGAGAACGCAGCTCCCGGAGCGTGGTCGCCGGTTAGGGCCACCCAGGACACTCACAGGGCCCAAACGAGGAGGACCTGTCCAAGGTCAGCTGTCCCAGAGGAGCCCTGGGACCCCCTGGCCCCGCCCAAGCCCTGCCCAGACTTGCTGTGGGGACCGCACCTCCAAATCCAGAGGCCACCTGGCTTGCTGGGGCCTCTACAGGGACTCCCCCCTCCTCCTCCCTGCCCCGGTCACCTGCCCAGGGCCCCTCCTGGCTTTGTTTCCTCTGGGTGCCCCCTTGAATGACAGAGCTCCAAGTCAAGAATGACAAAAGAGGCACCCATTCAGGTTTTATTTTTGGAGCGTGTGTGGAGTCACTAGAAGACAGGAGGTGTTTTCTACTTAAATATTTTAGGCGGCTACAGCGCCCGATGTCATTCCAGGCCTCTGGAGAAGGAGATGAACGTCAGAAGCCATGTTTATGCACAGCCCGCCCCTCGCCCCAGGAGGGGCACAGTCGAGGGCGGAGGACACTGAGTCGCTGACAGGCACGCAGCCGCCCTCCTGCCTTTTGGGGGGGGGGCGCCTGGCAAAGCCCCAGGTCCCCTCCCCCTACCCTCACGGCCCCAGCAGGTCACTGGGACATTCCCGCCCTGTACCCGATTATCAAATCCCAGAACCTGCCCTCCCACCGCTACTGACAGTGACCCAAGTCACGTCAGCTGAGGGTGTCCCTCCAGCCTTGGGAGCCCTGCGTGTTCACAGTGCACCCGTGAAATTTAACCACACGTCAGTGCATTTGTAAGAAACATAAAGGCTCAGCTTCCCAGGGTGAGTGCTGACAAAATACTGCTTTTCTTTGGAGATTGAACAGATGGGATTGTGGATGCTGTTTGTGTGCTTGTCTTTTGTCCAAGAGCAAATCTGCAAAAGAAAATGCTGTCCGCTGGGGGCTGGTCCTTAGGGACCTCTTCCCAGTGGGACCTGGGCGGGGTGGGGGATGGGGTGGGGGAGGGGCGTGTCCAGGAAGGTGTGTGCCCGGTTGTGGTGGCGGGGTGCTTTGTCAGAGACGGCCCTGCAGCGACTTCAGAGGCAGTGCTGGCACCCACTTCTGTGTGGATCAGCCGGAAATGAGTCCCGGAGCCAAACCTCCCCAAGAAGTTTTAGGAAACAGGGCTGCATTGGAACACATTTTGGAAATCGGGTTTTCTTTTCCCTTAGGAGACAGTTCCTTATGTGGCTCTTTGCAGGGCCCCAGTGGAGTCAGTGTGCCCCAGCTTGTCCCCGGCCCCCTTTTGCTGCAAGTGCCGGGGGCCACTGCTTTCAGGGGGTTAGGCCCCACAAATCTGGGACAGCGCGCGGGGCGGGGAGGAACAGTGAGACCGTTTGGGTGGTTAGGAGAAGGGCCATGTCTGCTGGGGACGAAGTGACCACCTGGACAGTGGCATCCCCACGGTCTGTCCCCTCCTGCCAGCCACCTCACGAAATGCCGTGGAGGGTGGGGTTCCCGGAGACACCTGCAGCCTGGGGCTCATTCTCCGAGTGGACCCCGCAGCACACAGGCATAAACCCAACGCCCGCCCTCGCCTGGGGCCCCGGGAGCTGAGCCGTCTGGCTGGCCGCTCTGCCCTCAGGAGACTGGCCCGTGCGCCCATACCAGCCAGGCCCCCACTCCCCTCCCCTCCCCCCGCACCCTGAAACGCTCTCATGCCGTGGCCTGGGCTCCTGGAGGGCGGACCATGCTCTGGGATGCTGGACAGATGGACGGACAGCAGGCCCCTTGCCTGTCCTCTCCAGCCGGCTTGAGCTTCACTTTTTCACTTTCATTTGTGTGTGTGTTGATCTATTTTTAAATCCTCCTTGGAATACTGTACCTTCTGGAACATGTACAATTTCCATGCGGCCGGTGGGAAAGTCTCCAGCCAAACGCTGCCAGTTCTACATGTTACGGGCCCTGAGGGTCTCAGTAACCCTACTCTCCCCCGCCCACCTCAGCCCCACAGGGAACGTAATAACAGTGATGACAACTTTGTCCTTTTGGGCCTCAATCAATAAATAGATAACAGGCACCTGTGGTTGTGAACGTCTTTTATTTTATTTTATTTACTCATTGTTATTACTTCAGAGAGAAGGAAGGGAGGGAGAAGGAGAAGGAGAGAAACATTGATCAGCTGTCTCTTGCTTACCCTCAGCTGGGGACCCACCCAGCAGCCCAGGCCTGGCCCTGACTGGGGATCGAACCCGCGGCCCTTTGGTTCCCAGGCTGGCGCTCAGTCCACTGAGCCACACCAGCCAGGGCTGTGCTTGTTTTCCAAACGTAAGAAGAAGCCCTCTTGCTGGGAAGAGCTGTCCAGTGGTGGCGTGGGGACCAGAGGAAAGAGAGGCACCTCGTGCCGCTGCGGCTCCAAGAACTGAACGCTTGAAGCCAGAGAAGGGACCGAGGCCTCTCGCCTGGCCAGCCACCTCCGTGGCCGGAAATGACAGGTGCCATCACGCGCTCCTGCTGGGGCTCCGTGGTCGCTCCTCTTCCTCTGCTCAGGAAAGTTCATGGAGCCTCAGTGACGTGCAGGCCGTGCCGGGGGCCTGGGACAATTGCGGCCAGACAACAAGGACCCGGCCAAGCCACCCGGGCACCTTCCCTCTGGGACTCTTGGGCCTGCTGCTGCCCTGCAGCACAGGACGCACGCTGCTCGCGGCCGCCCCAGCCTCACAGCGCAGGGAAGCCGTCTGCACTGGTGCCAGGCCAGCCCTCCCCCTCCCTCGGCGAAACGCCTGCGTCATTCCAGGAGTAAGACCCCCCTGGACGGACCTGGACCCTCGCTGCCCACCAGGAGGGCCAGCTCCTGTCACCACAGTGTTGGAAGTGTCGGGGCTGGGCAGCAGGTCCCCAGAGCTCCCCAGCCAGCCACAGGGCTTGGCTCCCCTGGAGCCGCCAACGCGCCCGTTGTATCTGGTCCCCAGCGGACACACCTCACCCCATCAGCCCCCCCGCCCCCGCCAGGTGACAACACGGAGTTGGTGGCTCTACGGTGCCCGGGTGAGCCGCCCACGCCGGACGCCAGGGAGCCCGGACCAGGGCCTGCTGCCCACTTTGTAAAACAAGGCCCCCAGGTGACGTTTTCTCCGTGGTTGTAAGCAAACGCCTTATCACACATGTGTGCTAAGTTGCCTTTTGTAATTTTCTAGTCTGGCTCCAAGTGAAACCTTTGAAAAGAAAGCAGCTTAGCAGAAAGGTCAGGGTTTGGAAGCCAAACAGTGAGCTGAGGCGGGGGCCAGGCTGCCTTCCCCTTGGGGGCATTGCTACGGCGGAGCGAAGCGACAGGCCCCAGAGGGGCTCCCGCGGAGGAGGGCGGAGCGCACTGTGGCTGGTGAGGCCCGACGCTACTGCGAGCCCTGGGGTGGCAGCCAGCGCCCGCGGTCTGGAGATCGCACCGTTACTTCCTCTGACGTGGGCGCCCGGGGCCCAGCTCCAGGATCTCTTAGCTGGTGGGTTTGTCCCGTGGGTTTAGAGCAACCTCTGTTGTCCAGAGCACTTCCCCCGCCACCCGCTGTGGCCGGGCCACGGGCCACTCACTCACCAGTGTCCTCTGAACGGCTGCCCGCTGAGCACCCCCGGGCCCCCCGCACAGCCAGCTTCAGTGGCAGCGCAGCCCCAGGAACGCCCGTCTGTTCGGGACAAAACCGAGGCAGAGAAGCGGAAACACTCGCCCAGGTGCATCACGGCCCCGTCAGAGCCTGTGTGGCCCCAGCCGGGCACTGGCTCCAGGCAGCGGACGCTGGCGTTTGCTCTGACGGTGAAACGTTGAACGTGCACTTCATGAGCCCGGACTCCCTGGTGAGCACTCGGGTTCTGTTGGAACGGGGAAGCCCGAAGCCCGCGAAACAGAAGCGAATCCGGACCTGGACTGGCCGGCCATCAGCTCCGTAGCCTGAACCCCCCCACCTTGCCCCCCAGGCGGGGCTGGGCCCTGAGCCGGGGGGCCTTCCTCAACTCCACCCCCTTCCTTAACCACCCCCCACTGCCCCCCGCGGTCTCCTGTTCCCAGCACAGCAGGTGCAGCCCGCCAGGCCGCATGGGCCAGGGGACAGGCCCACCCCCCCAAGCCCTACCGAGCAACGCGCTCAGGGTGACGTGCACTGACCAAATCCAGGCAGTGATACGGTGGCCACGGTGCCTGCTCGCACCCCAGGGGCCACCACACGGTCTGGGAGCAGGAACCCAGACTGCCTGGGCGGGGTGTTGCTTTGTCCCCTCTCTCTGCCCCCCTCATCTACCCCACCGCGTCTGCGAGAGCCCCAGGGCGCCCAGCTTCTGGCACAGCGCAGGCGCCCCAGGAGGGAGAGGGAACCCAGCCATCCCAGCAGGAAGCCCCCGATGGCCCCCTCTTCCCTGCTGAGCGAGCTGAGCTGCGGGTGAGGAGGAGGCGGCGCCCTTCCTGGGGGCGTGAAAGTTGGGAAGACAGGGAAGGAGGGCGTGTTGCGGAGGAGGGAGCCTGGAAACAGCCAGTATCCCTGCGCGCCCGCTGGAATCCAGTTCCCTGGGGCGCTCACGGCGGCCGAACTGCTCCTGTGAGCGTGCGGGGTGACCACCAGCCCTGCAGCCCGGCGGGGCGGGGACAGAGGCTGGGGCCGCCGCCCCCACTCGGGTGCCCTCCAGGCTCAGCGCGCTGTGTAGCCGCCGGCTCAGGCAAGGCGCGGAGGGCGCGGCGCAGCGGGCTGTGTGCGGGGAGGGTGTGCGTGTGGAGCTCGCGAGCGGGAGAGTGAGCGCGCCGGGCCGCCGTGCGTGCGCTCCACTCGGCGCCACAGGCTCGCCCCGCAGCTCGAACCGGGCGGGAGATCCGGAGGAAGCCGGGGCAGGAGCGGAACCCGGAGGGAACCCCCAGCCTGGAGCCGGGCGTCGGAGCAAGAGGAGCGGGGCCCAGAGCCCAAGGTGAGCGCAAGCCCCGACTGCTCTGGGGTGGCGCGGTCCGGGTCCGGCGCTTCCCGCTGGAAGACGCGCTCCCTCGCTCTTTCGCGCTCTCCCCTGGGGCTCCCTCCATTCTGTCCCCGCCTGAGACCGCCCACCCTCTTAGGGACTTCCAGAGGCTGAGGCGCCAGATAGAGTCTCGGACCCGACCTGACGAGAGACTGACGAGAGACGAGCGAGCGGAGCGCGGCACCCCGCCCATCACGCCCACCATGCACCTCAATAGCTCGGCGCCGGGCTCCCCGGGAGCCAACCCCTTCCTGCTGGCGCTGTCGGGGCTGGAGGACGCGCTGCTGGCCGCCACCTTCGGCAATGGCTCGGGCAACGCGTCGGAGGCCGAGCGAGCCTCACCCAGCAGCGCCCTGGACGTGGACACGGACGTCTACTCCAAGGTGCTGGTGACTGTGGTGTATCTGGCGCTCTTCGCCGTGGGCACGGTGGGCAACGCGGTGACGGCGTTCACGCTGGCGCGGAAGCGGCCGCTGCAGGGCCTGCAGAGCACCGTGCACTACCACCTGGGCAGCCTGGCGCTGTCCGACCTGCTCACCCTGCTGCTGGCCATGCCGGTGGAGCTGTACAACTTCATCTGGGTGCACCACCCCTGGGCCTTCGGGGACGCCGTCTGCCGGGGCTACTACTTCCTCCGCGACGCCTGCACCTACGCCACCGCCCTCAATGTGGCCAGCCTGAGCGTGGAGCGCTACCTGGCCATCTGCCACCCCTTCAAGGCCAAGACCCTCATGTCCCGCAGCCGCACCAAGAAGCTCATCAGCGCCATCTGGGTCGCCGCGGGCCTGCTGGCTGTGCCCATGCTGTTTGCCATGGGCCAGCAGAACCGCAGCGCGGACGGCCAGCACCCCGGTGGCCTGGTGTGCACCCCGGTCGTGGGCACCTCTGTCGTCAAGGTCGTCATCCAGGTGAGCGGCGTCTCTGGGGGCAGAGGGCTGGGAAGAGCCCAGGGTCTCACCTGGGGCACATCCTCAGGAAAGCCCCAGTGCGCCTCTTCCTTTGCCCCAAAAGTAGTTTCCTGTGAGTGTACCCTGAGAAATGTCACTCCCAGGAAGAGGATGTGGGAGGGAGCAGCCTGCCCCCCCCCCCCCCCCGTCTTCTCCCATTCACTCCAGCGGGGCCGTCTCAGCCCTTCATCCATGCCCTCCTTCAGTCACAGGGGCGGGAGCCTCGCGTCTTGACCTCCCTGGGGCCACCAGGTTCCCTGTGTGCTGGTGACTGGTGAAGAGCGTCCCTTTCGTGGGCTTCTCAAAAATCACTGTGTCCCAGGAGGCTGGCTCTGTGTCCCCTGGTGCTCGGGCCGCCCTCACGCGGGCGACAGCTGAGCCCGGTGCTGGGTTTAGCCTTAGCTTCCCCACTGAGCCTCGACTGCAGCCGGCAGAGGGTTCGGAGGGAGCAGCAGAAGCTCTGGCAGGTTCCTGCACCTAGAAAAGCCCAGGGGTGCTGTCGTGAGTGGCGGTGGCAATGTTGTCTTCGCTGGGAAGGTCCTGAGGTGTCTGGGCGTGGTCGCCGGTGGAAGGGCAGCTGTGTGAAGTGAGCGACCTGGCGGCTGAGCGATCAGCTGCCCTTGAAGGTCTGAGCAAAGGGCCACAGGGACCCGGCTGGTGGGACCCCACCCTGGCCATCGACTTGGAGTGGGGACCCATCGGGGCAGGGGATCCTGCCCCTGCAGAAGGCTTGTCAAGCAGGGACAGCCACAGAAGGGCCCGTATGGAGGAAGTCCAGGCAGCAGTGCCACTTTGAATGGCATTGCAGCCTCAGGACGTGGGTAGCCGTGGCAGCGCAGGGCAGGGTGGGAGCCCCAGGAATGGAGGGTCTGGGCACAGTGAGCTTGCAGGAGGCTCCTTCCCCTGCTCTGAGGTCCTGCAGTCCTTCCCGGCTCCTGTCTTTGACCTGCTGTGCCAGCCTTGGGGGCTCGGGGTGGGGGCAGACTTCCACTGCTTACAAAGTGACATCTGGCCAGAGCAGGGCTGGGTGCCTGTGTCCCCGTGTGTCCCCCTCGTCCTCTGTGCTTGGAGTGATTGGCCAGTCTCATGGTCCCTTTCCACAGTCCCACAGTGGGGTCCCTCCCAGCACTTGCAAACAGGTCACGTTTAGAAATGACGTCGTTTGGTGATAAGATTTCTGAGCAACTCTGAATTGCGGTGAATATGGCAGAGCGTTCCTGAGTATAGCAGGGCTGGGGGCAAACCACGGGCTGAGCAGAGCTGGTGGGGACAGCAGGGCCGGGCAGCCCCAAGGCCCACGAAGGCCCGGCCCCGGGCCCTGAGCCCCGCGTCCGCAGGATAACTGACGCGCTTCCCCTGCCAGTCCCTCCTCTGACCCCAACCCTCGTAAACAGACTGTTGGTCACAGGGACAGTGTCAGGAGCAGAGGACACCGTTGAGCGAGCGGTCGCGTGTGAGTCCCGTGAGGAAGTCCCCCTGAGGAGCAGGCTGCCCTGCCGTCCACTCCGGCATCTGCCAGGCAGTGGGTTGAGCCCTGCTGGGTCCCCTGCCATCCCGGCCGGACCCGGGTTCTGACCTCGGTCCTGCTGTCTCAGCTCCATGTTGGTGGCCTCGGGGGGGGGGGGGGGGGTTGGCACGGCAGGGCCCATGTCGGGTCCTAAGTGAAGGCCCCCTGTGCAGCCGGCGACCAGCAGGACAGGCCCAGAGACCTGCGTCCCCCGGGAGGGTCCGTGAACCCTGTGTGAGGCGGCTGAGGGCCAGTCTTGTGGTCACCCCATTCCTGCCCCGTTCCAGGGCGCCTTCTCCTGGGGGCCCCGCCTCACCGTTCGCCTTTGCAGAAAACCTCTTTCAGGTTTAGTGCAGACAGAAGTGCCTTCGCCGGGGGGGTGGAGGGGGGCCTGACCTCAGAAGTGGGGCCCTGTCCCCGGGGCCGCTCCCGCCCGCGCCCGCCTGCGCCACGCCCACAGCCAGCCTGTCGGCCCGAGGCCGCGTCCTACACGTGGGGCTTCATGAGACGTGTCGCTGCAGAGGCGGAGGCGGAGGCGGCCCCGCACGGCCCACCCCCACAACGTGGAGGAAGACGGGTTCCAGGGAAACCTTCTCAGTGTCTCTGTCCCGCGCCGCCGGCTGTGGCCAGCGACCCCTCCCCGGGTGAGGGGCGTCTGGTTCCAGGTTGGAGCTGTAAACATGCACGTGCCGGGGACTCTGCGTGCGTGTGCGTTTCTGCTCATCCCGAGTGCGCACGCAGGGGTCGGGCTGCTGGGGCACAGGGCGTCCTGGGAGCCGGGGTCCCGGGCGTCCCCTCCCCGGTGTCTTCTAGAACCTCCAGTTTTAGGTGTTGGATCAGGTTTGTGATCCATTCTGAGTTCGTGTTTCTATGGGCATGAGACGCCAGTACGTTTTGGCGTACAGGTACCCAAACGGCCACTTGTGAAGGGGCAGTTTTCTCTCCGTCGAATCAAAAAGCCAGTGACCCCGGTGCCCGGGCCTGGCCGCTCCCCCTGTCCGTGCATGGCCGCGTCCCCAGCCCCGCGCCGCCTTGCTCGCCGTAGCGCTGACGTCTTCCGAGTGGCGTGGGTCCTCCAGCTCCGTTCTCCCTTCCGGAGCCGTCTGGCCAGTCCGGGCCCTTCGCTTCCTGCGTGAAGCTCAGAATCAGCTGTGCACGGAAAGCCTGCAGTGATTCCCCCAGGGCTGTGTGCGCCTCTGGGCCGGGGTGGGCGAAGCGGGACACCCCCCCACGGAGCCTGTCCCCCCGAGTTCAGCGCCTCGCCCCGCTCATTCGGGCCCTTTGCTTCACCCCGCCAGCAGTTTTCCACATGCGGCTCCCACACCCGGAGAAACCCTTTGCATTTGTCCCGGGAGGGCTGTGCTCGGCCACCAGCGCGCATCCGCGTTTCCGAGGTGCGACGTTGCTGTTCATGCCTGGCCCTGCCCGCCCCTTCCCCTTCGCCTGCAGGCCTCTCTCCCTCTCTAGGAGACTGGTTGATGCGGCCTGGGTTGATTCTTCTGTGTGCCCTGACCGGGGATCGAACCTGCAGCCCCCTGCTGCCTCACTCTGCAGGTTCAAACCACTGAGCCACCCAGTCCCACCCGCTGCCTCCCCTGCTCCTGAGGTCACAATCAGGAAACTGTCCCCAAGAACCAAAACGGGTGACGGTGGGGCTCACCTCGTGCATCCCCTCCCTCAGGGACCACGGTCTTGTGCCACGGCTTGTCCAGCTTCTGTAATCCTGCGCCTGAATCACTCCATTTACACAGCAGACACAGCGCAGGAGCCCGGTGGGAGGCTCCTGCGGGCTCGAAGCCCTGCCCGTGCGCAGAAATAGCTGAGCTAGTTTATGGTAAAGGGGGGGCTCAGGGGAACGATTGTCACGAAAGGCTCCGGAAGACGCCTGAGGCCCGAAGCCCGGGGCAGCCCCTGTGTTTGGGCCAAACTGGCACCGAGGCTTAAGAAAAGCCAACGTTATTTACACTAGAACATTTTTAGTTCATTGTCTGTTATGAGGGGAGTTGATTGTAAATTCCAGCTGCTCGCCTTGCCTTGGCTGGGAGCGTTCTTCAGAGAGCTCTGTGCTCCGGTAACTCAAGAACAGCCCCTTTGGTAAAACGCAGGCCGCTGCCCACCTCCTGAGCCTGGGAGAGTCGCTGGGCGTTGGGAGTGACCCGCGCCAGGAACTAGGTCGTAGCTACTGGCGGCGGGCGCGGAGCCCTGTGTCGGGGGTGGGTGGGAGGGTGGGTGGGGTCAGCCCCGGTTGTTCGGCAGGATCGCACGTGCTCTGGCTCCTGGGGGTCAGGAGAGAGGGACATGGGGAGACCCGTGGGTCGGGCCACGCGGGGCGTGCCGGTCCGGAGCCTGAGCCAGGCCCTTGCTTGGCCCTCAGAGAGCGGCCTGGGCTCAGTGCCCAGCAGGACGTGCACAATGCGACCAGCTGTCCAGGATCGGCGTTTGCGTTCCTGGACGCGGGGGGAGCTGTCGCATCTGTACTGACCCGTCTCCCCGGACCCCTGGCCTGGGCTCACCCTCCACTCTCATCGCCCCCGGCTGCTCCCAGCAACCCCTCACGGTGGGGGCACCAAGTGAGGGTTAGGGCCCCTCTTGGAGGAGCCTGGAGCCCCCCTCCAGGTTGTCCTCAGCGTGGGGAGCCCCATAATATCACCCACTTATTTCTCCTCCAGCAGTGGCCTGGGGAGGCCGAGCCAGCCCAGGGAAGCACTCAGACTTCTGCGGAGCTTGCTCGGGGGCCTCCAGGGGGGCTGCCCATCACCCCCCAACAGCAGGTCTGGAGCACGGGCGCCAGCAACCAGGGCAGGAGGCAGGAGAGGGGAGCCGTGAGCAAGGGCTGAGTCCTGGCAGTCCCATGCCCATGGGGCTGTGGCAGGAGGCAGGAAGAGAAGGGCCACCCAAAGGCTGCTCTGTCCGCACAGGCTGGCTGCCTGGGGCACAGACGCTGCCCAGCCCTGAAGCCTGTTTTGTGGAGGTGGACTGTCCCCTCGGGGGACTTGAGTCATACCAGGGACCTCTGCTCATCCCGCGGGCTGTACGGAGTGGGGGAGGAGCAGGAGAGGGCCCAGGGCTTGGGCTTGGAAGGTGCCGGGCTCCCAGCCCCGCGCACCCTCGGAGGCCCGGCAGGTCGGGAGAAACACTGGGAAGCCACAGGGAACTGCCAGACAGGAGCTTGAGTGGGGGTCTGGGGTCAGGGCGCACCCCATGCCAAGGGGCATTACCGGACCAGGAGGTGCCTCGGAGGTCCCTGCCTGTCAGCAGACCCGACGGGGATTGTGACAGGCACTTAGACAAGGCCAGCCCCACCCCCCATCCTGCAGTTTATTTGCCTGACAGCTTGTGGAAGGCCGCCTGTCTGACATATTAAAAGTGCTCACATTTGTGCGGATCTGGTGAATTGCTAGAAACACCCAGAAAGCTCCCATTTAACATGTAGGTGGGTCCTTGTGTTTTAAAAGTGCTCTGATCCCAAACACCCTTTGTCAGGGAGGCCATGGGAGGGAAGCTCCACTGGTCTCTTCAGGGACACACTGGTGGCCTGGGGTGTGGTCACAAGGCCGTGTCCCAGCCCTGGGTCTGGCCAGACAGGGGCCAAAAGGAGCTGTCCTCTGGCCTGAGACCTGCCATGCCCGGCTGAGACTCGCCAGACCAGCAGTGTGGGGACTCACATCCCTGGCAGCCCCCCGCAGCCAAGAGGCCTCTCCAGGGGGACATATAAAGGCTTCAGCGCTGGTTTCAGCCCTTCCTGGGAAACCTCCTGCTGAGCTTTAATGAAATCCTTCCCTGACCTTTTAAACTAATTCACCACATAGATGAGGCACCCCTGGGTCGAGGCACCCCTGGGTCGACTCCCCCCAAAACTGTGAGCTGAGGCCACGCAGCAGGAGCCACCATTAAAACCAAGCACCAACATGCCAGGAATCAGACCTGGAGCCCCGGGAGCCCCGGTTTCCAGGAGCCGGCAGCCTGGCCACAGCTGTGTGGGAGCCTCCACCTCTGCTGCCACTAAATCAAACTCACTTTCGTTTCTCCTGCCGGAGGAAACGGCTCCCGGTGGGGAGTGGAGCCCAGGAGCACAGGCTCCTTTTCCTCACCCGAGGACATTTTTTCATTGTTTTCAAAGAGAGACAGAAACATTCATCAGTTGCCTCCCGTATAGGCCCCGACCAGGAATTGAACCTGCAACCTTTTGGTGTCCAGACGACACTCCAGCCACTGAGAGAGGCCTGGGGGGTGGGGGGCAGATCCGAGCCGGGGGTGGATCTCAGCGAGGCCCAGCCAGGAGTTTGCCGGGAACAGGTGGGTCCAAGCGCCAGAGCGCAGCGTGTCGAGAACAGCTTGCCTCTGCCACCGAAAATAAACAAGCCTGTCACCGCCTGGGACCGCGGCTGCTTCCCCAAGACGGCCCGTCCAGCAGGCAGGTCTGCAGCCAACTTCTGCTCAGCAGGAGCGGCTCTGACATGTGTCCCTGCAGATGGCCGCGGGGTGGGGGCCCCGAGCGCTGGCCAGCGGTGAGACAGTTGTGAGGGCAGCACCGACTGGGAGCTGAGGGTCCAGCGTGGCTGCAGTCGGGACCTTGGGACAGTTGTCATTGTCCCCGGTCCAAAAGCTTTCCTGCCAGCAGCCCAGGGTGGGCCATGTCCTACTCAGCCTGTGCCCCTTGACCCAGGGCCAGACCCCATCTGCAGGAGCGCCCTGGGGGCCAGCGTGGGCTGGGGGCGGGCAGGAGCCAAGGGTGGGGGCCTGGTCTGCGTCACAGCCCCTCACAGCCACCTCTGGGCTGAGATACGTCCCCCCCACTAACTCCACTCCTTTGTCCCCGGCCCTCTCCTGCTTTTGGGGTCACATGGGGTGGCCCTGGCCCGAGGACATGGCTGATATCTGGGTGAAAGCGGCCTCTGGCCGGTGGCAGCTTTGAAGTTCGGGTGGCATGGGGCGGGAGAACCAACAGTGCCCCTCTAACCACAGGACAAAGTGGAGGACCTGCTCCGCCCCACCCCGGGCTCAGGGGGCACCTGTCCCTCCCGGCCCAGGCAGAGCCTGTCCTCACCTGGTCCTGGCTCCCCGGCCAGCCCCGCTCACAGTGCTGCCAGCTGCCGTGATTTCGGGGCGGAAGGGGTGGGGTGGCGGGCAGGGCGGGAGCGAACGCCTCGTTTGCTTTCCTCAAAGGCCGCCGTGTCGGCCAGATTGCGGCTCTGCAACAAAGCCCCAGCAGCGCAGGCTTGCGGCTCTCCGAGTCTAACAAATAAACCAATTATGTCTTTGTGACGAACCGTTATTAGGAGGGAGATTAAATTCCTGCCGTGGGTGGAGGAACGGCACAGTCTCGGCGCCCTGGGGCAGAACGAGGCGCCCGGCCCGGAACAGCCTCCCGGCCCCCGCCCCCCTCACTCCCCAGCAGGCAGCGGCCGGGGTCCTGCGGCAGCAGCGGGCGAGACGCCTGCGAGCACTCCTGAGAGCCGGCTCCTCCCAGGCACAGCGCTTGGCCCTCCTTGCTCCTCACTCCAGGTGTGGGGACAGGGCAGTCTGGGCCCCGCCCCCCAGCCACTGTCCCACACGCACGTGTGTGGCCAGCAGTGGTCTCGCGTCCTCTCGTGGGAGCCAGTCACGGAGAGGTGTCATCTGGGGATGGAGAGAAGAATGGCCTTTGACTGACGTGGGTGTCCTGCCCGGGACGTGCTTCGGGACGATACTGGCACCCCATGGGCCCTCTGGTGGCCCTCGCCTGCCCCCCTTGCTTTACAGACTGATTTTGTCCTGCAGGGACCCCAGCCAGGCTCACCCGCATGTGGGGGCCGAGTGGGGGCAGTGGCACAAGACCTTGACCACAGGAGGGGGCCTGGCTGAAAGGGCACAAAGTGCCACACCCTGTAGGTTAAGCCCAGAGCACAAGGTTCCTGCCAAGCCTGGGGACTGGTCAATTTGGAAAGAAACAGCCAAATGCTGGTGAGTTGGGGTGAGTCCCTTCCCCTTGAGGGCCTTGGGGGAGCCAGGGGGCTTGCCCCCAGCCCTCCTCCATCGGCCACCAGGTTCCGGGTCCCCCATAAGCAGACCCACCTAAGGCAGGAAGGAGCCAAGACATTGGGTTCAGAGCCAGAAGCCCACAAGGACCACAGGGCGGGATCAACTCTGCCCGTGGAGGGGAATTAAAAACTGCAAGGCGACAGGTATTTGCTAAACTGCCCACACACTGACCTGGCAGGAAAACCCTCAGAATTGTGGGGCTGGCGTCTCAGCTGCCGGCGGCGAGGGGCACACGGAGGACCCGTAGCCGGCCCGCTGCACGGATGGGGGGGAGGACGGACAAGTCCCCGGGCCCGGCCAGGGGGGATCGCTTCCCTGCACAGTGAGCGCCGCCCTGGGACTCTGGCCGGCAGCACCGCGTGTCCCAGGCACGCAGGCCTCACTGTCCCATGACGCAGGGGTTTGGAGCAATTTCCGGGGAGCCCGCTCCCAGCCCCCGTGCCGCTGCCGGCACCCCCGGCTTTCCCTGGCGTGGGGTGGGATGCGCGCTCTGTGGCTGGACTGCTGTCCGTGGTCGGGTGACCACTGAGGCACCTTCTCCCTCCAGTTCTGCCGGGCGCGGGGGTGGGGCTGTGCTCCGGGCCTGGCACCCGCCCGTCTGCTCACTGTCCTGACACCTGTCCTCGCCTTGCCGGGGGTTCTTAAAAACCCCTTTGTTGCTGCTGGGCAGACTCCCCTGATCTGCACACGCTCTAGGCTTTTCAACCTACAGACATTTGAGAAGACAGCAAAGAGGCCCACGCCCTGGGTGGCTTGCCGCCCTGTGCTGACGGCTTCTGTGGGTCCCGAGAGGTGCCGGGCGTGACCAGAAAGCAGCCCACCCCCCAGTGGCCGCATCTGGAGCAGATACCAAGCCCCATCTGAGCTCCCGGCTAAGGCCGGACCCCCAGTGCCTGTCCTGTGTGCGCCCCGGGGAGGGCGGCCCCGCCCTGCTCCCTCCCCCTCCCCCGCCTCCAGAGGGAGGACGCCCCCCCAGGCCCAGGTGGAGGGAAGGCCACCCCCCTAATCTGATTGAGGGTCTCCCAGCAGCCCAGCTGGTGCCAGGGTGGCAGCACAGCCAGGAGCAGACAGGATGTGGCTCCAAAGGAGCTTCTGTTCTGCCAAGTCCACTGTCGGCGAGTTCTGCGGCTCTGGCATCTGGGAGGCGAAAGACGTGCCTGCCGGGGCCTGGAGCGGGGTTCCTGCAGAGGGCGCGGGCTGCCTCCCTGCTGCTGCTCAGAGGACCGGTGGGGTGTTCCTGATGACCTCTGCCCCTGGCTGGCTCGGTCCTCCTACCCAGAACCCTCCCCACCAGGGCAGCCCCGTCAGAGTCGTCAGTCACTGTCCGTGGTGCTGAACCCGGAGGCTCCTGGGACTCAGGCCTTCTCGCCGCTCTGAGTCCACCGTGACCCTGGTCCGGCTCTCCCAGGGACCAGGGCGGAGCACAGGGGGGGTCAGAGGAAGGAGAGAAATGGACAGAAGTCACCCCTGAGAGGTCACCAAGGACTCAGAGTTATTCTAAAAAATGTGGAGTTGCCCCTCCAACAAAAGGGTCCCCTCTGGGAAGCTGGGGGCGGCTCCCACCCAGCGAAGCTTCACTGATGAGGACAGGTCCCTCGCCCTTGTCGGCTGTCACCCACGCACCGCATGCTCCTGCCAAGTTCACCGCTCTCCACTGTGGCCCTGCCTGAGAAATGCGTGGTGAGTGCTCCGCCGCGGGTCAGACCGGGTCTGAGCTCAGAGCCCGGCACGCTCCTGGGTCTGCACTTCTTCTCCCATAAAGTGAGGATGCCAGGAAGAAAGGTTCTTCCTTCCCACCTGGCTGCAGCCATCGGGGGAGCCTAGGTGGGCGCTCACAGGTGCCCCCGGGAGCTGAGGAGGAGGATGCGCTTCCTTCTCAGGGTGCCTGAGCTGGTGCCCCAGCTCTCTGCACCACACAGCCCCCCCACCAGGCCCAATAAAGCCGCTGGCTGGGCTACAAGGCCAAGCAAGGTCCTGTCACACACCAGACTCGTGGGCTCCGTGGTGGCCACAAGCGTCCCGTTCCTAAGGGTGCACCTACGGCAGGCCTGTCCCTCGTGGCCTTAACCTGCTAATGTCTGCTTGGCGCCCTCAGTCTGGCGGGGTGCCACTGTGGGGCTCTGAGCCCTGCATCCTCGCTGGGCGGGTGAAGACCCCACATATAAGTTCTTTGGGGTGATGCTCACTGACACATGCTGTGAGGCCATCGGAGGAATCCTGAAATGCAGCGGGTCTGCAGACCCGTCCACAGGCACAGGGAGAGGCGAGGGCCATGGCGTTGGAGGGGGCCGCGCGTTCACCACACCATCGGGGGCGCTCCCTGTGCCGCTTGGGGACCGTGCGGCGCTCTCCTTCTCCGCCGTTACTGCTCACATAAGGAATGTTTGCAAAACGCTTGCGTAATAAGCAGTTTAGGACAATTAACTAGAAAAGTGAGGTGCCAATAGCCTCTGCGTCCTGGCTGTGACATGCGTGTCCGGGGCGGGCAGGGGGACATGCCGGCTCTGAGCACCGCGTCTGGCTGACGAAATCACCTGGTAACGCTGAGCCAAAGGCTGTGCCCCAACTGGAAGGCAGGGCTCAGAGGCACGGAGTGTCCTTGGTCGTACTGAGCCACAGTCTGCGTATCCGCGCCACCTAACGGTGTGCCGGCTGCGGCCAAGCTACGACCTGAGCTGAACACAGTGCCTTGGGCCCCTCCCCACGGTGGCCTCTCAGACAATAGGGTGACCCCCATTGCCCCTCCAGGCCGCAGAGCCCGCCCTGTCCCCACGTCTTCTGCATGAGGCTCAGAAATGCCAGCACTTCTGGGGCCTGCCCAGGCCCCGCCCCTGAGCCACACGCTGGATTGCAGACGGGTCCTCAGCACACCGCGCAGCGCCGGTCCCTCCTGTCTCCCAGGGGCTGTCGCTGTGGACTGTGTGTCCTGCTGAGCAGCAGGCGTTGGACTCCAGGGTCCTCGTGGCCTCTAGAGCCGCGGTTCTCAACCTCTGGGGGTCGAACGACCCTTTCACAGGGGTCGCCTAAGACCATCAGAAAACACGTGTGTAATTACATATTGTTTTTGTGATGAATCGTTCTGCTTTAGTTATGGCTGGGGGTCCCCACAAATTGAGGAACTGTATTGCAGGGTCGCGGCCTTAGGAAGGTTGAGAACCTTAGATGAGGGACAAATGAGGGCCAAGTGTCACCCTGGACGATGTCGGGGCGCGTATGGGAGGCAGACCACCGGCGTGTCTCTTACATCGATGTTCCTCTGAAATCAGTGAACACATCCTCGGGTTGAGGATTTTTTAAAAGTCTCCTTCCAGCATGATCCCAAGGCTGGTAGGGTTGGTGCCTCCCCGTCCCCGGGGACCCATCGTTCAGCCTTTCCAGAAACATCCTGGCCAGTCTTAGATTATATCTTTTCCATCTGAATCTTAGAATTAGCCTGTCTGTTCCCAAATCACTGTCATGTTTTATTGGGACAAATGCGTAGACTGGGCACAGCCTGCTCGCGTCCCTGCGTCTCTGTCCAGGGGCCCTGGCTCTCCCCTCCCCCGCCAAGCCTCTTCTCCGTCCTCTGCTCACGCTCCTGTGCTTCCCGGAGATTCGGCACCTGGCTGGTCAGAACATCCCTGTCTGCTCATTGCTGGGGAGGGGAGTGGGCCTGAGCCCCATCTGCGTTGTGAGTCCTACTGACAGAAGGCAGACCCCCGAGAGCCAGGCGCCGCCCTGATCCAGACTCTGTCCTGGTGTCCAGGCTGGAGGGGTTGGGGAGGCCAGGTGAAGGCACGTCCCGCCCCTGGAAATCAGCGCTGGCCAGGGCCTCCTCCCCTCACACCCAGGACCTCAGGGTCAAGGGCCCGGACTTCTTCCAGCTGGGAGAGCCCCTGGGAACCCCCGGCCGGACCACACAGCCCACCGGCCCAGCCCTGGCCCGCGGCGGGGGCCCCGCCTGACCCCCCGTGTGAGCCGTTTCTGCCGCCTGCCCTCCGTGAGGTGCAGTATTTTCAGCGTTTTGACGTTTACAATCTGTGTTGGGTCCCTTCGCTCTGTTTAAACTATGTCCAGCTGCAGTGACTCACAGGGAACCGGCTTGTCTCCCGGGCCCAGGCCCAGCTCCTCCTTGCACTGTCCAGCTGCTGGCCTGACCGGGAGCCCCAGAAGCCTCCCCAGGGCTGGCCCTCGGCCCACGTCTGCACCCCATCTTCCTGCAGAAGGCGGACTCCAAGCAGAGACCGTGAAACAGAAGGCGGGGACGGCCCCCAATGTCCAGACTGCGCCCTCGTTTGGGAGACGCAGAACAGAGTGCTCGGCGGGCGGGGGGCAGCCAGTGGTGGGCATTGGGGCGGCCAGCACGGAAAAGGCCGTCCTCCCAAGGGCCCGGGCAGCCCCGTGTGGCATCTTTGTCCTCGAGTTTAGCAGAGCCTGTGCCAGTGAGACTGGAGGCCCTGGGGGCCCGGCGCACGTGGAGGGGTCTGGTGCACCGTGGGGGGGGGCTGGCGCATTGTGGGGGCCCTGGTGCACCATGGGGGGGGCCTGAGCACCGTGGGGGGGGGCTGGCGCATTGTGGGGGCCCTGGTGCACCATGGAGGAGGCCTGAGCACCGTGGGGGGGGCTGGCGCATTGTGGGGGCCCTGGTGCACCATGGGGGGGGTCTGAGCACCGTGGGGGGGCTGGCACATTGTGGGGGGGCTGGCACATTGTGGGGGAGCTGGCACACCGTGGGGGGGCTGGCACATTGTGGGGGAGCCTGAGCACCGTGGGGGGGTGGCTGGTGCACCGTGGTGTGCACAGGACCTTTGGAGGCTCAGCCAGCGCCCCGAAGAGAGCAGGACAGAAGCCACCCACGTTTGGAGCCTCCGGCAGTGCTTGGTGACTGCTTGGGTCTCCGCGGACACCCCGCATTCTCAGGACAGAGCTGTGACTGTCCTCACTCTGCTGAGAGCATCACTGTCGTGGGGGTGAGGGGTGAGGAGGCGGCAGGAGGGCGGCCTGGAGCCCAGAGACCCCGGCACGGACACCTGTGCGGGCAGAGGCTCTGCAGGGACAGCCCAAAGCCTCCTGGGAGCCTGAAGTTCAAACCGAGCCCTGGGAGCAGGTCAGCGGACAGGACAGAGACGCTGCCCCCGGGCACAGGGCCCTGCAGGTGCCGACAGCCAGGGGCCAGGACGCAGTGTGGCAGCGGGCACATGGAACGAAGAATAAACCCCAACATGGCTTCGACCCACTCGAGGCTGTTGTTCATCCACGCGGGAGGGCCGTGGGGGCCACGAGCCTGTGTGTTCATTCCATGGGTCCATGGCCCATCACAGCTCAGCGCCAGGAGGAGACCTGGCCGCCCCCTCCCGGAAGACCACGGTCCTCGGGCTGAGCAGGCGCCTGACAGCCCAGTTTTAGCCTGGTGCCATCGAGGGCTTGGTCAACTCCACGTCCAGCCACTTCTGAGCCAGTGGCCTCGGCTAGGCCCTCGGGCTCTTTGAGACACGGTGTCCCGAGGCAGTGACATGGCAGTGGGAGGTGCCAATCAGAAGCGCTGGGAGGCAGCTGGGGTGCAGGGAGGGGTTTGTGTCCAGGTGCAAACTGACCATGGATGGCGAGGGATGCAGGGCTCAGCGTCCTGGCGAGAGGTCGGGAGGAGCAGCCTGGTGCTCGGGACGGTGGCCATGGATGCTCTGTGTCCAGACCTGGGGACGTAGGGCCTGTTCCTTTGCCACAGCCGTACACCCCAGAGTCTGCCTCCACACTGTCCACAGGCTCCCCTGTACAGAGGGCTCCCCAAGGTGCCGGAGAGGCCACAGACCTTCTGGGAGCCAGGGGCTGGGTGTAGGCAGAGACTCGAGTCTGGGGTCAGGGGCCTGTGTCTGCCGGTCACCCCAACACACCAAGCACCTTCCATGCTCAGGTCCCAGACCCCCCGCTGGTGGGTCTGACCCGCTGCCCTCCTCTCTCTCCACAGATCAATACCTTCATGTCCTTCGTGTTCCCCATGGTGGTCATCTCCATCCTCAACACCATCATCGCCAACAAGCTGACTGTCATGGTCCGCCAGGCAGCGGAGCACGGCCAAGTGGGCACAGCTGGGGACCAGCACAGCTCGTTCAGCATGTCCCTGGAGCCTGGCAGGATCCAGGCTCTGCGCCACGGAGTCCGGGTTTTACGTGTGTAGCCACTGGGCCCTCCGAGGGGTGGGAGGGCGTCCAGGGCCCAGCGAAGCAGTGAGAGCTACACCCCCAAATGGGACAAAGTGTAAAGACCTGCAGAGTGGACAGGTCAGGGCCAAGACTCAGAGCGCCGGCTCCCCCAGCTCAGTGCTACTTTTTGCTGTGTCCATCCACCCATCCACCCATCACCCATCCATCCATCATCCACCCACCCATCCATCCATCCATCACCCGTCCATCATCCACCCATCCATCCACCCATCCATCCACCCATCCATCCACCCATCCATCCACCCACCCATCCATCCATCATCCACCCACCCATCCATCCATCCATCACCCGTCCATCATCCACCCATCCATCCACCCATCCATCCATCCATCATCCACCCATCCATCCACACACTCATTCAATCATCCATCCATTCCCTCATTCATATGTTCATGCATCCACTCTGCAAGTCTCCTAAGCACTGACTCTGGGTCAGACGGTGGCTCCCAGAGCTGGGGCAGCAGAGGCAGGATCACCCCGATGTTCTAGTGGGAGCACAGTTTCCACCAGAGGAAGCAAACACGCATCACATGTGTGCAGACAGGGATGAGCACAGAGAAGAAGATACCGCCAGGAGGGGCTCACTGAGGAAGTGGTGTTCCACCTAGACCTGTAGCACCAGCAGCCAGTCTTGGCCCCAGCACTGCAGGCTGAGGGCACAGCCGTGCAAAGGCCCTGGGGCAGGGAGAGCTGGCGAGAGAGCCGGCTGGTGCTGGGAGTGCAATCGTGTGCGTTGTCCTTTGTGGCTGGCTCGTGTCACTGAGCATCCGGTCCTCGAGGTGCATCACACAGCCTGTGTCAGTGAATGGTCTTGGCACCTGGTCACAGACACTTGACCATCTGTGTGGGGGGTCATTTCTGGGCTCTGTTCTATCCCACTGATCTAGTTGGCTGTCTCCCTACCAGGACCACTTTGTTCTGCTCACTGTGGCTTTGTGGCTACGTTTTGAAACCAGAAGTTGAGTCCTGCAGCTTTTCCTTCCTCCTCAAGGTTGCTTTGTCTATTCAGGGCCCCTTGAAATTCCATGGGCTTTTTGGGATGGGTTTTTCTGTTTCTACAAGAAATGCCACCAGGACCATGATGGGTTGCATGGCACCCGTGTGTCACAGTGAGTGGTTGACATCTTCACGGCGCTACGTCAGATGGCCCATGACCATGGGACGTGTCCCTCTCCTTCCTGAGCCCACGTCCCTGTCTCTGTCTCAGGTGCCGTGGTCATCGCGTTCGTGGTCTGCTGGCTGCCCTACCACGTGCGGCGCCTCATGTTCTGCTATGTTTCTGATGAGCAGTGGACCCCGTGAGTGCCGGGAAGCTGGGGCAGGAGTGTGCCTCCCGAAACGGGTGGGCGTCGGGGTGCTGAGAGGGGCTGCTCAGGGCAGGGGTGCAGGTCAGTGTCCCCCAGGGGGCCCTCGGTGCAGCAGCGACCAGGCAGGGGGAGGCAGGAGGCTGTGGAGGGACAGGTGGCAGCAGGAGTGGACGACAGGTCCCAGGAGAGTCTGCACTGAGACAGGGTTAGAGATGTCTGCAGAGGGACGAGGCAGGGCTGGCTCCCGGGTGTGGCAGGAGGGGCGGCAGCCGGCGGGAGGACGCCAGGGACTCAGACTTGCAGCCTTCACAGGGGGCCTTTCTCAGACGCAGCCCAGGCTCCATGTGAGCGCCTCTCTGCCCAGCGGGGCCACCTGTTCTTCCAAGTGACAGGGAACCATCGGGAGGACGAGTCTAGGACGGATGAGAAGTTACAGGGAGCCCCAGAGGAAGGGTTTCGGAAACTTGGGGCTTCCTGGTTGTGCAGTGAGCAGTCCAGTGAGGGAGTGAGGTCCCCGTGCATGGAGACGAACGAATGGAAGGTGGGGGCCCCGCTGTCTAAGAGGGCGGCTGGGGGGGTCCCTGCCCAGCTGTTTGGTGGAGGCCAGGACCAGCTGAGCCGTGCAGCCCAGGGACCTGGGGTTCTGCACCCAGAGGGGCCGGCAGGGCGCTTCAGGAAGAGCGAGGACGGGACAAGGCGGAGTGGTCACACCCCGTTTACAACTCAGCTCAGCTGACAGGTGCCAGGCGGGACTGCAGTCAGAGTCCCGGCTCCTCGGGAGAACCCGGAACCGGAGTTTATTATGAAATGTCCTCCCATCCAAAACCGTGGAACACATTCTCAGATGGTGGTCCCCAACATCCCCCCAACCCCGCCAGTGGCCGTGGGCCAGGCTGCCGCGCACACGGCCTGACGCCCCGTCCCCGCAGGTTCCTCTACGACTTCTACCACTACTTCTACATGCTGACCAACGCCCTCTTCTACGTCAGCTCCGCCATCAACCCCGTCCTGTACAACCTCGTCTCCGCCAGCTTCCGCCAGACCTTCCTGGCCACCCTGGCCTGCCTCTGTCCCCTGTGGGGGCGCAGGAGGGAGCGGCCCGCCTTCTCCAGGAAGACCAACAGCGTGTCCAGCAACCACACCTTCTCCAGCAATGTCACCAGGGAGACGCTGTACTAGGGCTGGGGAGGGCAGGGGGCAGCAGGGCAGGGAGGGGGCGGGGAGGGGCTGGGGTGCCCGCTGGCCTCCGCCTCCACCCCGCCCCCCGGAGCTGGAATGAGGGTCCGGCCCGAGGCCCGCGCAGGGGCGCTGAGGCCTGGGACCTGGCACCCACACCCAGGGACCCCATTTCTTCCAGCGGCTCCTCTCTTGCCGCCCCCTCCCCCGCCCTCCTCATCTCCCCCTTCTGGCCTCTTTCAAAGCCACATTGTCCCTCTCCCAGGCCCAAAGAGAGCCTTTAACGAGGAGACATTGGCGTTGGGTGGAAGAGTCTTATTTGCAGAGTAACGGAGGCTTGGAGAGCAGAGGTGAAAGGGCTGGGCTGGGGCTGGGCCCTGGGGAGGCTGGGACCCCAAGATGGGCACTGGGAGATGCCAGGCTGGCAGGAGGTCTATGTCCCCCCCCACACACACACACCTCTGGTCCAGCTCTGGAGCCAGTCAGCCCCAGGGGCAGTGGGCACCCAGGGACCCCACCTCTCCCTGGTGATTCCTGCAGACCTTGGATCTTGTTGCCTAATGGAGAGTCAAGGTCAGCCTGGCCTTGTGGCTGCTCTGCTCCACACTCCCCCTCCTCCTCCTCCTCCTCCTCCTCCTCCCCAAGGGGGCAGCCAGGCTCTGCAGGGACAATGCATGCCAGTCCTCCGTCCCGGCCTCCCGCCCCTGCCCAGTGGGCCCAGGACAGGACAGGGACATGCTCTCTCTCCAGCTGTGCAGGTGAGCCCCGCGGGCCAGTGCAGAGGTGGCGGGGAGCTGACGTTCTCTGGCAGCTGCAGGTGAGGGGGAAGAAGGTGCAGGGCCAGGCAGCCAGGCAGAGGCCCAGACGTCTGTCACTGCCAGCAGACGGCGGCCCCAGCCCCAGGCTCCTGGTACCCTGCACAGCCGGCACCTCCTAGGCCTGTAGGGGCCGGTCTCCAAACAGAACCAGACAGCCTGGCCCCGAGAAGGTCCCCAAGTCAGGGCCAGCGGGGCTCTGCGGGAGCGGTCCGATACCGGGCAGGGCCTCAAGGGGCAGGAAGGACCCAAAAAGCAGGAGGCCAGACTTTTATCGTCATTTCCCCCTAGGCAGGGGCCCATTTGCCCAGAGGGAGACAGGGAGACCGCCTGCGTAAGCAGCGCAGACTCAGGACCTCATCCCAGCCTGAGCTCCCGGCCTCAGTCTCCCCGCCCACAAACACGGCGAGCAGGACGCCAAAGTAGCCACGGTCGCTTCAGACCTGGCCCTCTTCTGTGCGTTGGTGGGCGACTCGAACCCCACAAAGTCCTCCTCTGAGCTACAGGCCCCTCCAGGAGCAGGGCCGGGGGGCGGGGGGGGGGGGTCAGGCCCACAAGCTGGTCCTGGGCCAAGGCTGGATGCCACTGTCCCCAAGGACGCAGCCTGGAATGGACAGAGAGGCGGTTCTCTGATGCAGGGCAGAGCGGACACATGGTGGGGACAGCCCGCCACCCCAGACCCTCCTGGACGCAGCCAGGGTGCGCCTGCTGCTGTCACCCCCAAACCCACGTGACTGTCCTCGTCTCTGTGGCCCTGTCTGCCCACTGATGTAGGTAGGGACGTGGCCAAGTGCCGTGTCCAGCTTCCTTATTCCACGTCAGCGTTGTCACAGTGTCCCTCGCGAAGCCAGCCCCACAGGTCCCCTGTGACGTGTCAGTAACCCTGTCATTTCACACTCCCACCACCACATACGGCCATCAAGAGGACCCCTGGGTCTCAATAAAGAAGACGGTGGACCCCGTGACCTGCTCCAGCGCCAAGAAGCCGGGGGCCTGCGTGTACCTGTCCGTTTGTCCCTTCAGCGCATAGTCACTGGCGTCCCCTGCGATGACACTTGCACCTTCAGAGCCGGGGTCACCTGCGCAGCTCAGCAGCTCTTCCTCTGAGCGGCAGGTGCCCCGGCCACAGTCAGCTGACATGACACGCAGCCAGCACCACGCGCAGAGCTCCACGCCCAGGCTGCCCTGTGCCCGGAGCCTGCACTGCGGTTTCCAGCCAGGCAGGTGACAGAGGTGGCATCCCGCGGCATCTCTCCGCCTGGCTGGACCGTGAGCTGCTCGCAAGGTGCCTCCCCGCTCCGTGCCTGCTGTCCACGTGCCTGCAGTCCATGTGCCCCTCCTGCTCCTGACTCTTCGGGGGGTGAGCTCAGCCTCCGGGCCGGGAAAGCCTTGGCCCTGGCAAGCGGAGTGGGAGCCAGGCTGAGGCTGGGGCCCGGCTGCAGGGGGCCCCCGACCCAGCGCCCCCGCCTGTCCAGCTTGATGTGTACACATTACCTGTCGAGATAAAACCTTTGTCTTTCATTGTAAAAGCGATTTCATTTTCTTGTGAAAATTTGAATAATACGGAACAGCGCGTGGTGCAGAGTGAGGTCTCCGCGGGTCCCACCCAGGGACAACCGCGCTGGCAGGTGGGCCTGCCGCTGCTGTGGGACAGACACAGCAGTTCCCGACTGCCGCGCACATACGCACACACACGCACAGAGACACACATGAATGCACAGGCACACACAAGCATACACACAGATCCTCCTGTATGCCTGCGTGTATGCACACATGCACAGAGACATGCACACACATGCAGGCGCCCACGTGTGTGCCATGCAGACCCATGCACACAGACACATGGCTGGGGCATGTCGGTGTGCACAATGTTTGTTCCCCTTTGTGTGCACACTTGCCAAGCCATCTATCTAGACACAGAATTAAATTTCTGACATTCATAAGCTTCCAGAACCAAACTGGCCCACCCTGTGCAGTCTCAAGGATCCCGTCCTCAGAGTGTCCAAGCGGAGGAGGGGCCAAGTCTCTGCAGGCCTCAGCTGTGCCCAAGGGAGCGCGGGGACAGGACGCCATGCAGGGCATGGAGCCTTCAGCTCAGCAAGGAGCAGAGTCCCCCCACCTGGAGCCTAGATCAGCCGGTGGCTGTAATCCGGGGAGACTGCTTGGAGGAAGGCGCCATGGGGCAGCCTTGGCCTTGCTCCCCGAGAGCCCCTGAGAGGGTGGACGTTCCCGTAGACAGAGTTACCTGAGCCTGAACAGTGCCAGACCCTGCTGTGCTAGGACTGCGGTGAGCAGGCTGGGGCCCTGGGGCTGTCATGGGGTGTGCGGGGACAAAGGGGGTCAGGAGAAAAGACACGGGTGTGAGGCAGTCAGGGTGAGAACAGAGGGAGCGGCGGGAGGTCACGCTTCCCTCGGCTGACAGCTGTGAGGCCAAAGCAGGACCGACTCGCGGGAGGCAGGTGGGCCTGCTGGACCTCAGCGCCTGGCAGGACGACGCGGCTCCTCTGGGGGCATGTGGGCAGGAAGCGGCATCTCAGGCCGCCGAGAGCCACCCCCACCCTGTCCAGGAGTCGGCCCAGCCCCGCGCACGGGACCCTGGCATCCGCAGAGCACTGGGCTCGTGGCCAGACTGCCAGCTGCCTGTCCACATCCATCACCGCCCCTGGGCCCCGCGTACCCGGAGCCACGTAATCGTTTCTCCGTCCCGGCAGTCGGGCTCCAGCAAGTGTCCCCATCGTCCATCTACATTAGAAAGTGACACTTCCAGTGGGGCCACCAAGCAGTGAGCTTCCTGACCACAGAGCATGGGAGAGGGGGACCTGTCCCATCTGACGGCATCGACCCCAGCCTACCAGAGGGGACCCCGGAGTTGGGCACCCCCTCCAGGTCCCTGGCACCAACGAGCTCTCCCCTACCCGGCCACAGTCCCCTGGGGCCTCCGCACCCGTCCCCTGGCTCACTCTGCCGGTCTGCGCTTGTCTGCCTCACTCAGCTCACTGAGTGAGCGCCTCCTGCGTGGACCAAGCCAGGAGGAAGCAGCACACGAGGGTCCGGTCCAGCCCCTCCCCTCAAACATCGGACCCCTATGTCCAGACCCCCGGAAGGGAGCCTGGGAGGCTGCATTTACCCAGTGGTTCTGGGGCCCTGAATGGACTGGTCCCACCAGGAGATGCCCCCCTGCCCCCCGTTGTCCTCAGTTTACAAATACGGGAGGGGCCCAGGCAGGCCAGTGTCCCCATGCTTGTATGGGAATCCAGTCTCAGTGGGGGCCAGTAGAAAATGAATTTTAAGGCTCAACTTCCCCCCTGGGGTCCTGACCCCCTTTGCATAGCCAGAGCGGCCTAAGCCTTGCCCACGCAGAGCACCAAGAAGCATGAGAGGCAGGTTCTTCCATGGCCAGGCAGCACCTGTCCCTCTGGGTCACCTCACAAGGGTGACCTCAATGGACCCTAGGTGTCCCATCCCTGCTGCTCCCCAAACCTGCCACAGTACCCTCCCCCGTCCCACCCCCTCGGAGTGGCACCCCCGATCGGCAGCCCCACTGTGCCCAACTTCCCCTTCCCTGCGCACTGGGGTTTAGCCCGCGGCCCCACGCACTGACCGCAGCGACGGCGGCCAAGAGCCGCATTTCGGGAGCACGCCCTCCCTGCTCACCGGCCTCCTGCAATCCCGTCCTGGGGCCGCACGAGAAGGGAGCTGTGCACACGGCCAGCTCACAGGGAACAAGGCCCCAGGGCGTCAGGCAGCCTGACCAGGACCTCCCTGCGCCCGGGGCCCACCCCTGAGTGCTCAGTGCCGGTGGACGCCTCGCTGCTGGCCCTGGACAGGGGGACAGACACTGGAAAAGGAATGAGTTGTCCCCGGCACAGAGAGAACGCGGCTCCCTCCCTTTGGCTTTAGCATCTACTTTAGCGAGCATGTAATTGCACAGATTCCCTCAAAGGAGAACAGTGTGTTCCCTGGAGAGGTGTATAAATCTTTTCAAAAGTTAAATAAGCTTCTTGGCAGCTTACAACCCCGACCGGCTCTCTCAAGGACTGGGCGCCGTCTGCGGGTGTCACCCTCAGGAAGGGGGGTGTCCTGTCCCGGCCCAACATCCCAGGGGACCTCGCCCCAAACTACCTCCTGCTTAACCTTTGGATAAAGTCGCTCAGCTGACACAGACGGTCCGCCCACGCGTGTGCGCCGAGGTGCCGGCCGGCCTCCCACGGGAGCAGGTGCTGTCGCCCGCCTGGGCGGCCGGTGCACACGGCTGTGTCTTCCTCCGCCTTTGGTGCTCTGTGGGGCGCCGGCGTGCCTGTCGCGTCCGGCCGAATGCTCACCCGACAATAACTCCTTCCTTTCTCCCCTGCCCTGCGGACAGCCTTTGCCGTTCTGCGTTACAGTTCCCCAGCACCCCAGCCTGGCCTTCTGTGGGGCCCACCGTGTGCTGGGTGCTCTGTCACCAGCTTGCTTTCCCGTCTGAAGCTGCTAAATCAACTGTTCGCGGCTTTCCCAGCGGCACCTGCTCAGAGGAGAGCCCACGCGCCGCTGAGGGAGGGCACACGCGCACCTGAGAGGCTGTCACTCCTGAAAAGGAAAGCAAACCCCGCTCCATCCCGCCGCCCCCGAGGGTGCTGGCAGGTGCCTATGTCCAGAACTCAGGGAGCAATGGCCAGGCTGAGCTCAGGGTGCTTGAAAGGCGCTCGCCCCTGGGGGCCTTTAAATGACTTTCCATTCATCACTTACCAGGCAGCCCAAAATAGCTTCCCAGTCTGCAAGGCTGTGTGGGTCCTGACGCTGGCTTGATTCCAAACCTTGTCTTTTCGTTTTCTGCGTTTTGAAAATGTATCATTTTCTAATATATGCAGTTTTCAAATAAGTGACACGTACAGATGGCCCAACACGAAGGACAGGTGGCGCTGATGCCGGAACGTCAGTCCCCCCCACCGCTCAGGTCCTCCCCGGAGGCAGCCCCGGGCGGCCGTCCTGTCCTGGGGAGGGGCAGACCACAAGCACAGGGACCAACGTGGATGGCAGGCCCCCCGCCGGCCCCAGCCCTCGGTCAGCCTCCAGCGGCAGCTCTGGGCCCTTCCGGTCAGACCCGCCGAGCTGCCTGCTCTCCGGGAGGCGGCTTGGGGTCTGTGGAGGCGATGTCCTTGCCCTGATCCCTGGGGCTTGGGGCCCGTGACTTGTTATGTGAAGGGCAAAGGGACAGTGGCCGTGTGACTAAGGCCACAAGCATTAAGGTAGGAAGGGTGTCCTGATTACCAGGTGGGCCCCACGAAGTCCCATGAGCAGTTAAAAGCAGAGAAATTTCTCCAGCATCTCCGGGGCTGCGGGTGGGGAGGAGCCAGAGAGACTCTGGTGTGAGAGGGACCGCACCTGCCCTCACGGGCCTGGAGGATGCAGGAGGGGCCATGCAGAGCGGGGAGGTGCGGGCAGGGCTTCTTCAGGGGCTCACAGACGACACCTCCATATCCAGGTGGGACTCCGAGCCCTCCCCTCCCCCCTCCTGATGCACAGTGACCCTGTAGGCGTCTGGGGTTTGAGATTGCTACCTTTGTGGCTATTCACGGGCGGCAGCGGGAAATCCCACTGTTGTTCTGAGACTCTCCTGCCCGCTGCCCCAGGCATGCAGACCCACCGGCTTCTCAGTCTTCTGTCATTAAGAAAGCTTTGCAAAATGACGACAAACTCACAACTATCAACAACTGAATCTAAAACAAACTAACTAAGCAAACCAGAACAGGAACAGAATCATAGGTGTGGGGATCATTGGGAGGGTTATCAGCTGGGAGGGGGGAGGGGGAGAAATGGGGAAATGGTGCAGGGACTGAGAAGCATAATCAGTTGGTACGAAATAGACGGGGAAGTTAAGGATAATACAGGAAAGGGTGAAGCCAGAGAACTTACATGCACGACCCATGGACATGAACTAAGGGGGTGGGATTGCTGTAGGAAAGGGGGTACTGGGCAGAGGGGAGCAAAGGGAAAAATGATTGGGACTATGTACTGTAACACCGTAATCAATAAAATATACTTAAAAAGAAACAAAAGCAAGCAAGCTTTGCGCTGCTCTCCCCGCATGTGTGTCTGTACATATGTGCAGAGAAGGACAAACCAGCTATGATCCCTGACTTCAGCCCCTTTCATGGCCCAGTGGCACTCGGTCCCCATCCACGAGATGGGGGGCTGGCTCAGCCAATGCCAGGAACACCCAGGCTCACCTGCAGGTGCCACTTGATGCCACCGTCGCCTGCTTCATCCCAAGAGGCTACATCCTGGCTCTGACGGGAGGCCGCCATGCAGCCTGCAGGGAGCCGGCAGCTCTGGGCTCCTGAGCCGCCCAGCCCTGCCCAGCGCGGGTCGTGTCAAAGTGCAGAGGAAGTAGTGGGGCCGATGCCCTGCTGGGGCCTGTGTGTCCCCCAGGCTGGAGGTCAGAGCCCCTCCCCACACCCAGTCAGGTCTCCTGGGCTCAGCGCCCACGGCCACTCTCAGTCCCCTGCCCTCAGCAGAGCCCCTGACCCCGCGGAGGCAGCGGCGGAGGTGGGACAGGGAAGGCTGTGGGGAAACCAGGTGGCAGTTCCTACAGGAAAGTTCTCAATGGCTGAGAGCGGGTGGTTGAGGAAACCGTGACGCACAGACGGAGGAGCATAGGCACCGTTCGCCGAGACGCTGTGGGGCGGGGAGCAGATGGGGTCGCCCAGGCAATACAGTTCTGCCGGAGAGGCAGCTCCCCGGCACGCAGAGGCGCGGGAGCAGCAGCAGACGCAGAAAGCCCGGTGAGTGCCTTGCGGCCCAGCTGTGCATGGTGGCTTCTGTGGACGGGCCCCACCCGCTCGGCCTGTCTGCTCTTGCTTTGTCCACTTGTCACTTGTGTCCCTCCCTCAAACAGGAACTACCGTGCTGTGTTCACCCCTTGGTGCCGGCACATGGGAGTGGGAGCCCAGCAAACATCTGTAGGCTGGAGAGATGGATGGAGGGGTGGGTGGGTGGAGGGAGGGAGGAAGGGAGGGATGGAGGGTGGGCAGTGAAGGAGACGCACGGTGCCCTGCGGAGGGCACAGAGGCTGGCCCAGGGGACGTGCAGGGCAGGACGAATTTCATTTCAGGGTGACGTCTCCTGCCTGCAGAGAGAATGACTGCCCTTTACAAAGACAGGACTCACTGTTCTCCACACCGATCCAAAGAACCACTTCCTTTTGTTGTAAGTGCACAAGAAAGCGGAGCTGGCCTTTAGAAGCTGAATTAATGGGGAAAGATTCCATCTTTTAAAAATAAATTCAGCCCTTGTTAGTCCCCTTGAAACTGACTTGAGAGCTGAAATGATTGGTAACCCAGCCATGGCCTCCTGCGCATTTTACAATGGTCACATCCCTGTCCTGTGGCATTTTGAAGTCGCAATTGTCCCAGGGAGATGCAAACACCGTAGGGAACTTGCGTGACACCCCGCTGCCCTGCCCCCGCCATCAGGGTGTGGAAAGCCCTCATCCTTTAAAAACAGGATGGATGGGGTACAGGGTGAGTGGGGGTGAGCATCTGTGGGCAGGGGCCTTGCTGGGGTTGGCTCTGAGTCATCTTGGGAGACGGGGGTGTCCAAAGCCAGTATCAACAAAACACCAGCCTCTGGAGACCGAGGGTCTTCTCCTTGCCCTTGGGGCCAGGCCACATAGAGCCAAGAAGCTGAGACTAAGTCCCAATCATTGTGACCACATGGCCTGCCTGCGTGGCCACACTGGAGAGCTGCGCTCCCACTGAGGACAGAGCCTCCTGCCTTCAGTGGGGCCCGCGCGTCAGGCAGTCTCCTGCACCTCAGCCCCAGTAGGGACACCCCTGCTGGAGGAAGGGCTCCCAGCAAACTGGCCCACAGGCTCCCTGGGGACCGCGGGAGGGAAGAGAGGAGGGGCTCGGTCAGTCAGAAAAATGAGTGGTTCCTGTGGGACCCCCCTCTCAGGGAAGGTGACAGAGCAGGGCAGTTACCTGGGTAGAGTGCAAAGCCTGGTGCCCCACAAGCACAGTGGACCAGAGACCTGCCAGCATTCCTGAGCCTCGGTTTCCCTAACACAAGGGGACATAGTAACGGCCGTTGGCACAGAACAACCAGGAGACCCTCCTCTCGGCTTGGTCCCTTCGGTCACAGGTGAGGCCATCAGCTCTCACAGTCACCTTTTGCCAGCTGGACAAAGGTCCTTCCAGCAGGGTCTGGCCCTAATTACAAAGGCCACACATCCCACAACAGGCTGGTCTCCCCCAAGAAACGGAAAATAAAAAGATGATAAAAAGCAGCTCAGCCTGGCCCCCCCCAGCCCACTGGGAGACAACCTGAGAACCACCTTGGAGGCGGCTGGGCAGCATCTCCCACTGTGCCCCACCCCCTGCCTGAAGAGGGACTCAGCACAGCAGGAGCTGCGTATGTGTGCTGACACACATGTGCACGTGCACATGTGCCCTAGCTGATGCTAGGCCTGCTGGTGAGGCTGGCTGCATGACCTCAGAGAAGCCCAGGCCTGCCAGAGCCTGCACCCCAACTCCTCTCGGCCTACCCCACACCCCTAGGACACGCGGTACGCATGCGGGCAGGATCCCAGCACAGCGTGGCTTCTCATGGCAGAAGTGCACAAGACTGTTCACTGAAGCACCAGAGGGGGAAGTCAATTCTTGTGCACCCTTGCCTGGGGGTCCTCTGCACCCACAGCATCAGCCCAGGAGAGCCAGGGTCTGAAACCTCCCCTTGGCTATCATGGCTGAGTCTCTCACTCCCTCCACAAGCCCCGAGTGCCCAGGCTGCCCTGTCCCTCACTCCAGCGAGAGGCAGGCGCGACGCTATGAACCTGGCAGCTCCTGTGTCTCAGGACAAACCTAGCTGCTGACCAAAAGATAATTCTGGCAAATTTAGGAGTAGGGTCGTCAGATACAAGACAGGGCGCCCAGTTAAATCTGAATCGTAAAGAATGAGTAATTTTTGTTATAAGCATACCCTATGATGTACTTGGGACACAACAGTGCAAAATTATTCACCGTTTATCTGAAATTCAGAGTTAACTGATGTGAAAGCTGGCAGCCCCAAAAGAAGCCAAGCCCCCACACCAGCCAGGAGTGACCAGCAGCTGAGCCCAGCATCTCGGGGCCCCCACCTCCCCTGGGCCCGCTGAGCCTTGCAGGTGCTGTGGTGACAGGGTGCTGTGAGGATCAATGGAGCGGACCGCAGAGCTGCACTCCCCCGCGGGACAGACGTCCGCAGGGTCATCACAGCGATTCCTCATATGTCCCTTCGGAAGAGCCGCACTTCCTTTTCAAGACGCCACCACTGGCAACCTCTGGGCGGGCCAGGTTGCCAGGGAACAAGCCTTCCTCTGGTTCTGCCTGCCTGGTTCTGAGCAGCCCCAGTTTGGGTCCAAACAGTGGGTGCGGGTCGCCCCCTGGAGGTGGGATGTGTGGACTGCAAGTCGCAGCTGGCGCCGGCGCGGAAATCTTGCCGCCCGGGCTGGGGTGCATGCAGGGTCCCCAGGCACCCGGGAGGGCAGGTTCTTCGTTGGAAAAAGGCAAGGACGGGGTGGAAGCGGCCGAGGAGCAGGGACCCCAAGGTGTCCAGGGCGCAGTAAGGAGATTAACAATGGAGAGGGCCGCCCTCTGCAGAGCACTGACTGCGTACCGAGCCTGCGTTCAGGCGCAGAGCTTCATTCCGGCCTTGCAGCCTCCGCGGAGCCAAGTCCCGCTCTGGGTCGGGGCAGAGCACAGGCCCATCAGGACGCGCAGCCACCTCGGGCTCAATGACAGCTGGTGGCTCTGGGCCACCTGTCCCCCTGGAATTGGGGGCTCTGGCATCACTGGCAGCCCCCCCCACAGATGGGAAGCCGAGATGCCGGCCCCAGCCGGCTGACCCCGCTTTGAGCGCACCGGGCCGTCCCAGCAGGAGAGGCTGACCGGAGCCTGCACTGGCCAGGGGCCAGCGCTCAGCAGGGTGGTTCCGGCTGGAGCGCCGCTGTGTTCGGGGCCCCGAGCAGGCGCTGGCAGGACTTCCCACCCTCACAATGCGCCCTGGGTGGGCTCGTGCACGGAGGCGGCAACCGAGGCCTACGGAGGCTCCGCGCCGTGCACGACTCACGCGGCTTTTGGGCCGCCGAGGAGGGGACCCGGAGCCCGACCCGAGAGCCTACACCCGGTGGCAGGCGGAGAACGTGCTGCCAGCCCGGCCCGGGACGGGGATCCGCGGGGGGCGTGGCCCTGCGGGAAGGGGGCGGGGACGCGCGGGACGGGGCGGAGCCCGAGGTCCGGGCGGCCTTGATTGGGTCCTGCTCTGAGCTCGTCGCTGGGCTGCCTCGCAGTCGCCTTGGCCCCGCCCTTGGGCGAGACTCCACCCGGGCTCCCGGCCGGGCTGCTGCCCTGGAGCCGAGCGGCGGAGCACCTCCTCGTGGCCCCCACGTGAGGAGGACCAGCAGTTAAACTGCTCCGGGCCCTGTGCCCGCCCCAGCCCGGCCTAACCTCCCGGGCTCAGGGCCCGCGGTCCCGGCGTCTGGGCCCGGGCCCCTCCCCGGCGCGCAGGGTCCTCGCTGTGCAGCGCTCAAGCCAGGTGTCAGCCAGAGGCCGACGAAGCGCTTTAAAGCCACACTCGCAGGACCGACTGCGGCTTGTTCTTCCTGCACCCGACCGCGTTATCGAAGTGTCATTTGCACTTCCGCCATTTACAGTCAACGGGCTTTACCCAGCGTCGTGCAGCGATCGCCGCAACCTAATTTAGGACGTTTCCACCCCCCTCCCCAAATCCGCTCCGTTTCCGGAGGTCCGCGGGGTCGGGCCGCGCTGCGCTGCGAAGCGGACCGCCAGGGGGCGCTGCGGGCGCGCGCCGGGACCGACCCCCAGCGCGCCTGCGCCGAAGCCGCGCGCAAACCCGAGAGCAAGCCCGCCGAGCGCGCGCCCCGCGAGTGCGCCTGCGCGGAGCCCGGGGCCCCGCCGCTCCCGCTGGGGGCTCGTCGCCGGGCGGTGGGCCATGGGGGAGGCCGAGGTGGGCGGCGGGGGCGCGGCGGGCGACAAGGGCCCGGGGGAGGCGGCCACCAGCCCAGCCGAGGAGACGGTGGTGTGGAGCCCCGAGGTGGAGGTGTGCCTGTTCCACGCCATGCTGGGCCACAAGCCCGTCGGTGAGCGGAGTGCCGCGGACCCGCGTGGGGGCGGGGCGGGGCGGGCGGGCAACGGCCGGGGGCGCGCGGCCGGGCGGGGCCTCCTGCAGCCACCCCGCCCCCCTGCACCCGCGCCTGCTGCACCCCCACCTCTGCCCCCTCTTTACCCCGGACGCACGGACACCTCCCATCTCCCCGCGCCCCTGGACCCCAGCTGAGCCCTTGCTCCCGCAGGTGTGAACCGGCACTTCCACATGATCTGTATCAGGGACAAGTTCAGCCAGAACATCGGCAGGCAGGTGCCCTCCAAAGTCATCTGGGACCACCTGAGCACCATGTACGACATGCAGGCGCTGGTGAGCAGGGCCCCGCCCTCCGCAGCCACCCCACCTCCCCGCCCGTGGGCGGGTCCTGGCCTCGGAGAGCCCGCCGGCCCCGTGGGGACCAGTCATTACGCGAGGCAGCGCCCGGGGCTGCAGAAAGCACAGACCCAGGGGTGGCGGCTGGTCCCCGGGGCCAAACCCGCGTTAGGCTGGTGGTCCGTGACGGTCTTTCCGGGGAGATGACCCGGGAGCGCAGCGGAGGGCAGTGCAGGGGAGGCCCCAGGATGCCGTGGGCAGGCGGGTGCCCGTCAGGTTAAAGTGAGGGTGATGGCTCCTGCTGGAACCGGGTGGGCAAGGCCCCAGGCCCCGCTGGCCTGCCAGCCACCCTGCCAGTGTCCTCGGCGGCTGGGCTGTCGCTGCTCTCTGAGTGCGTGATGGCCGCTGCGGCCGCTTCTGCGCCTGCAGGCACGTGCCACCGACCCAGTGTTCCTCCCCGGCGGGCACCGCAGTGGCGCCCTCCCTGGGTCTGTCTGCTGTTCGAGAAGGGGGACAAGCCACCCTCCCTGCTTTGCACCCAGCCAGGCAGCCGCCAGGATCGCTTAGTGCGCTCCTTTGGGTGCTCCTGAGTTGGCTCTTACAGTAGTTCGTTACTTGCTAAAATCATGGTGTCTTTTTTTGTTTCTTAAACCAATGAAACCCTCTATTTGCCATCAGCATGAGTCTGAGATTCTTCCGTTCCCGAACCCAGAAAGGAACTTCGTCCTTCCGGAAGAAATCATTCAAGAAGTCCGCGAAGGTGAGACTCGGGCGAGGCCCGGTTTGGGGGTTAGGAAAGGCAGAGGGTGTCCCGGGGAGGCCATGAGTGTTGGGGGGAGCGGTGAGGGGGCCTGTGACGCTTGGCCCACCTGGACGGGGGACACATGCTCAGTAGCAGCAGGCGGCTTGCATGGCCGGGTACCGCGCGTGCTGGCAACATGGGAGCAGCCCCTGCTGGAGCCACCCACCGGCGTGGGCCTCTGGTGAAGGGCCGCTGTGCTCCCCACAGGGAAAGTGGTCATTGAGGAGGAAATGAAGGAGGAGGTGAAGGAAGACACGGACCCCCACAACGGGGCCGACGACGGTAAGCGTGCAGCCCGCCCCGTCCCTCTGCTGGGGCCCCAGGGACACGGCACCCATCCCTGGCAGGGCCCCCACAGGGCGCAGCGCAGGGCCCGGCCTGTATCTAGTCCGGTGCAGCCACAGCTGCTCTGTCTGGTCCAGCAGCTGAGAGGCAGCTTCCCTCTGCTCGGGCAGGAGCCTCACCGGGCCTGGACGTCGTGCGCGCGGCCAACACCACGAACGAACCTCGGGGCGGCCTCGGGCGCCGGGCGGGCCCCGTCAGGTGGACTCGGTGTGCGGTGCCGGCGATCTCAGTCCAGCACAAACCCTGAGTAGCAAAGCCGGCTCTACCGTGCGGGACAGGCGTGAGTGGCGGCCGGGGCGGGTCCTGCAGCCGAGAGCGCGGCGCCCGACGCCCCGACGGCGGGCACCTGCTCAGGAGGACCCGGCGCCCTGCGGGCCGGGCGGGCGCCCCCAGCGCAGGAGAAGCTTGTGGGTTCAGAGCGTCCTACGTGTAGATACGGATTTTTAACTGAACAGGAAGATGAAATAAAATTCTGGGTATTCTGTTTTCAGCCCAATGATTTTGTCTCCCAGTTTTTTCATCTTCAGGAAGCTTGGGGAAAGCAACTGAAAAGTCCGGCAAAGACAGAGACAAGAGCTCCGCGGACTTGGGGGCCAAGGAAGGGGCGGACAAGCGCAAGCGCAGCCGGGTCGCCGACAAGGTGCTGACCGCCAACAGCAACCCCTCCAGCCCCAGTGCCGCCAAGCGGCGCCGCACGTAGATGCCCCAGGCAGGGGGCAGGCAGCCATGGTCACCGGGCTGCCCGGGGTCGGGTGCCCGGCCCCTGCGGTCTGCCGGGATCCCGGGGACTCTGCTGCGCCCACTCACCACCTGGAGCCTGGACAACCCAAAAAGCCGGGGTCGCCGGCCTGGCTTGACTCTCAGTGCGCTTTGCTGTCAGTTCAGCGGCACCCAAGCTGCCGCCCGCGTGGCAGAGACCTGGCGTAAGGAGCCATTAAGCCCATTGTCCCCCCTCTCCAAGGAGCACCTGTCTTCCCGTTGGTCCACCTGTCAGTCCACCACCGCTCCTTGCTCAAACGACTGTGATCTCGGGAGAGAGGCCATCGCACCGCACACGGGGGCCCCTCCGTCACCACCTGAAAAACTGAGAACTGGATATTTGGCCCCATTCATTTGTACTGTAACGATGTATATAATTTGGTTGATATTTCACTATTTAATTTCTAAGAAGCCTATTTTACTAGCGTTTTATATGAAAAAAGTACTGCAGAAGTTAAAAACCTGTGTTGTATTTTTTCCGAAATACTTTGTTTTAAGGTAATGACCACTGAGATACTTTCTGCTCAGCTTTTATATGCCAGACACAGAGTCTGTGGTTATTTTTGTATTGCCGAGGGACTGGCAGACAGACCAGACGCGTGTGTGGAGGGGCGGCCGGACGGGGCTGAGCCCCCCGCGAACATTAAAGCGCAGAAAAGCAACCTGGACTCGTGTGGTGTTCGTGCCAAAGTCAGTTACCTTTTGCTGCAGCGGGAAGTGTTTATTTTTCAAGATTGATAACTGAAGCCTACACTTGTAGGTGTACTTGACTTGATACAATGTGGGCACAAACTAACGGACCAGTGGTGACCTGTGAACACAACAGGCCCTTGGATACGTGTTGGGGAGCACGTGAGGCAGAGCTGGCACCTCCTTCCCACCGGACAGCCACGTGCGCCTGGGCCTGCGACGCAGCCAAGGTCCGCCCAGTGACAGAGGCAGGCACCCTCCCTCCTGGCCCGCCGCCACGCCCGACTTGCTCACCCCGACAAACACTAGGACACGGGATTCCTGCCCCCTGCCCAGCTTCCCGTCCAAGGCTGGCCTGCACCAGCCCAGTCCCTTCGAGGCCTCGAAGACGTCGCTGGCGGCCCGCTTCCCCAGCAGGCCGATGGCGCTTGGCACAGGGTGTCTTGTGCTGGGGTCTGCTGACCTCGAGCAGCGGGTCCCAGCATCCGCCCTACGTGGGAACCTGCAGCAGAAGCTTGCACTTGCAGGCTTTGGGGCCCCGCGGGGCGCGTCTCCCCCAGAAGACCCACAGCCCGGTCACAGCACCCTGCTACTTGGAGCAGGAATCTAGATAGCCGGGGTGGAGCCGGGGGCTGCCGCTCGGGGCACACATGCTGCTGACGTTTCCCGTGTGAGATGAGGTGCCTCCCGTGCGGCCTGCGTCCAAGCGCTGTACGCACCACACACACCCCAGCAGCCCAGGTGCATGGGCTCTGTCACCTTGCCTTGAAGCAGAGCAGCAGTGACTTCAAGGGAAGAGAGCAGAGGCCTGTCTTAGAGAGTTCTAGAACCAACTGGGGGAGGCCACGCCCCCACCCCCTTGCTGTGTCCACCGCCTGCACTCGGTGTTCACTCTGCCCGGCCCTGGCCCTGGGGGAGACTGTCCACATGCAGACAGCCCCGGGGTGGCACATGCAGCAGGAAACGCCCACCTGAAACACATCTTCAGGGACCTCGGAATGTGCTGGAAAAGCCTAGTCAATAAACCAAACCTGCCTCTTTGGATTACTTAGCATTTTACGGTACTTGGAGAAGTCCCCACACTGCCCAGCACCCCTGCCCTGGGCAGACCCAGCTGCCCCCGGCCCCCTGTGGTCCGTGCAGATCACACTCCCAGGCACCTGTGGCATTCGATGTCTCCCAGCCCAGGGGCCCGATCTGTGACACGGGGTCCAACAGATGCCCACTGTGTAACGGGGACCCTGCACCCGAACACGGAAGCAGAGCGAGTGTGGGGCTGACGTGAGGCGGGGGCCGCAGAGAAACGCCAACGCCTGAGCCCACGGAACGAACAAGGGAACACGGTCCACGTGCAGGGCGGCGCTGAGCTCAGACAAGGAACCGGCAGCGGGCAGCCCCGCGTGCAAGGACGCCGCGGGTGGGGACCAGGTGGGTGTGGCCTCGGCACTCCCGGCCCCGGTCCAGCTCCCCATGGGGGATCCGGAGGGACAGCAGGCCCCCCAGAATTGTCGAACACATACTGCGCGGCAGCAGGGTGCCTCCCCCCGTGGCTGGCTGAGTGGAGGTGGGCGGACTTGGCCCAAATAGCACGGCCACAGCTGTTTGTGCCCGAGGAAAGCGTCCGAGCAGGTCTAGCCCGAGCCTGGCTCCCTCAGCCCGGCCCCAGCAGGGCCCTGGCAGGAGCCTCGCCGCCTCTGGGCGCACGTGGCCTGCAGCCCTGAGCCCACAGCGGGCGTCCCCGGGGCCCCAGCCTGTGCCCGCAGCAGAATCTGGAGGCGGGATTACCAACCCCTGGCCACCCCAGGGCGAGCTCGGTGCAAACCACACAAACGCGCCTCAAGGGGCAACTGGCTGCGGCCGTTACTCCCAGAGCAGCAGCTGGGCAACGTCTTCAGAGCAAGCGTGGCCCCGGCTGCTGGTCCGGCAGCTGGTCTGTCCTCCCGCACGCTCTGGGCGGAGCAGGGGCAGAGCCTGCCGACCCAGGAGCTCCCAGACCGGCCCCGGCACCCCACAGCTCCCTCAGGGGCTCCCCGCCTGCCCAGGGTCTTTGAAGGCAGCGAGGTCAGGCCTTGGGCTGGGCGCCCCCTCCCCGCCCCAGAAAATCTGCCATGGCCATTTCTGGTGGACGACTTGCAGAAACGCCCAGAGCCCCATGCCTTTGGGGGCGTCCCCACTGTCCTTGTGGAGAGTGGGGGGGCTGTGCCCGGGCCCCAGCCAGGAGGGACAAGGCCCAGAGAGCCCCCGTCGGCACTGCACCGAGGCCGGCCGCCCACCGGGCTCCGTCCTGCTCCCGGCTGTCACCAGCTGCCAGTACAAGGAGTGTCCCCGTCCCCGGGCCCAGCAGCCTGGCCCCTGTCGCCGGCTCGCAGGGCAGGCGCCCGGATCTAAAGCCAGACTGGGGTTCCAGCTCCCGTTTGCAAGAACGCGGAGGAACAGCGGTCACAGCCGCACCCAGGGTTCATTTCGAAGGCTGAGTCGCCCCCTTTGCTGAAGCTCTGCCCCCCAGCAGAGGCCAGAGGCAGAGCTTAGGTGAGGGGCCAGCGTCCCTGGGGAACCCGGAGCTGCAGGTCACTTTCGGCCGTCGGAAAGCGGCCCCTCCCGGCCCCCAAGGGGGCGCGTCATGGCGCGGCCTGTGCTGAACATCCCCAGGGGACCCCCGGCCGCCTGTGCCCCGAGGTCGCGGCCGCGCGGACTCTCAGCTCCTGCAGACACTTCCGCGGCCCGAGGAGGCAGCGGCCGCTGGGAAGGGCGGTGGCGGGGCCGCGGCCGTGTCCGTCCTGCCGCCCCGAGATGAGTTCCGTCCGGCGTCGGAGGGGGCCGCAGCCTCTGATGGGCCAGGTGGCACCGGGGGGCCTCCTGAGGGGACCCTTCTAGGGGGGAGTCACCTCCGGGGGGATGTTCACGGGGGGGCAACCTGCAGGCGGCACCCTCCTGGGGCGCCCTCCGAGGACATCCTCTGGGGGACATTCTCGGAGGGGAGAGCCTGGGGGGCCCTCGGCGGGGGCCCTGGGGGCGGTCCCTGGGACCAGCTCCCCGCGAGGACTCCCGGGGCGGTGCCGGCGGTGGGGGACCGTCCCCCAGGGGGCCGTTCCGGGCGCGGGAAGACGGACGCCCGCGCGGGGGCGGCCGCGCGCACGTCCTTCCGGGGCGGGGCCCCGCCCCGCCCCGCCCCGCCCCGCCCCCGCGCTTCCTTCCGGGCTCCCTCCCGCTTCCGGCGGAGCGCGGGTCCCGCCGCCGCCGCCGCCGAGCATGGACGACTCCGACTGCGACTCGACCTGGGAGGACGACGAGGAGGGCGGCGAGGGCCCGAGCGCCGGGGGCGGCGACGACGGCGAGGCGGGGGCCCCGGGGGACGCGGAGGACGAGGACCCGGAGGACGAGGGGGAGGAAGAGGCGCGGCCCCGCGCGCTGCAGGTGCAGCCCCCGCCGCGAGCCCGCGGTCCGCACCCCGTCATCCCCGCACCCCGCGCCCGGGGGAGGCCTGCCCGGCCGCCGCGGACTGGGGCGAGGGCCCTGCTCCGGGGAAAACCGTCTCCTTCCCCGGAGCCGGGGGCGCAGGCCCCTCTGGGACACCCGGCTGGGTCCCTTTCCCGACCCCTGGCCCCCTGGAGCGCCCCTCATTCTCCGCTGGACACCCTGAGAGCGGCCCGTGCGGGGCGCCCCCACCCCGTGGGGATCCGGCGCCGCCCTAGGACCGGCGCCCCGGGACTGGATGTGCGCGGTGGGGACATCTCCTCGAAGGGAGGCCCCGCACATCCTAGACCCCCTGTCCGTGCTCTGGGGTCCCCTCCGTGCGGGCCCCCTCCAGGGTGCTGCCGGCCTCGCAGCCTCTTGGCGCCCCCCGGAGAGCTCCGCGCCCTGCTCCCCGAGCTCCAGGACTGCCCCTTCCTCCAGGCGGCCAGCCCTCCCGGTTGCCGCACCTCTGCTGCTCCCCACGGAAGGGGGCGGGGGCGGCCTTCCGCCCTGGGCTCGGAGGCCGGGTTCACGGGACCTGCCTGAGCCGGGGCCGCTGGCCCGCCCCTGCCTGCTTGTCCTTAGCGGACTGGCTCGCTAGGTCGCCCTCACTGGGCTGCGGTTGCCATTGTTCCGGCTGGGGTCCTGGGAGTTTCGGGGGGCGGGTGCTCCGAACGGTGGCCGTCACCCTGTGTCCCAGCCGTGTTTGGGTCCGGGCGCCTTGGCACTGTGTCTAGACTCCTGAACGCACCTGCGTGGTCTCTTGGGTGGGTTCTCCCAGAGCAGATGGCAGCGCTGGTTTCCAGGTTCCTCGCAGTGTCTTGAGGGGACAGGGAGAGGGACCTGGGCTGTCCCCAAGGCCAGGGGCCTCGGCACAGCCAGTGTTTCGCGACGGGTTCCTTGGGGAGGCAGGCGGGGCCGTGCTCAGGTCCCAGCGTGGAGTCGCAGCGGGAATCTGGTTCTGCCCCCCAGCAGGTGCCGGCAGGCGGGGCGAGGCTGAGGTGAGGGGACGCTTCCCGCCCACAGGCCCACGGGCACGTGCACCTGTCGTCCTGTGAGGTGCCCCTACCCTGGGACCCCTGCCTGGCTCTCCCTTCTCGGCCCCCAGGCCCGAGCTGCTCCCAGCTGCCCTGCCTGCCTCTGGCCCAGGGGCAGGAGAAACAGAAACCTACAGAGAACTTCGGCTGCGTTTCGGTTTTGTTCCCTGGGCCTTGGCCAGGAGAAGAGTCGCCTGCTGGCCCTGGTGCAGAAGTCGGGCAGAGAGGCAGCTCCAGACCCTGGCTGCAGTGCAGACATTGAGGGGTCTGGGAGGTTGGGGGCGGGGTCGAGCCAGGGCACACAGCGGTGGGCCTGGCTTCCTGACCCCTCCAGCAGTTTGCTCCTCTCAGCTGTCCCCTCCTGTCGCACCCAGGAGCTGTCTGTCCTGGCCCCCCACCCTCAGTCAGGCAGCTGGGTCAGCCCCACCCACCCTGCGCCCCCTGCCCTTGTAACAAAGGGTGTCGGCCTGTGTTTACCTGGCATCCTGCTCACCAATCACCTCCCATCTTCCCAGGACCCCAGAGTGCTTGGCCTGTCGAGACAGGGCTATGGGGGCTGAGAGGGCTGCGAGGGCAGCGAGGAGCCTCTGGCTTATGGCAGGGAAGCCCCCAGCCGCACCTCCAAAGGGGCTGGTGGCCCAGAGACATGGGGTCTGGTCACTGAGCAGTGGGCTTGGGCTGGATGGGACTGGCTCCCTGGACCTTGGACCGTCATTCCTTCATCAGACCTTGCGACAGGCATTGGGGGCCCCTATAAGTGGGGACCTAGCCTAGTGACAGCTTAGAGTACAGCACAAGGAGGAAGTGCTAAGAAAGACGGGTTTCCTAGGAGACGGGGCTGCGGCCGGCCAGAGGCCAGCGGGGTAGCCAGCTGGTTAGCAGGGCTGGAGCTCGGAGGGCGGCACCCCCAGGGTGTCCACGTGGGCTGGGGGGTCCAGAGGGCTGAGCAGGGGGCAAGCCGCCAGCTGCTGAGGGCCCCTCTGCTCCTGTTGACACGTGGCGCAGGTCTTGCTGTCCCCTCCAGGATGGGGACTCACGGGGTGGGTCCTGCTTGCGGGCCTCCAGGGGGTCTCATCCCCTCTCTTCTCTCCCCAGTCTAGGACGACAGGGTCCCGAAACTGGCGAGCCGTGCTGGACACACGCAGGTACCGCCACCACTACCCGGTACGTGGCTGCCCGGCACCCCTGCGCCCCTGCAGCCCGCCTGCCCGCCACCCCTGCGCCCCTGCAGCCCGCCTGCCCGCCACCCCTGCGCCCCTGCAGCCCGCCTGCCCGCCACCCCTGCGCCCCTGCAGCCCGCCTGCCCGCCACCCCTGCGCCCCTGCAGCCCGCCTGCCCGCCACCCCTGCGCCCCTGCAGCCCGCCTGCCCGCCACCCCTGCGCCCCTGCAGCCCGCCACCCCTGCGCCCCTGCAGCCAGCCTGCCCGCCACCCCTGCGCCCCTGCAGCCCGCCTGGGCCAGAGCCCTCTCGCCTTCCCCCAGACAAGGCCAGCGGGGCCGTGTCCCTGGGCGCCCTGCCACTCTGTGCTCAGCGTCCTCGCCTTCACAGGCGGTCCTAGTGCCAGCTCTCGGCACCCCCCCCCCCCCACAGGGGTCTCCTCTCGGGCTCAGCCCTGGCCCTCTGCCCCCCTGCCCCCATGAGTCTCAGGCAACCCTGGGGCTACCTCTGGGTGCAGAGGAGGGGACGCACTAGCACCAGCTCACACTGGTGAGGAGGGGAGCCGGGGTTAGAGGTGGGCGCTGCCCCCAGGGGTGAGGGGCTGGGCTTGGGCACATGGGGGCCTGGAGGTTTTCTGGCCGAGAGCAGACAAGGGGCCGTGAGGTCCCTGGCCCTCCGCCAGGAACACTGTAGTCGGGGGGGGTGGGGGGCGTAGGGAGGCAGCCCGTTTCTGCTGGTGTCCCGACCGCGGCTCTCTCTGGCTCTCCAGGACTTGACAGAACGGGACAGCAACGGTGACATGCCGAACCTGAGCTTCTACAGGAACGAGATCCCGTTCCAGCCCCATGGTGCGTGCCTGCTGCTCCGTTCTGCGGGGGCCTGGGCTGGGCCCGGGGCTCCCAGGTAGCCCCACAGCAACCCCTGGAGGCTGCTGCGGGGACACCAGCCCCCCACCCCCTACCACTTGGACCCACAGGCAAACTCTCTGTGATGGGCCAGGCAGGAAATACGTGGCTTTGCAGGCCCCATGGTCTCACGTCACAACTGCTTGGCTCTTCTGCGGTAGCGGGAAAGCCACACTGTCCACTCACAAGTGTCGTTTTTACATTTTTAAATGGTTGGAGAAAACTTAAGGGTATTTTATGACTTGAAAACGATAGAAACTTCAGATTTCAGTGTCCACGAGTGAGGTTTATTGGAGCCCACGGGCTGCGGCTGTTTCCCTGGGCGGGAGCCGCGGAGCCCACGCGTCCGCTCGGCCTCCAGTATTCATGCCTGGCCCTTGGCAGAAACGGGGTGCGTGGGGGAGACCAGGCGGCAGGGGGTGCTCCGCTGAAGGTTCTGTGTGAGGACAGCCCTGCTAACCAGCCACAGTTTAGGGGGCAGTGGGGACCCCTCCTGCAGAGACAGGGGCAAGACTGGGAACACTCGCCCCACCCCAGGCATAGCGTCCCTGGGGTCTGCCCTCGGCCGGCACTGAGCGCGTTCCCAGACCGCTAGGGGCTGAGGGTCCCGGTCAGGAGCGCACAGCTCCGCTGTGCAGTCCGGGGCCTCGGAAAGGGTGAGGGGACAGGGCTTCGGGTGGCTGCACACTGACTTGTGCCCACGGGGCCGCCAGGCTGCTTCATTGAGGACATTCTCCAGAACTGGAAGGACGACTATGAGCTCCTGGAGAACAATCACTCCTACATCCAGTGGTGAGCGGCGGGCGCGGCCTGAGGCCCGGGCTGGGGCGGCGACGGGTGCCCCCGCCGCAGGCACACGGGGTGCTTCCCAGAGCCGCACTGGGTGCTTGCCGTGGGCACTGCGGGCTCTGTGGCCGAGGGAAGAGCTGCCCGCCCCGCAGGCTTGGGTCCTTAGTCCTGACCAGCCTCTGGGGCGGGAGGGCGGTGGCCGCGGGTGTGCCCACAGGGCCGGGAGCCCGAGTCTGCCCCTGACGGGCCTGTGCCTACCCTCCCACAGGCTGTTCCCTCTGCGGGAGCCGGGGGTGAACTGGCACGCCAAGCCCCTCACGCAGCGGGAGATCAAGGTGAGCTGGGCCTCTGGGCGCCCCTGGGGAGCCTCCTGCAGCGCAGGAGCCAGAAGACCCCGCCCCCCAGTGATCGTCCCTCCAAAGGGGTCCTCACCTCTGCCCCAGGCGCTCCGCACAGGCTGCAGGGAGTCCAGGGCAGGAGCGGGACCCCGCTGGGGGGATCAGCAGCGGGGAGCTGGCGGCATCTCAGGAGTGAAGAGACGGGAACCCCTCTCAGGGCTAAAGCAGCACTTCGGGCCCTGGTGACTGTAGCAGCTCAGAGCAGAGACAGCTACGCCAGCGGGCCCCTTCGCCCTGAGATCCTGAGTCCGGTCGCAGGGAGGCCCTGGCCCGCCTGTCATCTGCGCCGGGGAAGCCCTGACTGCTCCCGGGGCTGCTTTCAGGAGTTCAGAGGCTCCGCCGAGGCCAGGGAGCGGCTCGTGCAGGCCTACGAGCTCATGCTGGGCTTCTACGGGATCGAGCTGGAGGACCGGCCCAGCGGCCGGGTGTGCCGAGCACCGAACTACCAGGAGCGCTTCCAGAACCTCAACTGGTGAGGGCCCCCCACCCCCAGCCGGCTGGCCGCAGTTAAGGAGGAAGGAGCTGTGCTGGGTTGCAGGCAGGGGTCCCAGGAGCACTTCTGGGGGACGGGGCAGAGGACTGAGGCTCTGTGCGCCTCTTCCTTGCTTGCAGGGTGGGGGTGGTCCCTACTGATAGGGTGAAGGCCTAAAGAGATTCTCACTGGTCAGTGGCCTCGGCTGTGCCCCACCCCCCACTGGGCGCGTCCGCTTCACAAGCACAGCCCCTCGCGCCCGCTGAGCAGCACGGGGTCGGGTGGGGGCGCAAGGGGTGAGCCTGCCCTTGGCACAAGTTAGAGGGGCCCCTTCAGACCCTCCTCTGGCCGTGCAGGGGGAGGGGGTGTTCCATGGGGCCGAGGGCCAGCCCCCTCCTCCAGGACAGAGGGCACGTCACAACCCCTGCCTGCCCCGGGCTCCTGGAGGTGGGCTGGGGAGAGGAGGGCGGGCCTCGGCTGAGAGCCACCCACCGGCGCCCTCTGCGCCCCCGCCCCGCAGGCGCAGCCACAACAACCTCCGCATCACCCGCATCCTCAAGTCGCTGGGCGAGCTGGGCCTGGAGCGCTTCCAGGCGCCGCTGGTGCGCTTCTTCCTGGAGGAGACGCTGGCGCGCGGGGAGCTGCCGGGCGTGCGGCAGAGCGCGCTGGACTACTTCGTGTTCACCGTGCGCTGCCCGCGCCAGCGGCGGGCGCTGCTGCGCTTCGCCTGGGAGCATTTCCGGCCGCGGCGCGAGTTCGTCTGGGCGCCCCACCACAAGCTGCGGAGGCTCAGGCTGCACTCTCCGCCCCGGCCGCCCCCGCCTGCCGCCCCCAGCGAGGCCGAGGGCAGGGAGAGCCCCGGGGACCCCGTCCTTGAGGCCGGTGCCTGCGGACCCGGGAGGGGCGAGGTCAGGGACAGTGTGGCCGCTGCCGGCCCCCAGCTGCCAAGCACTGAGCCCCAGGAGGAGGGAGTGCAGGAGAGGGACGGGGGAGAGGAGGCGCAGAGCCCAGGGGAGGAGGGGCCACAGCCGTGGAGCCCCACGGAGAGCAAGAAGAGGAAGCTGGAGGTAAACCGGCAGGAGCAGGCCGCGGGGGACGAGGCCCCGGGGGACCCGGGCCCCCAGAGTGCCTCAGAGGTGGAGAAGATTGCCCAGAACCTGCAGGGCTGCGCGCTCAGCCAGGGCAGCCTCGGGACGGAGACCCAGGAGACAGGCAGCCAGGAACCTGGGGAGACTGAGCAGCCCTGCCCCCCGCCCCCAGGGTCCAAGGAGGCTGACGAGGAGGTGAGGAAGCGGAGAAAGGTGGACCAGGCTCTGGCCCCCGCCCAGTCCCCTTCCCGGCCAGGGAGCCCCGAGGCCGGAGTGGGCGAGAGCGGGGTGGAGGACGGGTTGGAGGGCCAGGGGGAGCCGGAGGAGGGTGCCCCTGAGAGCTCTGCCACCCGAGTACCTGCCTCAGACCAGAAGGTGGGGTCTGTGCAGGCGGGGCTGCCTGCCCAGCCCCAGACGCCGTAGGCGAGGGGCTCTGGTGGGCGTGTCGGCCCGGTCCGCCCTGGGGAGCCACGTTGCCAGCTGTGCCCAGCGCCCAGCACCGGCCTCTCTCCCCGGCTGTCTCCGCAGCTGCGGGAAGCACAGAACTCCAGAATCCGGACCTCGACCTCACCGCTGCCTCCCTCCCCGGTGCCACTGACCCTGGCTTTGTTAATTGGTCCCTACGGGTCTGGGGGTGGGAGAGGGGCTCATTTTCTTAAGTCTGGTGCCGAGGCCTTTTCTGAATAAACTCATTTGACTTAGAGCGCCTGGCGTGGGCAGTGCCCTGTGGGTGACCGGGATGAGCTGGGGGCTGTTTTCACGAGCCCTCCGCCCTCAGGACTGGCCGACACCTCTGCCCACCATCACTCATGTGGGCACATGCACCCCACCTAACGCATCCCGACCACACACACCCCCAGGGCCCCTGGGCTGTCTTGTTGCCAGGTCAGGAGTAAGTTGGGGGGCTCAGCACCCTCCCTCTGAGTGGGTGAGGGGAAGGGCAGTGCTGGGGGTTCCCAGGGTCTGGACCACGGCCTTTGCCTACCCTGATTTGGGGTACATTTTTGTGCCTTGGGAGCAAACTCAGCAGTGTTCTCTGGCCCTGGCCCTACCAGCACCCCCCCCCCCCCCCCCAGTTGACCCTCCACACCAAGGCACAGCCTTCCAGTCTGCTATGGGCACAGCGCGTCCTGCAGCAGCTTTGCCCCCCTGGGCTGGGATCCTCCCCTCCCAGACCCTGGTGTGAGGGGACTTTGCAGAGGGCCACACACTGGCCTTCGCACCAATCAAGTGACGAAGTGAGGTGGGGGAAGGGGGCCTGTGATCTGGGTTCTCCCCATGAAAAGCACGGTTGATTTTGATTCAGTCCTGCTCTGGGAGGGGTCAGGCGGGGTGCAGGGTGTGCCTCGCAGAGGAAGCCATTTGGAGGGGAGAGACCCTGAGTTAAAGGCCACCCGTGTTGGGGTGGGGCAGGGGCTTGTCCTCGGTTCCTGCTGCGGAGAAACAGCAGCTCTGTGGGCGTGAGGCGCGGCTCGGGTTCGGGTGGAGAAGCTTGAAGCCAGAGGAGACCCCACTGGAGCCGCCCTAGGGACAGGCAGATGGCTCCAGTCCGGTGGCGCCGCGCCCGCAGCCTAGGCTGCTGCAGCGGTGGGGCTGGGGGGCCCGGGCAGCTCCCCTGCGGGGAGGGCCTTTCCCGGCAGCAGGGTGCGGGGGGCTGCTGGGGCTGCGGAGCAGGAGGCCAGGTGCCGGGCGGCTCCCCTGGCGGAGGTGAAGGCTTCCTCCGGGGCCGTGTGCCAGGAGGGAGGGGCTGAGAGCGTGGGCTGGGGTGCGGGTGGGGCTGCTCTCCTGCAGCCCCCTCCCCGCGCCCCGCTGTCTCAGGTCGTCCTAGGACGGCTCAGCCGCTGGAGCTCAGCGGCCGCCCAGCTTCTCGGGGCTCTTCCCCGTCACGCTCAGCCTCCGCCACTAGAGGGTGCAGTGGGGCCGGAGGGGCAGCCGCGCTCCCGCCGATGGTGAGACCGGGCTCGGAGCCAGGTGCTGCCCCGCGGCTCCCTTCCCCGGTTCTTCCACCGCCGCCTCCGTTTGAGTCACATCCCCTCACAAGTTGCGGGTTCCCACCTGTGGACACGAGGCCGACAGTGTGTGCCACCACCCCGGGGGCGGGCCCAAAGGTGACCCCAGATGCTGCCCCTTCCCCTCCCGGGGTGGGTCATCAGTTTGCCCAAAGGCAGGGACCCCCGAGCTGCCCAGGTGGTGGGACGGGAACCGCTGACGCCGGCCTCAGGGCGCCTGTTCCTCGCGGTTCCCGCTCAGGCCCCGTGGGGGCCCCCGCTTCGCTCTCTCCCGGGATGAGGAATGCCAGGCGCAGGCCGGCCTTTGCCATCGGGGCTCCTGCGAACAGACCACTGTGTATCGAGTGTGGGGCCGGGCCGTGGGGTCGAGAGAGCAGGCATGGCCCTAGACGTTTGCCCACGGCGGGGCCCAGGGCTGTGGGGGCCTGTCTGGGCCCTGGTATGGGGTGCGCACACTCTCTCTGGGGGTCTTCCTGAGCCTTGGGCAGCCGGGGTCCCAGTAGGGCCTGGGGAAGGGGGGCAGCTTCCGCATCCCGCTTCTGGAAGGAAAGCCGCCCCTTCCCCAAAGGAGCCCTTCAGTGCGAGGCCCCGCCACACCCTGGGGGCGGAGCAGGGCAGAAAAGAGCACCTTTCTGTCCCGCTAAAAGATGTGTGTGCAGCACACCAGTCCGGGATAATTTTAACTCAGAGGCTGGCCAAAAAAATGCCACTTGCTGCTCTTTCCCGCGGGCCCACTCGGCAGGGAGCGCGGGCAGCGGAAGCCCCCGCCCGCCCAGGTGGGCCCGGATGAATGGGGGGCTTGTGCGCAGCCTGAAGGGTGGGAGCTGGCGACCCGCCCACCGCCCGCCCCGCCCCCCGAGCCCCGAGCCCCAGCCCGGCCGCCGCCGCCAGCGCCGCTCAGAGCGCGCGCAGCCATGGCCGGAGCCCGGACCCTGCTCCCGCTCCTGCTCGGGCAGCTCCTGGCCGTGGCGCTGGTGACCGAGGCGCAGGTGAGCTCAGGGCTGCAGGAGAGCTGGGCCCCACCAGGAATGGCGGGCGGGGCGGGGGGCTCTGATGTCAGGCGTGGAGCAGCGCAGCCTGGGGAGACTCGCCGTCCCCGCCGCCCTGGCCCGGCCAGCGAGCGAGCCTGGGACGGACGCCGACGGTCAGCGCAGAGTGGTCGCAGCCCCCAGGCCGAGCCCCCACGGACGCCGGGGCTGCTCAGGACGAGCCCAGGGGGCTGCCCGGTCGTCTCCAGGCTGGAGTCCAGCCACGCCAGGGCTGCCGCCACCACAGAGACACACAACGTCGCCTTTGTTCCCCGAGGCGCCCCGCGGGGCCGGACGCAGCCCTTCCGCCCCCCGCACCCCCCCCCCCCCCGGGCTGCACAGATGAGGCAGCAGACACGGCCATGGGGGTCGTAGGCCCCAGCGCCGCTCAACGCGGGAAGAAGGGACGCCCCACGGGCTGAGCAGGGACCCACTTGAGGGTTGGGGTGAAAGGTCCCAGGTGGCTGACGACATTTCTCCATTTCAGAAAATGGGGCCTCGAGGCCCCCCTGGCCCCCCAGGGCCCCCTGGGAAGCCGGGCAAGGACGGCATCGATGTGAGTTGGGAGCGTGGGAAGGCCCCGGGACGGTTCTGTGGGGTTCTAGCTCTGGGCCCCCCCAAACCCTCCCCGAACCCCCAGGCCTGATGGAGAGAAAACTAAGTCCCACTTCCCAGGGTTGGGTGACGTGGGGGCGATGAGCCAGCACCCTCGTGGGATGTGAAATGGGGCAAAGGCAACCCTGTCCTGCCTGGGAAGGGGGTCACATCCCCAGAGCGGGGGCGGGGTGACTGGAAATGTGGGTCCCCTGGGACCCCCGCGCTCCTGTGTTCTGGGGTTGTGGGTGGGGGTGCAGGGCCTGTCCTCTGCCTGGGGCTGCGGGGGGGTGGGAGCCAGCCTTGCAGGGGGCCAGGCCTGTGCTGCGGCCCCCGTAGGTGCCCTGTGCCAACAATGGGGAGAGGCAGCTGACACCCCACAGCCTGCCCGCCCCCACCCAGCCACCTCCACGAAAGGCAGGGGCCCCTCACCAAGCCTCCCCCTCAACCTGGACCCCGTGCGTCTCCCACCGGGCACTGGCCTCCCATTGGCTGCGCAGTGGACTCCCAGGCCAGGCCGGCCAGGCAGTCTAGGCCGGCTGAGGACCTGCCATTTAAAGCCCTGCCCGGCGGGTGTGGGGGCGGGGCAGGGGCAGCCCCCCCTGACTAGGTGGAGCAGGAGGCCCATCAGCCGCCCGCAGCCCACTTCCTGAAGCTTCACAGGCCAGTGGGAGGCTAGGGCTTCAGGATGTGTCCCCCTGTTTCTGGAGATCATGTCCCTGAGCCTCAGAATGACCTCCCAAAGCTGTGTGGGCCACGCGGGTGCTGAGCCCAGCCTGTCCAGCCCGTCCCTCTACCAGTGCCCGCTTGTGCCTGGCCCCGGAGGGGAGGTGCCCCTAGGTGTGGACCAGTGGCTGAGAGGCTCCCATCTGGGGTGGCTGCTTCAGGGGACACTTGGTCACAGAGCGTGTCTCCCCTCTGCAGGGAGAAGCTGGTCCTCCGGGTCTGCCTGGGCCCCCGGTGAGTGCCCTGGCTGTACTGGGGCGGGGGCGGCCCCTTCCAGTCTGGCGGGAGGGCAGCCTAGGACAGAGGGGTCATTGATACCCCTTCCCACCGCACTGGGGCCTGGCAGCCCAGCAGAGGCCTCAGAGGGCTGAGCCAGGAAGAGGGTGAGGGGGTGTGTGTTTGGGATTCTGTGTGTCTGTGGGCAGGTTCTGGCTGTGAAGCTGTCTGAGGGCCAGGAATAGAGCCCTGCAGGGTAGCCGGTCAGCGGTCCTGCTAGTGAGCTCTCCCAGGGCTGTTGCGGCCAGGAATTGGGGGTCCCACAGAGGGACCACCAGCCCTTAGCTGGGGAGGCGGAAGTGTCCAGGTGGGTGTCCTATAGATGTGACCAGGTAAGGGGCCTGCTGGAGAGGGCAGTCCTCCTAGGGCCAGTGTGTGGTGGGCAGGCGACCCCAGCTGAGTAGGGCCCCCAGGACACAGACAACCCGCTTGGATTATGGGGTGGCGCCCTGGCTGGAAAACATCTGATTTCTTCCACCTGCCTCTGCCCTCCCCCACAGGGACTGAAAGGGGCTTCGGGGAAGCCAGGGAAGCCAGGAGAGGCCGGACTGCCAGGGCTGCCCGGCGTGGACGTGAGTGCACCACCTCCCCAGGGCCCCTCCCTGCCCCCCCCCCCCCAGCCACACTCCCCTCCAGGCCTGGAGGGCTTCCTCCCCAGCCCCTGGAGTCAGCGATGATTGCTCTCCTCCGGCTGGGCCTGCCCCCCGGCACCCCTGCAGGGCTGCCTTGGCCTTGATCCTGGAGCCCAGTCTGGCCTGGCTGGCAGGGGACAGAGCCTGCCCACAGCACAGGTGAAAGTGCCAGCACCTCCTGCTTATCTGGGGACAAACGCCCATTACCCAGGGCCCTCCGAGCTCCAGCTTTGTGTCCATCGGTCAGCAGGGGCTGGAGGCCCGGCCCAGGACGACTGAGCTCCATGAGGACTATACGGTCTGAGAGGGGGCCCTCCTGCCTGCCCCGGGCGTGGGCCTCCCGCTGGCTGCCTGGCGGCCAGGGCGATGGCCAGGAGGGAAGGTCCCAGGCCCAAGGTGTCCCCTGCAGCTCTGGCCTCGGCTTCGTTAGGGAAGGGCCTTGGCTTGTTCTTCCCCACACATGGGAGGGGGCGCGATCTTTCCACGTGACCCCTCGAGTCCTTCGCCTCCCTTCCCAGGGCCTGACCGGGAGAGAAGGACCGCCTGGACTCAAGGGCACTCCCGGAGAACGGGTGAGTGCCGGTCCCGTTCCCATCCTGGGGGAGGCCGGAGCCCGGTGGCCAGGCTGAGATTCCAGGAGGAAGCATGGGGCTGGCGGCTCTGAGGGCGGCTGCCGCAGCTGGGACTGTGAGGCCCCACCCTGCGGGGGCTGCAGGAGAACAGCCCCCCGCGGTGCCCTCCCTGTTCCACGCCCAACTCCAGTCCGAGCTGTCCCAGCATCCAGATCGTGCTTGGGAGGCTGGTGTGCTTGGGGGTGACTGACCCCATGTGCCCCCCTCCTCCCCGGCTCCGCCCCTCCCACCCTGTCTCTGTGCCCACCCGAGGGGCCCGCGGTCACTTAGACTGTGCCCCAGCCAGACCATCATTTCCCGAAGCCCAGTGCCTGACCCACCAGTGCCTCTCCGGGAAGTGTCCCCAAGCCCAACATGCTGCCCCCTTGCCCTTGGGCCGTGACCATCCCCCAGCCCTGGGACACAGGGCACAGTCATGCCTGCGGGATCTCAGCCATAGGAGCGCTGGGGACAAGGAGAGAGCGGCTGCTGCGGCCGTGGGACGTGGAGGGTGGGGGAGCCCCAGGCCTTCTGCAGGGAGCCTCCATTGGTGGGGGGGGGGGCACGCGAGGAGAGCGACCTGTAGTGCCAGGGCCACGGCTTCGGGGTGCTAGGCTACAGGAGGACCAGGCCTGGCGGGCAAGCAGGGCCCAAGGCTCTGGGGTCCCTCCCATCGGCCGAGGTCTCAGAGACCTCTGAGGCAGGCTATCTGGAGGGCTTCCTGGCGGAGTGGGTACAGGCCACTTGGGTGTCAGAGGTCCCCCCATGCCCAGGGCCTCAGTCCTCTGTACAATGGGGCCCACTCCTCAGAGGAGCTGCAGGAAGGGTTTGGGGGGAGAACAGGTTTACAAACGGGGGGGGTGGGGCTGTGCCTGACTCACCCTGACAGCCGGTTTCCTTCTGCAGGGAAGTCTGGGCCCCCCGGGGCCACCTGGGCTTGGGGTGAGTCCCGTTGCTCTGGGGGGGGGGCGTTGCTGAGGAGCTGGAGGGTCTGCCGTCCTTCTGGGATGGTCCTGGGTACTGTCTGGGCGGGTCCCCTCTCCCAGGGGGTGGGGGAGGCTCTCCTGCACCAAGGCCCCCCGAGGTACTCTCCCCCACACCCACCTGGTCACCCCGGGGAGGGGGGCTGGGAACACCCTCCCGTCCCCAGCAAGCTCTGACCTTGTTACTGGCTTTGCAGGGCAAAGGACTCCCCGGCCCCCCCGTGAGTACCCACAGCCCTCGTGGCCCCCACTGGGCATGCCCACCACACCCAGCTAGCCTGGCTGCCAGGTCCCAACCCAGGGCTGGGGCGGGGCTTCTGTGGCAGGCAGAGACCTGACTGGCCACCCAGGGTCTCTGTCCCTGCGTGGGGGTCCAGGAGCCCTTGGGTGCAGACCGCCACCCCTCACTTCTTCACTCGCAGGGAGAAGCAGGGGTCAGTGGGCTCCCAGGCGGACTCGGCCTCCGGGGTCCCCCGGTGAGTGGCTCCCCAGACCCTCCCCACTGCTGGGCGCAGGTGCCCTACTCGCCAGGACCCTGTCTCTGCCCCCCCTCTTTCCTTTCTCCATGGAAGCCCTGGTTGAGTCCGGGGACAAGGACAGGCCCAGCCTCCGGAGCAGACGCTAGAGCAAGGCTGGGCAGGGGAGGTGGGCAGAGCTGGGGGCCCCCAAAGACACAGTCTGGGCTGGTCCTGCTCCATCTAAGTCCCGCCCCGCCCCCCAGGGACCCTCTGGACTCCCGGGCCTGCCTGGCCCTCCCGGACCTCCTGGACCCCCTGTAAGTACTGGGCAGGGGGCTGCAGGCGTGATGGCTCCCCTGTCCCCAAGCGCCCCTCCTCCGTCCTCAGCCCGCACCCCCAGGGTCCACACCCACACCCAGCTGAGTCCAGGGTGGAAGCAGAGATTGGGGACAGTCAGGGCGTGCCCCAGTGGCCCCGTGCCCCAGGGCAAGTGATGTCCGTCACTGTCACGGGCCCTGCAGAAGGGCCAGCAGCAGGAAGCGCTGGTCACACAGGGGCTTGGGCCTAAGTTCCCTGGTGGCCCCTAGGGGTGGGGGTGGGCTGCGGCTCTATCACAGTCAGCCATCTCTGTTCCAGGGTCACCCAGGAGTCCTTCCCGAAGGCGCGGCTGACCTTCAGGTGGGCGTTGCTTGGGACAGCGAGGGCCCGTCTTGGTCTTGGTGGGAGGAGCTCTGGCCCGATCTCCTACCTCAGGACCTGTCTGGAAGTCACGTTGTTCAGTCCCTGTTCAGTGCCAGTAGGGACCAGTCCAGCACAACCTCTGCGAGGCCCTCCCCACCCCACCCTGGCCACCAGTCCCCCCACAAGGAGGGCCACACCCGGCACTGGAATTAGGCAGAAACCGGCTGCGAATGGTCCAGCTTCCCGCTCAGCCACGCCTCCAGGGCGCTGGGCGCACGTGGTCCATGGTGCAATGTGCCTGTCGCCGAAGGCTCTGAACTAGAGTCTGGGACTCTGTTATCTTGGCCTTTGAGCTTCATCACCGTGTGCCAGAGGGAGGGGGCGTCTTCCAGAATGAGGACAACGGCTGAGCCCAGACACTGGAGCCAAGGTCAATGGCCCCCATTATCTGCCAGATCAGCTGTGGAATGATCTAGAATCCTCAGTCCCCACCCCGCGCCCTTCCCCAGCGTGGAGCCTCCCACCTGTGCCGAGGGACACAGGCCCCTTCACGCCCCTTCCTAAAGCAGCCCCCCGCTGCCGGCTCGCTGCGGGGCGCTGGGGCCGGATGAAGGCCCCTTTGTGGGACTGAGCCGAGTCTGTGCTGAGGTGGAGAAACTGGAGCCCTGCCGCCACGAGGAGGGGCCAGGGGCCGGCGCCGTGGTCTGGCTGCTGCGGCCAACCGGAATGAGGCCCTGTCTGGGCTCCCAGGGGGGCTGTTGTCTGGGAGGGCCTGACCCCTCTGTTCTCCAACAGTGCCCGGCCATCTGTCCGCCAGGGCCCCCCGGCCCCCCAGGAATGCCGGGCTTCAAGGTGAGTGGGGTTCAGACCCCAGCCCACCTCCACGCCCCCCAGCAGGCAGCACAGCCCCTGAGTGGGCTGAGATGGGAGGTGGGGGCCCAGAAAGGGGGGCTGGCCTCCCACCCTGTCTGGGGGCCTGGCTCCATCCCCCCCTTCCCATCAGCCCTGCCTGGTCGCGGTCGGACCCCCTACCCTCCCCCAGCCCAGCCACACTCCTGTGCCGGGCCTGTCCCCCCGAGGGGCGCTGAGGGTTCAGGCTGTGACTCCCACTGCTTCCAGGGACCCACTGGCTACAAAGGGGAGCAAGGAGAGGTCGGCAAGGACGGCGAGAAGGTGCGGGCGCGGTGGGGGCCTCGGTGGCGGTGACGGGGCGGGGTGAGCGCGCGGTGCCCGCAGCACCGAGGGCCCCCGAGGGCGTGCCTCCCCGCAGACTTGGCCAGGGGTTTGGGACAGGGCCTCTGGAGAGACCTCCGCCCCGGCGGGCCCCCCTAGTGGCCAGAGAAGGCTGGCTGCCACTGGAAGTGTCCCCAGCAGCCCCCGCCACCCTCCTGCAGCTGCTGCCCGTGGAGGTCTTTCCTACCCCGCAGGCTGGGGCCAGGCTGGTGCCCTCCAGGGTGACGGGAGTGGCCAGTCCCCCACGTGTACGGCAGGGGGCCCCCAGCCAGGAGAGGCATCTGCTAAAACCAGGGCAGAGGCAGGGGCCACGGGTCCTCCTGGAGGATGACCCACACGGGGGCAGGGCCAGCAGGCAAGGGAAGCGGCTGGGAGAACTGGGGGCTGACCCCCCTCATCACCGCTTTCTCTGCCTCCCCTGCAGGGTGACCCCGGCCCGCCTGGGCCCCCCGGTCTCCCCGGCACCGTGGGGCTGCAGGTGAGTGGGGGATGGGCAGACGGGGGTGAGGATGCAGTACTGGGTGCCCCTTGGACAGCTTGGGGGTGGGGGATGGTCACCACATCCACAACAGGACCGTGGCCGGGGCCCTATGTCTCGGGCAGGGATGCCAGGGGTGTGTGGCCCGTCCCTCCAGGGCCTGAGCAGAGGCTGTGGGTTTCTGGGGAAGCCACTGGGGTCCTTGCATGGCTCTCAGGGCCCTGCAGCACCAGCTCTCTCCCCACAGGGCCCGCGGGGGCTGCGAGGACTGCCAGGGCCGCTTGGGCCTCCCGGGGATCGGGTGAGTCTGCCACCCCCCAGCCTGCCCCGGGGGCGGGGGCCACCTCTCCGATGGCCACAGACGGGCCGTGGGACTTGGCAAGGCTGTCTCTGGGCCTTCCTGCCCTCGGTCCTTCCCAAAGGGGGGCTGGGGACATGCCTGTGCTCAGGCCAGCGGTGGGGGCAGGGGGGCGGGAGAGGGCTTGGGGGCCCCTGGTGGCCAGCTAAGGAGGGGCCTGCTGGGGCTCGGGTGGGCAGTTCGAGGCGGGGCCTCTCCAGATGGAATGAGGGCTCTGGGGGCCCCTGGCCAGGCTTCAGAAGTGAGTCCCGGGTACTGCCCCTTCCCCACAGGGTCCCATCGGCTTCCGAGGACCCCTCGGGATCCCAGGAGCCCCCGGGAAAGCGGTACGTGGGAGCCGGGTGTGGGGGCAGCCTGCGCAGGCCCGGGCTCTCTGCTCCCGCCCCTCTCCCTCACCCAGACGCCCCCTCCAGCCCCACTGAGCTGCGCGGGCCCCTCCCGGGTGCACCTGGGGGGCACGGTTACCGAAGGGCCCGTCTGTCCTGCGTGGGAGGTGGGCGCTCTTCCTTTCTGGGCACAGCGAGCGTGGTTAGGGCCCCTCCGGCCTGAGACGCTCCACAGCGCCGGCCCTGCCGCCTCCGACCACGTCCGCGCTGACCCCGGCCACTCACGCCTCAGGCCAGCTGCCCCACCGGCGGGCGTTAGGAGCTCTGGACCTGTCCCTCCTTGTCATTCCAGGGTGACAGAGGCGAGAGGGGCCCAGACGGGTTCCGGGGCCCCAAGGGTGACCTGGTAAGTAAGAGACCCTTGCTTCTCTGGGCCCTTCCCCGAGGAGGCCTGACGCGTGGGGGGGGGGGGGGGCGCACGGACAGCGGGGGCTGGGGGCACGGAGCGGGGCTGAGCTGCTGCAGGCCTCCGCCCCCGCTCCCCAGCGGCGCCTTGAAGCGACCACCACGCAGCAGGGGCCCCCGGGCGGCCGGGCTGGGGCCGTCGGACCAGACCCCTGGGTGCCGGCTCTGGCCCTGACGCTCTGACGCCCACCCGTCGAGAGGCCCTGGGTAGTGGCGCTTGACCCTGGGCCAAGGTGGCCCCTGCGAAGTGAAATGACTCGGAGCCATGACTCGGGTTCAGCAAACCTCACGAAGCCGAGAGGCGACTAAGCCACCGTCCCAGACCAGCATTTGCCTGTGGACACCCCCAAGCAAACCGGCTCTGTCGCTGGATTGAGTCTGGTGGCCAGAGGCCGAGAGGTGCCCCCCACCCCCCCGCCAGTGTCCACAGGACCCTAGGATGGCCCCTGGCACTGGGGAGCGGCCAGCGCAGGTCTGTCCCCAACTCACCAGCTGGCCTGGCAGGTCAGCCCTCACAGTTCCAGCTGCAGTGGCTTGCATGTCTTTTAGGGCAAACCGGGTCCCAAAGGAGCCCCCGGAGTGGCCGGGCCACTTGGAGAGCCGGTGAGTCCCTGCAGTGCTGCCGGGTCTGCACCTGTGCCCCAGGGCCGTGGGGGCGGGCAGCGCGCTCTGCGCCGTCGTCCTCCGGAAACATGCCGTGGTGGTTGGATGGTCCCCACATTTCCATATCCCGGGGCTGCACTTCTGTGTCCATCCCGACCGGCCCCTGGAGGTCGGGGGTGTTTGGTTGAACTTGCCCGGAGCCCCGGGCACGTGCGACTTGGGGGGCCCAGCAGGACCAACGCACACGGGTGCCGGACCTCCGCTCTCCGCGCCCCCATCCCTGCTACGTGCCCACACTCAGCCCAGACCCTGGGCCCCTCCCCGCCCATCCTGGGGGACGGGCCCGTGACCCCTCTGGGTAGGACGCCTGGGTGCACACAGGGCTGAGGGCGGCGCTGAGGGGACGCTGCTGTCCCGCCACCTTCCCAGAATCGCTGGGTCCTCAGCTCCGAACAGTCAAGGGTGGGGTCAGACAGGCCCAGGCCAAAGCCTGGCTCCCAAGCCTGTTTCCCCATCTGTAAAACGGGACTCCCCTGGGGGCTATGAGGGGTCTGGGTGGAGGTGCAGGGTGGCCGGGGTCGCTCAGGACACCCCTCCCCCGGTGGCCTGAGGGAACATAGGGGCACCTGCAGCCGCTGAGCCGTGAGGCCGGTTTGGGGCCCGCTGGCTCAGGAGGCAGAGTCAGTGTCGGGGGACAGGAAGGGAAGGAGCCGCCCGAGCAGGCGGCCTGCAGGGCGGAGGGGTGTGGGGGGGCACACTGCCGGTCAGGCCTCACGCCCTCGCTGTCCGCAGGGCATGCCGGGCAAGGACGGCCGGGACGGCTTGCTAGGACTGGATGGTGAGAAGGTTGGTGCCCAGCTGGTGGCCTGCAGGGGAGGGGTCTATGGGGAGTCCCGCCCCTGGGCCTCAGCACCCCGTCATCTCTGAATCTCCCGCAGGGAGAGGCGGGTCGCACTGGCGCCCCAGGAGAGAAGGGTCCCAACGGGCTGCCGGTGAGTGTAGGGGCTCTGGCGGGGGCCCCGCGGCGGGTGCTCCCAGAACAGGGCTGCGTCCTGCTCTTGGGGATGCTCTGAGCCCTGGCCTCTGTCCTGCAGGGCCTGCCTGGACGAGCAGGGTCCAAGGGTGAGAAAGGAGAGCTGGTAGGTGGAGTCTTCTTCCTGGGGGAGGGGAGGGAGGCCGGCCCCGGGCCTGGACAGAGGGCTGCGGCCGCCGAACACTCAGGCACCCCCTCCTGTGCAGGGCAAAGCTGGAGAGCTGGGTGAGGCCGGCCCCTTGGGAGAGCCCGGGGTCCCAGTGAGTATCCACAGCCCCCGCCCCACCCCACCCACCCTGAGGGCACAGGCCCTGCTGACACCCCTCTCCCCCTCCCCGTGCAGGGGGACATGGGCGTGCCGGGCGAGCGCGGCGAGGCGGGCCACAGAGGCTCAGCGGTGAGTGGGGGACGAGTGAGGGCGGGGGCATGGCATGCAGCTGCCACCACGTGACCCAGTACCTGTGCGGGCTGGGTGGCATTTGGGACACATCAGGGGGCCGAGCTCGTGAAACCCAGAAGGTGGTGAGGGCCAGGCCGGAGCCGTCCTGCCTTTGAGAGCCCTGTGCGGAGGGCACAGAGCCACAGACCCGCCGGGTGTGCCCCACCAGTGGAGGTGACGGCCCACCAGCCAGTGCCAAGGCCCTGGGCTTCGGGTCCCGGCACCAAGCCTGGCTGATGCAGCAGATGCAGGCCGAGGGCTGGGGGCCAGCTCAGGGTCTGCCCAGCCCCCGGGGGCAGACAGAGGGGCTCACACCTTCCCTCTGACTTTCAGGGGGCGCTCGGTCCGCAAGGCCCTCCTGGGGCCCCTGGTATCCGAGGCTTCCAGGTGGGTGAGGTTTGGGGTCACGGTTTGGGCCCGGTGAGCCCAGGAGGACTAGCTGGGTGGGGGTGGGGGGTCACTGCAGCTCCCCGTGGGTGTGACCAGCGGGCCTTTGTCTGCAGGGCCCGAAGGGCAGCATCGGGGACACTGGCCTGCCAGGCCCCCAGGGCCTCCGAGGCGGCGGGGGCGACCGGGTGAGTGGCTATGCTGGCAGGTGTCCTGAGGACGCAGGGGCGCGGGGCCACCGTGCTTTGGGATTAGCATGAAAGCCATTCCTCTAAACCCCTGTGGGGTCCCTGTTGTCGGTGACAGTGGGGGCACAGCAGGTCCCCGGCTGGCTGGTGGTCACCAGGTCTGTGGGAGCCCTGGGGGTCTTCCTCGGCTGCCCACCCTGTGGCACCATGTGGGCCCCTCAGCTGCATCTGCGAGGCCACACCTGCCTCCAGACATCGAAGGCTCAGGACCCTCCATCGGAGACGCCCCCTCATCCCCGCAGTCCTGGGGGGAGAGCAGGCCCTTCACTGGCCCCCAGGGGGATGTTCCAGGGTCTCCCCTGGGGGCCTCCAAGGGGGCGGAGGCGGAGGTCAGCCAGCAGGTCTAGGCCTCGGCAGTCTTGCCCCCGGCCCCGCGGGCCATTCTCACGCTGCTGTTTCGGCGGGTGGACCATCTGTAGGTTACGTGGAGTGTCCGTCCCCGCAGTTCCTAGCCGTGTCCCTAAGCTCTTCCACTGGGGAGACGATAACCAGGCGCTCTTGACCCTTTGCCGCAGCCCAGGATCGCGGGTGCGAGGGGCCCCACGCTGTTCCTGGTAATAGAAACAAGACCAAACCAGAGACGCCTGTTAAACAGCCAGGCAACGCTGTGGTGGCCCAGAGACGGGCAGTCCCACGGGAGGGTCGAGACAGTGAGGGGACAGGCACACAGGCCCGGCTGTGGGACTCAGCCAGGGGGGGCGCACACACCTCCGGCCCCCTGCCGCCTCTAACACTGAGCCTCCTCTCTGCGCAGGGCCCGGAAGGAGCCACGGGTCCCAAGGGAGACCAGGTGAGCCGCGGGGTGGTCGGGCAGCCCCTCGCTCCCCACGTCCCTCCTCAACTTTTGTCCTTGGCTGTCACTTGCTCCTCGCTGACGGGAGTGCTAGGTCCTGGGTGCTGCCTCTGGGACCCTCTCGGGGAGGGTGTGCCCCCTGCTAACCTGGGACAGGGACAGGGGCAGACCCGGGTTCCGTCTGCTTCTCCAGACAGCCGGGGACCTAGAGCTCTCTGAGCCTGGCTGACGTTCTCCTGGGAAGAGAAGCCTGTTCGTGGGGATGGCCAATGCCAGCCTGGGCCTCGTGCCCCGGGCCCCGCCGAGGCCTGGGGACAGCGTGAACGGTTCCCTTAACCCCGGGATGTTGTTTCAGGGCATCGCCGGTTCCGATGGTCTTCCCGGGGACAAAGGCGAGCCGGTGAGTGTGAGCACGCCGGCCGCACTATTGTGACAAGTGGGCCCAGGCCGGCCAGGTTTGGGGACCTGCCCCATGTGGGGACGGTCCGCCTGCTGGTCCGGGAAGGAGACATGCGAAGCCAGGAGTAGCGTCCTGTTGGTCACGTCACGGGTTCACAGACGACTGACTTTCTCGCATCCCCACCTGGCCACGTGCTTGACTGGCTCCCCGGCACCTGCTTCCCACTGAGTAACAACACGTGTCATGACCACGCTCCACTTCTCTCCGCAGGGACCCCGCGGCCCCGTTGGACCCAAAGGAGAGGTGAGTGATGACAAACCACCAGGCAGCCCACTGGCCCCTCAGGCCACCACCGGGCCACGAGGCCTGCAGCATGTCGCCAACACGCGCTCCCTCCAGAAGCGGGGTGGCAGCGGTGGGGTCGCAGCGGCGGGGTGGCTGCCTGACCCACCTGTTCCTGCTCTCTCCCCCTAGCCTGGCAGTCGAGGGGAACTGGGCCCGAGAGGCATCCAGGGTCCCAACGGCACCAGCGGCGTGGAGGGCGTGCCAGGCCCCCCCGGGCCCGTGGGCTTACAGGGCGTGCAGGGCGTGCCTGGCATCACCGGAAAACCCGGGGTCCCGGTACGGTTCCTTCCTTTCAGAGCGTGAGAGTCGGGGGGAGGGGGTCTCCGCGAGGTATCACCTATGCACTGAGCTGCCCTGCGGTGAATTTCAGGGAAAAGAAGCCAGTGAGCAGCACATCAGGGAGCTGTGTGGGGGCATGATCAGCGGTAAGGGCTCCCATCTCCCACCACCACGTCCGCCCCACGGTCCTCCGTCACGTCTGTGGTCACGTCTGTGCTGCACGAGGGCCATGCACACAGCGTCACATCACACCCAGCACGTGGGGCGTGTCCTGAGCGTCCACTGAGCAGAACAGTTACAAGGGACACAAAATGGTGCCCTTTCAGCTTAGACAGACCAGGAGGCCATGTCTGGCCACTGTGGGGCCACTTCCAAGGAGCACTAAAGCAGCAGCCCCCGCCCCCCGCAGCCTGCGGTCCACCCCGTGGTGTCTGTGCGGCCCCCCGCGCTCAGCGCGAAACCCTCTCCTGATCCTCTTCCGATAACTGCTCGTGCCTTCGTGTCCACAGAACAAATCGCGCAGTTGGCTGCTCACCTGCGGAAGCCGTTAGCGCCGGGAGCCATCGGGCGGCCTGGCCCTGCTGGCCCCCCCGGGCGCCCCGGGCCCCCTGGTTCCATCGGTCACCCTGGCGCTCGGGGGCCCCCTGGCTTCCGCGGCCCCACCGGTGAGCTGGGAGACCCCGGACCCAGAGGTGAGTACGGGCAGCCCCGCCCGCCACAGCCACACGAGAAGCCTCACACATTCCGGTCCCCCAACCCAGAGCTGTCCCCTCTGCAGGGACAAAGGGGTAAGGGAAGCCGAGGGACCTGGCCTGGCCCGAGTCCCCCACACGCTCCTCCTCCTCCTCTGTCCCCACGGCTGCCTCGGGCCCTGCAGCGTCACCTCCTGATCCATCCTGCAGGCCGTACATTTTTAAAACGTGACGTTTTCCTCAGACACCATCAGAACCACATCCGGCGTGCGAGTAAGCCGGCCCCTTTGTGGGAACACAAACGCTGCCATCAGAAAAGGCAAAAACCCAAAAGTTGAAAAAGCCATCCATACAGGACCGGGGAAGTACCTGAGAAAGGAGCTATGGTCCCGGCCACGCCCGCTGTGACCCCGCGCGGCCGCTTGCCATGCAGAGGTTGTGGGGCGCCCGGTGCCCAGTCAGAAACGGGGCCCTCAGCACGTAGGTCCTTCTGGTGCCGGGCCGGCCAGCATGGTGGCCGGCAGCCCCGCCGGGTAACTTCGAGGCCCAAATGAAACATTTAAAGCTCACGGGTCCCACGCGTCCCAACCTGCTGATCACAGCACCTGGTTCTGAAAGAGCTTAGATGTGGGACAATTCAATGCCAGAGGGCAAACACCCCAAGTTCCCCTTCTCGCCCCAGAGGTGACCCTGGTCTGGAACCAAGTGGGTCCGTCAGCCCCAGGCCGGGGGCTCTGCTGTCTGCCCGAGTGTCCCCACGGCGACCAAAGGTCCCCCTTGCCGGGAGCGCGGTTCCAGAACGAGCTGCCGTGTAACTTCACACGCGGTGACACACGCCGTGAGGACCAAGGCCGGCGGGGGCGGGGGCACCGGGACGACACTATTAGGGGACATTTTAAAACCGTGGCATAACTCGTGGGCTCAAACCATGTTGAAAATAGGGACCCGTTCAGCTGGGTAAGAGGCCTTCGTGTTCCTGAACAAAACTGGAACTCCGTGACGGTGACCACTGACACGCCGGCTGTCCCACGGCTGGGTCCCCATGCGAGCTGTGTGGACCAGGCTCTGCAGGTCACAGCAGCACGGGCCGGGTCTGAACACGCGCTCCGTCTCATCCCTGACAGGAAACCCGGGGGACAGAGGAGACAAGGGCGCGGTCGGTGTGGGTCTGGACGGGCCTGACGGAGACCAGGGCCTGCAAGGTGCGCGGCCACTGCCGTTACCGCTTTTCTTTCTTGGCACCTTTTCCAAACCTGCAGCTTTAACTGGCGCAGCGTGGGGCCAGCGCGTCCCACTGCCTGGCAAAGCCTCAGAGGCCAGGCTCGCGCAGGCCTTTAGCCAATGCTGTCCCGCATTGGTGAAGCGCTCGGTTACCTTCTGTTTAACTAAATTCCAGCAGGATTTTCTCTTAACTGACCCACAACTATCCTGCATGTTTAATTTCAACGTCAGATGTAAGCGCCGTCCCCAGCGAAGGCCAGCCCCGCTGCGTACCCGCCCCAGCCTCTAGGGGACCGTTGAGGGTCACTGTCATCTGCCCTGCGTCCTGGGCGTCCACACCACGGGGGATGGGGCCTCGCCCCGCCTTCACACCCCAATCTCCTCCCCTGGCCCCGAAGGCGCACAGTTGCCCACCCAGGTGGGGGTGGCCTCATTGGCCCCCCGCCCCATCCGTCCCTCCCTCACCCCCACTGCTCACGCATGCATTTCCCCCCTCAAGTCTCAGCCGCCTTCCTGGGGACGAGCCCCAGCCCCTGCAGCCCCCTCGCCCGCTCTCTCAGCCTCCTCCAGGGTCAGACAAGCCAGGAACACAGAAGGGCGGGGGGGCTCGCGGGCCCACGGCCAGCCGTCACTGCGTCCACACTCACCTCCCTCATCTGTCTCAAGGACCGCAAGGCGTGCCTGGCGTTGGCAAAGATGGCCAAGACGGGGCCCACGGCGAGCCCGGGCCGCCCGGAGACGCGGGCCTTCCCGGAGCTGTTGGCGCGCAGGGGACCCCCGGCATCTGTGACACCGCGGCCTGCCAAGGAGCAGTGATGGGCGGGGGCGGGGAGAAGTCGGGTCCCAGAAGCTCCTAAGACACAACCCAGGCAGCAAGTGACGCTGGCTGAAGTGCTGGGCTCTGCAGCGCCCGTTGCTAAGGCCACGCCACGTCCACAGCCTTGCTGGCCTGCCCCCTCCCCCTGCGTCCTCAGTGGCAGCACCTGGTCACCTGTCCCCGCGCGTCCTCCACCAGCTGCTGAGAAGGTGGTCTCCTCGTGGGTTCCCAGCGGCCCATCTGGCAGTGACCGCGAACCTCGGAAATGGGCGCCGCGCGGGAACACCGGGCCGGCCAGGGGGCACACACAACTGGTACACGTCCCCGAGAGAAAACCGCAACCTGTTTACATGGCGTTTGTGTAAAAAGCAGTGACAACCCCAACAAAATGATCGATGAAGCCCTCAGATCCGTGACTGCCCACAGGGCCCAGCGCCCCCCGCACCAAGGTCTAGTCTGGCCCCCGGTTTCTGTACAAACTTGAAACTGTCTGAGCAACAGTATTTATTGACGGTGACTTTGCATTGCACTAAACCTGTTGGTGTTCTCTGTTGTAATAAATAAAGCCACTCGTTTGAAAACCTCGGTTCCAAACACTACAGTTTATTACACGGAGGTAACGGCTCGCAGCCCACCCGACAGCGCTGCGGCCGCGGCGGCGAGAGGAGCCTCGGAGGGTGTGGCCGGGGCCCTTCCAGCCGGGACACCCGAGCGGACCGCAGTCACAACGGTCTGTGCGACCGGAAGTCACGGGGGGAGGCGATAAACAAATGAAATAAATTCCCGAACTACTTCTAGTGAAGAACAGTTTGACTTGCTTCAATTGCTACGGGGGCGTGTTTAAATGTAAGTAAAATAAGTAAAAAGCAGTGTACCTTAGAAGACCACAGAAATTACGAAGGATGTTAATTTTTTTAAGTTATGTCCAGAAAACATGACGGAATCAGGTAATTGGAAAAGTACTTCCTAATTGTCAGGTGGCTTCCTCCCCTGCGGTCTAAGAGGACGTTAATGGACAAATACCGTTTGAGATAAATATTTTTACAAAACGTGCTTTCAGAGTCCCCATGGAGTCCCATGGGAGCCGTGTCCCTAGAGAGTTGGCGCTGGGCGCGAGCCCCAGGGCGTGGACATGCGGGTGGGCCGGGAGGGCCATGTGCTTCCCAGGAGCCAGCGCCTCCTCCGTCACTTCATCTCCATGGTGGGGCTGCTCTGTAGACTCTCCTGCGTGGGACCCGTCACCAGGGAGTCTGGTCTGGTCAACTTCAGCCTCCTGCCAGTTTTACCGCAAAACACACTCTCAAATTCCTAAAGACGAGAAAGGACGGTCAGCACACACCAGCTCCGACCCCAGAACCACTGCCTTCAGAACTAGGAGGCGGAATAAGAGCGGAACCGCTTCCAAATGCAGTTACGTCGGGGCGCCACCCGCAAGCTCATGCCACATCTCGTGGGGGGGCCTATGTGGTGAAAACAGGCCTTCAAACATTTTTCTCATGTAGTTACAGCGACATACATTTTTATTTATTTTCCAACAGCTTCTCAAAATTCCTGACAAGACTGTAAAGCCATCTTACATTTTATTGATACATATTTTTTTGTTTTTAGAGAAAGAGAAACATTGGTTATTCTACTTCTTATACACTCACTGATTCTTGCATGAGCCCTGACTGGGGATCAAACCCACAACCTTGGCATATTGGGATGACATTCTAACCAACTGAGCTACCTGGCCACGGCAGAATTTAGCTTTTAAAATAACTAAATAAAAGTCAGAAACAAAACAGCCATCTCTCAGAAGAAAGTCCGTGGAGTTTCCCACGCCATCTTCACACAGGAGGCTAGCCCCGGGCACCATCTTTATTTCCAGTATTTTGCCAGAGGGGGTTAAGCTGCAGCTGCATCTGGCCTCTCGGGTCCCAGGGACCAAGTCGCTGGGAGCTGGGGTGACTGTGACACTGTGAGACGGGACCTGCCCAACCCTCCTCAGCTGAGCTGATGGTCGGCTAGTCGTCCCCATTCAACTCTCTCCCTTAGCATCTGTGTTCGACAAAACACAGTGGAAAGCTGAGTTTTCAGGGATTTTCATAATCTGTCAAAACGCCTCCCAACACCTCGGCACAGCGTCTGGGAGCAGCGACGTTCCCGTGAGGTCCTAGCGCACGTGGGTGCCCAGGGCACACACCGTGCTTCGTGGTGAGACAGGCGGCCCCATGACGCACGGCGGGAAACGAGACTGGGGGCTCCGACGAGGCAGAGGGGGCGGCGGCGAGATGAAGGGCTCAGGCCGCTGCGAGGGCACTCGAGTGGACGTGGCAGCCACGCGCAGCGGACAGACTGCGGCCCTGACGCAGCTCTGAGCTGTGAGGCAAACACAGGGCGAGTGCGAGCGGATGATGGATCCGACTCCCAGAGGGGACAGGTTTGAGCCACAATCCACGGCCTTGACCTAAGGGACAGCAGCCAATAAAGAACGCAGTTCTCTGCACGAACACGGAACTGCACAAAACTGGCCACAGAAGAGGCCTCAACAAACTTCAAAAACGGCTTTTTCACACGGACCATCCTCACCCATCACGTTGTGGGAAAGAAGTCCCTCAGCTGGGGACAATGAAAAGCCGCCTCCAGGGGACGAGGTCACCTGGGAGGGCAGAGCGATTGGAGACGGGAAGCCTCAGAGGCAGACGGGGTCTTCCAAGGAGCCTGGAGGCAGCAGCAAGCCTTAGGCTCCCTGCCCAGGACACAAGAAGGGGACAGTAAATGACGTGAGCTTGCAACTCAAGACGCCACAGAAATTAACAACAAAGAGGAAAAAAAGGGAAAAGTTTAAAAATTAACCTAAAACCAAATCAGGATAGAAAACACACTCCTGCTGACTCCCTTGTCCCCAGTCCAGCGGGCCAGAGCAGGGGCAGAGCCGGGGCACTCGGGAGCAGGGACAGGCGCGCGGGACGACACGGGAGAGCGAGGGAGGGACACACTCGTCAGGACAAAGCTGCGAAGTGGCTGCGAGGGTCTCCACACAGTGTGCCCACCCACCAAGCCAGGGTCCCGTGGAGGGGGCGTGTGCGCCCACTGACCATGGGGACCGGTGGCCCCTGTGCGTGCCCGGTGAGACCCTGGCCGCCGAGCTCCTGGAGGTGGGCAAATGGGGGGCACCCGCACAGAAGGGAGGAGAAGGCACCTGAGGAGGAGCGCCAGGGGGCGCTGGCCTGGAGGTCAAGGTCAGCGGAGTCCCCTGTGACCCACGGTGGGTGCACAGGCGCGGGCGTCAGAGGCTGCTGGGCAAGGGGGCAGAAGGGGGGCAGGCACTGCCCCAGGGGTGTCAGGAGCAAGCAGGTGGGCAGGTGCTGGCAGGGGCCCTGGCCCCGTCCTCGCAGGAGTGACTACGGGATAAGTGACAGCTCCTCCGAGCCTCAGCCACCAGGCAGGTGCTGAGGAGTGGGCATCTGGGAGAGCACCCTGTGCCCCACATCAGGTGGAACTGGAGGGAGGGGGGCCTCAGAAACCTGCTGTCACCCCACAACAGCTCAGTGTGCCCAGGGCCCTGGAAGGGACCCTGGGGGGGAGGGAAGGACACTCCTGGGACCACAGGCCACATGTGAATGCTGCCGCCAAGCACGGTAACACTGTCGGCATCAGACGTCCTGTCTCGGACTCGCGTTCTAGTTAAAACACGCAGAGGCGGAGGCGCCCAGTGGTGTTGCGCCTGCCACTCGCTAGCAAATGTTCAGGAAAAGACACCACGCAGGACGGGGCCAACGGGGCAAAACCTCGGCGCCCAGTGGCTCTGGGTGAGGCCGGAGGGCGCACGAGGAGCTCCTCGTCCCAGTCTTGTATTAACATTGAAGGTTGAAATGACATCAAATGTAAAAACCCATAAATAAGTAGAGTCATCTAAATGCCGAACTGCTCAGACACCTGTCCTGACGCTGCCAAACCTCAACGCTCTAACCACCACTCGGGGGACGGGGACGGGGGACGGGGACGGGGGAGGGGCAGTTAGAGGCTGAGCAACACAATCATACAAAACCCACAGCTGCATGCTTGTTTAGGAAAATCTGCAGCTCTAAGTCATTTCAAAAGCATTTTGGGGCCCTGGTCAGTGTGGCTCGTTTAACTGGACGTTGTCCTGCAAACTGAAAGGTCTCAGGTTTGATTCCCAATCAGGGCACATGACTGGGTTGCAGGTTTGGTCCCTGGTCTGAAAAAAGGCAACCAATCGATGTTTTTCTCCTGCTCTTTCTCCCTCCCTTCCCCTCTCCCTAAAAATAATAAAATCTTTATTTGATAAGATTTTAAAAAATCACGCTGATATGACAGCTGTCACAAAACAAAATGGTTTCAAATGAAGTTAAAGACAACTCAATGCTGCTAGGGCCGTCGTACAGAACAAAACCAAACGACCTTTTTGGCCAACCCATTATGACCAAGCAGAAGCCTGGTGAGAGCAGGAAAGGTCTGTGGACTAAAATAACCCAGGATGATCACTTCTGTCTCACCTACTGTATTCGGAGAACAAGGGTATTCGTGCAAGAAGAGGGGGACGTGACCAGCAAGGAGCGGAGCCCGTGAGTGTTCCAGCCCTTTACTTCCTAAGCCCCCAAAGGGCTGCCGTCACCGCAGCGCACCTCTCGACGGGTCCTGGGATCCAACGCAGAAAGAACGTACAAGGTCAATGTTTCAGAAACACCCAGGAAGGGTAATACCCACAGGTTACTCCCCTATTTAGCCTTAGCGTGCATACATTGTACACGCGGGAACAAGGTTTGAGGGTATGCCTTCAGCACACCTGGATGAATCCTAGCAGTACTTTCCCAGTAGTTACAGAGCCAAACACAAACCCGTTTAGAAAACGCACAAGCTGTTTTATTAACGTGACCCAGCGGTCCACCTCTAACGCACAGCGTTGGAGTAACTCACCGCCCAATACGCAGCAACCCCGCTGGAGCAGACGCGAGGCACGTGCTGCCTGAAAACCCGCGAGACAGCGACCACTGGGGAGGTGATGAACGCGAAGCGCCGGTGACACAGGCAAGGGAACACGGCCGGGCCCACAGCCCGTCCAGCCTCAGCCCAGCCCTCGGGGCTCACCGCAGCCTGCACAGGGAGCACGAGCTCCCGTCACCGAAGCCTCACCACCAGCCTCCCTGACCGCCCGCTCTGCGGCCAGCACCCAAGCCGTGGTCCCTGAGCCGAGGACCCAGCAGAGCCCTCCGCTGTCTCCTCTGAGCCACGGAAGGGACAGACAGGGCCCTCACCGAGCACTTGGTGCAACAGGGGCCAAGCCCGCTCGCTCGCTGGCCACACGAAGGAACCGAGGTGCTCGGGCCCAGGCCCCCAAGTTGTCCACAGTCATGCAGCCCACGCAAGTCTCTCTCTTCTCTGCCTTCTGAAGTCTAGGTATTTGTTTGACATCTATCTGCCTTTGGGAGGGGGGCTGTTCTTGCTTCATCCCTTTGGGTTTTCTGAGGGCAAAGGCCAGATCACCTCTCCAGGTCTCTGAACCCCTCCTCGCCCAGCACCACCCACTGCACAGCAGGCGCTCCAAGTGTCACGTCCGTCGCCAAGCGACCAAGCTCAGGCTCTGGTCACCACGTCCAGCAATGACAGGTCATGTATCAGTGAGCAGGGCTCTGCGCACACCGGACTCTGTGACAGCAGATGCCAGGACACGAAGGGCAGCGTGGGACCCCCAGGAAGAAGGGACACGAAGGACACCGACGAGCTGACCTCCTGCTGAGAGGTGACCTGGCCGAGAACTCACCTTCTTCAGGGAGTCTCCGTGCCGCTCCTGAATGTACTTCAGGAACGCGGTGGTCCACTGCAGGGTGGTGGCCTTGTCTGTCTCGGCGTTGCAGAACGGGACCAAGAGGTTCAACTCGTCACAGCAAATGCGGATTCTGCGCCTACAGCAAAGCCCCAAGTGATCAGAGAGACACGGGAGCAAAGTGCGGAGCAAAGCCGGCGTCTGTGTCCCTGGGAGGGTCGGCGCTCGGGGCTGGCACACGTGCTGGGCAGAGCCCACGCCCTCTGGGGACCTAGTGCCCACGACTGTCCTCGGCGGGGGATCCTTCCCTGGAGGCCTCGCCTGCCTTGGGCGCCCCCGCAGGGCATTTCCCTATTTACTCCTCAGGGGCCAGGTTCATGTGTCTAGACCGGGATGGAGCCAAACACCTGAAACGGGAGAGAAGTGTCGTGTGGGGTTTTTCTGGGCAGGCCGTTCTCTCGCTCAAGCTCATCGCCTGACCCGTGCGGGCCTGGGGCGCGGACCCCCAGCTTCGCCTCTGCAGGGGACCTGGCTCGGAGAGGACCACAGACGCCAGCTGGTTACTATCCAGAAACCCAGGCAACTGCAGAGACGTTTAAATCACAGCTGGAGTCACGATGAGGCCACTTGTAACGTCCATCCACACGTGTAGGCTGAGCCGACACCAAGCTCAGATGACATGGCCCTGCCGCTCACGCCCCGCCGAGCACGCAGGGCTCCCACGGATAGCAGCCTGCACGCGCGCAACGCTCGCCACGCAGCTCGCTCAGTTCTCGTCTCCGTCTGCACGGTGGACACTCTACTCGACAGACAGAAACTCAAGACGAGGTGGAAAGACTCTGCGGTTTGTTAAACCAGGAAACAGCGGAGCTGAGAATAGGAACTTTCCCTGTGAGCATGTAAGGGCTGGCACACAGTAGGTGTTCAGTAACTGTTCAGAAGTCAGCGTTAGCAGGAGAAACGCCCTGTCACCCGGCGAGTGCACAGGAGCATGTGTGCGTCACACTGGAGGTGTCTGGCTGGTGGGCTGGCTTTACTGCATCCCTTTAGGAAGAGAGAGCCGGCCTCAGCTCAGCCCTGCGGCTTCCGAGTGCTGGCCCAGCCCAGGCTGCCCTGCCTTAGCCACAGTGGAAACCGGCACACGTGCTCAGTGTGTGACGAGGTTAATCAATTCTGTGTAAAAGCCCAGAATTCCATGCAAGAGAGAAAAATCAACCACCCTGAGATTGTACGCAGAATTGGGCAAATAAAACCTACAGATAAAATGACTTACATGTAAGTTTCAACCTTCTCCATCTCCAACATTCTTAAAAGAACCAGGACAAACCAGTGACAGAGCTTAGCCGGGCAGGGCTGGCAGGCTGGCCTGCCCGTCGGGAAGACCTGCCCATGAGGCTGGCCTGGGCATCTGGGAACGTAGATTGGGAGTCAAGAGGGAGAGCCCCGTGCCTAAGCAATCTGTACAAACCCTGCGCTTTGTGTGGAACACAGGCTTTCCTTCTGGGTCCGGCCCCAGCTGCATGCTGGGCAGGTGCGCCCTCAGGACCGACCCCGACACCGCCTCGGCCCCGGGCCGGCTGGCAGCAGCGGCCGTGTCGCTCGGGGCTGGGAGGGAAGAGCTACAAGTGGCTCCCTGGGTGGGGTCCTTGGGAGCTCCCGCCTGGGCCCCCGGCCTCCTCCGCTCGCACCTTTGCCAACTTTGCCCCATCTTTTCTCTGTAACGAATCAAAGCCAGGAGTCCTCTTACTCCATCAGGAGGGTGTGGGTGCTGAGGACCCCGATCCACCCAGCAGAGCCGAGCCCGCGTTTCCGTGTGCTGACGCTTCGGCCAGCACTTCCTCCCCTTGCACGTGGACACGGCTCTCTCGTCTGTACAGCAGGGTGGCCACGGTCACCAGCGCGCATCAAAGGTAAGAGTCCCGCACACGCGCCTCACCTTCTGTCCCGCTCCATGCGGTTGTGCCTCTCCCTGCGCTGCGACCTCCCGCCGGCGGCGCTCTGGCCCTGCTCCCCCGGGTGGGGCTGCAAGGACTCCGTGGACGGCCAGGAGCCCGGGGCCACAGCAGCGCCCTCGCCCACGTTCTGAATCTCTCCCAGGGCCCGTCGCTCCACGCTAGTGTCCAGCTGACGGATCCTACTCCGATTCCTCTTAGTCATGGCTTGTTTGCACAGCGCTTCTTCTTTGCAAAAGAAAAAACAGGTACTTTAATTGTTTATTTTTCTCAATTGAGCTCCACGAATGCTGACTACACTGCCGGCATCTTCAATCCAAGACACAAACCTGAGTGACTAAGGACCACAGAGACCCGAAGAGCAGGAGCTGGGCACGGCGGCCCGAAGCTCGAAGCTCCCAGTTCCAAACACCAAATTGGGCATAGACCCCAACCCAGCGTTAGCAGTATAACCTGATCAAAGCCCCCCACCTCCCCCCATTGATCAACCGGCGGTAACTGTCATCTATGAACAGAAAAACCAAAAAGTTGTGTGATTTTTCTAACACTCAGATGGGGAAACAAAACCTGGAATTACTCTCACATGACGACAAATACTCTCCCTGCAATTCTCAGAAGAGGACACAGCTAAGTGGCTCAGGATTCAGGACACATCGCCTGACAAGCGAGGCTCCCCACGAGAGGAGGAACCCGCGCTCTGGCGACGGAAACACATCAGCGTCCCAGCAAACCCAGAGCAGCAGACGTCTAACCGCTGCGCGCAAGGCCACACGACCTGAGAAGCCACCCAGAGCCACATCCCAGAGAATCACTCAGCACAGCTCTGAACGTCAGGTTTGCAAGGGGGACAGATGGACTCACAGGCTTTCGCAACCCTGCTCTCCTTAAGCAGCCCCGTCAGCACAGGGACTATTTAATGGTAACCTTCCTGCCTGACGAATGTCAGCATGCATTTCTGCAGAAGATGTCCCAAAAATAAGGACAAAAAAGAACCAGTGCCCTGGGAGAAAGCAGCCCTCCACCCCACGCTGAGTTCCTCAGCTCTCGGAAGAGCTCAGTGTAAGCATGTCAGCTCGGGGGGAGCGTGGCAATAATTTGTTTCCAGGGAGAAAGGGGCTGAGAGTGACCGTGCCTTTATTTCTAAAACTTTCTGCATCACCCTGTGGCCTCTCGCTCCCAACAGAGGCCTCGGTCCACCTGCAGGCCGTCTCCTAAAGCTTCCGGCAGATTTCAGGTGCCCCCCCCCCCCCACACCGAGTATACAAATAAGGGGAAAGGAAAAGACCTACATGCTTTGACGACTTGCAGGTAAGTGAAAATTCACCTAAGCCTCCTGTTTCTGCGTTAGGGTGTTGACTGCTAAGAAAAGGCAGCCCCGACTCAACGCCTCCACACCAAGTGCGCCTATCACATTTGCAACTCAGGATCAAGGTGGCGGGGAGCAGGGCTGGGAGGAGCACTGAGACCACAGGCACTGCCAAGGCCATTCCTGGTCATGGCCCCCACCCGCCCCCGCCCCAGGCCACAGGACAGGGGGGCAAAGGCCAGGTGGCCGCAGAAGAGCCGGCTCCATCCACTTGGTGGCTTACCTCCCACTTTAATCCAAACCTGCTCAGGCAAAGCTTTGTTCCTACTCCCTAGAGCCTGCTTGGTGGATTCCATTTCTTGCTGATAGCAGAAAGAAAACGCTCTGGGCAACCCGATGTCCTGGTGCTTAGCAGCCTCCAGCATGGAACAGGAGTTACTAGAAGTCTGGAAAAGACAGAGCGACGGAACTGGATCACAGTGTCCCGTCTCCTTCGGGCACAAGCACAAGGCAGGGCAGCGCAAGCGCCGTCAGAGCTGGCAGCACGCCGCGGGCAGAGCTCAGGGGGCTGAGGCCTCCTAAACGTCCCCAAACCCCAAGGTCCAGGAAAGCGGCACCCCCGTCCTGTGCGCACCTGGGTCTGCGGGAGCCCGGCCGCCCCGCCCGAGGAGCAGGCGCTGGCCGTGAACAGCGGGTAGGTGAGCTGCAGCGCAGTGGCCGCGGTGGCCGCCTTATTCTTCGCTAACGCCGTGCTTTTGGTCTGTTGCTGAGGAAGAGGAACGTTCACTAACTCCGACGGATGCCGAATAAGAGTCACCAAACTGCCAAGACAGAGAGAAGCCACAAAGGCGTGAGGACGGGGCAGGGAGGCCGCCCCACCATCGTCCGTCCCGCCCGGGCGAGCCACGTCCCGAACCCTCCGTCCGGCACCTGCCGGGCAGCGGGGACCGGCTCCCACCGCGCCCCGCCACCTCCCGGGGGCCAGGGCCTGCGCCACGGCTCTGCACGCCCCGCCCCGGCCTCCAGGCCCCGGCTCTGCATGCAATGGGGGGTGGGGGGCTGCAGGGCGGGGATGGGTGGAAGTGGGGGCCACGGAAGCGGCCGTGCTGGGGACGCCACACGCCCCCCCCGGCGCCTCACCAGGCCTCCCACCCCCGGGCCCCGCGGGGCCAGCCCCCCGCCCCGGCCCGGGCACCCACTTGTTGAGCGACACGCCGGGCTCGGGGGGCTCGGCGCCGCGCGGGGCGGGCGGGGGCTCGGCGGGGATGCTGTTGAAGCGGTCCTCCAGGCGGACCCGCACGGCCGACTTGGCCCGCGCCTCGGGGGCGCCCTCCGCGGCCGACGCGTTCTCCTTGCCGGCGCCGTCGGGCGCCTTAGGCCGCGCTGCGCCCGGGCCCGGGCCGTCGGCGCCCGGCGTCTTCTCGGCGGCGGGGGGCGCGCCCGCCTCGCTCAGCAGCATCATGCGCAGCTCCTGGAAGTCGATGTGGCCCAGGCACGGGTTGGCGCCCGCGAAGCCGCCGTCGGCCAGCGCGGGCGGGCACAGCAGCGGGTACACGGGCGCCGCGCCGCCGCCGCTCCCCGGCGCCGCCCCCGCGCCCCCCGCCGCCGCCGCCGCCGCGCCCCCCGCCGGCGCGCCGCCCGCCGCCAGGAAGGCGGGGTTGAGGCGCGTCTCGAGCTCGCCGTCGGCCGCCGCCGCCTCCATGTGCGAGTAGAGGATGTGCTGCAGCTGCGTGTACTCCACCTCCGTCATCTCCACCAGGCTCAGGTCGGTGGTCGTGAAGCTCAGCCCCGCCTCGCCCAGGGCCGCGTCCGCGCCCTCGGAGCCCGCCGGCCCGCCCGCCTGCGCCTGCGGCGCCTCCCGCGGCCCGGGGCCCGACATGCCGGCGCCAACGGCGGGGGGGCGCGCGCGGCGGGCGGGCCCACGACGGAGCCGCTCGGGCGGACGGCGCGACGGAAACCGCCGGGCCAGCGCGCCTGCGCGGCCCCGCCCCCAACGGCAGCCCCGCCCCACTGCGCGCCCCCGGCCCGCGGGCCCCGCCCCCCAACCGCCCTCCGCCCCGCCCCTCGCCGGCGGCGCCCGGGCCTGGACTGCGCGCGCACGCGGGGGTGAAGGGCGGGGTCGCCGGAGCGCCCGGGGCCGCAGGGCGCGGGGCGGGACCCAGGCTGGCGGGGAGCCGGGCAGCCCCCGCTGGGTCCGGGAGCCACGGGGCCGTGCGCGGCGCCCGCCGCCTCCGTGCGCCCCAACAGTAGGCAGGGAAACGGCGCCCCTAGTCCAGCTGTGCGGGTGCGAAGTCCGAGAACGGCACGCAGCCGGCGGTCCCCGGCCCCCCGCGGGGCGCGCCGCCACGCCCTCCACGGATGCTGGCGCCGAGCCGAGCTCTGGGCGGCGTTTCTGCGGTGCCGCCCCGTCCGCGCTGCTCGGCCACGCGAGGGGTGCGGTTCAGGGGCTGCGCGGTCTGCCCGCGAGAGAAGCCGGCGCCCGTGAGCGCTGGCTCGCCGAGCCCCCGGCCCCGCGCCCGGCCCCGGACAGGCGCTGCGCTCCTCTCCGCCCCTGAGGTTTGTCTGTGCCCGCGTCTCATGCCCTCCGTGGGGAACGTCACGCCCCGCGCGCCCTTTGAAACAATGACTTCTGTGGGCTCGGAATAATCCCCGTACCCCCCTCGCCGGCGTGGTCGGCTTCTGTCCGGGAGCCGGGGTTGCAGGGCTCCGGGCGGGCTCTGCGGCCCGCTCGTGTCCTTTGCAGTCACTTCCCTTCGAACAAATGCAAGATCGTTGTACGTAGTGTGTGATTTTGTAACTTGCTTTTCTTTATTTGCACTCAGTAGAGAAATGAAGGGCTGCCCGCTTGATAAGAGAGATCGGGGCAGCTGATTAATCGTTTAGGAAAAACTAACTTAGAGCCCTTTTTCACACCCAACGTAAAAATTAGTTTCAGTTGATTGAAATACCTAATTTAAAGAGCAAAATTATAAAACCACTCGGTACATAGAACGACATGGATTGGAAGCGTGGCCTCAGTATAGACCATGACACCCACAGAACGGCCCAGAGATCATGTCGCAAAGAAGGTGCTAAGCCAGCAGGCCCCGGGGGCTGGGGGTGTGGGGGGGCACCGTTTTCCTGAAATGCCCCCCGCCACTGACGCACTTGCTGCTCACCAGGGACCCCACTTAGAATAGCAAAATCAGAGTACGATGATATTTACAATGTTCAAAAGAGACAATAAAATCAAGATGATATCCAATTTGGCTTTTCCTTAAGCAGAAGCAGAGGCCATGTGCACCCACACTGTGTCTTGCTTCTTGTTCCAGGCGGAGTTCTCGCAGACAGCGGCATTGAGGCCTCTTGTATTCGGACACCAGACGAGAGGTGGTCTGGCTTTGCTGGGCTTGCCGTGTGAATGAATGATACGTGACGGGAACACCCAACAGGCTTTCCAGACCCCGAGACGGCTTCTGGTGGGTTCTGCCGAAACTCTCACCGATGAGGTCAGCAAGCCCAGGTGAGCAGGTTGGGGGTGGCAGAGATCCCATCATGCGGCTCCTTTGCACATAAATATCAGTTCCAGGCCCCAGATGTGCTAGAAAAAGAAAAGGTGAACAGCTTCCGTGGACCAAGGCCAAGTGGAAGGAAGGAAGCGGCTTTCCAAGGTGAAGGGCAGCAGTGCCAGGACATGCCCGGGGGAGGACCCACGCCCCCTTGGGTCACTTCAGGGCTCTGGACCACCCAGCAAACACAAGCACACTGTCCCTGTGAACTGTGAACCACCGTGGTGAGGGTGAGTGTCACGGAGATGCGCAGCCTGTCCAGAAAGTATCCATCCATGCCCTGTGAAAAATGGAGACATTCATGGAAGAAGAGACAAGAAACATGGTACACAGGACAATGACTGCCTCGGTCCCCTTTAAAGTGGGCACCCTGGGACCTCACACAGGTCTCCTAATTGCTCTCATCTGCCCCATCGTATTTTCCTGAATTTCATCAATGGTCTGAAATCTCTTCCCTTTTTAAAAGGGATTTTAATTTTGGGAAAGGCCGGAAGTTTCAGGGTGCCAGATCTGGGCTGTAATGGGGGCTGAGTCACCTGGGTGATCTGACATTTTGCCAAAAAACTTTGCACACGATATGATGCCTGAGTGGGCACATTGTCATGATGAAGCTGCCAATCACCAGTTGCCCATAGCTGTGGTCTTCTGAGTCATCCAAATAGTTTCCACGGAGAGATGTTCCAGCTTAACACAAAATCTGATGCAGATTTGTCGCTCTACTCGCTTAGTCGTTTTGAATGTAACAACCACACAGTACACATACTCACTCAATGGTGTCTACCACCCCCACCGACTAGTACAGTGCAGTCGTCATTGTTCACACACGCACATTCCAGTCCACTCTCCTTGGCTGCCAGGCTACATCAGTGTCACACAATCTGTTTTTGTTACATTAACAATGGCTGGACAGACCTCATATCTGCTTTCTGGGGAACCGCACGACCCCAGATCAAGACCAGATACAGACATTAAAGGCAAGTAAAGCTCCAGAGCCACATCCCCCATGAACAAGTACGCAAACATTGTTAACAAAATCTTATCCAACTGAACCTGACAAGATGAACAGAAAAGAATGGCGTGTTGTCCCTCGCCTGGCAGCTCCGTTGCTTAGAGTGTCGTCCCAGTACACCAAGGTTGCAGGACTAATCCCCAGTCCGGGCGCGTACAGGAAACCACCAATGAGCACAAATGAGTGGGACAACAAACGGATGTTTCTCTCTCTGTCCCTTACTCTCTCTCAAATCAATACGTTTAAAAAATTTCTTAAAGATGACATGTGTCCACGTGGCGTTTCTAGCACTGGGGCAAGTTTTGTGTACGTTTCAGTCAGCCAATAGAAATGACCCCATGAACAGACCAAAAAGAACAGCCATACAATTACCTCAAAAATGCAAAACAAACGAGCAAACAAACAAAAAAAATGTGTATGGACAAACTGACACCCCTCCCTGATAGAAACTTTGGCAGCCAAGGGCGCAGGGAAATACGAGGGACAGCTAATGCTGTCATATTTAGTGGTAACAACCAGATGTCCCTCAGGCGAGGGGAAAAGCCACGCTGCCCACCATCACCGCACCTGCCCAGCGTTGCCCCGAGGGGCCACTCGCCGCCACCCAGCGGGGGAGAGGCAGGCTTTCAGGTGCAGGAGAGGCGCACACCTGCCTTTACCTGAGAACCGCACGCCCACCTGTGCAGGGAATCCAACGGGGCCTATGAGAAGCTGGCACGTGAGCTGGGCAAGGTGGCAGGATACAAGGGCAATATGCCAATGTCCCCTCGGCTCCTACATGCCCGCGATCCACGTGTGTGTGCAGAAATTAAAATACAACACTTGCAATCACTCAAAAACATGCTTGGGTGTGAATTTAACAGGATTTTAACAGGTTCAGGACCCATGTGCTGGATGTCACACCAAGTAGCTTCACTGCCCTGAGGTCCTCTGTGCTCCCCCATTTGTGCCCCCAAGCCTGGCAGCCACTGGTCTTTCACTGTCCCCACAGTGTCGCCTTCTCCAGAACGTCACCGAGCTGGAAGCACAGTGAGTGGCCTTCAGGCTCCTCCACGTCTCTTCAGACGCCATCGCTCTTTTCAGCTCGGAGTCGTAGCCCGCTGTCCGGTCGGGCCCAGGTGAGTGACCCGCCCACCTGCCGAGGGGCGTCTGTGGCTTCCGGTGCTGCCAGTTATGAGCAAAGCCGCTGGGAACGTCCGCGTGCAGGTGTCTGTGTGGACGCAGCTCTCAGCTCCTTTGGTGAATACCGGGGGGCGTGGTGCTGGGCCGTGGGGGTCTGTTCAGTTCTGTAAGAAGCCGCCCAGCTGCCTTCCAAAGTGGCTGCAGCATCTGCATGCCCGCCCGCGGGGACCGAGCGTCCCGCGGCTCCACGTCCCCCAGCGCTTGGTGGTGTCCGCCTCTGGGTTCTGGCCGTGCTGACGGGGGTGCGGTGGCCTTCTGTAGACCCAGCTGCGTGCCAGCGGCAAGGTGCCACACTGTGCAGGGCCGGGCGGTGTCTTCAGGCTGCAGCCAGCATATGGCACTCTGGCTCCAAAGCCAGATTCAGGGAGCTGGGAAACGAGGAGGGGGCTTCAGGGTGGCCCTGTCACTGTCACCTCTGCTGACCCACTAGCAAAATCTGTGCTTTCTGTGCCTGCAAGTTTGGGTCGCAGGGGGCTCAGTCTGAGGGGAGTGGCACTTCCTTAATGGCAAAGACGAGGGACACTGCCCGCGTGGGGATGGGCCTGACTGGGGAGCAGTTCTGGTTGCAGAGAACCATGGCTCTGAGTCCCTGGCAGCCTGGGATCACCGTCGGTGGAGAATGACAATGATGTGATTCAGGCAGGACCCCTGACGGCGCCAACCCAGCAGGGACGCAGGAAGGCAGGCAGGGGTCCCCGCCAGGCTCCAGGACCGGAGCAGGGAGTGCAGACTGGGAAGGGGGGTGGGGTCATTGTCAACACGCACAGTGGCTACAGGACCAGCTGCAGAAACGGCCTGTCCCAGCCGCAAGGGCCGCTTCCACTTCGACGTGAACGTGCCTGTTTACTAAGAAGCTACGGTGGCTTCCTTTGCGTCATCTAAGGTGAGACGTGGCAAGAGCAGCTGGCCCTACTCCCCGTTTGCAGGACAGACAGAGGAGCGTCTCCGGAGATGGCTGCGGCAGAGGACCGCCTCCTGACCGCTGCGGGGTTTCTGGATGGTGTCACGAGGTGGGGACGTGACTTTGTGACTGTCTTTGTTTGGAAGTCATGGCTGAAAGGGCACTGGAGCCAGGTGGCTGGACAGGCTGGGTCACTGTTCCCAGAATCCTGCGTGCACACCCAGACCTTCTGCCTGATGTCTGGAGGCCAGGACAGCACAGAAGGTCACGCCCGCAGTGACTCACCTGGGTGGACTGGTCACTCAGCCCTGGACCCTGGGCCAGGTGCGTGTCTGCCCTCCCAACATCAAGCCAGCTTCTTGGTGAGGACGCAGGGCCTTCGAGGTTGGACGGAGCTTTGGCCTCATCTCACGTGCCCGTGGCAGGCCCGTGAGGCTGGCGGCTTTGGTGGGTGCCGCCCCCTCTCCCTGTGCGGCTCAGGCTCACCCTCTCCCCATGGCTTCCTTCCTGACGCTGGGCCATGGGAACCCTGCTCTCCACTGACTGAAGGCCCCTGGGTGGTTGGGACAACTCTGAATAAATCGCTATAAATATTTGCTCACGCCGTGTGAACGTGTCTTTGTTTGCTTAGGACGGAACCCCGCCCCCATGTGGCACACCGGTTCAGGGTCGCAGGGGCTCCCACTGGTTTGCTGTGTGCTCAGCCAGGAACCCCGGCAGGCAGGGTCGCCCGTCCTGCCGGAAGACGGCTCCTCCTCGCCATCCCTGTTCCCAGCGGGTTGTGATGCTCGTGCCCAGGGAGGAGCGAGCTGAATTCCGCAGAGGGGCTGCCAGGTTGAGGGCAACTACATGTGGCTGGCGAGTCATCGGGGGCTCAAGGGCGAGGCCTCGCTGCGGCTGTTCTCCTGAGGGCTCACCAGGGCGCCTCCCCATGGGGCCCCAGGAGGGTGCTCCTCCAAACCACAGGTCAGCGGCCGAGCCCTGGGGGTGAACTCCCACCGAGGATGCCGACTGCATGCCGCCGACCCCGGGACCTGCCACGCTGCCTGCCCGCCCGCCCGGCAGCACCCCGTCGTTTGTCAGCCTCTAACTGTGCCCCTGTCCCTTTTCCTGTGGTGGCCTCGGGCTTCCTGCTCTGGCAGCCCACACACACAGCTGTAGGGACTTCACCCGGCTGTGCCTGGCAGTCAGTCCCCTGAAGCCGGTGTATCCGGCCACCTGTCGGTCATGAAGCGGGTTCACCCCCGGGATCGGGCGAGGGGGCTGCGGGCCAGAGGGCACCCCTGTCCGTGCCCCATCAGCCGGCATGAAGGGGGTGGCCAAGGCGTCCCCGGCAGCCCCCGCTGCCCAGCGTGCGGAGGGCGCGGCCACACACGCAGCCTCGTCGATGTTTATTGTCCTTCCAGTAACAAAACCTGCCAAGTTCCATGTGTCAATGGACAGTGATGTAGTGCGTCGCCGTATAAAATGCAATTTACAAAAACTTCTATCAAGTAAACCTAAAGAAACACACTTGATTTTTACATTTGTGTATTTAAGTTAGAAAAATTTGTTCTATACATAAAAAACCTTCACATCCTGTTAGACGCTGGCCCCGACGCCATGGCCTGTGGACACTGGCTGGTCACTGCCGCCCCCAGGACTGTGGCCTCGGCGGCCACCCCGCACCCACCCGCACCAGGCGGCGAGCCCGCAGCAACGCGCAGCGAAGGACAGACTCCAGAGAAGAGAGGAGACGCTCTGTTACACTTGCAAAAGTAAGTTTATGAAAATATAAAAAAATCATCAAAGTGTATTTGTACAGTCAAATAAATTAGCAAGGGTTTCTCTCTGCCCCTTAGAACTGGAAAAATACATGACAGGCGCCGCCCCCTGCAGCTCACAGTGACGCTTCCTGGTTCCTGGCGCTGGAACTAAAACCACCATTTTCCATCTCGGGCTGGAGACAAACGTCGTCGGTTTTCAAAGACAGACTTTGAGACGTACCCCGGGCGCGTGAACAGTTTAGAGCTCGTGCGCTTTTCCGGGGACACGGGAAGAACTGTGCAAAAGGTGAGGCTCAGCAAAGAAAATGCTCCTGATTACCGAGTCAAAGGCCCCTCTTTTAAAGTACACTTCATTGGTTCGCTCTCTCACTGGTCAGCTGGTAAAATGGAAACCTTTTTCAATACATTGTTATTTAAAATGCAACAACTGGACTCAGGCAGATGTTGCTTTTAATCTTGTTCTCGGGGGAAAAATGCATAAGGTGATATATAAAAACTGAGTAAAATTAAGAAATGTGTTGTTTCCTGGTTGAAATTTGTAATTCAAATTTCTTTAGGAAAAAAGGAAAACGTATGAATAGGTTTTGTATTTCTCACATCCCAGAAGCCGAGCACACAGCGCCCCGCTCTCACGGAGCGGCCGCCGCGGCAGCTTTGGGGACCTGGAAACGGGGATGAGATGTCCGCAAAGGCAGGTATGGCTCTAAGGTCCATGAAGCTCCCTTCAATTGACCCCAGTCAAGTTACTGGAAAAGACAGCTTTATAATCTGAAAAAGCAATGTGCTTTTGTAGACTTTCCCATTTCAGTAATTCTAAATGGAAATATTAAGAGTTCTTAGGATTTTTTTTTTTTAAAAAGCATCAGAATTGTAAAGATGTGAAATTTTGTAAGAAACCATTATACACAAAATTACAGTAATTTTTGAAGTCCAGAATATTCTATTCACCAAAGTTCACAGCTGTTTCAAAAGCGGTTTTGTTCAGCATGTTCTACTATGAACTTGGCTTTCAAAAGGGCGGGCCACAGAGACCCGGCCTAGGTGTGGGCGGTGGGGTCAGCAGCTCGGGCGGCAGGGGCTTCGGCCTTGGGGTCCCGAGTGCTCTCCTTACTCTTGCTGCGATCCTTGCGGTCTCGGCCCCGCTCCCGCTCCCGGGCCTTGTCCCGGTCTCTGCTGCGGGACCTCTCACGGTCCCGCCTCCGGTCTCTGTCCCTGTCACGGTCTCTGTTCCGGCTCCGTTCCCAGTCTCGCTCTCGGTCCCGGTTGCGCTCTCTGCAGGCATCCTTGTCACGGTGCCGGTCCCACTCCCGGCCTCGCTGCTCCCAGTCCCGCTCCCGGCTCCAGTTCCTGTTGCGCTCCCGCTCCCGCTCTCGCCGGCGGTCCTCGAAGGCACGGCTGGGCCGGCTCTCGGCCTGGGCCTCTGGCTCATCCAGGAGCTTCTCTTTGGGGCCGGCCTGGTTTCTGTACTCTGGGCCTTTGCCCTCCCGGAATTCAGGTGGGGCCCACTGCCCCTCAGTCTCAGGGGCCGGGCCAGGCGCCCCAGAGGGCAGAGTGGACACAGGGCCGGCCCCATCCCACCGGTGGTCCTTGCGGTGCTGCGGTGGGTGGCTGGGCAGCTCCAGCAGGGGCCTGGGCGCTGGCTTCACCGCCTGAGGGGACGGGCCCTGACAGTGGAACCGGGGAGTGGCAGGCTCACTTTTGTCAGGAAAAGGTGCGGACCCCCGTGGCCCCCCGAACTGGAGGGGTGCTGGGGCCCTCTGGCTGGCAAACCTGGGTGGTGGCGAGTTCACCCTTTGCTCTTCAAACGGCTGAGGCTGAATGCCCCTCGGTCCTGGCATGAAGTTTGGTGCTTGGCCTCTGGGTCCATCAAACTGATTAGGATGTGGCCCCCTTGGGCCCACAAAATGGCCAGGGGGTGGTCCTCTCTGACCCCCAAACTGAGAGGGAGGAGGGCCTCCCCGGGGCCCCTTAAACTGGGCCAGCAGAGGCCTCCGCGGGCCTCCAAACTGGAAGGGGCCCATGCCGCGGCTTCCTGCCGACGGGCCTGGGTCCAGCCCTTCAAACGGGGCGGGGGCCCCCGTCATGTCAGTGTACGGGGCACCCTGGAATTCCCTCTTGTCCCCGTGCAGATCCTTGCGTTCTTCGAACTGGGGTGCTGGTGCTCCTCTGGGCCCACCCAGGTGAGAGGATGGGGGGCCCCTGCTGTCCCCATAGGGAGGCGGCCCATGTGGCCCGGAGAATAAGGAAGGGATGGGCCCCTTCTGGGCTCCGAATCTGGCCGGTGGGGGGCCTCTCGGCCCATCGTTAGAAACGACGTTCTCTTCTGAAAACGGAGGCGCGGGCCCCCGTGGTCCTGGGAAGTTGGGGCCGTGAAGTCCTGATGCCCCGAAATTGCGAGGCAGGGGCTCTCGCTGGCCTGGGAACTGGGGCCCCGGCGGAGGGTATGGAGAGGCCCCCTCGCCAGGCCTGCACTGTGGGTCTCTGTCTCCTTCTGGCTGGACAGCTGAACAGTCACTTTTTTCAGCGAACAGGGCATTTCTTGGACCCTCATATGGGGACGAACCAAAGGCTCTGTCCTGAGATGCAAACGCTGGGCTAAAGAAAGGGTCCCTTCCTGCAGAGGAGCTGAAGTTCTGCCCCTCGCTCTGTGGAGAGAAGCTGGGCGGTGTGGGCAGCAGCACCCTCCGGGCGGGCCGGGCCAGGCCGGGGCCGCCTGCTGCGGGGGCGCCGCTGTCGGCAGGTGGCAGGCCCTGGCCTTCCGCGGGGTCACCCACGGAGCCCTCCTGCTTGGCGGGCTGGCCGGCCTCGTCTCCTGGAGCCCAGAGCGGAGGGGTTGGCTCCTTTTCTTCCAGGGCGGGTGCAGGCCCCGGACCGGTAGCGGCCCCGCCGGTCACTTCTCTGGCAGGCAGGGTGCTGGGGGTGCTGCTGGCAGGAGCCTTTGAGAAGGTCTCGTTCTCGCTGCTCTCCACCGCCAGCCGCCGGGCCTGCCGGGGGTCCCGATTCTGCCGCAGGTCGGAGCCCGGGCCTGGCCCCTGACTGCTGGGGGGCGCGGCCGCCCTGCCGGCAGCCTGCTGCTCCTGTGGGAACATCTCGGCCTTGGGCAGCGAGGCCTTGGGCGGCGGCGACATCAGTGCGTCCGACACGGAGAAGTGGGCCATGGAGGCCCCGACGGCGGCCCGCTGCTGCCGGAGCGCCTCCTCCTGCTCTTCCACCTGGCGCTTCTGCTCCTCGATCTGCCGGTTGAGCTCCTCTATCATCTTCTGCTGCTCGGCCAGAGAGGCGGCGGCGCTGCCCCGGGCGTCTGCGTACATCCTGTTGGGCAGGTCGTCGATGGTCACTTTGGCTTCTTCTAATATGGTCTCGTCTTCAGGGTCGTAGGCCACCTCCTCCCGCCCGGCGGGCTCACAGACCTCCCGGTCCAGCTGGCCCCCGTGGCCCCCGCGCTGAGGGCCGAAGGCCCGGTCGGGGCCGTACTCTTCCTCGGGGTCATAGGGCCTGTCATCCCCCTCGTCCTCCGGAGGCCCCTCCTTGGAGAGCTGGCCGAACTGCTGCACGATGGGGTCCAGCAGCGGCACGGATGGCCGGCCGGCCTCTGCCCGGACGTCGAGGCGGACGGCGGGCGCGGTCTCTGCGGGCTCCACGGCCGGGGGCTCAAACGCTTTCTTCTTTCCGAACAGAGTCTGTAGGATGTGCTCCAGCGGTGACGCCACTTTGGAGGCCGAGGACGCAGTAGCCGTGACTGGTGCCGGGGCAGCCGGCGCTGTGCTGGTGCCGGTGCTGGCGGCGCCTGGCTTGAGGGACGACAGTATCTTCAACACGGACGACGAAGCCGGGGGTTCCGGCAGAGGCGGTGGGGGTGGGGGAGATCCCGGGGGTGTGGCACTGCTGGTCGCGTCCCCTGAGCTGAGCTGGTACTTGGGGGCTTTCTTCTCTGACTGTGAGGCCGGGGGCGCTTTGGGGTAACCCGGCACGTCCGCCTCCTCCGGGGCCTGCAGCCGGGCCCGCTTCTCCTCTGTCTTGTCTAGGTCTCCAGTCGTCGAGGGACGTTTTATTTTCTGACAGATCACGAGTCCCAGGATTATGTTTGGACGTGGTGACTCAAGACCTGAAAAACAAAATATTTGTGCGCATTTTAGAGCCTGAGTCCCGCTCTCTGCTCCCGAGGTGAGCTTCCCAAGGGCGGCGGCGGGGCTGTTTCCACAGGCGGGGGCACAAGGTCTACACAAGGTAAACTCGGGTGTGTCAAGACCTGACTGCAGAAGACATTTACCCTCAGGTCCCAAACCCCAAGCCAAGGGTGTATTCGCAAGTAAATTCATCCCAATCGTAAGAATTTACGTTACAAATTTAAAATTATACCAAACACTCAAGCAACGGGGCAGCAGGAGAGGTGTGGGGGCCGCTGTGCAGACACCAGCCCTGAGCAGCAGCCCCGGGGGGAGCGCGGAGCAGGGCTGCGTGGACACCCCGGGAGCCACAGCACCGCCATCAAGCTCATACACGAACGTTGCACGCGCACAAGGCACCCATCGCACAACCCAGTTACAACAACCAGAGAATGACAGACAGCAGCGCAGTCCCCTGTGAGGCAAATGCACTGGTGCTGGTGTCGAAATTACAACTAGTGGGAAAAATGCCGCTGACTAAAATGACTAAAATAAATATTCTTTTAAGTGTAGGAAGAAATTCCAAAGTGTTAACTGATCAAGAGCTGTGCACTGGCCCGTCTCCGTGAACACCGGCCACGGTGCTTGGAGGTCCGTGCTGAGGAGCCCAGAACCCTGGCAGCGCGGAACATGCCGGGGTCTCAGCGCACAACTAGTCGCTAACCAAGTGTTGCTTCTTAAAGGAGGATCGTTCCGCACGTTACAAGTTGTGAGACATTATGTCAGGAATGCTAACATTTCAGTAAGGAACCCCCATCCCACCCCCAGTCATGAGTAAGCCCGGGTCACCAAAAGGCGAACAAAAAACCCAAGTCACAAAGCCGTGACTGGGAGAAATGCTAAGCAGGAAGTTCACTGCAACAGAGAGAGATACTTAAAGTTAATCCAAATGTATAAACTAATAGATCACTAATAGGTAACACTAGCCTAGATGTTACATTCTTACTAAAAAAGGATTTAAGTATCGATCCACCCGCCCCCGCCCCCGCTCTGTTTTAAAGATGATCCTGAATCACTTCACCATGTGGTTCTGTTCTGTTGATCTCCCCAAACCCCAAGGGACATGGCAGACAGGCTGAGCCCAGAGGGGCGGGGGAGGGCCCCCCCGGCCCAAGCAGTGGGCACCCTCCTGCCAGGGTTCTTCAGGCCCCTCCTTGGGCGACCGTGCGAGCTGAGGTGCCCACTGAAGACCGGCCCCCTCACACCCAGGAGCTTGCCTCCCCTCCCTGAGGGAGGGGCTCCCAGAAGGTCCTGTCCCCGTCGCTCTGAAGACAGCCGTGCGGCAGGGCGAGACGAGGGGCAGAGGGCCCAGGGCTGGAAGGGCGGGCAGCTCAGTCTCCGCAGTCGCGCAGGGTCACCTGCCAAGTCCCTTCCGAATTAACACAGGCGCAGGCTGCTGTAGCTGGGACAGAACCGCTCCCACTGCAGCAGCCACGCACCGCGTGTTACAGCGCCCTCGAACCCGGCGTGGGGTCCGGCCCGCTGTGGGGCCCTCCTGGACCCCACGTGGGGACAGCCCTGAAGCCGCCTGTCTCTAAGGGACCCGACACCACCAGTCAAGGGCTGGGGGCCCGCGTGGGGACGTCCCTCAGCGGCCCAGAGCTGGATGGCCAGTCCCAGGGCAGGGGCAGTGCCAACACCAGGCTTGCGGCCCCAGTGACTGGTCCAGGTCAGTGAGCTCTGTGACAAAGTCACAGTGCCAAGCCCAGGCAGACGGGCCTCTGGTCCTGTGCCCACTACAGAAAATGAATCCCGGCCCCCGCAGACCGTTAGTCAAAGGCGACGCTGCGGCCACGTTACTTAACGTTCCCACCGCAAGGCGGGGAGCTGCCCGCAGGCAGGGACCTGAGCAGCAGACAGAGCGGAGCAGCCCCCAGCACCCGGCGACTGCCATGCCCGAGCCGGCTGCCGACTCCTGGGCTGCGTGGGTGTCGGTTTTGGACTTCCCGCCTGATCTTCCCAAAATGTTATGTTTAAACTGGGCTCTCAGCACGCACACCTTCCTGAAGCCATCCAATCTTACCACATGAGCCACATGTTCATGTAACGGCTGTGTGACTAACGTGTGACTAGCACCTTGGAAATGACTTCCATTCATGTAACAAAAAGTTCACGGGTCTATGCTGGGCCTTAGTGGCAACCTTGACCAAGACAGGAGGTGTTTGTGAGGGGGTCACACCCTGCTGCCTCCCCACATCCCCGGACCCCTCCCACTCACTGCACTGTGGGAGCCTCACCCTGGGCAGAGAAGTGGGGCCTGAGAAGGGGCCACACTGGCTGCAGCGAGGGCTCCAGCCTGGGCACAGGGACGGGTCTCCGGTTTGCAGAGTTCCTGTCCCCGTGTTAGCAGCAGGATGTTCTTATCCCCCACCCCCTTTCTGAGGGTTGTTGTGGCTTAGATCTCCTAACAAAGGGGGACAGGTGATGGGGGACGGGCTTGCTGTGCCACCCACACCTCCAGACAGGGGTTCCAGAGCAGGCGCCGACTGACAGGCCTGTGGAGTCGCACGGGTCTGCCCCCCAGGGGTCACGGGGAGGGGCAGCCTCAGCTCAGTGTCACCACCAGACCACCCACCAGCAGAGGACACCTGGAGAGGCAGGTGCCACTGGACCGCCCCAGACCAGGCTGAACCAGGACGCCGTCCAGGTGTGTCTGCCATGGGATGCTGTGAAGGCGGCAGCCCCGGGGCCCCACCCGCGCCCAGCCTGACACACCGCGGACGAGGCGGAGTTCCACTGAAGCCCACATGTGGTCTGCTTGTCCCAACGCCTGCTCCCCATGGGCTGGAACAGAAAAGGTGTGGCGGTGAGAAGGTGACAGTCCTTGGTGTGACTGGACAGAAAAGACGAGGCAAATGCAGGGGCGGTGGGGCGCCTGCCCCCGGCCTCCACACACATGCACGCGCACATGCACACACATGAACACACGTGCACACACACCCAGAATCCACACAAACTGGATAAAGCCGCTGGGCTCAGTGCCTCCAGCCAGGGCCCCCGCCCCATCCCGGGCCCTGCTGGGGAGAGCGACAGCGGGGACGACATGTGCCGCGAGCTGCCCCAGGCTCAGAGGCCCACAGACAAGGACCAGGTTCCATGAAACGTGTTTTATTGATTTTGAAGGACGAGACTGATGCGCCAGGACCTCCCAGGGCTTGGGTCCCAGTGCAGCTGGACACAGAGAAAGGGTTACCTGACACAGTGAAACCACAGTTTCAGCTCCAAGGGAGCTGTGAGAACAGAGGACAGGACACACTAGGGGGGGACCTTCCTAGAAGAGCCCCCGCCCTGAAGCACTTGGGAGGCCTTGCCTGCCCTTGGCCAGCCCTCGCCTGCACCTGAGAAACCCCAGGGTCCACGACCGTCCTGGTGAAGGGAAACCCGAGCCCTGTCACTCGGGGCGGAAAGTCCAGCCTACACCCAATCCTGCTGGGCGACAGGAGGAACCACACAAGACAAGCATCCGGTCTGACGGGTCCCAGGACGCGCGGACCATCTGGCTGCGTCCCCAGTGGCGAAGCCCTCGGGGCCGGCAGCAGAGCTGACCGAGCGCCTGGGCTGGATGGTGCTCCATTGGGTCAGAGGGACCCAGATGTCCTCTGAAATAAGGTGCCACGTCACTGAAGCGCCACAGTCATGGGAAAGCACCTGGCATTTCTGTGGGTTAGGTCCTGGAAGTCCCCGAGGACAGAGTCCTGGAACCGGAGCAGCGTACTGACATGCCCACAGCGGCTGGGGACGGTGTGCACGGCCCCCGGGTCTGCCGGCCAGAGCGTGGCCAAGATGACAGGAGGCCCTGACCGTGGGAGGGTGGCCGGTGTCAGCACTGTCACCATCTTCCCTTTTCCAGTGAGGACAGCAAGAGCTCGGGGACCCGCTGTCCATCTCCTGGGCTCCCGGGGTCGCGGGACAGCTGTGCTCCCCTACCCACGGTGGCATGTGCACGCCGCTCCCTCTCCCCCGACAGCGGGCGGGGCCCACACAGATCACGGCTCCCACAGCGGGGCTGTGCGCCCTCCCAAGGGCTGAGGGGACAGAGGGCCAGGCCCCTGGACAGCCAAGCCCGGTCGACATGCACTGGGTGTGGCCTCAGCTGAGCTCTCAACAACGGGACAGCGCGGGGCCACAGCCGGAGCCAGGGCGCTCCCACCAGGCCGCCGGCCAGTGCTGGCTGGGGGACATCACTGCCACCGCGACGGGGCCTGTGCCTCCAAAGGACGCCGTGCGGAGACCCACCCAGCCTTCCCTCTGCAGGCGTGCACACACAAGTGACACCCAACACACACACACACCATGGAACGCGGACACACGGACGCTGTACTGCCGAAGTTCTGCTGCAAACACACGAGACGGGCCAGGGGGAGACCCGGCCTCGTCAGGGAGCTCGCTGAGGTGGAGTATAAAACACACATGGGAGTTAACGTACACACCAGACAATATTACCAGAATGAGAAGTAACATACTAAAGTAAACACGTACGTACAGAAGGAAACCCTTGAATTAAAAAAAGCCTAAGAGCATGTGGGCAAAAACAGTTGATCAGTTCCTAAAACCCTCATCACTACCTGTTCTCCACTGCGGGTGAGAAGCGGTGGGTCCTCAAGGCGTGTCCAAGCTCCAGCAGGGTGAGGGCCCTGGGCCCATCACCAGGTGTCCTGCGGTCAGCGCCCCCCACCCCACCGACATGGGGGCTCCACGCAGGGGACAGCACGTGCTGGCGCTCCCAGGCGGGACCCGGCCCCGCCGACCCACCCGCTGTAGGCACCGAGGCCCTACGCTCAGAGGGCCGTCCATGTTCCCGTGTCACAAGCTCCCTGGACCCTGCAGGGCTGCGCCTGAGACTGGCCCAAGGCTCCTCGTGGGTGTTTGAGGGGTCAGCTGCGGCACCTCACCTGCAGGGACCAGGATGCCTCCCTCACGGCCATCCAGGGAGCAGACCAGCCGCCTCACGGAGCTGCTCACCGAGAACCTGCCCCAGGTTCCTCCTGCCACCCGCCAGGGAGTAGGCGAGGGGACACCCCGAGGTCCTGGGCTTTCTAAGGGTGCGCGGCACTAAGCGCACCGCGCTGCACCAGCAAAGGCTGAGCCCAGGACTGCTGACGCCGACGCCCCAGGCGCAGCTCTGGCATCAGGGCAGGCGTGTGCTCCAGCACGGACGGGGCGTGTCTGCGGGGGGGGGCTGCCCGGGCCTAGCGAGCGCGGCGCATAGCCTGGTGTTGGGGCTGAGGACACAGGGGCCAGGGGCTGTCCGCACTCGGCCGCCACCTCTGGAACAAAGCCCTCCGCAGAGCAGGTGCCATGCGTCAGACCGTGGAGCTCCGCGGCCGAGAAGACTCACCCTGAATGAGTCGGAACATTTTTTAAGGCTAATTTTTAAGTGATCCTTTATAAGCAGCACTTTACAAGGAAGGAGCAAACACAAGACACTTTGCAAAAGATAAAAGAACTTAAGAAAATCTGAGCGGATTTAGACGTAATTATTTCTAGAAACACCTCCTCCTTCGCTACCACACCCTGCACCTCCTGGCGAGGACTCCCTGGTGCGGGCGGAGCTGCCTGGGGCCTCTGACCTCTGGGCCAGGCTAGCAGAAGCCCCGGGGGGCAGGCGGGCACAGCCAGCTGCCGAGAGGGGTCACTTCTCTGCCCAGCTCTTGGCCAGGCTCCTGGGCACCTGCACCATCCGCTGACCTGAGGCCTGAGTGGCTGGCGGGACGTGGGGGGTTTCCCTCCGACACTTCTCGAGGACCACTGAGCCGGCAGGAAGGGCACGGCCTCGAGCCACTCTTCCCGCACTGGCCCGTGCCTGCCGCCACCGACAGTGCAGGGGTGGCGGGACCCCCGTGGCAGCTCAGGAGGACTCGGGGTCGGGGACGTGTGTGATCAGAGAGGCCTGGTCACCCCCAGAAAGCCGGTGCTTACCCGGACCGTCAAAGGGCAGGAGCTTGGACGGCACCGGGTCTTCGGCGCTCAGGGGAATCAGGTAGAGGTCCTTGATGTGCCTGCTGTTGTTGGCGACCACGCCGAAGCGGCCGCGGCTGCTGAAGTAGGAGTACAGGGAAATGTAGGCCACCTCCTCCTCCTCCGTGGCGGGGTGGAAGCGGATCAGGCACAGCTCCTGCAACACAGCGAGGACAGCGCGTCGGCCTGCGGGGCTCGGGGCGCAGGGGCTGACCCTGCTGTCAGCGACGGGGCGGCAGGCAGGGCCCAGACTCGAGGGCCAGGCTGCTGGGCCCACGGCCTCAGCCCTCAAACCACCACACGCCTGTGTGATTCTCGCACCCATCAGACACCCCCCACACAGGGCAAGCTGAGCCCCAGACGCTGCCTCCAAACAGGAGGCTGAGCCCCGGGACCTGTGACAAACGGCAGCCCGGCCCCCGGGGCTCTATCCGTGCAGATGTGGCTGCGGCTAGTCTCGGGGTGCACAGCCAGCAAAGCCCATTGGTGCCAGGCCTTGCCCTCCTTCACTTCCAAAGACACCAGGAAACAGCAGCCACCCCCTCCCGTGGACCGGCACGCCAGGACGGGAGCTCGCACCGCGGTGCTCACACACCTCGCAGCCTCACCCAGCTCCAGGGGAAACTGTAAACGTCCCCTGGAGACGGCTCAGAAGGCAAGGCCGCCCCTTCAGCTGTCACCCGTGAGGACGGGCAGGGCAGCAGGGCGCCCGCCCCTGAGGGTGCATGCAGGCTGTGCGGTACCTTAGACATGGAGGACTTGAGCTTGCCCACGTAATCCCACACGGTCCTGGGCGCGATGCGTCCACCGATGTGAATTGTGTCGGGCAGGTCCTAGGAGAAGTGTGGTTTGCCTGAGTGACGGGGAAAGTGGCCTGCAGAGACCAACACCGGGAGGCCCAACTTCTCACGGGAACCTCTGTCCACAGCTCCCCCTGTGGACTCCCCCACCACGCCCATCAGTCCCCGTGGCACCTGCAGAGGTGTGCACGCACCCAGACGCGCGGCTGGCAGACCGCCCCACGTGGGACTATCCCCTGGGACCGGAACTCCTATGAGTGGCGCACACGCACACGCACGCACGCACACGCTCCACTCTAACCTCGCTGAGATAGTCGAAACATCCTGAGACAGGGTAAGCCTTCGTGACAAACTTCGCTACACTCTGCATGTTAATAAATCCTTTCCAAATGGTGCCGAGTCGAGACAGAAAGAGGGTCGTGTCTCCATCCGGGGGGGACCGGGACTCTGCAGCGCTGCAGAATGGAACCAGAGGAAGAAGTGAGCTCCCTCTGCACCCACAACGCCCACAGTGTGAGCAGGTCACAGAGCTCTGGAAGCTCACGTCTTCAAAGTAACTACTTTAATCGTTGTGACATAAATGGATGTTCTGGCTAAAGAAACATAAACTGAATAGGCATTGAAACCAGAGACCGTAAGTCGGAATTCAGGGTTCCCACACCTGAACGGTGGAGGCGCCCCGAGAGTGAGCATGTGAAGTGCTCCGCACAGCCCTCCCGAGGGTTGTGCTACTGGGGAACCTCAGCCGAGCACTGACCCGCTCCCCCCACCCCCCCGCCAGCCCACGAGGAGCGAGAGCACGTGGGCCGCACCTGATACTTGGGGACTGCGGGATGGGCAGCAGGTGTCTGGGCTCAGGGGACGAGGACGGCTTGGCCAGGATGGACTTGGGCACCAGCACGGGGGCCCCCGCCGGCTTTAGGATGTCCTGCTGGGGCTCGGCCAGGTGGGCGCTGTCCGGGGGGGCTGCTGCGGCGGCCGCACTCTGTGCCGTCCTGGGGTCTCGGCCAGACATGGTGACGGTGGTGAGCACCGCAGCCCCACTGGAAGCTGGGCAGGAAGGCCCTTCTGGGGCAGAGGGTTCGGGGTGGCCATCTCCCGAAGCCCCGGGGAGGCGCCTCTCCACGGGAGCCTGCGGTGCGCTCTCTGGGTGTGATTCAGAAGCATTTTCGGGCAGAGTTTCCGGCACCAGGTCATCCGCTGAGCCACGGGCCGGCTCAGAGGGAGACCTGTCGTACTTGAATTTGGATTCTTCTTTCTTAGCAGGAGCTGACAATTTTTGTCTTTTGGGGACTGGTTCATCCTCTGATGGAACCTGACCTGAAGCCCAGGAGGAAGGAGTTAGTGAAGTCTGACTCCTCCGGGGCCACAGCCCACCCACAAGCAGACAGCAGCTTTGCAAAGGCAGGGGAGGCCCTCGCCAACCCCCGAAGACCATCCCAGCCCATCACTCTTCAAATCTGGGCTAAATACAACGGCCACAGGAGGGCCAGCGGCCTTGAACAGAAGCCCCGCCCGCCCGCCCGCCCCGCTCACCAGTACAAATCCTGCAGTTCAGGTCGAAGAGGTGCGCGCGGTGCTGGCCTGTCGTGTCCTTCAGCATGCTGCTGAAGACGTCCAGCGGGGGCGCGGCGCTCTTCTCGGGGACAGTGCGCACCGATTCCTGCTCCTGAGAGGACAAGGAGAGCCACCACCGGGGTCACCACCTCCCAGCCTGGCTCGCGGTAAGATCCCCCAAGTACAAGCCCTCGAGAGCAAAGTGACCAGAGAGCCCCGGGAACCCCAATGCTCACGTCCGAGTCTGACACGGGCGGGGAGTCTTCCATGTCGGGAACGGCCTCCTGCTTGGCAGCGGCCTTTTTACTTTCCTGCAGGGACTGTGCCCTGGACGCCCCCATCTACGAGGAAAGACGCAGCCTGAGTCCCTTTCTGGAGGCCCCTCCTGCGCGCCTTGCAGCCCCCAGTCCCAGAGGAGCCAAGCTGCTGCGCCCCTGAGGGCCGCCACCCCACTCACAGGCTTTGCGGGCCTCTCCTTCCACGTGGAGAGCTCTTTGGACTCCAGTTCCTCTGGCTTCATTCTCACGAGTTTGGCCAAAGAGATTTCTTCCCGCAGAACACGATGGAAGAGACCCTGTGAACACACCTCTGTCACCTCCTGCTTGAAAATGGCTGAGGGACTGTTGCGAAGCCCCGAGAAGAGGCAGGAGAAGCTGGGGCGGGAGGCCAGGTGACAGCAGGGCGCAGGCCGAGGCTCGCGACGCAGCGCAGCAGAGGCCTCGGGGCGTGCGGCCCCTCCAGCACTCACGGGAGCGAACGTGCCCGGAAAGCGCTGGGGCGGGCCACCCGGCGGACCTCAGGCCCGACCAGCTCCCGAAGGCCACGAGGGGGGCGAAGGCAAGCAGACCCCTCTCTACCAGGGGGCTGACAGGCAGGGCGGACGGAGCCTCCCGTCGGACCCTGCTCCCGGGCACCGCTGAGAGGTCCAGAGGCCGAGGGGACGCACGCGACCGTGACAAGGAAGCACCCAGAGGCCCAGGAGCAGCGCCAGGCAGGCGGCCAGCCCGCTGCAGCCCCTGGGGACAGTCCTCGCCCGGGCGTGAACAGCACCGTCACACAGGCAAGCGCAGCGGTCAGTGCGAGGAGACCACAGGGACAGGCCCGCTCAGCTGCGGCGAGTGACGGCGGGGCAGCCAGGGGCACGTGGCGCAGCCGCCCACAGGGACACCCACAGCTGCCACAGAGGGTCCCAGCTGACGGGGTGACCAGAAGGCAACTGTGCAGCCAGGCGCAGGGGAGACAGCAGCGGCGGGGGACGGACGGCCTTTGGGGACGGCCGGCGGGGACGACACCCCCACACGCCCCGCACTGATGGCCGACGGCCGGCATCACAGGGGACAGAGGCGCCCGTGAGCGTCCACGGCAGGCTGCGCAGCTGGGCCGTGCGGCACCCACCTGGTTCTTGGGGTCCTTGAGGTTGAACATGATGCTGCGGTACTTGCTCTTGTAGCGGCTGTCCGTGACATGGAACAGGTTAAACATTTCCTTCTCGATGTGGAAGGCGACCCTCCCCACCTCGCTCTCCGTCATCGTGAGGTCGTCGCTGTCACTGGCCCTAAGGGGACAGAAGGCGTGAGCCCCCGCGCCTGCACCGCGCGCCTCAGCAGCAGCCCATCGGGGAACCGAGCAGAGCAGCCTACCTCTTCCACAAAATCTCCTTCAAGGAGCGCCTTATGTTTTGCCGAATCTGTGAATTTGGCTGCGAAGGGACGCTGTTGGAGGTCCCCAGGCGTCCTGTGGCTGGGGAGGCCGAGGGCACAGAGGCCGCCATGGGCTTCCTGGCAGCGACCCCCAAGGCAGTGGCGCCTGGCAGCTTTCTGGAAGCAGCCGTGGAGGCCCCCCGCGCTGGCCCCGCCTGCTTGGTGGCAGGAGCAGTGCCCGAGGGGGCGGTCGAGGGCCATGGCCTCTTGGGTACGGGGCCCTTAACGCCTGAGGGCACCTTCCTGGTGGCTGGCCTGGTCACATTTGCTGAAGGAGATGAATTCTTTGGAAGGAGCCTCCGGGGCGAAGGCTGCCTGCTGCCCAGGGCTGGGTTTGGAGCAACCACTTGCTTCGGTCCCACGGCTGCCGGTTTCTCCTCCACTTGTCGGTCCTCCTTTGTGGCTGCAAAGGACACGCACCGTTAGTGAGGCAGAAGGACAGGGTGTGTGCTGCAGGGTGTCCTCGGAAGCACGCGCAGTCTCAACGAGCAAAGGCTCACCAGGCCCGGGCTGGGGTCCTGGAAGCGCCGAGGGGAGCTGTGTCAAGTGTGGGTCAGCGAAGCCTGAAGCCACGCAAGACAAGGCGCGTCCTCAGAGCCAGGACTGCACTTGATTTCAGGACGAAGTGCCGCTCTGTTATCACACGGCACCCGGTGCTCACCCAGCGGACCCAGCCTAAGGCCTCACTAAATTGTTAGTGAGGCCTGAAGAGAGGCCGATCTCACACCAAACGTGGGTAGGTTTAGAGACCACTTTCATTAAGAACTCAAGTGCACAGCCCTGGCTGCTGTGGCTCAGTGGATTGAGCGTCAGCCTGCGAGCCAAGTGTCGCTGGTTCGATCCCCAGTCAGGGCACAGGCCTGGGTCACAGGCCAGGTGCCCAGCTGGGGGTGCGTGAGAGGCAACCACACACTGATGTCTCTCTCTTTCTCCTTCCCTTCCCCTCACTCTGAAATTAAGTAAAATCTAAATTAAGTAAATCTAAGAATAGGAAATGTATTTTTAAAAAAGAATTCAAGTGCAATTTCTTTATAAACGTGACTGTAAACCACCTTTGCAGGAGGGTCAAAGAGTCCCCTCCCCAGACCCCAAGGCTTTGGGAGGACCGGCAGCAGTCCTTGCAGGGGGCGCCCACAGGTGCTCATCACTTCCGGGCAGAAGTCAGCACGATGGCATCAGCCGTGTGTGGCACGGGGAGCACCAGCCATGGCCGCACTGGTGTGACCACAGCAGCGCACGCAGCCACGGACGCGGACGCTGCTGTCCTCAGCTGCCCCTGACGGCTCGTTAAGACCACGTTAGTCCCTGTGACCCAAACAAAAGCTACAAGCACAGGACCGCGGGACGTGGTGGGCCCAGTGCGCGAACCATGACACTGGTCAGGTCACACAAGGGACCAATGGAGAAGGTACCTCCGTAGGGGCAGGTTTTTCTCAAGCTGCCTGTGCAGCAGTGACCTCTAAAACTCCCAGGCACTCACATGGGGGCTCCTTTTACCTTCCAGTGACCCGGGGGGAAAGTCTGAAAGCTGCGAGAGGTGAGCCCGACCTACAGACGCAGCCCCCCTGGGGCCTCCCCAGCTCCAGAGGAGCAGCGACCGCCACCAGCCGGCCCATCTTGGCAGCGGGCCAGAGCCGCCACCCTGGAGGACATCCCTCTCCCCGCAGCGGGCTTGGTAAAAGCACACAGGGACCTTGCGTCTCTCCCACTTTGCAGCAGGAACGAAACCACGTGGTTTTACAAAGTTTGGAAGAGCATCGCCTGCGCCCCCGTCAACTCCAACTTCCAAAGGGCATTTTCCTCCCAAAGCCCTCACACCCCCACGCACCCTCCCTACGGTGGCACCTGCCCTATGCTGGCATCCCCAGGCCCCAGCCGGCTCTCCATCGGCCTGCTCGCCCTCACCCACGCCCTTCGTCACCATGTCACCCCTCTGAGGGCTTCACCCCTCTGGGAGCTGGATTTCTACACGAGGCACGCTACAAAGTCTGACAAAGAAACGGCAGGAATGAAGATAAAAGCACCATTTCTTCCCTGGGACACGGCTAGGGGCAGCGGCACCTGCCCCCCGCAGGGCCGCGAGCTCAGGTTCCGGACGGGGTGGGGGGAAGGGCGGGGCGGGGCTGGGGCTCAGCAAGGAGCCAGCCCCGACCGGCAGAGGGAGGCGGCGCCGGCCCGTCACGGAGGGACGGGCTGCTGGGGGTTAAGGTGGGGACCCGAAACCAGTCAGTCACTGCCTTTCCCAACACCGACCCCGCCGAGGCTTCAGCCGCACACTCTGAAGCGGCTCTAACGAGCCGGCCGACGGTGCCTCCCGGAAGCTCAGGGGCTGCCTGACTCGAACACCCGGGACACCTGTGTGAGCGGCCAGACCCAAGCCAGCCGACGTCCCCGCTGTTTCAGGTGGCAGCGGCGTGAACTGCGACGACGTCCGCCCGGGCTCTCCCCAGATCAGAGCCCCGCACCCCCACTGCCGGCCTACCAGTGCTTTCTCGCGCCCCAAGAGGTTCCTTTCAGGACCCACCCCCTCCCGGGAGCGACTATTCCCAAGAGCAGTAACAGTCGGCACGTGCGAGCGATCCCTCCAGCAGCAGGGGTGCTTCCCTCAACCACTGCGCCCTTTCACAGAATCAGCCGCTTCTGCCTTTTAAGAGTTAACCCTCGCTGCCCCCTCATCGGCCGCCCCGAGCGTATCCAGATTTCATGAAAATAATTATCGGTAAAACGTCCGAAGCCACTGGACTCCAACAGCAAGGTGGCCACGCCCCCCCTCTGCTTTGAAGGGACCCCTAAAGCACGTGAACATTTCCATGCAGCAACCGGGACACGCCGGCCCACGCGGCCCCACGGAAAGCTGGGGTGCTGGAAGGTTCTGGCAGCGAGAGAAGCCGCTGCTCGTGGGCAGAGTTACAACCAAGCGTGCCAGACCTTCATCCAAATTCACTGCCACCTGCACCGCTGCGCAGCGCTCTCCAGAGGGTGGGGAGCGACGTGGTAACGGCGAGAAGGAAGGAGCCCGTTCTGGAGCAGCATGGGGTGGCCGCAGGGACGGCGACGGCCCCGGGAACTGCTGCCCTCCCTGCGGCCCGCAGCGGCAAGGCCGGCGGCCTCGGGAGCGCCTGCAGTGTGAGCCGAGGCCGCCTGGGAGCGCCCGTCTAGGCCACCCTGGCCGCCGAGGGGCCTTCAGCCTCCACACCCGGGGCCCGGCCCGGCAGGCTGGGGAGGCGGCCAGCACCTTAGCGGCCGCGGGCAGCCCCCCGCCTGCGATGGGACCGGAGGGGTCGGGGCCGGGCCAGGCACAGAGCTGAGGCGGCCGGTGTTCCCAGGGACCGGCACTCACACTCGCTAATTGGCTCCTTCCCAGCGAGCATGAGGCGAGGCCCTCCCGACGCTGCAAGGGCTGTGGCGCGGCGTGCCCGCTGGGTGGCACTGGCGGACCTCCGTGGAGACGGCAGGACCAGGGTCTCCCCGGCGGGGCTGCCCTGTCCCCCACGTGGAGGCCGTGCCGGCGCCCAAATGAAGCTACGGCAGGACTGGGAGTAAACATCGGGGTGCACCCAACCAGCACAGCCCCAAACACCCACCCCCGGGCCGGGCCCCGCACCTGGCGGGAAGCCCTCAACCGCACGTGGCTTTAGTCTCGTCGTACCCAGACCGCGCACCTTGCCCCCGCGGACCCCAGCCAGGAGCCCGTCCCTGATGCCTGCGGCGGGCCTGCCGCTTCGGAATGGTTGGCTGCAAAAGCCAAAGAAACCGAGCGTCTGGTGCGACAGGAGTCAGACCACAGGGCAGGCGCAGGAAGTGACTGGCGGCCCTCGCGGCGGCGCCCCCTCCCCGGAGCCGCCGAGGCTCGGGGCTCAGCCCCTGCTCCACACCCCGCCCCCCCGGGCCCCACGGCCGCTGGCCGCCGACCGAGGCAGCTACCATTGCAGGGACCACCTCTGGGACAGGGACCCCAGGAAGCTCGGAGGAGGTGGCGTAGAAGGGACCTCTGCTCTGCGGGACGTGTACAATGAAGCTTCACTGCAACTTTGCTTCCTGTCAAGGTCCTTCCTAGTGTGAAAGATCAATGAACAGTAGCAACAAAATCACTTGGCTTTGGTGCGTTGGCTCAAATATTCTGAGTTACTCTCCTGTCGGTACAATGAAGTACTGACTTGCTTTTGTCAGAAACCGCATTCCCAAGAGCGCTCCAGCGTCAGCTGCCTCCTGGGCGCTGCTCAGGCTGGAGGCTGTCTCCTGGGTCTTATCTGCGGAGGGCCGCGCGGCCCTGGTTTGGGACATGCAGATCTCTTCCAGTTGCTTGTTTGAGGCCGTATTTGGGGAAGTTACACCCCAAGTGGAGAAAGGTGCGTAGGGCTCTTTGTAAGAGACTTGCCAAACCCCCAGCATCCACCTGGGCCAACGCCCTTCCCTGCTCCGCGCCTGGGTTTTCAATGCCCGTGCTGGGTTGGCAGCACGGGAGAACTGGCCCGATTATCCTCCAACATGAACACCACGGTGACGTGTGCTCAAGGCCTCATGGGGAGCTGGCGTGTCCCTCAAGGGGACTGGCGGGCGGCCCTGTGGTGCGGCGGCCTGGGGAGCTTGGCCCGTGCTTCCCTGCCGTCCTGGCCGGTCACCAGGCGGCCCCTCACTTTCATAACCACCACCGGAGCCCACAGCTGACAAACCCCGTGACGGGGGCTCTCTGCACACTGCTGGTCACTGAGGGCTGCCGGGGCACAGCCCCAGCCGCGCAGCCGCGCAGATGCAGCGGCTGGGCAGCTGTTACCTGGGCGCGCTTCCTGTGGAGCTCCTGCAGGTCCGCCTGCGCAGGCACTGCTGCCCCAAACTTCGTTAAACAGACTTCTCATCCGTCTTCTAAGTCGACGTCTTTAACTCTCAGAAGCTAAGAACAGAGCTACGTGCACGGTTTTGGACACAGGCACCCCAAGGCTTGTGCAGCCCATTGGGGAGCTGCAGTGGCATCTTCAGAGGGGACCCTGGGCTCTCCCATCACTATCAGGGTGGACACAGAGGGCAGGGGGTCACGTGAAGGTCACTGAGGAGCAGGTGCAGGGAGCAGGACCTATCTGAGCTGGAAGTTTTCCCTGGGTGGGCAGCAGCAGAGGATGCTGAGGGGGTTAATCTCAACCGGTAAGTTCAGCCCTGACTGGGTGGCTCAGTGGATTGAGCACCTGCCTGGGAAACAAAAAGTCGCCGGTTCGATTCCCAGTCACGGCACAGGCCTGGGTTGCACGCCAGGTCCCCCGTCGGGGAGCATGTGAGGGGCAACCACACATGGATGTTTCTCTCCCTCCCTTTCTCCCTCCTTACCCCTCTCTAAAAGTATTTTTTTTAATCTAAGCATTAAAAAAAGAAGTGTGCATGTGAAGCCTTTCCCTGTGCTAATTTCCTAAAGAGCTGGCCATCTTGGTGGTGTAAGGACACTTCAAGATACCAAGAGAATGTCCCCGACTACCAAGAGCATCGGGGCTCCACCAAAGTGGAGCCAAGTCCTCCCCCAGGACAAGCCGCGCTCCCCTGAGACGGGGAGGACAGCTGGTTCCCGTGTACAGTCGGCTTTGTCCCCCCGGCCACGTTTTATTGCCACTGACAGCTCTGGGAGACAGGAGGGAACGGCCCACAGCGCCGATAAAGACCCCCCCTTAAATGTCTGAAATACATGCTTGGGTCCTAGAATCAGTTTTTACGGCAGGAGCCTCGTCTCCTTAGGGTCGTGAACACGCTCCTGGCAGCCCCGGCCTGAGCCCAGCCGGCTCTCTGTCCGTCTCCGCGGCCGCACGCGGGCTGGGGGCAGTGCTACTGCTGCACTGGGGGAGGGGCGGGGCCAGGCGTCCAGATTTGGGCGTTCAGGTGCTCGTAGGGTTCCCACGTTAACTGGCAAAGCTACTTCAGTCAACATCTGGTGCGATCCCAGCGTTTAAGTCCCCTAACGGGTCATTTAAGGAGTCCAGAGTCCTGGGAGCCGGGCCTGTGAGTGTGAGCCCAGCGCGCCACTGCCCGTCTTCCCAACGACCAGGGCGTCTCAGTCAGAAGGGCCCTCTCTGTGCCCCGACTGCGGCGGGAGGAGAGCCAGGAGAGGAAACGGAGAGAAAGTAATATGGTTGCAAGAGCAGAAACGTGACTGATTTCGGGGAGAAATTTTAAAAGCAATTGTTTCCACTGGTTAAATTACAGAAAACCTCACACAACTTTAAAAGTTAATTAGGAATTAACTGTAGGTTAATCACATCACCCCGAGGACACAAAGGACCCACTGACACTTCGTATGGGGTGCGGAGGAAAGAGCTCACCTAATGGAGGGCCCCCCACCATGTTCCCTGACACGCTGTCCTTGGAGAGGAGGGCAGCGCAGGGCACCGCCAGGACCGTGTGCTGGCTCTCTGGGCTGAAGGAGGCTTCACGTACCCAGGCCGGTGGCCCAGCATCAGCTGCACCCCGAATTTCATCAACCCAGCCCAAAAGGGCCGGATCTGCAGCCGGCCGGGGAGGCAGGAGGGGTCCCTGCGGGGATGCAGGGCCCTGTGTGCTGTGCTCTCTGCCGCCCTGCAGCTGAACGGTCTGGGGACAGAGGCAGACAGCCGCCTCTCACCAGTGGCCCTCTGTACCCCCTCCCCATCCTCTGGGAAGATGACATGTCTGGGATATCAAAAAGTAGGACAAAAAGCAACTAGCCCCACATGTCCCCGTGCCAGCCATCAATTCTGGGTACCAACAGCTTGCATGGTGGGGTGTCAGTGTGCTAGGGAGGGCCAGGCGTTAGTTCCAAGTTTCAGTCACTGAAGCCCACCAGGCTTCCGTGAAGAGCTGACGTGGGAGAGGGGAGGGGAGAAGAGGAACCCAGCCTGCAAAGCGGAGACTCGGACCCTGGGGCCCCCCCACCCCTCTTCCCTCAGATCACAGTGGATGGGGGTCTGGGAGAGCCATCCTGTCCCCACAACCCGCTCAGGGCGCCTCGGGCAGCTTTCCAGCTCTAGTCAACAGATGGGAATCACCCGCCGGGGCTGTGGCGGCTGGGCCGGGGCTCCTGATGCTGCTGCATGCCTGTGACCCGCCTAGAGCATGTTACAGGGGCTCCAGAGTGACCACCCACACCCGTGCCACGTGGTGCATGTGTTCATGTATGTCCACAGCCTCTGTAAAGGTGCCACTTCGCAGAAGTGCTAGAACTTGGTACAAACCGGAGGCAGCGTTGTCAGCACGAAATTCTTAGCTCAAACAACCTCAGGTACATCAGACTCATTTTAATACAAGTGGTTAACTGCATTTAACAACTTATTCCTAAAATATATTTTTTAAAAATCTAAATTGCTTTGCAATTTACGCAGGTCTTAGGCCCCTTACATTCTCACAGTGAGTACTGAGTCGCACGTCTATGCCTACGAGCCAGCCCCGCCCATGGGCATGAGAGAAGGCGGCTCACCCCTCCAGGCCTGGAATTCAGGGCTTTTTAACCTTTGGGTATTTTTAAAAAACGCCTAAAATAGTATAAAACAATATTAATAAAGACAATAAAAATAATTTCAGTAATAAAACAAGATGTGCCCTCGAGATCAATGTGAACTTCCAAAACTTAATTTTGGAGAGTCAGCCCTGGCTGGTGTGGCTCCGTGGGTGGAGCAGCAGCCTGGGAACCAAAGGCTCGCGGGTTCGATCCCCAGTCAGTGCCCAGGCCTGGGTTGTGGGCCAGGTCTCCAGTTAGGGGCACGCAAGAGGCAACCACACATGGATGTTTTGCTCCCTCTAAAAATACATAAAATCTTAAAAAAAAATTTTTCTTTGGAGAGTTAGGTTGAAAAACAAGAAAAAGATTCCGTTGCACAATTGAACCTGGGATTTCAGAGATGGACTGGGAGCCCCTTGATGCCCTCGTTTGAGGCGGCGGCGGGGCCTGACCCAGCAGCCCAGCGTCAGGGCAGTCGAGGCCAGCCACCCGTGGCATCCGCTTCCGAAGACCCAGCGCCCACTTACCTGGGACACAGAGGCCCGGGGAGCGGCCTGCAGAACTGCAGTGTGTGCTTATGTGGGTGTGTGGTGTGTGGCCTGAACGTGGGAGTTGTCTGTCCGCTTCAGGTGACTATCAGTGCGCTGCTAACTTGCAGAAAGAGATCCCACAACACGCAGAAGCGATGGCCAGAGCACAGTGGGAAACCCGCCCAGCTAACGGGGCTGGGACAGAAAAGCACCTGCCGCAGGAACGGCTCGCAGTGCCGGGCACGTGCGCTTGCTCCGTCGGGCCTTGTTGGCCGCAGCACAGATACTTACCAGCGCCTGACCGTAAAAACAGACTGGGCCTCAACCGCCCGGTGCCCGCCTGGGCACTGAGGCTTGGAAGGCTGAGGAAAAGGCTAAGGGGGAGCCCGCAGGGCTCCAGGGCGTGCGCCCCTCTCCTCGACGGTGCGGCGTGCAGAGTGGCCACACCTCCTAGCTCTGGACAGTCCCAAGTGGACGGCCGTCCAAAAAGACAGGGAAGGGTCCACAGGCCACCCCTCGGTGATACATACATTTACACAACAGTGCCGGCCACGGGGCAGCAGTCCGCTCTGGCTTGACTGCGTTGTAGTTGTGGTCGCTCGCCCAGGACGGCGTGCCGCTCTCGCACGGCGCTGCCTTGGCCAGGGCCTCGCTCCTCGCAGGGGCCGCGGCCCGCTGCACGGCGCCCTCCTTGTCTGCAGCCGCCCTCTTGTGCACAGCAGAGACTCTAACACCTGCCTGGATAATCGGAAAAACCCCAGTCATGAAGGAGGTCGGAAACGAGTCTTCCCTCGCACCCCTTCCCACGAGGGTGAGGACAGGCTCAGGGCCACTTCCACCCTGCCCCACACCTGGACGCCACGTCCGCTCGGGGCCAGAGCTGGCTGCACCCGCCCCCAGCGGCCCCTTGACAGTCACAGTCACGGGGACTTGACAGCTGAGCGCGCGAAGGCTTGACGTAGCCGCCTGGCAGACTGCTGCGGGCGAGGCGGCCAGGGCGGCACAGAGCGTGCCCCACGCACGGTCACTCCTGCCGGACACAGCAGTTCCCACCCAGTCGCCAGCGTGAAAGCTGAGGCCGCTGACAGGCTCAGGGAGCACTGAAGCACATCCGGAAACTCCCGCTAGGCCTGCCTGTCCTAAGTACACCAGGCCACCCCACGGCCCAGCCCCCTGAGCCACCTCCAGGGCGGCCGTCGAGGGGAAGGCCAGTGCCCATTACCCGACACACCCGGCCCCTTCCGCAGCCACGTGTCTGAGAACCAGGCCGTCGCACCGAGAGCAAGGCCAGAGCCCGCTGCCCGCCTGCCGGCCGCCCGTGGCACGCCTCTCAGGACAGCGCTCACTGGTGATTCTGATGGCAGCGTCGTGGACGAGGACACCAGGAGAGGTGACTGACCCCGCTTACACCTGCGCCGCCGTCCCCTGCGCCCCACAAGCCAGCCCGCGGCGCCGGTCTGCGCCCGCTCACCTGAACGCTGCATTTCGGAAGGATGAGCCTTTCGGGCCTGCCCTTGGGCTTCTCCTTGGGCTTTGCTCGGGGCTCCTTCCCCGCGCTCAGGAACTTCATGGTGGCCGCGGCGTGCTTCAGGATGCAGTCGTTGCTGCAGTACACTGAGTCGGGCTGCGCCACGCGCGCACACCCGGGCCCGATGCACCTGGCGGCAGCGGGAGCCTCTGCGACCTGCCGAACAGACCACACGACGTCAGCGCCGCCGCCCCAGGCGCAGGTGTTTGTAAGTTACGACTCCCAGTGCCGAGGGCTCGGTTCCCAATCGGGAGACGCTGACAGTGCCTTCAATGCGAATGAACACACATCCTCTTCACTCGAGGCACACGCATCGACTTCCTCGTGTGCACGCGCCTGTTACTACTGCCTTCACGCCACCCCCGGGGGACTGAACTCTAAGGACACCCTGGAGCATCACCCCCGGGACACGAGGTCTGTGCCCCTTGGCAGGAGGTGTGATTTCACAACCACAGTTAGGCTGCCATACGGGGCAAACAGGGATTTTTGTGGAGGCAAGTAAGGCCTCCGTGAGACGATTCTGGATCAGCGGCAAGGGTCTGAGGGCCTGTCACGGGAGAGGCGGCGGCCTGGCTCGTTCCGAAGGGCGCGGACCTGTGTGGCCGGGGAGCCAGGACAGCCCGTAGCTAAGCCTGCATCTCAGGTCAGGGACCCGTCGCACACGGAACCGCGTGAGTGCTTCCAGAGGCGGGCCGCCCCTGCGGGCCCCGGTGGTGCGGCCCCGGGCGCCTCTAACTCACGGAAGCAGCCGAGAACGAGAAGCGCGTGCTTTCCCGCTACGTGTGCCGTGGTCCGTTGCGCACCGCAGGCTGAGCCGCTTCCAATGACCGTGCGCTCTGGCGGCCGAGACTCACACACGCAAACACAGCGCGCCTGAGCGAAGCCTTACGTCCCAAGTGAGGCGCTTAAGGCCACTGTTCTTCCTCCACAGAATCTGAGTTTCACTCAGGATAAAACTTACTCTTACGGTCTCAAGCCCACTGACCGTAAACACCTGGAGTGGAAACGACTTTTCCCACTAGTTCACGCGCCGTGAACTTCTCCTAACGACTCCCAGGGTCAGCAGCGTCACGCTTCCACGTGGCACCTGCAAGGACCTCATGCCAGCGCTGAACGCCCAGCGCCAGCCCCTCACCCGCAGCTAACTCGGCACAGGGTCACCGCCCCGCCTTCTGCCTGCTGGACACCTGCCGAAGGGCCCGCCGAGGCAGAGCCCTGCCCGCGGGGACGCCCTCCCCACCAGCCCCGTGGGAGCCGGAGCCCACGGAAAAGAGGACGGGCAGTCGCAGCCCTGAAGGGGCCTCAGAAGCAGTGGGGGGAGGAGTCGGCAGCCGGCATGTGCCGCTGTGCCAGGAGCCGAGGCAGCGTGCTGGGGGCCGCCCTGGCTGAGGCCCCGCATCAGCCCAGGCAGCCCCTCGAGAGCCGGTGCCACCGCTGCCCTGGGCGTCTCCAGTGAGTCAAGATGGTGCCGGCAAGACAGGGACACACTCCCTTCCTAACTCCACAGTGACAATGAAGGTGTCACGTGAGGTCCCGTTAGCGACACTCTGGGAGAGACTTTCTACCAAGCAAGCCCACTGAGGGAGGGGCCGGGCCACCAGTCAGCGCGGGGCCGGCCCGCACGCCCACCCTGACCCCAGGAGGGGGACTTACAGGCTGGAAGATCTTGAGCTTCTTCTTGCCGCTCGGGTTGGCGGCCTTCTCGATCCTGCCCTTAATGCCCTGGTCCTCGCTGCACCTCTGCTCCACGGTCCCCATGCTCGTGCACTCCGTGCCGTCGGCGTCCGCGGGCAGCAGCCCCAGCTCCGGCGGGGCGGAAGCCTCGGGGCTGGGCTCGTCCCGCCCCTGCAGGACGGTGCAGTTGGGGCAGATGTAGTCCTCCCCGTCGCGCTCCAGCAGCCGCCCGCGGGCCTCCGAGATGCCCACGCAGTCGCCATGGAACCACTCCTCACAGCGGTCACAGCAGATCATGAACCTGGCGCGAGACACGGCCAGGAGTGGGGGACAGACACCCCCGACCTCAGACGCGTGCACCGACCCCGGCGGTGCCAGCCCCGCGAGCGTGGCCCGCCCGCCCTCCCCACGGAAGCCGGCTGCGGGCTCCCGGGCACCCCCACCCCATGCCCCCCCAGAGCACAGCGGCCCTTCTCCCACCCGAGGCACCGGCCGCGGTCCCCTCGCGCCGGCACAGCAGCCCCCCGAGACTGCCGGGAAGGCAGCGGCGACCCGGCCTGCCGCCGCGCACACTGGCCACGCCGGCTGTGGCCCCAGAGCCCCTCCCGATGACGATGGCGGCTTGCGCGTCTTTCTCAATCGCGTGAGCTGCCCGCGCCACCCCGGCCCGCCCGCCCGCCCGGCCCGCGGCTCTCCCACAAGGCCCTCCCCGCCGCCACCTACCTGTTGTTGTGCGGCTGACGGCAGATGCAGTAGAGCGCGTTGGGGTCGTACGCCTCGCACTCGGGCTTGGGCCTCCCCGAGCCCCTGGCGCCCTCCTCTTCCTCCTCGGGCCCCGGGGCCGCCAGCCCTTCCGACGCGCCCTCTCTGTCGTCACCCGCTGCCTGCTCGGCTGCGGGGCCCTGCGGGCTGGACGGGGGGCTCTGCGAGGCACCGGCCACCTCCATGCCCACGGTCTCGGTCGGGTCGTCCTCCCGATGCTTCTTCCTCGGGCGACTCAGGGCCCCCTTCAGGGGCCGGTCCGCGGGCTCTTGTTCTCGCTCTCTCCGCAGGCGGTTCTGAAGTTCTTTCAAGGTCAACCCATCGCTGTCGCTGTCAGAGGTGTCGCCCTCGCCGTCACCCCCCCGGGCCCTCGCAGAGGAGGCTGGGTGCTCCTTGCCGTCCCCGGGGCTGGCCTTGGCGCCCCTGCCGTCAGAGGTGCTGTCGACGCTCCCCTCCGACGCGGTGTCAGCGTCAGTGACGGGGCAGGAGCCCGGCTCCCCGGCGTGCTCGGGCGCCGTCTTCCTCGCTCTGCGCCGGACCGTGGTGAGGAACTCCTCCACCCTCTCGGTCCGCTTCGGCTGACGCCCGCTGCGTCGCAAGGAAAGGCTCTGCGGCTGCTGCCGGGGCTGCTGCTGCACAGAGTCTAGCTCCGCGTCCCCCGTGCCCTCGCGTCTAGCAATGGTGGTCTTTCGGAACCCCCACGTTTTCCTAAACTCTTTACTGGTGGGTTTGATGACCTTGGGGGCTTCCTCATTGCTCGGGTCACCTTTCTCATCCATACCTAATGGGGAAATGCAACCAGACCACGACCAGCGTTAACGGGGCCACGTCCCTTGGTGAGTGAGCAGGGGCCGCCGAGCAAGAGGCGTGCGGCCGCCCGGCACCCACTTGACCATGAACAGCGGCGGCGCCCTCCTGCCCACCAGCAGCGGCAGTGCCCACAGCCGGGCTCCCCTCGAGTGCGGCACAGCACGCAGCTCGCGGTGACTCGAGGAAGACTTTGCTATGCACCCAGCGTTAGTAAGGAAAGCAGCCCTGGCTGCTGGGGCTCAGGGGACTGGCTGCCGGTTCAATCTCGGGTCAGGGCACAGGCCTGGACTGGGGGCCGGGTCCTCAGCTGGGGGCGTGGGAGAGCCCGCCAATCGCGGTCTCTCCCTTTCTTCCTCCCTCCCTTCCCCTTCCCCTAAAACTAAAGAAATACAACCTTTAAAAAGAGAAAAAGGAAACCAAAGCTAGCAAACCTATAGCTTTGCCACTCAGGTGCCCAGGATGAAGCCGCACAGAACAGGCAGCAGGACACAGATGAGTCACACGCAGACGCAGGGGCCACGCCTCCCTCCCCGAGCCAGGCCGCCTCTGCCCGTGGGGCCCAGGGGACGGAACACTGCCAGTCCTGGGCCCCGCCGGCAGGAGCACTGACTGCTCCTGTCCTGGGCTCCGGAACCCTGAGCTGCCCCGTGGGAAGTCCCAGCACCCGGCTGGAGAGGCCCCGTGGAGGGGCTGTGCCGGAGCCGGGTCCCACCCACAGTGCTGAGCCCTGGCCGGGCAGGCACCAAGGGCCGGAGCCTGGGGCCCGGTTTTCCTGCAGCAGCAGAACCGGGACAGCGGGAAGCACTAAGCCTGGCCGGGGCCTTCCTGAGCTGCCTCTCTCGAGCCCTCCTCTCCTCGTGCTTTCTAACAGACCACTGAGGGGTCACCTCTGTGAAAACGTGACTCCCATTTACAATGGTAAAGCCTGAGGAACACAGCATGTACCTTGAGAATTCTTTTCCAAGCTGTCCAAGCTTCAATCACACCTAAATGCCAACGATGACTCCGGCATTACGCCACGTCCCATCCTAGGGGAAGGGCTGGCACTTGGAAGGACCTTCAGGACACAAAACATACACAACTCAAAACCACGGGCAGCCCGGCACCTGTCTGCTCCCGGCCCCCAGGGCTGTCCCCGCCCCCTCAGCAGCTTGCAGGAATGGCTATGACATCACAAGGGGCCATGAGGACCACGCCCCTCCTCTGGTCACCAAGGTGACAGCTGAAACTGAACTGGGGTGCTTATGAGGGTTCCAAAGGAGGGTGCTCTGGCTGGTGACCTTGAGGAGGTCACCCCGAGCTGCTGGCACCCAGGAGGCTGGGAGCTTTACTGTGAGGACAACGCTGCTTCCACGCCCCCACCCCCCCCACCCCCCAGAGAACAGGGCCGCTCCCTCTGTGCGCATGTGTAAGTGGGCCCATTGGGCCTAGAACTCGGGACTTGTAGGCAGAGTCCCGGCGCTTGCACACCTGTGCACAGCACAGCACAGCGCAGCCGCCCCGAGGGAGGGCCAAGCCCTCACTTCACACGACAGGACACCGCTGCCGGAGGGCCATGCAGGTGGCCACAGCCCCTCCCCCGCAGCGGCTGGAGAAGGTGTCCGGGCCCCCTGCGGCGCGACAGTTTCCGCAGGAAGCGCTCTCCTCTGCAAAGCCCCTTCCCCGCAGAGAACACACTATGTGAAGGGTTTACGTGCTAACGAAATAACCAAGGGAAAGCCAAACGCTCTGAATCAAACTGTTCTGTTTTCCAGTTTGAACTAATGTGTTTTTTTATCTGTGAAGCCCTCTTCATTTTCACGTACGCGGAACACGGGCCCCCAAACCCCTGTGGGAGTCACCCTTCCCAACAGAACGTGCACACAGGGCAGTCTGGGAAATCGTAAAACGAAATACTGACACCGTTCTCCGCATCCACCTGAAAGCTTTCCCGCTCAAGTTTAGAACGCTTCCAACAAACGTGAATGTCACATCACGTCCCTTCCTTTACATAAAATGCCCCTTTAGAAACAGAAAGCACGACTTCGGCCCCGGACGGGGCAGCTGAGGACGCCGACCCCGCGGACCCCTTACCTGCCGGACGCTCTCCGGAGTCCTCAACACAACCAGGAGCCTGGCCGCGGGGCGCGCGCTCCACGCCCGCAGCCGGGCCCCCGCGCCTGGCGCCACCAGTCGCTGCTCGCTGCTCGCTGCTCGCTGCCAACCAGCACGGGACTGCGCGGCGGCTCCGCAGCCAGCTCCTAGGAGGAAGGAAGAAGGCGTTACGGCCGCAGTGACTGCAGCTCGCACCACGCTGCACCGCCAGCGCCCGCACGGGGCTGGGGGCCGAGGGCCGGGGGCAGGGGCAGGGGCTCAACCACCAGGAACCAGGCAGGCGCCGGCCGCCCCCCAATCGCGGGCTGACACGGGCTGAGCCCAGCGGAACCCCCGAGACAAGTGCAGAGGGAGAAGGCGGAGTGACAAAGCTCACTGTGACGCCTCGAGAGCAGGCAGGCTGCCCCCGCGCCATCTCAGCGACAGTTGGGGGGACTTCAGAAGAGACTGTGGCCGTGGGTCACCCCATGGGCCTGCAGCGCCTCTCCCCCCGCCCCCCGCCCGCCTGGGTGTCCTCACTGACCCGCCAGGGTCCCCAGGAGGCCGCAGCACTGCTCTGGGGACAGTCTGGCCCGAGCCCCCTCGAGAGCCCAGCAGACCCACCTCCTCTCACTCCAACTGCTCTCCCTCCAACAGCCTCACAACTGTGGTCTCCGCAGTGACCCCAGAACAATGACCGACATTCTAAAGCCCCTCCTCTTAAAGCGGCAGTGACCGCTCACCCCACTAGCCAAATCTGTCATCGCGGCCACCCAATCCCACGAAGGTGGCAAACCGGTCTCACAATGAGGCTTCCGTGACTCAGAGACTTGACTTCTCAGAAGAAACTGAAAATAAACCTTAGCTGTCTATTTCACAACCCCAAGAACAAAACGTAAAATGTCCTCAGGAATTAAAATAATTAAGTTTATGTTACTCTCAAACACAAAACACATCCCAATTTAATTTGGGTGCTGCAAAACACACCAGCAAAGAAAAACCGAGTTATTATGTTGAATGAGGCCAAGTCCATATTCAGAATAGATCAGATCATTTCTGATCGTTTGGTTCACTTATTTGGACTTCTTTATATTTGCAAAACTGACTTATCATAATTTCTCCAATAAAGAAATTCTAACATAAAATTTCAGCTCAAGCTACAAAACCACACACGTGAAGAAGAGAAAAAGCCCTGGCCCAGGGCTGGCTCCATCCCGGCCCCTGCGGGAGGACCAGGGCCACCAGCTGCACTCCCATCCCAGCAGTGGCCACCCGCCCGGGGGACGGAGGGGCACCCTGAAGGCGGGGAGGGAAGACCTGCAGGTGAACATGAAGTCACAGTGACCTCTCCACCCCTCTCAGCGTCCTGTTTTCTCGGCGGGAACAGCCCCGCTTCCTGCCAGGCGCGGCAGGCACAAGGCTTCCTAGGTCTGCTGGCGGCCCCGGGAGCTGGAAGGGCCTCAGGAGCAGGACCTCCCGCCCTCCAGGTGCCTGAAAGGCGACTCTCCAACCTTCTGGTCTCAGGGCCTCTTTCCATTCTTAAAAACTTAGCACTCAAAGAGCTTCTGTTCATGCCGAACACACTGCTACTTCCGGAACACAACCAGAGGACGCTTCAGGTAATCGTGGGTGCCCTCTGCCGCCCCCCCAAAGCCTTGAGGAGCCACGTCACAGGCATTAATTAGCTGCCAAGTGGAAACAGAAGCTGGACAGCCGCTGGACACCAGGATCGCTGACTGACCACGTCCAAGGGCAGCACGCTCCGCTGGGCGACAGGGAGGGCGGGGCACTCACACCCTGGAGACGCCGGCAGCCGCCTCCTCCAACAGCCCTCACCCCTGGGAAGCCGTCGGGAAGGCCCGGCACGCAGAGGCAAGCCTTCCAGGCCTCCAGCGCTCGTCTGAGAGCTGGAATCTGACCATTAACAACAGACTCTGTCAGGTGCTTTCCTGGAGACTCCCGTCCTTCGTCTTCAGGAAAATGCCCGCCCACCGCTGCCCCTCCGGGGCCCGCGAAGGCTGGCGTTTAATGACACAGTCCCAACGGCTTCAGACCCCAGGGAAACGACACTCCGAAGTGCCCGGGGCAGAGGTGGCGGGCACACTGCAGGGCCTGGCCTCACCACCCTGACTGGCTTCTGCACCGCCGCCCGCCCCGTGCGACTTGGTGGAGAAGGCTGACCACGCCAATGGTCACGCAGGGAGGGCTCTGACCTCGTAGCCCACAGCAGGGCTTGGGGACCCCCCAAATCCAGGGACACGCTCGTGGCTCCCGTGACAAGGCTCCTGCGCGAGTGTAAGGACAGCGCATGCACGGAGCCCCAGCACCGCAGTCCCAGGGCTGTCCGCAAGGGCCCTCCCTCGGCCTTCCGCCCCACCTCTTCAAAACGTTAAGCAGCCAGAAGCGAATTTCTTAGAAACAAAACCAAAACTACCTTCCGAAACGCGTGTGACGTACCAAACAAACCACACACGTCAGAGGCGTGCCTGCGGCCACGGCCGACCGAAGGCCCCACCTGCAGAGGGGCTGGGCCGCATCCGGCAGCCTCCGCCCGTCCCAGGCCCTTCGGACTGTGCCCTCTGACCACGGGGCACCCCCGCCGCAGAAGGACAACCCCGTCTTCTCAAGGAAAACACTGGGTCGGCCCCAGCTGGCAGCAACCCCACGTTTTCCAACTCTCACACCCCATGCACGCTCTGAAGCAATCACGACTTGCCAGCCAGAAACCCCGTCCAAAAGCGGCAGCCTAACCCATTGTTTCCGACTCTGCTGACTCAGAAGTTGAAACTCTGACCGGCCAGACTGAAGTTCACCACGATCACGTCTGGCCGTAAGTGCCTCTGCTGCGTGCGGGTCACTTGTACCAGCTCCAGGTTCCTCCAACGACCGGGAAGGGAAGGAGGCAGCTCCCCCAATTCCAGATGTTCACCACGCAGCCTCTATGAACGGGCTGGTCCTAATGACGGCGCTCAGAAACTCCCATCGCTCAGGACAATGTGAGAGGGACCCTGGCCGAGCACCGGGAGGCCGTCCTCAGCCCGCAGCTGCACACCCACGGGCCCACAGAACACGAGTGGGCAGGTCTGGGCTGTGGCGTCCCCAATCCTCCTGATGCAGCCAGGGCGCCCACACCCCCAATCCCCTGCAGAGGCAGTGGGAAGGACCCAGAAACCCCCCTGCGGTCCCAGCCGTCCGAGGGGCCTCTGGGCACAGTGCGCGGAGACCACGCCAGCCCTGTCGCTCAGAGCGCTCTGCAGGACGGGGCCAGCCCACGCTGCTGGAGCCGTGGGCTCTCTGCTTTCCCCCCGGTCCCGGTGCAACACAGGCTGGTGACCTCGGGGGGCCGCTGCCCCACCGCGTCGGGCGGCAGCGCAGCTCCGGCGTGAGGAGAGGAGAGTGGAGGCTTCGCTGCTCTCTGCCGAGCGGGGCGCCCGCAGTCTCAGCTGCAGCCTCGGACTCCTGCTGTGGTCTGCATGCTGTGCCCCTCTGAACTCCCACGTGCAAACCTCACCCCCCAATGCAACGGTGTTTGCGGGGGGCCTTTGGGAGGTGCTTAGGTCCCGAGGGTGGAGCCCCATGAATGGGACCAGTGCCCTGAAAACGAGACCCCAGAGAGCTCGCTCCCTCAGCCCCTCCGCCCTGTGAGGACGCAGGTGGGCACCTGCCACTGGAGCCCCCCCCCCCCCCCAGCGCGGCCTCCAGAGCCACGGAAACAAGCGCGTGTAAGCGTGAGCCCCCGCCCCCAGTGCTTTGTCACAGCTGCCCCAGCAGGACTGGCCCTCCTAAGACAAGGCCACCACCTGGGTCTTAGTGATCCTCTCATCTGTCCAGGTTCTTGGTCTCATTAAGACGACTGCCGTGCGGGACAAGCTTGGCTACTGCTAAGTGCCCGAGGACAGCACCGGGGCCTTCCCAGGCAGAGACCGGGAGCGCGCTCAGCTGTGGGCTCGCAGGAGACCCGGCACGGAAGCCCCTTCCCAGGACACTAGGACATCACGCGCTAGCTCTCCCTGCCGGGCGTTTCCGGGGCTGCTTCCCACATCTGCAGGTCCTACAGCTACTAAGAATCCTCATCCTCCGAGGGGACCCCCCCAGCCAACCACCCCACTGCTTTTACAGCCCCACCGCCCGCGTGGGCTCCAAGGGCACCTGTGCTGTGATCCCTCTGGCACCCCTGGGGGCCCTGCTGCAGGACGCCCACGCCCCGCTGGGGTCTCCCTGGGTCACGCCCTCAGAGCCTCGTGGGATTAGCCCCTCGCCCCCACCCCACGCGGCAGGACCTGCTCCGGAGCTGGTGCCTGGGCGCAAGGATGTCCTGCAGCAGACGCCGAGGGTGCCCGACGCCGAGAGCTGGGCCTCCCCCATGCAGGTGCCTCCCCTTCGGGGTGAGCACCCACAGCCACCAACAGCCCCGCCCGGCGGGCGCCCCGTCCCCTCACAGTCCACTTGGGGGGCGACTGTGCCTCAGAACACTGTCACCTGCGGCTACAAACCAGCCCTTTCCCAGAAAGCAAGTTCCTGGTTGAGCCGATTAAAAAAAACGCAAAGACACCGCCCTCTGGCTGAAAGGAGCCCACCCTCCCCAGCAACGGGGTCCTGAGCCAACTGTGCGCCCCCCGGAGCAGAGGCTGCCAGCCCTCGCCCGGCCCCCGGGGCCCCGCTGCACAGCACTAAGCCCTTCCCGTCGTCTTCGCGGGTCCCCCTCTCGTGCAGGGGGAGCGCTCCAGAAGCAGACGGGGGAGCCCAGCCAGGGGAAGAGCGATCTGCAAACACAGGAGACGGCGCCCCTTCCTCACGGGGTTGTTTCTGCCCCGGAAAGTCCTTTCCATAACACGTCATCTGTGTTAGGCGGCGAGGGGGCGTCATCGCTGACAACAGGTGCACGCCTCACGTGCTGAGCATCGCCAGACACAGCTTCAGCCACAAAACACAAGATCTCTGGGGGGGCCAGGGTCCGACTTAGACCCTCTGGGCAGGGCCGGGCTGAGGCGCAGGCCACTCAGGAACCGGAAGGGCTGTAGCCTGACCGCACGTGACCCAGCCACCTTCCCGCCAGAAGACAAGGCAGGGGCGGCAGGGCTTCTCTACCGGACCCTTCTGGATGCTCTGGATGCTGGTTCCAGCTAGGGGGCTGCCTGCCCACAGCGGCTGCCCCGAGCTCGGAGCACGTGCGCGGCTGCAGAGGAAGCGGCCTACGTGGCCCCGCACGGGCTTCGGGTTTCCCAAGCCGAGTTCATCCCCAAAAGGCCGCAGGGTCTCGGGCCAGGCCAAGGGAGAAAGAGCCCGTGGGGACCTTGACAAGGCAAGAACCGACTGTGCACTTCAGCCGGGACCTTCTCTCCTCCCCGAGGTGAGCAGAAGCCCGCGTCTGGTTTGGAGCCGGGGCAGGGGACGGTCCTGGCTTAAACACGGGCGTGCAGGTGCCAGCAATGGGACCGTCTGGCCAGTGCTCGTAGGCGCGCGCGCGGCTGCCCGACAACTGGAGGGAAAACGGCTGTTTACAACCACAAACCCAAGTCCAGGCCTAGTGGATGCCTAGCCTTGGGTTTCAGCAGGGGCGGGGGCCATTTCAGAGGGGCCCCTCAGCATTCCTGGTCCTCAGAATGGCACCCGGCAGTGCCCTCATCCACTGCCCGCAATGTGACAGCCCCCCAAAAGTGGGCTAAGCCCTCTGGTAAGAAGATTGGGAGTGAGGGGCTCAATGGCTTTGACCTCCTAACATCCTAGCTTTGACCCCAGCTGCAAGCCTAAGAGCAAGTCGCCTCTCTGGGCTGTACTTTCCAGCCCGGGAAATGGGGACAATTGTGGCCTCACAGTCTCCCAAAAGGACACCCGACACTTCACCTCATCAAGACAAGCCAGCAGCGCTGGCTCACGGCAGGTAAGCGTGCGGTGAGTGGCGGGTGTCCTCTGTTAAGTGGCGCCATCGGTGACAGTGAGCTGGGGGGAAAGACCCCCAGAAGAGTCTACACGACACGTGTTTACTAAACAGCCTACGGGAGCTGGGCACAGGGAAGGGGCAGGGACATCCCTCTCCCATAGGCCAGGTGGGCGCTTCTTCGGACCTGGCAGGTCACTGAGGGCTCAGCCGTCCGCCCCCAGGAGGCTGGTGTGACGTCACAGAGCGCCCATGGCACGAGCGGGCTTCGCGACAACTGCAGGGGAGGACCCACAGCGGCCCCAGCCTAGAGGGCCCCTCCCTGAGCCGCTGGGCCCAGCAATACGGGGCGCTGCGGCTCCCACTGGTCCCCGCTGCTTCACCTCCTTCGGTGCCCGCAGCGCAGGGAAGCTGTCCTGCTGGAAGGCGGCCCGGCACCGTCTCAGGAAGGGGTGTTAAATGCCACCCGACCCCCCGTGTCAGCTCGTGAAGAGCAAAACTGCAGCCTCTCCGTGTGATACCCAGTGAGCCACCTGCTTCACAGGTGCCACACAAGCCGCTGCCACCTGCGGACGAAGGCGGGCGCCCTGTCCGGGCTGCGAGCCCTCTCGCCCGCGCCCCCAGCCCTGAGCAGACACTGCAGGCCGCGCAGGTCCTCGGCCCCCCAGCCCCACATCACAGCGCCCTCATGACGCGCCCGCACCCACAGAAAGGGCCACGTCAGACAGTCACTGTGGGAGGTCCCACTACTCAAGTAGGAAACATGCCAAAGAGACAGCCTGGGGAAAGCTTTCTCAGGGGACTGGCTGAGCCCAGCTGTCGGGGCAGAAATCAGGCTTCTGCGGGACACCAAGGACAACAGGGAGCTTTGCGCTGGGAGAGCCCAATTAAGTCACTTGGCATCACGGGACCAGCACAGAAAGAAGAATCCAGAGAATCCAGACCTAGACCCTCAGGGCCAACACACGCTGGGAAAACCGGTCCCTGGGCTGCTGGGATATGTCCCGAGGGGCCGGAAGACAGACTTACAGCAGCAGAATGCACAGACCCCTCCGACAGGGAGATCCCTCCACCAGAAGGACACAGGAGCCCCAGGGCCCACTCCACGAGGGAGGGAGGGTGAGCCCATGGAGCAAGGCCGCCCCGCAGCCCCGAGTGCGGCCCCCGCCAGCCCCAGGGTCCTGGACGCAGCAAGCCACTAGGGCACTCACGGGCCAAGAAAAAAACGGGTGACCGCAGGTGCTGACACCCAGCGAGTGGGAGGGGGCAACCCACGACACCTCTGACGTGCACCCTTTCTGCCTACGAGGCAGCCTGGATTCAATCAGACGCCACTAAGGAAGGCTCTTGGAAAACGAGCCAGAGATGCTATCACCCCCCTGAACTTGCGGCTCCAGCGCGCCCGCGGGAACACGGAAGCGGAGCGCAGGCCGGAGGAAGCCATTAGGCAGGAAGGCCGGCAGCCCGTGGCCGGGCCTCCAAGCCAGGGCACACCTGTAAGTGCCCACGCGCGCCCACGAGGAGAAGGTGGGCCCGGCAGCAGCCGCGTGCCTGCGCCCAGTCCCAGGGCCCCGGGCCGTGCGTGGGGGCAGCGCCCTCCGGGGGGCAGAGTTGGGGACCTCCCGCCGCCCCGCTGCACTCGTCCATAGGGACGGCCACCTCTGTGGTCACGACTTCAGCCCCGTGCTTGGCACGCGAGACACAACAAACGTCCGCTGAATAAACCAAGGAATCGCGCCAAGGGCCACGGGTCAACTTACTTCCCGAAAACGCGGAGCTGAAAGCGCCCTTCTCGGAAGCACGGTCCCGCCGGGCCGAGGGGCTCCAGGAAAGCCAGGGGGCGCCGACCGGGACACGGCTCTGCCCCCCGGGGTCCGGCCTGGGCACAAGGCCGCCTTCCCTCGGCGCGCGCGGGCCCACCGCGGCGGCAGAGGCCCGGCTGCCCAGCTCCAACGGTGGCTGCAAGGCCTGCGACCCCGCTCCGAAGACCAGGGCCCGCCTCTTCCGCCCGCAGCTCGTCCTGCGCCCGCCCCGCGCCCGCCCCGCGCCCGCGGCGCCCGCCTCATTCCACCGCTGCGTGCGCGTGACAGCACGGCGTCGCCGACAGCCCGGGCCGCAGCACTGTCCCCACCAGCCCCGGCGTCGCCTGCCGCGCGGCCGCCACCTAAGCGGAGGGCGGAAAACTCGACCCTTGCTCGCGGCCCCACCGGAGCCACGGGTGCGAAACTCCGACAGGGCACCGCGACAGCGGCTCAGCCGCAGACGCCGGACTGACAGTCACACAGCCGCCCGCGGGCCAGCAGTGCCCGCCGCCACCTTGCAGGAGTCGCGCCCGTCACCCCCCAGCCGGTCGCGTGGAAGCCAGCAGAACGCGCGCCTGGAACGGCCCCAGAATGGAACTTTGCCCCGAGGCGTCCCGGGCACGGGCCAGTTTGAAAACGCGACTCCAACCCCACCCGTCCCACAGCCACGGGCAGCACCCGTCTCCACGAACGAGCCCGCCGCCCCGGGAGATCGCGGGGGCCCCGGGGCAGCGTTGCGCCCCTCCTGCGGCCTGGGCGCTCTCGCTGAGGACGGCCGCGGCGCTCGCAGCCCGCGGACCCGTGGCCCCGGCCCCTCCCCCGCGCCCCCGGCCGCCGCCATCTTCTCTCCCCGGCGGGAGCGCGTCCAGGCGCCGCCGAGGCTCTGGGCGGGCCGGGCTCGGCCGCCTCCGCCCCTGCCCTGCCGCCCGCCTCCAAGTGCGGCCCCGCGGCGGCGGTGCCCGAGCCCGGCTCCCGAACGCCGCTCACCTCGGCTCTCAGGCCTCTAGAGTCTTGCAGCCATTTCCTCCGAGCGCCGAAGCGGGAGCGGGCGAGCAGGCGGGGTCGGCGTCGGCCACCGAGAAGCAGCAGCTAGAGGGCCCGCCCCGCTCCCCGCAGGGCGCACGCCGGCCACAGAGACGCCGCGCGGCTAGAGAGGCTGCCCGCGCCCGCCGCCGCGACCTCGTGTGGCGACCAGAGAGAAAAAGGCCAGGCCCAGGCTCCACCCCGCGCGCTTGGGTCTGCGCGCCGAGCCCCAGGGCGCAGGCTGGGGGCGGAAGCGGCGGCACCGAGGCCGCGAGCCCCTGCTGGAACCCCCAGCCCCGGGCGCGCCCGCGGCGTCCCTCGGCTGGCTTCCGCGGGCGGAGGAGCTAGGGCGCAGCGCCCCTTTCCTCCAACCGCGTTCTCGGTTTCTCCGGAGCTGGAACCCGTGGCCCACAGGGCCAAGGAGCCCGGCGAGGCGCAGGGCGCAAGCAACTTGGGCACCCCTGCCTATCGGGGCTGGAGGGAAAGGGCGCTGGCAGGTGTGCAGCCCTCCACGTGGGTTTTCTCAGGCGACCTCAGAGGGGAGCTTGGGCCTCCTTCGGGCACCCTAGGCACTGTCCACTCGCCCCGAGAGCAGGAGCACCTTCGCCTCCGTCACCATTACTTGCCCCTGCAGCCCCACTTCCTCATCCCTTGGCAGCAGGAGCCCCGTGGCACTAAGCACCAAGTGCCCTGTCCTCCGACCCTCCAGGCCTCCCGAGGCTGCCCCGCGCAAGGACCAGGGTCCTGGGGCGCAGGAGCTTTTGAAATCGTCACCTCTGGAGGATGTGGATTGATTCTAGAGAGGAAGGGACAGAGAAACAGCCACTGGTTGCCTCCCATTTGCGCCCCGCCCAGGGATCGAACCCACAGGCTTTTGGTGCAGGAGAGCACACTCGCCACCAGCCCAGCCACCTGGCCGGGACCAGAGGCACCTTTTAATAAACACCTCTAAAGACCTCACGGCCTGGCAGTTGCCCTCCAAAGCCTATACGGCAGGCCGCTTGCGCTGCTGTGAGTCCCTTAGGACCGACCACCTTCGCGGAAGCCTGGGGCTCGACGCGCCCCTATCTGGTGCCTTCAGGTTTGTCCCCGGATAGGCGCTGTGGGAGCCCCTGAACTGTGCCCCCCCCCCCCCGACTCTCTCCCAGCCGAGAGGGCTGAGGGACTCCCAGGGAGCGTGACCTCTGAGCTCTTCAGAGAATCCCAGCTCACTTGGTGCAACAGCTCGTGGGAGCTGCTCTCACTGGTGAAAAAGGCGTTCCTGAAACAGGTCGGGTAGTTTCGAGTTGGACTCTAGCAGCTAAGGAATGCTTCCTCCTAACAAACCCGAATTTAAGTCTCCAGTTGTCTCGAATTCTTTGAACACCCCCAACGCACAACAAAAGCCCCAAGCCCCTGGGCTGAACAGGAGCGGTTCCGAGGGCGCGAAGGGACACGCGCCGGAGGCTCCCTGCCTCCGCGGGGTTTGAATCTCGGAGAAAACAGGACCAGCGCGGCGCCACCACGTGCAGACGCCAGGTCCCGGCCCCCGCCTCGCAGGCTTAGCAACGGAAAAGCAGGACCCGGCCCCCGCCGGCCTTTTAGACCACTGCCTCCTGGTGTTCAGCCTCTCGCGCCCCTAGATCACAGCCCGCGGAAAGCACACACCCCGACCCCAGACGAAAGCCCCAGAGCAGAGCACCCCTGGAGGGAAGTGCACCTTCGAGAGGCCAGGTGCTCCTGACCCTCCCCTCCCTCCGAGGACAATTTAAAACCACGCGAAGCAGCAACAAGATAGTTTTATTGTTACTCATTTGTTAGTCGGACGGAGCAGCACCACAGCACCTCGGGCTGAGCGGCACAGGGGGAGGGGCAGGGCCAAGGGCAGCCCCCTTGGCTCCTTCGCTCTGACCTCCTTCAGCAGTTTGGGGAAACCCACAGGATTCTTCCAGAATGGCCAAGGCCGCGGTGCCCTCTGACCCAGGAGTCAGGGGCCAGAGGGCTCAGAGCTCGCGCTCAGGCCCAAGGCCGAGAGGGCGGCGGGGGCAGGCTTGGCGGGGAACGGTGCCCCTGCGTCTCCCACCCTGCCCGTGAGTGCCAGCCCCTGTTACAATCCCGCGGTCTCCCTCTCTTGCCACCAAGCCTATTCCAGGGCCCCAAGGTGCACGACACCCAGAAGCTGGCTCTTAACCATCTGGGGCTCAAACACGTGAATAAAAATGCTGCGATGGAACGCACCCCTGCTGTTCCCTGAGGGCAGAATACAAATTCCCAGGAACAGATAAATGTAGGAATCTTTAAATAGCTAATAAAAGCTTCAACCACTGTATTTGTTTTCAAGAAACTGCTTAATTTCCACCCCTTTCACGTGGTACGTACGTAAGGCTAGCCGCCACAGCCACGGCCCAGCTCCGAGACACGGCTGCTCACATCCCTGCCTCTCCGGCGGGATTTGGGACTAACTCCCAGGTGGCCACATCCGGACTACCTGACGGAGGCAGTAACTAGCCGCCCCTCCTGATTAGCACATGAATTCCCCAGTCTGCTGCCGAGGAGCGCCCCACCCCACCTGCAGCTACTGCTGACCCTTTCAGAGGCTCGTGTCCCCCGCCCCCGCCCCCCGGTGTGTAGAAGGGCCAGTGAAACCCTGGACTGGGCAGACGGGCGCCTTTCCTTTCCGCTTCGCCGGGCTGCAGGTGGTTTGGGCTCCAGGCCCCAAGACAGGTTGTCTCGGGCTGTCTTTTCTCGTTCTTGTTGCTACCAGTGGCCTAATAAACCCTTTTGTTTAAAAAAGGCTTTCAGTTAAATTTCTGTTTATCAGCTGCAAGGTGTCCCAGTCAAACTGAGGGCCACTTCCCAAAAGCGAAGGGCCCAAGCGGGGGCTGGGCCCGGGCCCATCCACAGCAGGGCCAGTCCCGCGCGGCACCCCATCGCTGCTCGGAGTGGGCGCTGGGTGCTGTTCCGAGGCCACCCGCCGTCTCAGAAGCAGAGCGCCCGTGTCAAGGGTGGCAGGTGAGCCAGGGAAAACAAGACAAACGCAAGAGAAAAGGTGGACTGAGGATTAAACTTCGTGTCCAATGCTGAAGACCGAGAGGAAGCCACGGGCTGGGACAGAGCTACCTGGTCAAAGGAGCAAGGGAGTCGCACCGATCTTGTCTTTCAGGCCAAGAATAAAGCGCCCCGAAAGACGAGGGGGGCCAGGAGGGGAGCCAAGTGTTCACGCCAAGCGACCTTCCCGCACTGATGGCAGCTGCTGCGTTGGGGGCGTCGCGCCCGAGCTCTGCGGACCAGTGGGACGCTGGCCGGCCTGACAGCAGCCCCCGCTGTGGCGGGACAATGCACACGCGCTGCAGAGCAGTCGGGGCGCTGAACCCGGGAGGGCTCCGCCCGCGCCTCGCAGGGACCCTCCCACAGAAGGGCCAAGCTGACGCAGCGGGGCTCCCTCTCTGCCGGAGCCGGCCCCAGCTCTGTTCCTGGGTGGGGCGCGCCGGCGTGCACAGAACAGTGCTGGTCGCCCCCTTCGGGTGGCCCGTGACTCCGAGACGCCCAAGTCGCCCTGGGAGTTCGGGGAAGGTGAGGCAGCCTCAGGAGGAATCCCTAAGAGCAGCACCTGCTTTCTGTTGCCTTCACCTGGACAGTCTTGAAAGGGACACAGATGATAAGAAAGCCCAGGGATCAGGGCCCTTCACAGCCATCAGAGGAAGGGCAGTTTGCGGGTACCGCGCTGGGCCTCCCGGGCTCACCCGAGAATGGAGCGCAGGACCGGAGCTGCCGGCTGGGTGAGCTGCGGAACCTCCGTGGGGTGCGGGGCAGCCAAACGAGGCAGCTCTGGTCTCCGCCCACCAGCCCTGGCCTCCGGGTGCAGCCACAACTGCACAGGCTACAGACTGAGATGTCTTCTTCCCAAAAGGAAAATACGTAGGAGGTGAGACTGGGCGAAGTCAGGTCTAACGGCGGCCTTCCGGATTTGTCCAGAGGAGAAACTGTGCAGCTTCATTCCTGCCCTAGCCCAGCTCGCTGAGCGAGCGGTGAAAGCCAGGAAGGCGGACCTGAAAGGCTCGGCTACGGCATCCGGGTCATACCCCCCCAAACACCCTTAAAGCACAGAAAGATGTGGCCGTGAACATATTACATACCGTGTGCTTCTAGATGTACACGCCTGTCTTTTCATTTAAATTGAAGAAACAAAACAGAAGGGGCAACCCCCAAACCAGTCCATGAACCTCGAATCCCCAACTCGCCAGGGCTGAAGGGCACAGCCAGCTCAGTAAGAACCAGTACAGAATGCTGACCAGGCAAATCAGAGGCTGAGTGCCACCCGGGGGTCGTGCCCGCCCTGCCCCGGCCCCTGGCTGCGCCCTGCTGGACACAGTATGTTACCACCCCCGCAGGAGTTCCACATTTAAAAAGGACTCGGGACACACCAGTGCCCTGTGACAATGGCGCCGTGCGTGCAGGGGAAGGCACAGGGGAGGGCAACCAGATTCAACAACCCCCATGGGACACACCTCCTGGGGCAGGGCGTGTGCACGACCACTCAGCAGCGAGACTCTCCCTCACTGTCCTCCACGTCCCCTCAGTCCCCTCTGCATCCCCAGTCCCCTTCGCGTCCAGACAGCAGAGGCCACGGCCGCCAGCGCACGGCTGAGCTTGGAAAGGCCGGCTCTGTCCAGCCGAGGCCCTGATGCTGGGCTCCCGCTGCGGGTCTCATTCACGCTTGTGGGTTTTGAGAACAAGACAGAAGCGGCCCCAGAAACGCTGCGGCTGAGACCCGGCTGCACCGTGGCCAGGACTGAAGCCGAGGGAGCACCCGCACCTTATTCTCCCATTATTGAGCCTTTTAAAAGCTCTTCAATGCTCTTTTTAAACTAGCCATTACCACCCTTTAGAAAACAGCTCATCTGTCCCACAGAGACTCCATCTGGGCTAGGAGGGCACCTCCCCCCACCCCAAGCCCACCTCCTTCCCTTCAAGAGCTCAGCAGTCAGTGATCCCACCAGGCTGAGGCTGGGGTCACCCTGGCCATGGCCTGGGGGATGAAGCTCCGGCCCAGGCCTCAGCCTCACCCCGCATGCTCTCCAAGGGGACCCCAGCACACCTGGCGGCACTTACCTGGGCCTCTGTCCGCCCCCAGCGCCCGCCCGCTCCCGTCCCCCCCACCTCTGCGTGATGCCTCCTGCTGCAGGCCCAGTCACTGCCCCCACCTCCCCCACCTGCCCCGCAGCTCACTGCAGCCGCACGCCTGCTGGTCCCCCGTAACTGCCCAGCGGGGGGGCTTCTGGTGAGCATCGCACTGGACCGCGCCCTGCTGCACGTGACACTGCCAGTCACACCGTCTAGTGACTCCGGGCCCTGCGGCTCCAGAGCACCTGCCAAGGCCCCAGCCTGGGTCAGGCCTCTCCGGCCGGCTCTGCTGGCCCCGCACTGGCCGGCTGCGGCTCGCGGCTCCACGCTGCCATCCCCCTGGACTCTGGACTTCTCGCTCCTCCGTGGACTGTCTCTGAATACCAACCCTGAGCCTCCCCTGCCCAGGGCTGTCGGCACCCCCAGCTCAGCAAGCCCCAGACCTGCCGGGCCTCTTCCCGCCCCTCTGGCTGGCGCTGATGTCCTCGCTCCGCCGGCGCCGCCCACACCCAGGCTCCGCAGCCCACCGCCCTTGCTCAAGTGCGCCCCCGCTGCCCCTCCTGCTGAGCGCGCTTCTCGGGAAGGTCCCGGGTGCCAGGCTCATTCCCTCCTTCCACGAGCGGCTGTGGAGCCCCCACCGCCTGCTGGACGCTCCAGCTCTCGGGCAGCTCGCGTGGGTGACAGGGACAGAGCAGGGTGCCAAAGCCACAAAGGGACACTGTGAGCGCCAGGTGAGCATAAGGGAGACACTGCACCCCGCTCTGTGCAGGGGCGCCCTCCCCTGTGAAGAGCCAGCGCCATGTAGGTCCGAAGGCTGGAACCCAGGCGAAGGGCTGGGCGGCCAGGCGCTGGGCGCGGGGCAGGGGCAGGGCCAGGGCCAGGGCCAGGGCCAGGGCCAGGGAGGGACCCCTGCCTGCTCGAAACAAGACGCGCCACCAGCGCCCAGGCAGAAGCTGCCAACTGGGCCCCTCGCCCGCTGCGGGGGGCGGAGGCGTGGCCCGCGACCCCCGGCCGGAGCCTCCTTGGGCCGGATGGGCTGTGTCCTCCGGGCACTGGCGTGAAAAACGGTTCCAAAGCTCCGCTCGGCGCTCGCGCAGCAGCGTCAGCAGCTGACGGCGAGCTGTCTGTCGGGTGAGGTCGCCGTAGAGGGTTAACGACGGAGCCGTGCCTGCAGCTGCGTTTTGAACGGACTGGGTCCTGCAGGTTCGCTCCCTCGACTAAACGGGGCCCGCTGTCGCGCTCGGGCCTATGCCCAGCCGGGCTTTCCGCAGAGAGTCCGGGGCGCCTTGGGGCGCCCGCGCGGAGCCGCGGACCCCTGACGGCGAACGCGGGGAGCCGTCGGATTCCAAAGAGTGGCGAACGGGGCTGCCCTCCACTGCCTTGCGAAGCGCTCGAAGTCGCGGCACCTCCCTCTCCAGCGACGGGGACACCGGGCCCTACTCGGACTCCGCCTTCTCGAGCAGACGGGCTCCGGCGGGCAAACCCCGCTCGGGGATCCGTGCGCCCCCGCGTCCGCCAGGTGCGCGCCGCGCCGCCGAGCCCCGCTGCCACCCCCGCCGCGCCCGAGACGCATCTGGAAGGAGCTGCAGCGCGCTCACCGACTGGGCTGCGGCCCTCGGCTCGCCCCACCCCCGGAACCGGGAGCCCCTGCCCGCCGTGCTCGGGCGGCTCCTCCCGGGTCCGCGCCTTAGGACGGCGCAGAGCCCCGGCGCCAGGTCCCCGCCCCCGCCCCGTGCCCTCCGGGCTCACACAGACGACGAAGGGACGCTGGGACCTCCGCCTCACACTCAATCTAGCTGCTGCAATCCCCGCGCGAAGAGCCCCTACATCAACGCCGCCGCAGCAGCCATCTTGCCCGGGAACGAACGGACCCTTTTTGACTCTCGCGCCAACCCGTAGAGCAAGGGGCCCGCGAAGGGCGTTCTGCGCAAGGACGGAAGCTCTCGTTCCGCGCTTCCGGGCGGCCGCCGCCTGCCGCCCCCTCGCGGGAGCCCTGGATTGGCTGCCGGCTCGCAATCTCGCAATCTCGCGGGAACAGACCGAGGGGGGGGCGGCCGCCGGTGCGTCTGCCCTCCAGCTCCCCGCCCCCGCCTCCGCCGCGGCCCCCGCTTCTGCCTCCCCTGACCCGGCGCCACCGTGCCCCCTCCCCGCCCGGCCCGGCCCTCCGAGCGGCCGCGGAGACTGCGCAGCGCGGGAGGAGGGATCCGCGCGGTAAGATGGCTGCGGCGGGCCCAGGCGATCGGACCGAGCGGGAGCGCGGCGGGGCGGGGAGAGGGCCGGACCCGCGCCGCGTCTCGGAGAGTGGCAAGTCCGAGCCGATGTCGGCCTGGTCGGGACTTGTTCTCCGGTGGCGGCGGCGCCCGCTGGGTTTGCAAGTCAAGCTGCCCGGTGCCCCCGGCCGAAGCGGGGCCGGGCGCAGCTGTCCCCACCGGGGCACCACTGCCCGGGCGGCTCTGCGTTCGGAAGCGGCCGCGAACCGGAGTGCTGAGACGGGGCGCGCGCGTCTCCGCCAAGAGCGCGGGGTCGGGGACACCTGCTCCCGCCGGAGCCCGGCTGGCGAGGACGCAGACCTGCCCGCGCAGCCCCCGCTCCGACGAGGAGCAGTGGGCGTCGGCGTCTGCTGGCGTTGAGCCGTCGACTTCTCCAAGGGGCCGCTCTCGGCGCCGGGGAGTGGGGCCCTCGGCGTGGTGGCCCGGCGGAAACTCAGGGGAGGGGCCTCCGATCGGGCTCCCGCGGCCGCGAGGGGTGGGTGCGTGTTCGGTCGCGGGCGCGCGCCGTCTCCTGCTGCGCCCCGGGGGTCAGCACCTTCCCGGGGCCCGGGCCCTTGCCCTGCGCTCCTTGTGCTCCCCTCCCCACTGCCTCCCCGGGGACCCGGGCCGGGCTCCCGGCTGTGCGCGCTTTCTGGCGGATGTGCCCCAGCGCGGGGACGCCGCCTCTCGTCCAGGCGCCTGCTAGACCTCAGCTGCAGCCCCGACTGGCCCTGCTGCCCAAACCTGCTCCCGCCTCCGTCCCGCCCCCTCTCCGCGGCCCGAACCCTCCCGCCGTCCTCGTGTTCCTTCACCTTTGGTCCGGCGGCCAGGGCCCCAGCTCTTCTGCCCCCGGCCCCCCACCCCAGTGTTTGGTGGCGCTCACCACCCCACGTCGCTGCCCTTTAAGACTTATTGGAGCATTGAGTACCGACGTCACTGTGTCCGTCAGTGACGGGGGCTAAGACCGAGTGGCCTGGCGGGCTCGCCCATCTCAGGAGCGGGGAGGGGGGTGCTCCTGGCCGGGCACCTGTCCGCCCCGCCTTCCTCGGGGCAACCTCCTGCGTTTCCGGTGCACACGTTACACCGGTTGCCTTGTTTGCCTTGTTCCCGTTCCTTACGGAGCTGCCTGTCACGCCGGGGCCTCCGCTGCGGCGCGCCGTGCTCAGCCCCACGGGGCTGTGTTCGTGGGCTGTGACTGCCTCGGCGAGTTCTGTCCCGTGAGCACACGTGCAGCCTGACATCCAAACGGCTCTGGAAACCAAGGGTTTGTTTTTAACCTGTTGGGCGGGAGGACCTGGCCTGCGGGGGCTGCTCGTTGGCCTCCATCCTACTCAGCATGAGCCGCACCCACTGTGCGAAGAAATGAGCCTGGATCGGGGCGCTGCCCAGACCTCGCGAGGGCCTCGAGTGTCGTGCAGGGTGTGGGACCTGGAAAGTTCTGGGTCCTCACACGTACCGGCCCCACCGGTGGGACGGACGTCTGGCGAGTGGCTTCCTGTCCATTCCATCTCGAACGGGGTTTCTGAGAACAGGCTCCTCCGCCTGGTGGTGGGGGTGAACTTCCAAGGTTGGGGGCAGGGGGGCGTGACACTGCCGGGCTACAGGCCCCGCGATGGCGTCACCTCTCAATCTGTCGGTCTGGTGGCCGATGACGAGCTCCCTCTGAGCACAGGCATCATGGCGGGTAGTTCTTAGCTCGCACCTTTGTGCTTAGGGGAGAGTCTGTGCCAGCACCTTCTCAGCCTGGAGGGCCGCCTCCGTCTGACCCCAGACGGCCTCTTGATCTCTCTGTGCTTTGACCCGGCTCTTGCCGTCATCCTACCCCAGTCACCCAGCCTTCTAACAGGTCAGGCCCTTGGCAGGTGCCGCTCTCCAGATGCCACGTGTCTCCCCGTCTCCGTCACTCCTTGCAGCGCTGCCACGCGTGGTTCTCGCTGATCACGACCATCAGAGGAATCTCCGCTGACCCCTAACCTCTGCTTTTCCTGTAGGAGCAGATCAGCATGAGTTACACAGAAAAACCCGACGAGATCACGAAAGATGAGTGGATGGAGAAGCTCAACAACTTGCACGTGCAGCGCGCAGACATGAACCGCCTCATCATGAACTACCTGGTCACAGGTAACGGCCTGCGGTCGGGGTGCGGTGGGCCCCACGCAGCGCCCGCCTGCCAGGTTTGCCATGATCACGTTAAAGGCTCCCCCCCCACCCCCGGACCTGAGGCCGCTGTCCCCGGTGTCTGAGACCTAAGGCAGAGCCCCACCTCTGGGCTTTTGCGCTGCTGCAATCGAATAGGAGCTTTCGGCGCGTCCCCGAGTGCATGTAAAGCCCACGTGGGTGTGCCTGGCCGGGCCGGTTGTCACACGGGACTGGTTCTATAAAGTGCTGCTCAGCTCAGAGGCGGGCGGGCGGGCAGAGCACGGGAGGGGAACAAAAGGGGCCTGTAGCCGACAGCCGTCCCCATGGTAGTGGGAAGGAAGGGGTTCTACACGTGGCAGGACGCCCAGACGCTTCCAAAAGGGATGCGTCTCCTTCCCGTCGGTTCTGAGGACCAGCCCCCGCCCCCGCCTTGCTAGTCTCTGTTGAGATTTTTTTTTGACAGGTGAGGAGGAAGCATGAGGCTGGGGGGGCGGTGTACAAAGGGGCACACAGGCTGCTTCAACGGGGGAGGGGCTGTGGGCTCGGGGGGAGGGGGGCATGGCCAGGTCCTCGAGGCTCTAAGGCATTGCCTTGCCTGCACCAGGCCTGCGCCCTCCTTCAGGGGCCCACACCAGCCTGTTGGGCTTCATTCCCTGTGTTTCGGGGGCAGAGACACTAATGCCTGCCCCCTAAGGAAGTGCCGTTCCCACAGGGGTTATTTGCTCAAGGCAGGGGGCGTACAGCGATGGGGGGGCCCTGCGTTGGTGTCCTGCTGGCTTTCCGCACGGTGAGCAAGCCTGGGTTTCGCTTGCAGAGGGCTTTAAGGAGGCCGCCGAGAAGTTCCGGATGGAGTCCGGGATCGAGCCCAGCGTGGACCTAGAAACCCTTGATGAGCGAATCAAAATCCGGGAGATGATCCTGAAGGGGCAGATCCAGGAGGCCATCGCCTTGATCAACAGCCTGCACCCTGAGCTGCTGGACACCAACCGCTACCTGTACTTCCACCTGCAGGTGAGTGTCAGCGGAGCGCGTCCTCGGCGAGTGGCGTGCGGAGAGGCAGAAGCGACGAGGGAGTCTGTGCTGTCAGGCTGTTGTTTCGGTTCCGTGGGCAAGGGGTCGGAGTTAGCCCTAGAGTGACACCGTGATAACCCAGACAGCCGGAGAGAGTCCTCGGGGAGGCCCTTTGCGTAAAGGGCGGCGCGGTGCCGGGGCTGCTGGCCCGGGCGCCCACGCCTGAGCCCGCGCCCGTGCCCCTCGCCCCGAGCAGCAGCAGCACCTGATCGAGCTGATCCGCCAGCGGGAGACGGAGGCGGCCCTGGAGTTCGCGCAGACGCAGCTGGCGGAGCAGGGGGAGGAGAGCAGGGAGTGCCTGACGGAGATGGAGCGCACGCTGGCCCTGCTGGCCTTCGACCACCCCGAGGACTCGCCCTTCGGGGACCTCCTGAACATGATGCAGAGGCAGAAGGTAAGGCGCAGCGCGGGCACGGACCGTGTCCAGGCGTGGGACGCCGCTGTCGTCCTTTCTCGTGTGGAACTAGGAGCAGTGCTGTGACTTCACGTGAGAGATCGGTGACCCTGGGACAACACGGGGTTCTGGGCACCACTTGTAACTCTGACCCCCAAGAGCCTGCATCGGCTGTCCCTCGGTGCCCGCCGAGGTCGGCTTCTGGGCCCCCCACCCCACAGGGACAGGTCAGGTCCTCGGGTGCCTGGCGCGGCAGCGCCTGCGTCCAGCCCTGCACCCTGCCGGTCCCCAGCAGTGGGCGTGAAAGCGGAGGTTCAGGGCTCCCCTGTATTCAGGCCTCTGCCAGTTTTTCTCATGTATCTTAACCGTCTTCCTGTTTATTTGGAGACTTTTGGAAGTAGGTGTTCTGAGTGCTTTTTTATTTAAAATCCCAGACTTGCTCCTGAAGCTTCCTGCCCTCGCCGCGGGCCCTGTGTCCCAGCAGCGTGACGTCAGTCTCCCCCTCTGACGCAGCTCCCTGTCCCCCCATTCTCCGCCACTGTCCTTCAGGCCACGGCAGGTCCCCTTGAGGCTTTGGAGGGCGGAGCTTGTCACCCCGCTCTGCTCTCTTCTCCGGCCTGGCTCGTGGCACTGAGCTGCCACACAGGCCGGACGTGACATTGCTGACAGGCTGTGAGCCCCTCTGGGGGGGATGTGGGTGCGCCCCCTGCGGAGCGCCTCGTCTGTCTCAGGAACAACGGGCTCCTCGCGGGGACCCGGCCTCCCGGAGTGTGAAGCGCGGGCCGCGCAAGCCCCGGGCCGGCACCCCACGTGCCGCCTCACTGGGTGTGTGCCCCCCAGGTGTGGAGCGAGGTCAACCAGGCGGTCCTGGACTACGAGAACCGCGAGTCCACGCCCAAGCTGGCGAAGCTGCTCAAGCTCCTCCTCTGGGCCCAGAACGAGCTGGACCAGAAGAAAGTCAAGTACCCCAAAATGACAGACCTCAGCAAAGGCGCCATCGAGGAGCCCAAGTAGGCCCGTGCGCCCGGCGCCCGCACAGAGCGGGCCGCGGCGGCCGGCTGTGACTGAGCGATTTTTACCGCAGTAGAGACTCTTCTCCCCTTTACTTTTTTTTTGACCTGGCACCTCTTTTAAAGGAGAAAGTGGCCCTGACGAGCGCCGGGAAGCGCGCGTGATAGACACGTGTCTTCGGGAGCCTGGTGCTGACTGCACGTGGCGCGTCCTGAGGGTGGTGGCACCCGGCTGCTGTGCTGTCCTGTGGGGACGCCGGTGACCCTCCAGGAGCCCGAGGCCGCGCGGAGCCCTGGCCGTGCCCTGCGTCCGCGAGCTGCAGGCAGGCGGCCCGGGCCCCGCGCGCCGCGTCCCGTGTGGGGGTCGCCTCCTGCGCGGTTTTGCTCCTTCACAGCAGAGATTGTGAACTCGTGAACCGTGACTCAGAGACGCGCGCACGGGCGTCGGCTCTGCTTCGCTTTCCCTTCTGTCTGGGCTGCGTGGCTTTGGGGGGACACGTGTGTGTGTGGGGTGGGCTGTGTGTTTTTTAATTTTTCAAATATATATTTTGGTGCTGTATGTGATCAGAGCCTCTTTCCTGGTGGGTCAGCGGACTATCTCTTCTGGGCAGTTCTGTTGAAAATAAAGGTTTCGCTTTGATTTCATGAATGACTGAAACAGCCTCTGGAAGGTGTTGATTGTCGTGAACAAACCTTTCGTGTTCGGGGCTTCCCTGTGGCGGGGCAGCTGGAAGTGTGGGTGCTGGTGCCGCCGTGCCCTGACGCAGTGGAGGCCAGCGGGGCACGCGTGCACTTCACCCACGTGGACCTCTGTGAGCGCTGCAGTTTTTAAAGTGAGTCACGCTGGAGCCCGGCTGCCGGGCTGTGCCGCCGAGCGGCCAGGCTTGCTGCCCGAGAGGGGAGGCAGCTGGCATCACTGCAAGGTGGCAAGACATGCTATCGACGGCCTGCGCGGGGCTGCCAGGTCCAGGGCGCTCCCTGGGGGAGCCGGTGACTAGGGAGCAGGGACAGCTCCTGCAGGCCGCGCGGTCCCGCCAGGCTGTGACATCCGCTCTGCAGACACATCAGCAGGCTTTGCTCACGCAGGCGAAGCTCTGGCCCACAGACCACGGGGCCCGGCAGTCCTCCCAACTGGCTTTTGAAAGGGAAGCAGCCACGGGGCAGGAGGGTTCCTGCTCCAGGCAAGAGGACCCTGGAGTGGGGTGTGTGGGGGATGGGGGGAGAAGGGCACAGGTCCCCAGGACGAGTCTGGAATCTCTGCACCCCAGCGGCATGCTCTCTGCGAAACAAATGTCAAACGGAACAGCAGCGCTTTTAAGTCAACAGGTCCCCAGCACTCGGAATGAGCAGCTGCAGACCTTCCCGGACCCCCGTGTAGGACCCACGTTGCGCTAAATCCATGTGGTACCATAAACTTTGTCGTTCTGGTTTCCGGTGAAGTTGTACACAGTTCTGTCCTCGTACCTCTCAGCTCAAGAGGCAGGTGCCCCCCCACCCTCACTGGTTCCCACAAACTGTCCAGAGCCGATTCCTCACTGCTTACACCCGCCTGTCAGCAAGGTGTCGGGAGGAGGAACTGGCCAGGCTGCAAAAGGGGCAGAGGTGAGGCAGGAGGCCCTGGGGGAGCCGGGCTCTGCCTGCTGGGTCTGCGAGGGCGCTTAGGAGCAGTAAGGTGTGAGTTAGCCATAAACCTTCCAGGCAGGAAAGGAAAGGCAGGGCCGCACGCAAGGAGGCGAAGCCAGCACCCTGCTGGGACGGCTCTGTCACCAGCCTCCGCCCTCCTCTTGCACAGCAGGTGGCAGACCTGCTGTAGGGTAGCTCCCGGATCAGCCAGAAGCCTGGGGAGCCATGTCCACCCTGGCCACTGCCAGCCCCCAGCGTTTTCAGGCTTCCTCTGGAATGGGACCCTTGGTCTGGCCGTGCCGGCTACCACCTGGACCTCCCGCCTTAGGACAGGAGGCCCAGCCAAGCCCAGGGTCTCAGAGCTGTCAGATGCCCACCCTTGCCACCCCCTCTCTCGGTCACACACACACCCCCTCCCACGCACCCCTGGCCCAGGCGTCTCAGCCCACTGCTCCCCCCAGCGGCCCTGAGCTGTCCACACCCTGAGCAGCCAGGTGATCCGTGACCATGACCTTTCTGGTGGCTCCCACCCTCAGAGCCACGTGGGTCAGCGCCTGGCCTCCCAGGCCTGTGGCGCCCGCACTGCCTGCATCCTGTTCCCAGGTTCCACTGAAGGGACCTCCTGGCCTGTGTACGTCAGCAAGTGCCCCCTCCTGCCCCCTCCCTCACGTGAACAGCCTTCAGCACCTCATTTTGGGGCAGCGCCCAGCCTACTTGCAGAAGGAACACTTCCCACCCCCCTTTATTCTTCCTGTGTTTTCCCTCCGGGCCCAAGAACATCAACTCCAGGAGCAAAAAGACTTCAGTAGTCAAATAACAGATGGGCACAGCAGTGTGACTCTGGGTCTTTACAGAAAACGGTCATCAGAGAGCCAGGCACAGTGGACGAGGGTGAACGGCCAGGCAGAGACCGGGGCACGGAGGGTGCTGCCCTGAGCGACAACTCGAACTCCGTGGTGGGGGCAGGGGCGGGGGCTCCTTGCGGGAATAGACCCCCCCTCTGCCACCGTCTTTCTGTCCCACTGAAAGTCAGATGTGGATGGAAGAGGAGGCACCTGGTCACCAAGGTGACTAGAGCCCAGCGGACACGGGAAGCCCTGGGACAGATGGACAGTCAGTGTGGGACAGCTGGCGCCGGGCTTCTGGTCGGGGCGCAGAACGTGCCGCGGGGCTGGTGGGCCCTCTGCGGTGCGTGGGCGGTACAGAAGCAGCCTCCGGCGGGCTCCATGGGGCGTGAGGTGCCCAGACTGACTGACACGGGGGATGCTGTGTGCGCAGCTCGTGGCTCCTGGAAGGAGCAGAATGCGGCCAGAAGTGCAGGGATTGCCGCTGCGTCCCAGCGTGCCTGCCCTTGGGAGTTGGCTGCGACCCACGCGTGGGCGTGAGGCCCTGGGGCCTCCGCTCCAGCCTGGCCTGCGCTCCAAGCCCAGAGCACCTTTGGGGAGAGCTCAGGCCCGTTAGGGAGCACCTGCTGGGTGGGCACTGAGTGGCCTCCAGGTCACCCATAGCCCACCCTCAAGGATTTGTTTGAAGATGGTTACACTTCAGGTCTCTCTGGCTCTGCCCCTGGTAGTCCAGTACGCCCCGGACTTCCCTTTGATGCGCGCACAGCCGTGAGCTGGGGACCAGCCATCCTGGCTCAGCAACGCGTCCGAGGCCAGCGTCGGGGACCAGGACAGCCACCCGGCCCAGCCCCTCCACAGCCCCCTCTGTCCCGTGCGCCGCAGGGGAGCCCCGCGCCACCGCCAGGGGCGTGGGGGGTGCGGCCTCAGCGGATCGCAGCCGGCGGCACTCTGGGGGCGCCGGGAGGCCGGGCGGAGCGACGGACCAGAGGCGTGCCTGCCCGGGGCGGGTCCGAGAGGGGCGCCCCGCCCGCTCGGCCCTCCACCCCGCCCCGCCGCTGGCCGCCGAGGTGGCCGTCGGTCCGGGGGCAACACGTCCTGGGAGCGCCGTACGGAAGCGCCGCTGGGACTGACACGTGGACTTGGGCGGCGCTGCCCGCGTGGGCCGGCTGCCGGGAGCCCGGTCCGGACTCGCTGCGCGCGGCCGTGCGCGCCCGATGCCGCCGACCCCGGATGAGGCCCGCCGGGTCGCGGCGGAGGATGCCCAGTGGTCCAGGTGCGGCCGCGCAGCGGGGCGCGGCGGGGGTCGGAGAAGGGGCGCCGCGTCTCCCGGGGGAGTGCTGAGAGTCCCTCAGCATGGCCTTCCTCCTCCTGGGGGCGCAGCCGTCCCCTGGGGAGGAAGGAACCCACAGGTACCTCCGACCGTCCATCCAGCCCCAGGGCCGTGTCCCCTGAGCCCCCTCCAGACGCTGGGGCCCTGGAGGTCATGCAGGCAGGGCGGCGTTCTGGGAGGCCTGCCCGGGGTAGGGGCTCCTCTGGTCGGGGAGGACGGTCTCCCATCCTGGAGCTGACCCTGCCAGGCAGGGCGGCACAGAGCACAGGGGAGCACTTCCGAGTGACCTCACGGGCAGTGGGGGGTGGGGGGCACAGGCTGGAGCCTGCAGCTGGCCGGTCACTGAGGCCTGCCGCCGAGTGCTTTGTGTGTGATGGGAGCAAGGCCCCCTGGGGGGCAGGGAGAGGGGAAGAGAAGGGGGCCGTGGGGGAGGAAGGGCCCTGCAAGTCCCCCACTCCTCCTCGTATCTGTATCCGCTGCCCCATACAGTCGGGAACCAGGCCAGAGCCCCAGGGGAGCCCTCTAAGCAGCTCAGTCCTGCCTCTGGCTCTGTGGGCCGAGGACAAGCCAGCCGGACCCTGGGCCCAAAGTCAGGCCCCGCGGTGCCAGGCCTAGGCCTCCTCCCACTTTGAGTCCCCAGGGAGCACACTGTGGGGCCTCCCTGGGGCCTGCGGGCTGAGGCACCTTCCTGCCCCTGCCCCCAGCACAGGGCTGCAGGAAAGCCCGAGGGGACAGTCTCCAGTGTCAGGGTCCAGGTGAAGCCAAAGCTCCCGGGGAACATGGAGAGGCCAGCGTTTGTAAGAAGCAATTCAAAGCCGGGAGGTGCCCTGGGGACAGGGCGCAGGGAGCAGGGAGGATGGGCTGGCTGCAGGGACATTGTGACCACGAAGCCTGTCACAGCCCTGGCATCTCCCCAGGCTAGACTAGGGGCCGTTCGAGGGGTGCCTGGGCCGGGGTGCCCTCAGCCAGTCTGTGCCTCGCTCCTTCCCTCTGCACCCCGCGGGTTGTCAGGGTGCGGCCTTGCGCTCAGCTGCGCCAGGTGGCAGCCGCTGGGCAGAGAGGGCCGTGGCCCGGGCCGTTGGAACAGTCTGCAAACTTCCTTCTCGGGTGATGATTTAATAGTCTGGGCAGGCGCTGCCGGAACTACTCCCTCCGCTCGGTGTGAAAGCCACACTGGGCCCCGGGACTGTGCCGGGCAGGGCACACGGGTCTCCTGCAGGGGCCTGTGGGGTCCTGGGGAGAGTTGTGCTCGGGGAGGTTGTTCACTCCCCTGAGTGGATAATAATAATAATAATAATAATAGCTACCGTTTACTGCCACCGGCTCTGTGTGCCCTCTGCCTGGATGGCCCCGTCTGGGCTCAAGGTCGCCCTCCAGCCACATCCTCAGTGCCGGGCAACCAGCAGCCTGGGACCCACCCACTTGTCCTCTCAGCCTGCCACCCTCCCGGCCCGGGGCACCCGCAGGCTCAGTTCCCTTTTCGGAATCCAGGGGCCACGTGACAGTGTGTTTGCCCTGCGGCGGGTCAGCTGCTTGCACAAGGGCCGAAAGGGGAGCATGTGGTTCTCCGAGCTCCGCGTGGGCATCTTGGTGGGCAGGGGCTGTGGGCTGGAGGCTCAGGGCTGGTCCAGGCGGTGGGAGGAAGCTCTCAGGCCTCTCCTGCCGTGGGATTGAGCACTCTGGGTCCGTGTCACCCCTGCAGCTAGACTTCCTCATTCTGGGTCCCCCGCAGCTTAGGGACAGGGCTGTGGGGCATCCAGGGCCCAGGGAAAAGGGACAGCACCTGAGAGCCAGGCGCTTGGGGTCACTGCCGAGGTGCACCCAAGGGAGGGGCGGGAGGGCTGGACGCAGGTGACCCTCCGCTGCTCTGCCCACATAAAGGAATGAAGCCCCTCTTAGAGACACCTTTGGACCGTGGTAGTTTGTAGGGGGTGACGGCCTTGCTCCCGCGCCCTCTGCTCCCCTTGTCTGTCCTGGCAATGAAAACCAAAACCGTGGGCCCACGTGGGTTCCCCAGGACCCGTGTCTGGGGGGGACCTGGCACGATCACAGGGTCCTCTGCCGGCTCCCTTGGGTAGCAGCTTGGACAGCCAGGCTCTGTGTCCCTGGTCAGCCCAGTGGGACTGTTTGCACAGAGAGAGCAAAGTCCCCAACAGGCCTGCGGCCCTGGGCCAGGAGCCAGGTGCGGAGGGTGGGCTGGGATCGCTGGACCAACTTTGTTTTGGGGAGAAGTCTGGGCCTTTGTTCTGTGAACGCTGGAGGGAGAGCGTCGGTCCGGGACGCCCGTCCGCCCCGGCCTCTCGGGCAGGGGAGCCTGAGACCTGTCCCGTCTGCCACTGTGAGGCTCTTCTGGGCATCCTGGCTTCAGGGTAGCATTTTAAGAACTAGGAAGTAGGGCAGAGGCATGGCGGCGAGGGCCCCTTCCAGGAAGATGTTGAGGGGCCCCTGGACCCTTTCCAGGTACCGCCCACCCTGCTTCTGCAGAGGCTGGCCCGACAGAACTGAAGTCAGGTAAGAAGCTCCAATGTGTGCAGTTGCAGAAGGTGCCCTGGGACCCCACCTATGGGACCCCGCTGAGCACCTAGAGACCCAGCCTGAAATCCAAGGTCCAGTGCAACCTCTTCTCTGGACACACGGGGAAACTGAGGACCAGGGAAGGGACGGGGCCCAGATGGCCCCCGCGTCTCTCCCGGAGATCTGTGCTATGCATGAGACCACGTGCTCCAGCAGGAGCTGGACAGACAGACGGGGCTTCCTGACTCCAGACGGGGTCTTGCCTGCAAACACTGATGGGTCTGGGGACAGTAGGCAGCTGTTTGAAACTTGGACTCATTCACTCCAAAACCCTCGCATGGTGGTCTCGAACCCGGAACTAGCCGTCTCTGCCAGGTGCGGCAGCCTCTGTGGGGCAGCCCAGCCATGGTGGCCTCAAGCTGCCCTCTGCTGTTAGGAAATGATCCTCCAGTCTCTGTGTTCTCCTGGGAGTCAGCAGGGGGCACTTGGACGCTTGGGAGGCCGGCCCGTACCTCTGCCAGCTCTGCCCGCGCAGGCCTCACCGGCCCCTCTGTCCCGCAGGCCGGAGAGCCAGGTGTGGACGGGGACGCTGCTGCTGGGCACATGCCTGCTGTACTGCGCCCGCGTCAGCGCGCCCATCTGCGCCGTCTCCATGAGCCAGGACTTCGGCTGGAACAAGAAAGAAGCCGGAATTGTGCTCAGCAGCTTCTTCTGGGGCTACTGCCTGACTCAGATTGTGGGCGGCCACCTGGGGGACCGGTAACCACCTCCCGTGCTCCATGATGGGCGGCAGTGCTCTGGGGGGGCTCCTGGGAAATTCCTGTGGGGAGAGGTCCCCCAGAGGAGGCCAGGGCTGGGAGACTTGAGGTCCAGGAAGGTTGGGGGGGGGTGCCATCTCCGCCCTCTTGTCCCTCCAGGATCGGGGGTGAGAAGGTGATCCTGCTGTCTGCCTCTGCCTGGGGCCTCATCACAGCCGCCACCCCACTGCTCACACACCTGGGTGGCGCCCACCTGGTCTCCATGGCCTGTGCACGCATCCTCACGGGCTTGCTCCAAGGTAGGTGCACCTCGGGGGGCTTCCCACTGTGAGGTGTCACGATGGGCGTGGTGGCGACATCAGATTAATGGAGAGAGCCCCGTGAAGAGCCCAGTGGCCCTGGGGAGCTGGTGGCAGGTGGTGTATAGCTTCCCGGGAACAGATGGGCTCTGAGCCCCCGCCCGCCCCAGCCTGGCCTCTGATGGACAGCGTCCATCTCGTGGATGCGATCCGAGTGTGTGGGTCCTGGCCCTTCCTCACCATGTCACCCCGCCTGCTCCGGAGGGGACCGCTGGTGGCCCCCTCAGATCCTGGGTTCCCCAGGTCTCCTGGAATTGGCCTGTGCCTATTTCCTGACCAGCCCTACTGGTCTGGCCCATGGTGGTCCTGGTGGGCCCACCAGCCTCTGTGCTCCTGTGAACCCAGCCTGTGTGGTCCCCGTGTGGCCTTGGCCGGTGCTCTCAGTCCTGCAGCCAAAGGTCCCAGGGCTGGGCTGTGGGGCTCAGGCTGGCTCTCCCCGTCCTACTGGGAGGCAGGACTTCTCTGTATGGCTGGTCTATGGCTCACGATTAGGGACAGACCGGGGCTCGGGGGCTGCTGTCACCCCGGGGGAACGGCACCCTGCGTGGCCAAGGTCCAGGGCCCTGAGGGGAAGGCAGGGACCAAGCCCTGTTCCAGTCCCCAGCCTCTTAGTGCCCTGGATGCTTTTGGGGAAAAACAGAGCATAACAGGCAAGAGCGGACGTCCCTGAAGCCGTTTTTATAAAAGTCGATTTTGAAATAATTATAGATTCACAGGAAGTTGCAAAGAAGCTCACAGGGAAGTTCTCTGCTCTCTCCCCACCTCCCTGTGGGGACATCTCGTGTAGCCACAGGACAGCGTCACATCCAGGACCCGGTTCTGTGGTCCCACAGGCCCTCCAGGGCTCACCAGTTGTATGTGCACCATGTGTGTGTATGACAGTGTGTGATGTGTGACAGCATGTGCATGTGGGACAATGTGTGTGTGACTGTGCATGTGGGACAGTGTGTGCGTGTGGGACAGTGTGTGTGTGGGACTGTGTGTGTGTGGGACAGCGTGTATGTGTGTGACAGTGTGTGCATCTGGGATAGTATGTGTGTGTGTGACAGTGTGTGCACGTGGGACAGTGTGCGTGTGGGTCAGTGTGTGTGTGTGTGCGTACACATCAGCGTGTCACATGTGTGTGCCAGGACTCCAGAGCTGCTGTGGCCCCGGAAGCCGGGGTGACAATAGCAGCCGTGGCAGCTCAGACCCAGGCTGAGCATCTCCTTAGTGGGGCGTCACTGCTGGTCCCTTGGGGTGACGTGAGTGTGAAGGACCAGAAGCCAGCGCCCCAGCGCCCCGCGGACCCTGCGTTCTCTGCTTGGTCCAGGGGTTTACTTCCCCGCGCTGACCAGCCTGCTGTCGCAGAAGGTCCGGGAGAGCGAGCGCGCCTTCACCTACAGCACCGTGGGGGCCGGCTCCCAGTGCGGGTAAGTGCCGGTCTGCGCGCCGGGGGGCGCCGGGGAGGCAGAGCGCACGGTCCTGGCAGAGCCCTATGGGTGGGGGGCAGGCCACATGGGTGCACCTGCAGCTCAGGGTGACGGGGGTCTGGCTGGTTCTGTGCTCTGGGGCGGTGCTGGCTGCTGCTCCCACGGCTGGGCAGAGGTGCTGGGCAGCGACCACGTCCTCAACCGCCCCTTCCTCTGTGCTGGTGGAGCCGGGGGCAGGGGAGGGGGTGTTCACTGCTCCAAGGTCTAGGCAAGAATCCGGGGGCTGAAGCAGCCCAAACGCGAACCCAGGAACCCAGTGCCGTGCGGCGCTCAGAGAAGCAGCAGCCGCCGGGAACCATTCCGGACTAACCTGAAATTTCACTGCACCCGGTGGGGGTCCTGGGCCCGCGGCGGGGGTCCGGGAAAGGCAGGCTGAGGGGAAGCCACCCCACAGGCCCAGCGTTTCCCTCCGTTAACGTCTCCTGGGGGACGGGGGCCGCGGAGAAGCAGCCCCTGAGCACACCGGCCAGTGATGTGGGAGGCAGGGCCGCAGGAGCACTTGGGATTTGTTTCAGAAAGGCCCACAGCACAAGGGCGGGCCTGCGGAAGGCCGAGGGGCAAGACGTGAAGCCACAGGGGCCCCAGCACCGTGTCTCGGCCTCGTGGCGTCCAGGACCTCTCCCGGAGCGTGGCAGGCTGTAGCCGGGGCGCCGGGACGGGCACGATGGGTCTCCTGGGCACTCCGGTGGGCAGGGCCGGGGGCCCAGGGTCATGGCCATGGTCCTCTGTCATCCCAGGACGCTGGTGACGGGGGCCGTGGGCTCCCTGCTGCTGGACCGGTGCGGCTGGCCGAGCGTCTTCTACCTCTCCGGCGGCCTCACCCTGCTGTGGGCGTGTTACGTGTACAGGTACCTGCTGAACCAGCAAGGTAACCGCGGCCCCGTCGGCACAGCCGGCAATGCGCTGCCCGGGAGCGGGAGGGCCCGGGATCTGGGCCCTGGAAGTCACGGAGCGCCCAGCTCAGGGGACTGGGGGCTGGGACGCAGCCCCCCATGCGGGAACCAGGCTGCGCTGGGCTCTGGGCCGTGGTTGCCAGCACGTTGAAGGCCGAGAGGTCTGCCTGGGACGAGGCGGGGGCAGGGGCAGCTGGGGGCCTTGGGATGCAGGAGGGGGAGGATCAAGAAAGTTCCTTCAATCCCAACACAAACATGGACCCTTGAAGGCACCAGACACATCGGGGAGAGTAGGACGTGGGACGTGCTGGGCCGAGAGTGCCGGCCCCCAATCCCCAGAACCTCCGCGGAGCCGCTGCCCTGTGCCCCTCCCCCCGCCCCAGATTCCAAAGTGTTCACGTGGGCACGCCTCACTCCCCCAGACCTCATCCTGGCCTTGGGCGTTTTGGTGCAAGGCGTGCCAGCTCCCAGGCGCACCAGGGTCCCCTGGAAGCAGCTCTTCCTGAAGCCCCCAGTCTGGTGAGCCGGCCTCGTGGGGCAGGGGTGCGGCAGGGGTGGCGGTGGGGACCATGCGTGTCCTGGCACTGACTGATCACAGAGCCAGGATCTCCCGTGGCCTCCGGTCGCCGGTGCTGGGGACGGTGGCCCTGAGCGGTGCCTGTCCCCACAGGGCGGCCATCCTCTCCCAGCTCTCGTCGGCCTGCTCCTTCTTCATCCTGCTCTCCTGGCTGCCTACCTTCTTCCAGGAGACCTTCCCCGGCTCCCAGGTGCGGGCTGCCCGGGCTCCTGCAGGCTGAGGCGGCACTGCAGGGCCCGTACCACGCCTGGTGGGCACAGTCCCCACTGCCCGGCTCCAGGGCGCTCCTGGCACCCGCAGGCCAATGGCGCCGAGATGCGCCCCTCATGCAGGGCCTGTAGGGGAGGCGGGGAAGCTGCGCTGGGGCCGCCCTGTGGGGACACATGAGTGTGAGGGAGCCCCAACCCAGGGGAGGGGTGGGCCCGTGTGCCGCCTGGCGGCTCTGAGACCCTCCTCCCTCCCTGCAGGGCTGGGTCTTCAATGTGGTGCCCTGGCTGGTGGCGATTCCAGCCAGCCTGCTCAGCGGGTTTCTCTCGGACCATCTCATCAGCCAGGGTGAGCCCTGGGGACAGGATGTGCCAGGCCATGCCTGGGCCTCACCTCACCTTGGGAGTTGGGAGGCACCCCTGGGGCGGGGGGGCAGCTGCTGCGATGGGAAGAGGCCATGCTCCCCACAGACCAGCTGGGCGAGGGGGACCCTGGCCCCTCAGAGCCAGCACAGGCCCGTGAGCACCCACTCGGGGCAACTCCTCCAGCCTCAGTTTCCCCATTAAGGGGGGGATGGAGGTGCAGTGAGAGGATCCAAGTCCCCTGTGATGGGGCATTACCTCCCAACCCTCTTCAGCCATGGAAAGGGCACCTGGAGGGGTCAGAGGTCACAGTCAAGTGTGAACCCAACCCAAATGCCCGTTTGCGACCTCTGAATGCCCTTCCTCCCACGCTCTGCCTGACCTCGGCCTTGAGCCCTGTGAGCGGGGCCTCACGTGCGTGTGCGCACGCCTCTCCCAGCTGGAGCCTGGGGCCCGCCCTCCGCTGCCCTGCTCCCTACAGTGGGTGCTGTCGGGGGAGGGGCGGTCCGTGCGCGTGGGCCAGTGGGAATGCGTCTTGGTCTCCCTTCTGCGCAGGCTACAGAACCATCACTGTGCGGAAGTTCATGCAGGTAGGGGGGCCATGGGGTGACTCTCTGGCCATCCTGTTTGCTCCTGGGACCCGAGGGCTGTGTCCCCATCACCCGACCCAGGGCAGCAGTGCTGGGGGCCGGGCTGGCCTCCCTTCTCTGAGCTGCGTGCACTCCTAATGGGGTCTTCAGGGTGACCGGCAGGGGCGGCGTCTCACGGAGCCTGTCCCCACGTCCCCCGGCAGGCCCCGGCGCGGGAGGGGTTTCCGCCCAGCCCCGTTGCCTGGCACTGCCGCTGCTGGACACCGGCGTCTGCCCACAGGTGGTGGGCCTGGGCCTGTCCAGCGTCTTCGCCCTGTGTCTGGGCCACACCTCGAGCTTCTGTAAGTCTGTGTTCTTTGCGTCGGCCTCCATCGGCCTCCAGACCTTCAACCACAGGTAGGGGCCGTACGCGCTGCCCCTCTGCCCTCAGGCGCCTTCGGCACAGCGCGTCCTGGGTGCACAGGGGCGGCCGCCTACTCGGGGGCATGTGGAGGGCGGGCGCGTGGCAGGTCCCCACACGTGAGCCGTGGAAGCAAAGGGCTGTCTGGGTCTCAGCTGATGGGGGCCTTTGCTGGGGGAGGGGCGGGGAGGAGATGCCAACCTGAGGAGCCAGCCCGGTCCCCCCAGTGCCCAGCTTCTACTCAGAGAAGCTTCGCGGGGAGCCGTTTTGGGAATTGGCCATTGAGGTCTTTGTTGTTCTTAGTTCATGGACAGCAAAGGACTGTGCGTTCCAGCAGGCATGCCTTCCTGTCTGTCCTCCTGGGGCGGGTCCCTGCGCGGGGTCAGGGCTCGGCGGGCCCGCGTGCGGACGAGCGTCCAGCCGGGCTGGGTGCTGCGCGCCCCCTCAATGGTCTCCAGGCTCCCAGGCGCTCAGAGCACTGACGCTGGTTTCGTGGGGTGACTGCTGCCCCACGGTCACTTGCCTCGTCCCTTCCTGTCCCCACAGCGGCATTTCTGTCAACATCCAGGACCTGGCCCCGTCCTGCGCCGGCGTGCTCTTTGGTGAGGACCTCGGCCCGGGTGGCCAGGGAGCGGCGGCGCCCGGGACACGCACCCACCTCAGCCCTGCCCCCGGGCCCCCAGGGGCCTCCTCTGACTGGCCCCCTTCTCTCTGCCCTGTTCACAGGTGTGGCCAACACAGCTGGGGCCTTGGCAGGTGAGAGGTGGGTGGGGTCCCCTGCCTGAGGTGTGAGGGTGCCCCACCCCACGTGCTCCCACTGCCCTCTGGCTCTGCAGGGTGGGGGTGGCGCCCTTCCGGGGGTCCCGCAGCATGAGATCCGTGGGGAGGGACACAGACCTCAGAGCTGCCTTCTGTAGTGTTCGCCTCCTCCCACCCCCACCCGCAAATGTGAGTCAAGTCCTCACGGTCCAGGGTCGCCGCAGGTCAAGCGCCTGGACGGCTGGACGACAGTGTCGGGGCTCATTCCCCAGCCGGGCCCCTCCCGCTGCCCCTGTCCCCAGTGGAGGACACAGAGGAATGCGGTAGCAGGTGGCGTCCTGGCCTCTCCTCCAGGCACCCCGACCCCAGCCCCTCCCCCCCAAACTGCCCTGGGCACCGCCTGCCACTCAGCCTGCCCGTCCCCCTCCCGGGTGCAGGTGTTGTGGGCGTGGGCCTGGGCGGCTACCTGATCGAGACCACAGGCTCCTGGAGGTCCCTGTTCTACCTGGTGGCCGCCGTCAGCAGCCTGGGGCTGTGCGCCTTCCTGGTGCTCGGGAAGGCCCAGCGGGTGGACCTGGGCCCCGCCCACGAGGACCTCCGGCTGCACGGCCCACTCAGCCCCCGCAGACCCGGCACCCCCAGCCTCGGGGTGAAGGCCACCGTGTAGGGGCCTCTCACTCGGCCCCAGACGTGTGACAGCGGAGACTGGGCGTCGGCGGAGTGGGCAGGCGGGGCCGGCGCCGCCCCGGTCGGGCCTCAGTTTCCGCTGCCCATTGGGGCACCCTGCTTGTGGCGTTGGGGGGGGCTGCCCCGGGTGAGTGGAGTTAGCGCCTTCAGTAGCAGCAACCTCCTTGCGGGGACGGTCCCCACGCAGAGTCCGACGCGTCCCTGCTGTTGGCCTGCCTGGCACTGTGCCCGTCCCTGAGGGTCTGGACTGCAGCCCCCCCTCAGCCTGCTTTGCTTTGTCTCCGGGCGCTTGGGGCCCAGCCTGTCCTCTGCGGTGGGGCTGTGCTGCGCACCGTGGGGTGTCCAGCAGTTACCCTGGCCCCCGGCACTGCCTCCTGACCTCACCAGGGGTCCCCAATGCAGCTGCCCCTGGAGGAGGATCCCAGCTCTAGAGGAAGGCTGTTGGGTGGGTGGGCAGTGGGCTCCCACCCTTTGGCCATCTTTGGGGACCCGCCCCCGGTACACCCCTCCTGTGGATTTCTGGACACTGGCAATGTGCTCTGCTTCTCTGGCACCTGGGGGCTGCCGGGATGGGAGCTGGGGCACCCCTTGCCTGCAACGTTCCCCAGAACCAGGCGACCCACCTTCCGCTGTTTATACAGAGGAGCCCTCATCTCCTGAATTGATGGCAGGTGTTGCCCGGTGTCTGTGGGGAGAGAAGTACAAAAATGTGGATAACCACACCAAAGCCTTATTTAAATGATGACCATTAAACTATTTACAAGACTATTCCTGCATAACACGTGTTTTAAAGAACAGACACTTGTTAAAGGTTCATTGACTTCCTTCACCGGGAGTCCAGCCAACTGTCACAAACGGGTCAAAGGAGGACTCCAGGAACAGATGCAGTCACAGACGGGACCCTGGACGGGGTGTGGTGGGTGCCACCTGGTCCCCACCGGGCAGGCTGGGCAGGTGATGGGCGGGGGCCTGCTGTCAGCACCCCGCCCCGCCAGCCACTCAGCCCGTACAGGGGACACCCGTCATTTCTACTGAAGCACCAACTTTCCCCTACAGTCTCCCCACTTTTGAGCAGAAAGAATCTGGAAGAAAGATTCTTGATCACGCCGTGCGTCCGGCTGTGGCACACGGGGCCTGCGGGCCGAGGTGCAGGGAGAACGTCCATGCACCGTGAAGTAAAGGCCTTTTGTTGGCTCCGCCGGGGGTCTCGGGAGGCACCTCAGGCGGTGGCCTCCGGTGACTGCTGCCCCACGCTGGGAGCCCAGCCCAGGACACACGGCGGGTGAGGGGTCACGTGGAAGTGGGCAGCTCAGCGCAGGAGCGTGTTCGCGGCTGTGCAGCCGCCGCCGCCACCATCTTTAGAGCTTCCCGTCTTCCCAAAGTGATGCCCTGTCCCCGGTCGGCACCCGCTCCCCCTCCCCCGCCTGATGCGGGCACCCACCCTTCTGTCTGATTTGACAGCTCTGAGCACCTCCTAGAAGTGGAATCACAGAACATTTGTCCTTAAGTGACAGGCTAATGTCCTCGAGGTCCAACCATATTGTGGCCGGGGCCAGAATTTCCTTCCTTTTTAGGCTGAGAACTCTGCTGTATGGAGGGACCGCGTTTTTGTTATTCCTTCATCTGGACGCGGGCTACCCCCACCCCCGTCCCCCTGCCAGCTCTCAGCCGCTGTCAGTCACGCAGCTGTGGCCCAGGTGTGCAATGGACACCTTTGCTTTTAATCCACAGCAGACTGTAAACTCTTGGAGAGAGGCCCCCCACCACCACCCCTGCAGGAACCCAGAGCTCCTGGAGGAATGTGGGACCCAGGGGGTGACCATGGGCTCTGTGCAGAATGGGGGCAAAGGTACGTGTGGGCACTGTTCTCCTGGCCTCCGAGGCTGCGGGGTTTGGGTTGTGGGGCCCAGGACAGCAGACGGTCTGGGGTATCACCCTGGAATTGGGTGGGGTCTCCTTAACCCTTCCCAGGCCGATGCTGAGACCCGGGGCAGGGCTGTGGAGCCTCGGGGGGTGTTTGCCTGCAGGGAGGCCGCTGCTAACAGGGTGCTCCAGCAGATGGGAGGTGGCCCGGCCCGCCCTGTGTTATCTGGTGCAGCCTGGCTCAGACACGTCCCCACCTCCCGGCAGCCCTGGCGGGACCCCAACAGCCAGCAGGGACCCCGAGTGGGGGCAGCAACGTCAGCTGAAGCAGAGGATCCCAACACCAAACCCCACCTGTGCCCATCCCTTAGCTCCCCAGGCAGGGGCTCTGCCCCCTGGCCCGTGGGTGCCTCTCGTGGACCTGCAGGGACCTCAGCCCAGAGGCCCCTTGGGAGGGCGGGGCTGCTGTCACCCTGTTGTCACCCTGCAGCTGGCCAACAGAGGGCGCCGTCCACAGGGCTGTGTCCACTCCTGCCCCAGCCCCCCACCCCGTCCTGTCCCCAAACTCCTTCCAGGGCCCGTGAGGCTGCCCATGTCAGCCCTGCGGGAAGGGGACCAGTGGGGGGCGTCCCAGTCTCAGGGCGCTGCGAGTGGGGAGGGGCACAGGGAGGGCCAGGCCAGGGGTCGTCCCCAGGGTGGTCCTCAGGGGCAGGCGGTCCCCTCACCTGGGCAGGTAGGCTGCCAGAGAGGAGAGGGGTGGCCATGCTCAGAGCGGCCCCCGGCCAGCGTCCCTCCAGCACCAGGACTGTGCCCCAGCTGGTCTCCCCCGGGTCCTGTCACCAGACCCACACAGCCCCATGCAGGCCTCCCTGGGTGCCCGCCCCCAGGCTCCTGCTCCCACGTAGGCTTGTCCCCTCCCTGCCACCATAAGGGACACTTTCCCGTCCCTACTTTGATGCAGGATCTTTAACGACCACTTATTATTCGTAATTAACATGTTAATGGTCCCTCCACCTCTCCGGGCTGCCTTCCCTGCCCCCCCCCCATTTCTGGCTTTGTCCTTCAACTGTGGGACTGCCGCGCCCAGGGGGTCCCCACCTGCCCCCTGGGGACTCCCACTTATCTGACCCTTGGGCGGTCTTCCCTCAAAGCTGGTAGGATGCACAGGGGCCACCTGGGGGTGCAGCTGCCCCTGGTTGGGGTACCTCAGGACCGCGGCAACGGGGCATTCCTGCTGTCTCCAGCAGAGTGCAGCCCTCTCAGCGGCCCCCTGAAGGGAGACGGGAGACGCGGCTGGGCTTTAGGTCCGCTTGTGACCGGGATTCACCTTTTCATGTTTAATTGAAAAGCGCTGAAGTCGCAGCATGAATATTCAGCACGGTGGCTGCAGGCGATGGGGACCCACCCAGTGTGGAGCCATCGGAGGGGGAGGGGAGGCTATTAATTGAAATAGCCTCATTAATTAGTAATTAGCAGCAGGGAGATGAGTGTCATATGTCGTATTTCAGTAGGTGTCCTTCATGTGTTATGGGGCCTTTAATTAAAGGACGTGCATTTTAATCAAAGGTAAGCTCGGCCCTTCGGCCTTTGGAATGCAAAGGAACCCCCAACTTTCCAAGAAGCTGGGGTGCGCCGAGACTCTGCGTCCTCCGCCTCAGCACCCCCTGACCTTCCGAGCCGAGGTCCCTGGCAGGTCCTCCTGGGAGTCTAGCCGGTAGCCTCGCTGAGCCCAGAGGCTGAGGGAGTCATTGCAGCCCGCGGCACCCCTGACCGGGCCTGCGGCGTCCTGCCAGCCGGGGCTGGCAGCTGGGAGCAGCACCCCGAGGCTGCAGGCAGGACCGAGGTCCCACTGCGGAGCTGTCCCCCAGCCCTCCCCACCCCGACCCCCGCGCTCCGTGTCTCTGCCAGTCCTGAGCTGCCAGAACCCCAGGGGGCAATGAGGGAGGAGGCCTGTCCTGCACGTGGGTCCCCTCCTCGTCTCCCCACCCTGGAAAGTGACCCCGCCTCCACAGGCAGCTGTGCTGACTCTCGCGGAGACCTCAGGGGCCCCCCTGTGACAGCCAGACGCTCGGCCTGGAGAGCAGCGGAGCCCACGGACAGCGAGGAACGGGCTCCGGGGCGGGCGGTCCGTTAGGCAGTAAAGCAGCAGCGTCAGAGCCCCTGAGAAGGTTCCTCCAGGGGTGATGGGGGCTTAACAAGGGGGGCGCCCCGACCTGGCGGGTGCTGGAGCAGCTGTCTGAGCAGGTCTAGGGCAGGCTGGTGGGAGAGCAGGGGCTGTTAGCCTGGGGAGAGCCTCCCCAGGGAGGATCTCTTGGTGGCAGGGGCTGTTGTCTCAAAGTGCCGGGCGGCGGGGATGCCAGCGTGCCAGCCTGAGGGCCAGGCTCCGCCGGGCACCGCCCTCAGAGGGCCCCCGACCACCGCACAGCTATCTGTTCCTGGCGCACGGCTGCTGCGCAGAGAGCATGTCCCGGAGCGGACTCCCTGCTGCTCTGAGGCAGTGTCCTGCCTGTGCCCCGCTGTGCGGGGGCCCCGGGAGCTGCTCAGGACAGAGCCAGGACAGCGCCAGCTCCGAGGACACACCAGCAGCGTCGCCACTAAATGCGCACGGAGCGCGCAGCTTGAAATCCCACCCGTTCCCACTAAGCCCTTCAAGGCATCTTCGTGGACTGTCAGTCTGCAGACCTGTGGGGTTCACCCGCCCTCCAGTTTGGAGGACCTTCAGCACCCACACCGGGAACAGGCGCCTGAGGGCAGGGTCCCCACCGGCCAGCCGGCATGCTGCCCCCACCCAGCGCCTAACACACCCAGCAGGGACGTTGGACAGTTTTGGGTCCCCCTTCCCTCCTGTCTTCTATGTCATCTGCCCCTATGAGAGTTTGGCACTGAATCTGGCACCGCCCCCTGCACTGGCCCTGAGCTCTCTCAGGAGGGTCGAGTGCTGACATCTCACCCCCCAGGGCTGCCGGAATGAAGTGCCAGAGGAGGCAGCGTGAACCCCGGACGTAGATTCCCTCACCCACCTGCCCCGGGTGGGAGGCCGGGCGCCGGAGGTCAGGGTGTCCGCAGGCTGCTCCCTCCGGAGGCCTCGCTCCTGCTCTTGCTGACGACTGCCTCCTCTCCGTGTCCCCGCAGGGTCACTTCTGTGTGGGTCTGTGTCCCCAACCTCCTCTTCTGATAAGGACACAGTCCCAGTGGGCTAGGGCCAGCCCAAGGCCGCGTTTTATCTTGACTGCCACTGGAAAGGCCCCGTATTTCCAAATGCAGTCACACCGGAGGTCCTGGGGACTTGAACATAAAAACCTGGCGGTGGGGGGAGGTGCATGATTCAACCCTGGCAGTGCGGCTCCCCCATTTCCATCTGCATCTGACCTGAGCTTAAACCCTGGCCCTGTCCTTCCCTTCTCTCCAGTGGGGGGGACACCTTTGCCCACCATGGGGCTTTCTGCTCCCGCCCCTAGGGCAGACCCTCCCATCCTCACTATTCTGTCTGAACTGTGTCAGGGCATTGGGCCGCATGTGGCCTCGAGCAGTGGGACTTGGGAAGCAGGTGACCCCTCACTGGCGCCTGGCCCTGCTCCGGCTCCCTAATTAGCACCTGCTCTGGTCCCATCTGGCCCGTGGGTCCCCATCATGGACCTGTATCCAGAAGCAACCTGAATCGGCGTCTTCCCAGCAGTTCTTGGTGAGAGGAAGGCAAGGGGCCTGCAGCTGCCTCCTCCGGGCGGGGGTGGCCTCGTCTGCGGTCAGTACGGAGAGGACGCTGGCGGGTCGGTGGGCACAGTCAGGGCGGCTGGCCCAGCACCAGCCACACCTGGGGACAGGCCGCTGTCCAGACTGAGTGAGAGCATTCAGTCTGTTTGCAGAAAGATGAGGTGCGGAGAGGGGGCCTGGGAAGGCTCTGTCTCTGGTCTGATGAAGCTGTTCCAGCCCGGCTGTCCCCAGGTGGCGCGGCACCCGGGGCCCTGCCGGCGCCTTTCCTTCCTCAGGCCTCACTCTGGGGTGTCACAGCCCCGATTACAAACCCCCGTCTTTGTCTGGGCAGAGCGGCCAGCCAGATTCAAAGGCGTTTGAAGAGGAAATGTTTCCCTGAGTTTTATCTGACACTCAGTTGTAATGACTTTTAAAACAAAGTAACTATTAAACGTGTGCGTTTTGCTGACTCCGATGTCTGACAGGTGGTTCTGCCGTTCGGGGAGCAGACGCTGAGGGCATTCACCCTAATAGCTCATAAATAACCCGCCCCCGGCACTTCCCTCTGTCTGTGGCCCTGCCAATGGCCAATTTGTTCTTCAGAAGCCGAAGCGTCAGCCTGTCAATCAGCTCTTGCCATAGGCGCTTTTCGGAGATTAGAAGGCCCTTGGAGAGCGAGAACTCCAAATTAGTTTTAAATAAAAAATAAGAATATTCATGCTGTTGAACATCTAAAGATAAGAGGCACAGCAGACTCCGTGGCTCAGGTCCTGGCGTTGCTGCGGTGGGGGCCTCGGGGCCTGGCCCAAAGGAGGCCCCTGGGACGGGGCACAGGCCCGAGGCAGGAGGACAGGTGGGGGGAACACAGGCGACCAGAGTCAGCCTGAGACACGACCACGTGAGAGCAGGAAGGTAGGTGCCAGGCGGGCACGGTCCATGTTGACTCGGCCCCTCCGTAAGGACACAGAAGCTGATGCGGAGGACGGGGAAGGAGGGTCAGCGTCCTCCCGAGGAAGAGCCAGTGACAAGGGTGCAGCCTTGCTGGGCGCCATGGGCTTGTTTCTTCTTCTGGCTCAGCCTAGTGTGACCACTCTCCTCTGTGGGTGGGTAGGTCACGTCTGGCTGTCATCTCCACGAGAAGTTGGGGTGATAGCAGTCTGACCCTGCAGCATCCTTGCTGGGCTCTCGGCCCCTCGCCCTGTCCAAGGTGCTGAGCTGAGGAACCACCCGACTGGGTCCCACCCAGCTCAGGAAGCAGGCCTGGGTTGGTTGCGGGACCGAGAAATGCGGCTGGGGGAAGTCAGGGTGGCTTCCTGGAGGAGGTGGCAGCCAACTGGGATCAGGTGAGTGAGATGGGAGAAACGAGTGAAGGGCACTCAGGGCTCTGGGACCAACTGGGCACAGGCCTATGTGTGCGGGGCTGCAGGTGAAGGCCTCCCCGTTTGGGCTCAGGGAACCAACTTGGGAACCATCTTTGGGGTACACTGGCTTCATGAAAGATTCCAGAATCCTGACCCTCACTCCTCCAGCTCCCCCAAAAGTCCTGGCATGGGGGTTGGAGATGAATCCAGGGATGCAGAGGTGCCCTAGCCAGCCTGCCGTAGGGTCACTGGGGGGCTGTCCCAGGGTCCTCCCCTGGCAGGCCGCTGCCTCCTGCTCCATTTGGAGGGGGCTCCTCAAAGCCCAGGCGGGAGCTGCAGACCAGGCTCAGGCTCAGGGCATCGCTGGGGCCCTCAAGGGCTTCAGCAGTGACCCACCCTCTCAGACCCTGGGTTCAAGGTTTGTCCATGCCGTGGCAATGGTCAGCGCTTTCCTCCTTTTCATGGCTGAGTAATATTCCAGTGTGGACGGACCCATGTGTGTTGACCCTTCACCAGCGGATAACTTTGGGTTGATTCTACCTTCAGCTGCTATTCAGGGTTGAACCGCATGGAGCGGGGTGTCGCGTGGCTCAGGGCAGTGGTGGGTGTGCGCGGCGAGGCCCTGAGTCTGTGTTTCCGGTTGCGTCTGTCTTCGGAGTCCACAGATCCTCCCGCAGCCTGCGGCTTTTCACGGCCCACGGTGGGGGTCAGCAACGCGTTCGCTGGCCCCAAGTGGAGCAGATTCTTACCCCTCAGCCAGGACACGGCTGCTCTCCCCAGGACAGCGCCCGGCAGCCGGGCGGCACCTGTGGCTCTTCGTGCGAGTGGCTGGCGTCCGTCGTGTGGACCCTGGCTGCTCAGCTGTCCCGCAAAGCCCCTGCCACGCTAGTAAATATTTCAGCAAATAAAAATATTTTAAATGAGCGACCAGATGTGCACGGTGACAAAGTGCTTTAGGCGCCTGGCTGATAAAAAGCCGGGTGCCAGCGACGGGACTGGGAGAGGCCCGAGGCAGGTGTGGGATATGAAAGGCCTCCGGCGCCTTTGTGCGGGCGCGGGCCCAGAGGCTTGGAGGCGGGCGTCCATCTGTCCCTGCCGCGTCCTGCCGCTCAACAAAGCCGGTGCACCAGCACACCCCTGAGCGGTGCCGCTCTGCAGAGGCCCTGAGCGCGGGCACTCACAAAGGAGGTGCCATCAATATTCATGGCTCGGCCGGCGGCTGGCGGGCAGCAGCCGCGGCAGCTCTTTGGTGGCTGGAGCATATTTCCTGGCGAACTCTGCCTCCCGCGGCCGTGGACAAGTACAGGAGCCAGACGGGGACCAGAGGACGTGGTCCTCACCTGGGCAGAGGGGGAGGTCGGCCCAGGTCCCCGTGAAGGCCGACCTCTCTCCAGACTGAGAGGGAGAGGCGGCCCCGAGTGGGGGAGCTGGGGGGAGGGGCGCAGCTGAGGACACCCGGGCAGAACATCTGTCAGAATGAGCAGGAAGCCCAACCTCAGGCAGAGTTTAAAACCGCCACACTTGGAAGGTTTGCTCAAAGGGATTAAAAGACAGTCCCCCAGAGATACCCCCTCCTACATGTAAACAACCGCAGGGGGCGCGGGGCTGAATTCAACCTTCCCGTGTCCGTTTCTGTGAGGACGCAGTTAGAGGCCCGGGGCCCACAAGGGTCCTGTAGGAAGGCTCCTTTCCAGGTGCAAACCGGCTCCTCCCTCTGCGGGTCTCTGCTGACTGTCCTCGAGGACACTGACCTCTGTCCTCCAGGTCCCATCGGGCCCCTTGGCCCCATCTTCATTGCCGGGTCAGGTTGGACCTGAGCGGCTCTCAGTAAGTGGGGTGGCCGCCCCTCCCAGCTTTCAGCCGGGCAGCTTGCTGGTCCCCAACAGGGTGCCCCAGTCGTCCCCGCTGGGCCCCGGCCCCCATGCCCTGCCAAGCACTCGGAGAGGATGTGCAGGAGCAAGGGCTCCAGCAATCCCCCAATATCACCTCCAGCAGCTGCTCGAGCTGACTGACGGGATGGGACTCACAGCAGGGAAGACTTTGTATCAGGGGGTGGCCATTCTTGGCCCCACGCAGAACCTGCAGCCATAAAATTCCTCTGTGGTTTTTGTGTTGTGCCCATGGTTCTGAAATGAAGCAGAGGATATGCTAGAACATTCTAGGCCTCACACTCAGGATGCACTTGGGAACTGGAAAGGCACCGAGGCCCCCCCGAATCCCAGTGTGCTGGTCTGGGGAACGGGCAGGTTAAGATTCTCAGCTTGTAGGCAGCATGCACACCTGCCGCCTTTGGGCCCAGCAAACACCCAGGCAGGCGTGGCGCCTCCCACAGACGACCCTCACGGGGTCTCTTGACAGGGTGTGAAGGGTCGCATTCCCCATGATGACGCTGTGGGGGGGGGGGGGGCAGGACACACCTCACCTCTCCCGCAGACCAGCTCCTGGGTTGCACTTGAGACTCACCTGTCACCAGATGCCCAGATGCCTGTACTGACCGACTCCTCGCAGCCGCCAGGGAGGAGCCAGCAGGGACAGGAGCCACTGAGGACAGGGCTAGGGGCCCGGAACCAGGACCCCTGGGCGGGTCTGAAACCAGAAGCCACGCGCTCCCCAGGCCTGCACTGGTCTCTGGAGGGTAAGCTCACAGAGGAGACTGCAGCAGGCCCAGCAGGGGGAATGGAACCTGCCAGAGGAGGCAGGGTGGGGACGCTTGACACTTTGTATCCACCAAGTTCAGATGTTTTAGAAGAAATGGGACCTGTCGGGAAAGGCACCACACTTGGGTACTCTGTATCCACCAAGTCCAGAAGCTTTCCCTGGAGAGTCGTGGGACCCAGCACCACGAACTGCGCCCGAAACAACCAACTTTTTCCCACGTTCAGGAGGCCGGGAGTCTGAGGTCAGAGTGTCGTGCACACGTCCATGGTGTCTTAGGTGCTGGGTGCAGAGGGACCTCGAGGGATGGAGGAGGAGCAGGGCGGTGAGGTGGGCGCCTGTCCCGGCCGCATGGTGTGCAGCCTGGTTGGGGTGCAGGCTGCACCCCAGCCTCCTCCCAGCTCCGCGGGCCGTGACCTGAGCCATCGCCCGCAGTCCCACGCTTGGTGTCATGCTGCGCGGTGACTGGAGTCCCTCTGAACGAGGGTCTGCCTTGTCACTGCTTTGGGGCTGCAAATCCCTGGACACCCACTGGGTCTCTGTAGGCAGGGCCGCCAGGGCGGGGCCCGCAGTCCTGTGACTGACCTGCAGGCCCAGGGCTGACTGAGGGCACAGGGGCTGGGGACGGTGGCCACACTCAGCAAATGGGGACACGGGAGCCTGAACTGAATTGGAATTTCAGACAAATGACAGACACAGCCTCCGTGCAAGCGCGTCTTTTGCAGTATTTGTGGCAGTCGCACCAAAGAGATGCCCTACTTCTTTATTTTTTAATCTGGTAGCCCCCCTGGGGGTGTCTGTCAGGCAGGCGGGGAGGTCCAGGGGTTTCTAGGCGGGCCTGGTCAGTGGGCACGGCCAGGCCGCGGCTGCAGCTGACCTTGGGAGTGGCCGCTCTGTGCGGGGCACACAGGAGGGCACAGCGCCACCCGGTCCATCCCAGGTGGGCTCTGGGTCTGAGGCCTCTGGGAGAGCGTCTGTGGCTTTGCCGCCCCTAGGACGTTGGTGGCGTCAGTGTGTGTGACGGACAGAGAAGCGGGCCAAGGTTTCGGATTAGCGCCCATCAGAGGATGAAGCTGGCACTGCCCATCTGGACCTCGCTCTGCCATGTCCAGACTGCAGCTCAGCCCACCGGCCTCGCTCCCGCTCCCCGACGTCTGCTGGGCTCCCCTTAACGAGCGACTTGGGATTAAATGGGAGCCAACATCAGGGCCATGATCTATATTAAATCTCTGCACAATGAAAATTGTTAAGATGTATGTAGTAGGGCTGTTCCGAGAGGAAATGTAATCCCAGCCTCATCGGTGACGTCCCCTCCCCACTGGGCAGGCAGGTAGCTGAGGCGCTTCTGGGGCAGCCGGCTGCCTTCCGGTCACGGAGGGGGCTCTGCCCGCGGCTGCGGCCGGGGCGCGGGGGGCTGCGTGGCTCCAGGGGCACTTCGGTCGCATGCATGTGGCCATGAACCCAGGACTCAGTGGCTTCCCCGACGAGGCCTTCACGCTCCCTGCTCATCAGGGGCACCCCATGCACCTCCTCTATCAAGAAAGCAAAGCAGGAGAAAGACGGGGAGGCAAGACGGGAGGAGGAAAGCGCCCGCCGGCACCCCAGTGTTGCGGAGGTGGTTCCGAGCCTCTCCTGGCCCGTCCCTCCCACCAGCTCTGAGCGAAGGGCCCCACACGTCTGAGTCCTTCCTCGTTTGCTGGGAGCGTTTCCTGTTTCCCTGTGAGATTCTCCGCCGTCCTTGAGCGCAGGCCCCCAGCCTGACGCTGACGGACAAGCCGCGTCCCAGCAGCTCAGGGCTCTGAGCTCTCGGGGAAGCGATATCAGGGGGCACCTCCCTGCCCGCCCCCCCCCCCCGTCCCCTCACGGCTCTCGTTCTTTGTTTAGTCAACGCTCAGAGGGCATGCCACAGGCCGCGTGTCCCAGGCCCCTCCCAGGGGAGACCCGCACCCTCACCGCCTCCCGCCTGCCAGGCTGGACTGCTCAATTCGTCCCCAAGAATTGTCAGAGGGGTCACAGGGCAACTTCTGCAAACGTCAGGGTGGGAACGACTTTCCAAGGTCCTCAGGCACCACAGTGGGGGCTGGCGCTGACTCAGCGCGGGGGGCAGAGCCGGCTCCCCCACATCTCGCGGGCTGCTGAGGCCAGCACCCGCCGCGCGGAGGGTAAGACCCGGGCCCAGAGAGGCGCCTTGGCACCCCAAGGGGCTGTGCTGGGACAGAGAAGCCGGACTGGAAACCTTCCACACGCCACGGCCCCGAGGAGGTGGCTGGGAAAGGCAAGGCCACAGGGCACGTGGCGGGTCCGCTGTTGGGGGCCCGGCCACTGCAGGAGTGTTTGGGGGGCCGTGGGACAGGGTGTGAGTTAGTCCTCAACAGCCTGACCTAAAAATCAAAGCGGGGGCAGTAGCGATGACTTGGAAGCAGACAGCTCGCACATCGAGAAGGTGCTCCGCGCCACCGAGCTCTACTTTTAAAAACGGTTAAAATGGTCACTTTTATATTAAGTATGTTTTCACCACAATAAAAACGAAGAGGGAACAGTCACACGGCGAAAAGACAGTCGCTGTGGCCGCTCACCAGCAGCCTCTCCAGGTGGCCCGAGGGGGCCAGTGGTCTCAGCAAAGAGCCCCCGACTGTGTGGCCACCACACAGAGCCCGCGGGCCTGGGCTGGCTCCGAGAACAGCCGACGCGGACGGAGCGCCTCGGGGGCATGGTGCTCGCTGGGTCCCCTGCTTCGTCCTCAGGACAGCTCACCTTCACTGTCCCCTGACGGGAGAGACGGGGCGCCCACACCCCATCCCCCCACCCCGTGCCAGCCGACCACCGTCCAGGCCCGGCACTCCGGGGATGGCCTGCCGGGGCCTGGAGGTGCCTCTGACCTTGTTTGTTCGTTTGTAATTATTTTGGAAACATGCTCCGTTCCCCACGTGGTTGGGGGAGGGGGGAGCGCTTGAAAGCTGAGGATCCCTTTCCAACGACCCACTTAGCAGCTGCGCGGCGCTAATGAGGCTGCTTAATGAAGTCAGTACCCTTGAAAGTCCACCCATGTCCCTCATCTGTCAGCGTGGCCCCTTCCGGGCACAGCATTCATAACCCAGTGTGTCCCCTGCAGGGGCAGAGGGACGCCTGTCAGCATCACTCACAGGGTGGGGGGAGGCGCGTCCCTCTAATGTTGCTTTTCAACCAGTCTCATTAAGCAGGAGAACAAGAGCGACGTCACCCGGCAACGGGCCCACTGGGGTGCCAACCCCTGTCCACACCCTGTTCCTGCACGGTCAGTTACGGATGACGGTCCTCCCACTCGGCCAGCTCCCACGCCTTCCGGAGACGCGTCCCCTGCAGGGAGCCTCCCCTCTGCCCCTCAAAACCCAGATGGGCTCCAGGGTTCCACACTGCACCGGCCAGGCTGGCAGGCGTCTTGGGGCAAGAAACTGGGAGCCAGGAAGCGACTGCAGCTCAGAGGAGGGACCCTCCCTCTCCTCCTGTCCCCTCTCCGCAGTCACTCCTGGCTACAGCCACATTTGCTGTCCTTGCGTCCTGCAGCTCTCGCTGTGGGCGAGGACGCCCTGAGACTGAGAGGAACCTGCTCGGCAGGGGGCCAATGGCTTTTCATCTACTCTGGGAACCGAGATTCACAAACATAAAATACACATCCCCCGCCCCCCTTGTCCGTGATGTCTGAAATGAAGGCGCCCTCCCTGTGGACTCGCAGGAGCTGAGAGCCCCGAGGGGTCCTGGGGGCTGGTCCTTCCTACCATCCGGTGGGGTATGCGTTGGAGCAGATGGTCCCTTCCACGTGCACGTCCGCGTTCAGGTCCCCAGCCTCGTGGCGCCAGCTGACTCACAAACGCTGGGCTTTGTGAGTCCCCATTACTGCACCGTAGCATTTCCACTCCTGGACTGGTCCCTTACCGTTTGCTTTGTACCAAACCCTGCAGGGGCCTGGGGACACTGGGCAGAGGAGGCCTGGCTCCCACCTGCAGAGCAGGCCCCCCACCCCCACCCCGCACCTCCCTGTCGGCTGTGACCCCGTGGGAGCTCCTGGGCAGAAGCAGGCAGGACGGTCCCTGGACTCACACCCGTGTTCTCTGGGGCCGGGACGGGAAGCTCCGCCCCATGCATGGAGGCAGAGACTGTCATTCCCAGGGCTTCTGTGACTTCGATGCTGTCCCCATCAGAGCAGGAAAGCGCTGGAGGGCTTCGGGTGCAGAGAGCCAGCCGGCTGCCTAGCACCAGTTGGTGACAGAAATGCATCCTCTCAGATGCCTGGTGGCCCTCGGGGAGCATCACAGGCCTGTCTGTGTCTCTGGGTTTGTGGCAAGTTCCCAGGCTGGTCACAGCCTTGTTAGGGCAGCGCAGCCGTCTGCGGGGAGAGGGGTGGACAGGGCTCCCGTCAGACCGCATCAGGGCCCCTGGGAGAGCAGCCGGCGATGCGCTCATCACTCCCGACAACGCGGGGCTTGGAGGCGCAGCGAGCCCAGCTGGCATTCCTTCCCGCCCTGCAGGCATGCTGCCCCGTGACACCCTCCAGCAGGGCCCCGCTCCGGTGCCTGGGGGCAGCGTGAAGGCCCCTGAGCCTGCGCACCCGCCCTGCCAGAACACAACAGAACAGACACCTCGGCTTGTTCAGAGCCCCCCTTCCACGCACGTCTTTCGAGGCTGCCCTGCTCATCGCCCTGCGGGGCAGCTCTGGCTGTCTTCCCGCTCAGAGAGCGGCACTTCCATGCAGCTTTTATTCATACAGACAGACACACAGACCCTGGCCTTCCAGACGGGATCAAACCTGCAAAACCTGCTTTTTAGAACAGGCAAAACCCTGGAATTGAAGGTAACATTGCTAGTGAGGTCGGCCTTTCTGCATTTATGGAAACAGGGCTTTGCTCCTTCGGGACTCAATTTGCAAATGAGTATTAAGTTTCTAATTTGGTGGAGCGTACTTCCATGGGGAAATTGTAACGTAACTTCCAGAGTTACGAATCCATAGAGGTAATGGTTGCAGAAATAATTTAATACATTGTAAATCCCTCTATTTCCATCCCTTCAAACGGGATGTTAAAAGCGATTAAAGAGTACAAACGTATCACAAGCAAATTCACAGGATAAATTGCTGTAATCACTCAGCGGGATTAACCCAGGCTCCGGAGCTTCGGCCAGGCGCTCCCAGCCGCGCACAGCTGCCTCCATCCGCCGAGGGTGCGGTGAGGCTGTGGGCATCTGACCGTCCCTTTCTTTAGGAAAGCAGGATTGCCCTTTTTCAGCAGGCGCCTCTTCCTTTAATGTCCCCAACCTGTAAGGGAAGGGCACAGGCACTTTGCGCAAAGCAGGCATCTGGACTGGGACACTCGCTAGCTTCTGTCTCGGGGATGAAAGTCCGCGCGGGTTTGGGTTGAGTTCTGCCCCCTGAGTTTGGATGCCAAACTATTGCAGGTTTTATGGGAGCAAATGTCCTACCTGGGGGAAAACTCAGGTCTGGGTGTTCACGGTCTAGGGCCCCGTAGGGACTGAATTCCCAGGCCCTCCCTCAGCAGATGGAAAACTCAGCCAACAGTTGGGTTTTGTGCAGGCAGCGTAGCAGGGGGGTGGGTGAAATCCTCCTGCAGGAGTTGTTTGCAGAGAGGGAGAAAGGGCAGCCCACAGCCGTGTCCGTCGGGGTCAGTCGTTAGCGTCACCACTTTGTTCAGTAATCTGCGTGTCCTCTAGTTCCACCTGCTGAGCTGGGGCGCCCTGGGGCCAGCAGGCATGCCCATCAGCGAACGGAGATGGGGTGCAGCCTGGGCCTCTCCTGACCCGGCAAGGGACCCTACGGAGCCCCAAGCACCCATGAATCTGGCTTCCCAGGCTCGTAAGCTGGGCTTGAGGGAGGCTTGGCCAGCATCGCTGAGCCCTTGGTTTGGGTGGCTGATCGAGGAGGAAGCCTGTGCTGGGGTCAGGACAGCCCCTGGCGGAGTGGAAGGACCCGGACTTGCCCCACGCTGGCCCCCAGGCTTGGGTGCGGCTCAGCGACGCGATGCTGGGCGGCCCGTGGAACCAGGCACATGTACGGCCCTCACTGCACTGGGTAGGGAACGGTCATGGCCACTCCCGCTGCCCCGGCCCCGGCTGGGCTTTGCAAGCCAACACGGAAGAGGAATGAGCACAGGCCCATCCTGTTTGTCCGGCTCTGGAAGTCACTCCCTGAGTCAGCTCCTGATTCCTGCAGCAAAGGAAACACGGGCACTTCCTATACCCACGTTTCCAGGTACAGCTGCAGTGGCCGCGGAGCACCTACCGTGGGCTGGTCCTCACGTGAAGACACCCTGGATTTTGAAGCCCTCTCATGAAAAAAAGAGTCAATTATCTCCCTAATAATTTAAAAACACGAATGGCATGTTGAAGTGATACTATTTCTCATATGTTGATAAAGTTATCATTAACATGAACAGGTGAAATTCATTTTTTGCTGTTCTTAACTCATTCCATATACTTCACCCCTAGAAGACGTGAAGTCCCACATGTGGCAGGCAGTCTTTGTAGGGGACAGCACGAGCTTGAAGGGCACTGTGAGTACCTCAGTCCCGGGGACACATCCTCATCGCAGCCGGTGACCTGCCTGACCTGACACGGAGCTGAGCCTGCGCATTGTGAAAGGCGGTGTCAGACCCGGGTTGTAATGAAGTTCTTCCTGTCACTCCTGGCGCAGTGCCGCAGAAGCAGGGGCTCGGGAGGGCGGACGGGCAGCGAGTCCTTTCAGGCTGACCCACGCCGCGGCCGCCACCCCTGCAGGAGCACAGCCCTGGAGCAGAGAGTGGGAGTCCCCGCCAATGTTCCCAGAAGGTCTTGGCTTGCAACAGGCACCTCTGGGTGGTCGTATTTGGGGCGCACGGACTGTGGAGGGCCGGGTCTTTGGTGCTGAGAGAGTTCTCCAGTGTCTGGGTTGTCTGAGAACAGGAGTTTCCACTGCCAACGTGGGAGAGGCCAAATGACATTCACTTTGCTGCCCCAGTCTGCGTGACGGGCAGCCCCGTTGAGAAACCTACCTCGTTTCACGTTGAGAAGGCGCCCAGCTGAACCCCGGCGACAGGCACGCCGACTTGGGGGAATGGGAGGTTAAACAGCTTTGCAATGAAAAGAAAAGTTTTAACTTAATTTAACTTCCGCTTAAAGGAAGTTATTAGAAGGGTTTCTGAGTAGTTAAAATACTTCTCTTCAAAAAAATATTTTTAAAGATCTTATTTATTTATTTTAGAGATTTTATTCAGTTACTTTTAGAGAGAGGGGAACGGAGGGAGACAAGGGGAGAAAAACATCGTTGTGTGAGGGCCTGCTTGCCTCTCTCAGCCCCCCCCCAACACTGGGGACCGGCCCCCAACCCAGGCACGTGCCCCAACTGGGAACCGAACCAGCGACCCCTCGGTTCACAGGCTCAATCCACTGAGCCACAGCAGCCAGGAAAAATGGTTCTCTTAAAAATTGTTATCTTCCCCCCAACAGAGATTTTTCTTCCTTCACCTTTTCTGATAATTTCACATGTCTGCTGCGACCGGTCAGTGTCTGCACCTGGGAGAGGTCTGACACCCTGGAGTAGAGGCCTGTGGCCCCCGCTGACGCAACGTTCCGGAAACTGAAACTGCGCTGTGACAAAGGAACACTAATTTGATATTAAAATGTAATCACATTTAAACAAAGACGTTGAAATCAAACGCTTTATTCTGAATACAAACGAGGTACTAAGCACGTGTGGTCTAACGAGAACACGCAGCCCTGTTTCAGATGGTGAGTCACCTGTGACGTTGATCAGGGTCACTTTGAAATGACCCCCGCGCCCGATGGGAGTGACCTCGTCACTCAGAGGGCGTCTGAAGCAGAGTTCCCAACACTCAGCTCTGTGACTGCAAAACTGGCCCACTCGCCTCTTAGAGCGAGAAGGCCGGGGAAGAATGAAAATGTAAATGAGCAGAAGCTGGTATTCCGCACGTGTCTTTAGGAAGAAAACGTAACCACACACCTCAGTTTGCAAATACAAACGGGCCTTTGAAATGTATTAATTAGCGCTAAGTGCTATAGACAAGACGCTGGGTAGGGCGGGCGTCCTCTCCCCATCAGCGCAGCACTAACGACAACTGGGTTAATAAAGCAGATACTGTAGCAGAGCAGCTCCAGCACAAACCGGCGGGGACAGCGCAGTCCCCAGGGTGCCGGCAGGACTGTGTGCCTGTGCTGGACCCCAAAGGTACCAAAATTCTGAGCTGCAGCCCTACATAAAAGAGACAGACCTCCTCATCGTTCGCACTGCTCAGGGCGAAGCCCCCCCAGGTACTCACCCCTGGCCAGCCTCTTCCCCCCAAAGCATATGGGGATTGGTCGGGGGGAGGTGTTGCCAGGTCGCCGGAGCTAGACCAGGCCCTCGGTTGACACCCCACGCGCAGAGGGAGTGGACCCCTTCACGCAGACGCCTTGAAGCAGAGCGCCGTCTCCATTTAACTCCACAGGGGCCGCGCCCTGGGGAGCTCAGCGGCTGTTAGGTGGACAAATCCCGCAGGTTTGAAGGCAGCGGGGTCTGGCGTCCACTCACCCACGGAGGTTAGTTAGCTCCTCTGGTTAGGCGAGAAAATAAACACACTCAGACGCGGGGGAGCCGAGAAGCCAGGACCCGCTTTCCTGGCCTCCGAAGTCCAGCTCCTTGGCAAACGGCAGCTGCTAGTTGCGGGGCCATGCCGGGCGCGTCCTTTCCGGGCGGGGCGCAGGGTCGTGGAGCCGCAAAGGCTGGCGGAGCGAGGTGCGGCGTGTCTTCGGGATCACGCCCACCCAGAGGCTTGCTAAGAGCCGCGGAGGGGACAGGGGACTGAGGACGTGTCCCAGCGCGAGGGTCACGGCCCGCTGAGCAGGGTGGGCTCTGTCCCTGCGCTCTGGAGCGGCGGGCGGGCTGTTGCTGGGGGAACCAGCCGCCCGAGGTCACGGCAGCCGCCGCCCTGCTGTAGCCCCGGTTTTCTTTTTGAAGGTGAGCGGCGCCGCCCCGAAGAGCAGTGTTGGTCACCCCGAGCCCGGTCCCCACACTCCGTGACTGCGGGCGTTGGGAACGTGCCCATGGACGCTTCGGACTCCTGGGCGAGGGTTCCAGGGCCCCACTCAGAGCTCAGTCCCGGTCCGGACGGGCTGCGCATTTCCCGTGGCCCTGAGCTGTTCAGCGGGCACGGGCTGGAAGCGAGGTCGGGGTCCGGTCCAGACGGGGGACGCAGTCATCACGGTCGGCGTGAAATCCAGGACTCGCGCAGAAGGAGGGGGCGGCGGGGCGCTTAGGGTTTCTCGCTACAGTGTTTGCAAGGCGCCGAGGGCGTCCCGGAGAAGGCGGCGCACTTGTCTGGGCAGGGCAGCGCGGCGCCCGCGGAGAAGGGGTACACGGCGGCCTGGCCGAAGGGCGTGAGGGGCGCGGCCAGGCCCTGGCCCTGGTTGAGGTAGGCCACGAGGCGCCGCATCTCGTCCAGGGCCTGCGCCTGCATGAGGATGTAGTTCTTGGCCAGCAGCAGCGTGGCGATCTTGGAGAGCTTGCGCACCGACGGGCTGTGCGCGTAGGGGATGACTGCGCGCAGCCCGTCCAGCGCGTCGTTCAGGTCGTGCATGCGCCGCCGCTCGCGCGCGTTGATGCTGAGCCGAAGCGAGCGCTGCTCCCGGGGCCGCCGCCGCCCGTCCGCCGCGGCCCCCCTCCCGGGTCGCCGCCGCCGCTGTTCGAAGGCGTCGTCCTCGTCGCCGCTCTGCTCGCCGCTGCTCTCGGCCGCCGCGGCAGGGGTGCGGAGCGCGGGCGCCGGGGCGGGGTTGCCGCCCAGGTCCGGTGCGCCGTAGCCATGGGTCGCCTCGGGCCCCCGGGCAGCCCCGAGGGCGAGGCCAGCTGCCGCGGCGGCTGCGTAGCCTTGGCTCAGCGCCAGGTACGCGTCCCCCGACAACTTGAGCTCGGCCATGGCCGCGCCTCCGGGGCCCGAGGGCCCGCGGCCCCGAGGCTCGCCCGAGTCAGCGGCTGCCGCAGCTGCTGCTCCGGGCTTCAGGCGTCCGTCTGTCCGGCTGTTGGTGGGTCCCTGAGCCTCCGCGCGGGGGCCTCTCGGGCCCGCCTCTTCCCCACCCCCTGCTCCTGCTCCCCCCCTGCGCACGGCGGGCTGGGAGGCGGGCTCTAGCGCCCGCTTGCCTCACTCGTGCTTTAAGGTGCGGAGGCGCCCGCCGGGACTTCCAGGCCGTCCAATCGCAGAGGACCTGCTGACCGCCTCTTCCCCAGCCCGGCTCCACCTGCGCCGCAGACGGACGGTAGGGGTGGGGGGAGCGCAGGGACGGAAGGGGCGGGGGTCTCGGCGATAGGGTGGGGGCGGGGCTCCGCGAGTGCGCTTTACCGGCTTCTAGGCTGGCCCCCCGTTGCTGCCTCCTGCCACCCCGGGAGCTGCCACCACGTGGACACCCGCTTCAGCCCTTCGGGGGGTTGGTCCGCAGTCCCTGTAGCTAGCAGGAGCCGCCTCTGGTGTCGCACAACGCACCGAGGACATCCTGTTCGCCCAGGGGGAGCGTGTGCGGGGCGCCCACCGGGGCCACTTGGGTGGTCTGGGCGCCCGGCGGCCGCACAGCTGGGTGACCCGAGGGGCACACTGCGCGCTCCTGACCGCGTGCCACCCCCGGAGGCGCTCCGTCGCTGGAGGGAGCATTTTCAGTCTGTGATCAAGGGGCTGCAGGCTCCCTCTCGGGTGCGCCTGCCGGCGTGGCAGGCTTGCTGGGGGTGAACGGGACGTGGGGAGGGCGGGCCAGCTCCACAGGTGCCCCGGACGACCTGCGCAGTGGGGGCTGCTGGGCGGCTGGGGTCCAGGGACCTCGGGGGCTCAGGACTGCGTGGGGGACTAGGGCTGAGGGGAGCCTCCGTGTCTGCACCACCCTGGGAGATGTCCGGCGGGCGTTCGTGGGGCCGTGGAAACGTCACGTGGTGTCACAGGCACGAAGAGATTGGCTTTCAGTACGTGGCCAGGAGCAGAGTCCCCGCGTCGCTTGAGGGAGATTAAATTAAAGCCCACACGTGGCTCTCAGCCCAGGGATGGCCCGGGTGGGGCAGGCCTGGACATGGGGGCGTCTACACTCCGGGCCAACGAGCAAAGGCTCTGGGCCAGTTTCTGAAACCGAGAACCTTCAACATCTCCGAGAAGGGCTGGAGGCAGCAGGGGCGAGTGTGGGGGACCCGTGTTGGGGGACCGGGCACAGATCCGGAAAACGCAGTTTTTGGTCAGATGCCGCCACCTGCTGGCCGCTCGGGAGATTGCGGGCCACCCGTGGGTGCCGCATCCCCCGCCCTCCCCGGGAATGGGGAGGCCCATTGGGAGCCCAGGGAACCTGTCTGTTACAGGTTCGCATTCCCTTGGCTCCTGCGTCCCTGCACAAATGATTTTGTACGTGGTGCAGATGAAAGGTGACTACAGAGAGCATTGGAAGGCGATATTCTGGGCACTCAGCCTTGGCTCGTGGCGCTATTAAAAGACGTGAATGAAGTCGGGTAGGAGCCAGTTTGTTGGCTGGAGCCTTGGAGAATGGGAGGAGAGACGCCCCTGCTGGGGGCGGGGAGACGATGGCCCACTCGCTCCATCAGTGGGTGTTTGCTATTTATCGAGGTCAGGTGGACCACCAACACGAGGATCAGCCTCTGACAGGACCCACCGCTCCTCCTCCATTTCTGTGTGTGCATTCAAGCAGGGTGGAGGTGCCGGCACCCAGAGATCTGTGTTCAGGGCAGTGACTCAACGGGGACCTCCGTTGCCCGGTGCCAACTCCATGCCTCCGGGATGCCTTGCAGTGGAAGGAATCCTGACTAAATGAAACTGGTTTAGGAGAAAAGGTGTCTCTAGAGCTTCTGGTGATGTGAACCAAGGATGAGTTCAAGCACAGATGGATCTAGGCACCGGGGGTGGCGGCCTGAGGACTTGCTCTCCTCCACCTCTCAGCTCTGCTTTGCTCTGTGCGACCCCAAGGACATGGTGTGGCCAGGTGGCATTTAGTTGGGGCCCTGACAACACCCGGTCTCTGAGGACCCTGTGGCATCGTCCTGTGTCTGGCCACCTCTGCTGCCAGTTAATCAGACACCCAGTCATAAAATGTCACGTGATTACTTGCCAACAGTTTGATAACGACAGCGCAGTCCTCGCAGGCGGCAGCGGAAAGTGCAGATGCGGTTTACAAACTGTGCATGTGGACGTCGTCCCCGGCAGGAAAGGTGCAAAGTAAATGCCCTCAGCCACCTCCCCATCTCTCCCGTGGGCCGGGGTGGGGAGGCTGGATAGGTGATGCCCTGGCCACATGGGGTTGCTCACCCCAGTCCTGGGCAGGGACGGTCCTAGGCGGAGTCAGCTATGGCGGCATCCGGCCACTGTCGGCCCCGCGCCCCACACGGGCTCAGGAATCAGTGTGCAGTCACGGCCGGACGGCAGTGTGAGCTCCGTCAGGACAGATGCCGTTTTTGCATGTGGACTCGGTCACAAATGAAACCCAGTCGTGAAATCCAAAAGCACAGACGTGGGGCGCGTTTGGGGTAAAGTACTGGGTTTTCCACCGTGGCGTCTGGCATTGTTCTGAGCCGCTTTTGTTTTGAGAGTAAAATCCCAGATTAGAAACAAAATAAGAGAAAGGAACAAAGCGTGTTGAGGCTGGAGAGAGGCTGATGGCTCCCAATCCCAGAGCAAGACCCTTAGAGCCAATAGGCAGCTGCCTGGCACGTGTGGACATGCGTGTGGGGCACGGGGCATGGTGTCAGCTGTCCTGGTCCCCAGGAAGGGGGCCGGGTGTGTGTGGCCGGTGGGGTCTCGCTGCCCCTCTCCTGGGTCAGACCTGCCAGACCGCAGTTTCTTCTGTGGATGAGCAGCAGCTGTGACCCCTCAGGCCAGCTCCTCCTGTGGGCCGACCCTTTGCTCTGTCACTACCACTCGGGGAGCTTCCAGCTGCCTGCTTGCACCTCCGTGACCATGGCTTCCAAAGGGACCCCAAAGAGACAGCACGTGCCTCAGAGGCCGTCTCAGCCGTGCAGGCCAAGCCTGGACCCCAGGGCTCCCTCTGTGGTCAGGGGGCTGTGTGTGGACCGGCCAGGGTGAGGAGCACGAGCCGAGGGGACAGGCAGCTCGCAGCCTGGGTTGCCTTCCCACCATGGCTCCCCCTTCTCCTTGTCTCTCAGGCCCAGACGCCTGCCCTGGACCACGATCCCAGGCACGGCCCCCCCCCTGCCCCCCCGCCCAGGGTCCTGCTCACCTGAGGGCCAGGGGATCTCCCAGAAGGCGGCCAGTCACCACGGAAGCCAGCACTCTTGTCCCGCAGCCCTGGGTGGGGGTAGGGGGATGGCTTCTTGTGTCTCCCCTTTCCCCCCATTTTGTCCCCACAGCTTGTCCAGCTCCGCTGACGTGGTTTCCTGAATAAACGCTCAGGCCTGAGCTCTGTCCTCCCAGCTGGAACTGACATGCTGGTGGCTGCACAGTGGGGCCCCAGCCTCCGCCTGCCCCGCGTCCACAGGTGCCGTGGGACTTCCTTTTGGGGACAGATTAAGATCCCTGGGTACCTGTTTGCACCTGAGAATTCCTGGAGAGGGGTTTCCTCAGTCCCTCCTCTTCTCCTTTGTGGGTTTTCCTGGGGGCTTGCTTTGTCTGAAACTTCAGGAACAGGGCACTTTGCCGCCAAGGAGAGAGAAGGGACCACCAGAGACTGCGCGTGAACAGGAGCGTGAGGAGGAGGGAAACAGAGAGAGCGGGGGAGAGAGAAACAGCCCCTTCCGCCTGAACCTTGGGAGGGCTGCCACCGCAGGCTGGGGGCACCGGAAGCAGCCAGAGGAGAGAAGTGCCGGTTGGCTCGCACCCCCATGCCCTCCCCGGCACCGGCACCTGCCAAGGCCCCACGCGGCTGACCCATGGGCCTCTACTCTTGCCCCTGGAGCCCAGGACGACGTCCAGCCCGGCTCCTTCTCAGGCGGGAGGAGAGAAGGCCTCTGGTGACCTGGCCCTGGAGCTGGCTCAGAGGAGGTGCCCCCAGGTCACGTGGTCACCACCGTGCCAGGTCCCGATGGCCGCGGTGGTGGGTGGCAGGTCATGTCTTCACCCACATTTCATAATAATAATGAAGCTGCCTCCCTCATCCAAAGGGGGAGAGGGAGCTGCGGGCCACACCAGGGTCTCGGGCCAGTCGCAGCTCACTGAGCAGGGGACCTGGGCTGCGGTCTGGGTGTACCGGGAGCAAATCGCCTGCGGAGACGCCCAAGGCTGGCTCCTGCCTGGGCTCAGGGCCCCGCGGTGGCCAGAGCCCAGGAACCCTGCGACACCAGGAATAAGGATGGTCTTTCCTCAGTCAGAGTCAGCCCCGTCGCCGGAGGACCCCTTCCGGTCCACTCCCGTTCAGTTAGAAGGAGCACAAAGGACCCCGGTCAGACGCTGCGCGCGGCCTCCCGTGCGCTGTCCGTGGTGCTGACGGCCGCTCGGGCGCCGCGCGCTCCCTCCCCAAATGCGGGGCTGGATGCGTCCTGGGCAGAGAGGCGCACATCGAAGCCTGCCGCGTGTGTCCCGAGGCTGGCGGGCGCGGCCGCAGCACCCCGAGTCCACGCTTGTTTGCCGCCGGCCGAGCGAGCCGGGCCACTGACACCCGCGTCTGGGAGGAGGAGGAAAGGGCCGCGCGCTCCCAGCGGCTCCAGCGGCAGGGGCTGCCGGTGGTGCGCCTGCACCACACGCACCGCTCGCTTGACATCCAGGCGCTAAGTACCTCCGTGAGACACAGTAACCGGGAAAAGGGCCCTCAGCAGCCACAAAGCCCAGGAGGCCGTCCCCGTGCACCGCAGTGGTTTGTGCTCAGAGCCCCTGCACGTGTGAGGAGAAGGGGTGAGGAGGAGGGATAAGAGTCAGATCTGCGGGGAGGGGTGGCGGCCGGGTGTCACCTCGTCCCGCACCTAGACTGCTCTCAGTTCCCTCGTGCTCTGAGCCGCCGTGGGGACAGATGCACGCGGCTGGCACATGCGCAGCTCTGAGGAGGCAGGCGTTGGGTTGGAACCTCCGCAACCCCAGCTGCGACGCTCCACCGGGAGGCGGGGAGCTCGGGTCTGCTCAGGCCCCACTGTTCAGTGCTCAGGGCACTGACCCCGAGGCTGAGCCCAGCTGATGTGGGGTTTGGAGGCCACAGGTCCAGAGGGAGGGGCCGCGGCGGGACCAGCGCTGTGGCAACACGCCCCGTCCGCAGCATTTTGCACACAGGACGTTGACTGGGTGTGTCAGAGGGGAAGGGACATTGTTGCCACTTTTTCATCTTACAGCAAATTAATTACCCCAATTTAAAGTTTTACCATATTTAGCATCAACACATAAAAAAAATCAGTGTCAGAAAGTAATAATTCACTTACTGAGATATTAACTCAGTTGATGGCAATACATGGCTCCTAGAGGGAAACTGTGTGTGGGCAGGTGAGGGGGGCCCTGGGGCCTGGCAGCAGGTGCATGGCCCCCAGCTCCCAGGCACTGCTCCAAGGCCATGTTTGCCAGGTGTACCTCACTCACCAGGAGTAGGATTTGGGGTGGGGTTTCCTCTAAACCATGAGTTCTCAGAACTCTAGAATTCTGCTTCAATCTCACTTGCAAAGTTCATTCCCACACCCCATTTTGTCTCCATTCTCTGCTGAGCAAGTAGCTCTGTCTTCCTCCTTTTTCTACTGTGCGTCTCCAGGAGGTATCTCTGTGCATCACCATCACCACCGTCATCATCACCATCATCACCATCATCATCATCACCACTGTCATCACCATCACAGACCAAACAAAGTGCTCTAAGAGGCATAACCTTACTGTCCCTGTTTTTTTAAAACACTATTTTATATATTTATTTTAGAGAGAGGGGAAGGGAGGAAGAAAGAGAGGGAAACATTGGTCAGTTGCTTCTCACACGCCCCCAACTGGGGATCTGGCCCACAACCCAGGCCTGTGCCCTGACTGGGAATTGAACCAGTGACCTTTTGGTTCACAGGCTGGCACTTGGTCACACCAGCCAGGGCTTAAGATGAAGAAACTGTCCAATGATTATTTCTTGTAACTAGGCTGAGGTCAGGGCTGAGGTCACCTGGCTCAGGCTGCAGAGACCGGAACCACCCGCCCAGTGCTGGGCCCCACTGCCCCTGCCCATGGCCACCTCTCAGCAGGAGCCCCTCTGAGGACACGGTGGGGGCACAGGAGCAGCACAGTGGTGTGAGTGGGGCAGAGAGGTGGGGAGCATGGACCTGGGACCTCAGTGGGGACTCGGCTGGTGCGAGGGTCCCGGGGAGAGGGAGCTGCAGGGCAGTGTCCAAGGAGGAGGAGAGCCATGGTGTCCAGGCTGGAGATGCGCACGTCAGTCAAGACGTGCCTGGGAGGGGCTCCTGAACCCGCAGATGGAGAGTCTGGGCGGCGTGTGCATGTCTGCGCATGTGCATGGCCCGTGTGAGGGCAGGAAGCAAAGCCCATGCTTCACGAGGGCTTCTTGCCCACGACGGATTGGCCGCTTCTCTGTGCATTCCGGCAGATGGAGCCCCTGGAGCCGAGCTCCCAACCTGGCCAGGGCTGGGGGTGCTCAGCACCACCCCCTCGGCAGCCGTGCGCCCACCGCTCTCCTAAGTGATGCAGAATGTGTGACGGGGTCTGCTCTCCCGGAGGGGGCGCCTCCCGTCCTGGACGCAGAGCACCAGCGGAGAAGGCTCTGGGTCCACTCTCTCAAGGCTCTACTATGCATGCCTTTCATGGTGCCTCCTTAATTACGGGTTCCCACAGGCATTATCTGTGACACAGCCACGGATTTGGCTTGGAAAACAGGGGTGCAAGGCCAGGGGGCCTAGGAGCCCTGGCAGTAAAGAGACACTCGCGTCCCTCCCCTTGGGGAAATTAGGACAGTCAGTGCCGGAGTGCTGCCTAATTAGATTTCCATCAACCCCAGAGGGACCTGCTGAGGCAGCCTCTAGTCTGAGGCAGCCACTGGGCCGGGCGGTTTGCAAAGAGGCAGCATGCGTGGGGCTGTGGGGGCCGGGCTCAGGGGTGGAGAGCCTGCTGTCTGCCCACCGCGGCTCCCTCCCCTCCCTGCCCCTGGCTCACCTGGGCTTTCTGTCCTCTGCTCCACCCCTGCAAGGGGCACCCACAAGGGGCGGAGAAAAGAGACCAACCTTCAGGGTTCTGATGGGACAATTGACTCAGGACAGCTCAGATGACTTGCTCTCCCAGCTCCTGGGAACATTCTGCTTAAAGCGTCTCAGCTGAGGAAATCGGGTGCCACGTCTTTTCCAAATAAAGGCTTTAATTGCTGCAAAATGGATGACCGTGAAGAGGCGTCGGGAAAGGGAAGTGGGAGCTTATGGAGCTTCTCCATGCGTCAGCGTGCATAGCTCCTCCGGTGCCAGGAACTGGCAGGGGCGCTGGCCCCACTCTGGGTGTGGGGACCTCACCCCACACTGGACACAGCCTGGCAGAGCCTCACCTGCGCCGGCCTCCTTTGTGCTGGAGCCCAGGCCCAAACGGCAGCTGTCCCGTCCAGGGTCCTGTCCTGTTTATGCACTGTGTCCAGAGGAGGGGTCAGTGTCCCCAGATGGGGCCCAGCGCACAGCAGGAAGACGGACAGGTGGCTGGGAGTTGGGGGTCTGAGCAGGTGGGCTGCGGGTGTGCAGTGACTGATTTGGGTGGGGCAGCTGCGGTCTGCCTGTGATGATGCTGGGAGTGTTGCTGATGTACCCCTGCCCACGATGTGGGGGGCAGCGGGGGGCAGGGGGTCTCTGGTCACAGCATGGCAGGCTCCATGTGTTCTGCTGGCCCCTGGAGAGGGACCATCCCTCGAGTCCAGGAAGATCTCAGGGATCAAAGCCAGGGCCCGAGACACTACCCAGCTTGACATTCCAGAACCCAGGGTGCCACACCCACAGCGCCCCTGTAGCCACACCTGTGGGTACGCACCTGCCTTTCCTTCCAGGGGACAGAAGCCCTCCCTGGCTTTGCATCTCTCTGAACTCCCCCGATCTTCTCTGGCCCAGAGGCGGCCCTCTCTGCCCACCCCCAGCTTTGCAAGGCTGGGGACTTCTGCTCTCCACCTCCATCCGCACCGAGGCCGGGACACCCTCTGTGGCCAGAGCCAGGCCACAGCAGGTCTGTGCCCCAGGCCAGATGGGGCAGAGGGTGCAGCAGGACCCCCTTGTCACCTCCACCCAGGCCCCTCGGCCACCGGCCAGGGCCCCCTACACTGCTTCCCTGTGAAGGAAGCAAAGGGGAATCTATTTTGTTGGTAAAATGCTGATTATCATAGATAAATGTATCTAATTAGTCTCATTTGCTGACACACAAGCCTTTAATTGTGGGCTGAGTAATTAGGCATATCTGCATATGCAAATGACACAGTTATACCCTACATGCTGTCTAACGTGATACCTCCAGAGACACAGCCGTCTGTCGCAGGAGAAAACGTGATGTGTTAATTTACACAGACACCTTTCCTGGGAACCGGCAGGTCCTGTTTGTTTATCTGATAATTGGCGAGCTGGGCACTCTCTCCTGCCGCAGAAACAGCTGGGGGACCCGGACACTGGGTGGCTCCCAGGGTCAGGGCCTCTCTGGGCCACCTGGATGCCAGCCCCTGCTCTGTGGCCGGTGGGTTTGGTGCCAGCGACACCCGAAGGCCGCAGCTTGGCCCTGTGTGCGGTGACGTCCCCCCCAGGGCTGCAACTGCCCACACTGCGCTGGGGTCCCGGCTGCAGCGGCCCCTGTCCAGGGCCGGCCACACCACCTCTCCGCGGGGCGTCCTGCTTCAGCCTCAGGACGAGGCCCCATCCCGGCTGGGGACTCAGGTCCCTGCTCTGTGTCAGCCTCCCCGCCCCTGCTTCCGGCTGAGGCCCCGACCCTCTGGTGACGGGGCGGGGTGGGGGCCCCAGGTGCCCGCCGCAGGTGACCACCCCAGTGTCTCCAGGTCCATGGGCGGGGAAGTGGCCTTCAAGAGCATTCAGGGGACACCACCCGCCCCGCGAGGAGGAAGGAGGTGCTTCTGACCTCGTCCCAAGCAGAGCCAGGCTGCTGGTGCCGGGGCTGCCCCTGGGGTGGGGGCCACCCTGGGCGATGGCGGTCCGACCCCCTCCGTTGCCGGCTCCCGCCCGGGCCTGGGTGGTCACATGGGCAGCGCTGGGGAGGCGGAGCGTGAGGAATTTGGCTCCAGCTGGGACGGCGCAGCCCCTGCTTTCCAGACGGCAGCCCCTCCACCCGCACCCTCCCGTCGCCTGGGCAACCGGCTCCGTGACGCTGACAGGCGCTGACAGCCGCTCAGCCCGCCTCCAGCCCCGCCGGCTTCCCTCCCCGAGCCGGGCGCGCGGTGCGCGGTGCGCGGTGCGCGGTGCGCGGTGCGGCCAGCAGAGGGCGGCGCCGGCCGGCGCTCCGCACGGCGGGGTGGGCGGGCCTGGCTTGGCGCAGGCCCCGCTTTTCGGAGTCTCCATGTTCCCCCCAAAGGCTGGAGGCCCGCTCCCACGGAGAGCAGCAGGCAGGGACGGCCGTTGGCTGGCGTGTCCACAGGGCGGGTCCACCTTTTTGGCCGACCCGCGTGGCCCCAGCCCGGCTTTGGTGGCGCTGAAGGTCCCCGGCTGTTCCCACCCCGTTGCCCGGGGGCTGCATCGCCCTCAGCTGCTGAGGGGACGGGAAGGGCAGGGGTCCCAGGCGCTTGGTCCCTCACTCTCGGGCCCAGCTGTTCATCCGTTCATTCTCTCCTCGTCCACACGCACGCAGGGGCCTCTCGCCCAGGGCTCAGACCAGCCGCGCCAGCCAGGACACAGCCGCTGGCGCAGGCCGTTAACCTGACATCGTAACCACAGGGGAGACAGACCTTCCTGTGACCTCTCCATCCTGCGAAGAGAGAAAGGAAAATGCCGGAAGGAAGGAGGAAACTGTCTAAACTGCTGTCGGTAGCTCACTCAACGCTGCAGGTGTGGACACCTGGGCCTGCGGACACACCTGGGGCTGTGCACGCTTGGGGCTAGCTTGCTGTCCCACTAAGGAGCCATGGCCCCAGGACCCAGGGCCAGGACTGACAGGGTGGCAGAATGCTGGGCGGGGACCTCTTAACCTGGTCACCGCCTCTCAGATAGAGGTGTGGGCACCATGCAGGACCAGAGCCAGATACGTGGAGACAAGGTGACCAGGGAGATTAGATGAGTAACCCTGCTCAGGCCTCTGAAGTCCACCCAGGCTTGACCGCTGGTCATCGGAGGGGGCAGATGGGGCGGGGCTGCTGGGCAGAGCTTCACGTGGAGACCACGAGCCCGGGGCTCTGCAGGAGGCTGCAGTCTGAGAGCTGGGGGCCACTCCCTGGTTTGCTGGTCTGACTTGCGTGGGGCGGCAGTCTGGGCCCAGACAGCCTGGCAGAGCTGAGAGGCCAGGCCAGGCCAGCGAGGGCTGGAGCTCACCGCAGCCTCGCTGTGGTGGTGGAGGCTGGGCAGGAAGCTTCTGGAAGCTAGCACAGGTGGGGCTGGTTTTAGGGTCACGCCCAGCCCAGCCCTGGGAGACAGATACCTCTCAGCGAGACCCACTCTCAGCCCATCTTCCTGCAAGGACACACGTAGACCCTGGGCGGACCCCATGTCCTTAGAAGAAGACATTCCCGTCGCGTTTCCGTGGGATTTCCTGCTGAGAGGCCGACACCGCCCCGGGCTTCCCTCTTGCCCGGACGTGCTCCTGAGCACCCTCAGCTCTCGCCTTGGTCACTGTGACGGGGCTCAGGAGAGACGGGTTTAAATACTTCCACGTGTTTCCGCAACTGTGGCACCTGGGACATCTCCTCGCTAGGCTCCGTCCAGAAACCATTTCCTGGTCAGATTTGGTCTAGAAACCGGCCCTCAGCCTTCCTAGGAAGCAGGGCCGCGGTCACCGGGGGAGGTGAAGCGGTTGGTGAGGATTAAAACGACCCTTTTGAAAGGACAGCGGTGCACCTAACTCGGTGGGAATGACCCGCCAGCAGGAATAACTGTCCACATCAGCTCCCAAACACAGGCCTGCAAGCACAGGACGGTCTCCTCGCCGGTCCCGGGCTCAGCAGGACCCGAGGCGTCGGGGGAGGCAGCTGGCCACTTGGAAGCCTGACCCAGGTTCCAGTCTGTCTTGGACGAGGCCGCTTCCTGCTGTCTGTGGGCCTGTCTCCGACGCCCTGCACCGGCGTGAACGTGAACACGGCCTGCATAGGCGTGGCCACGGGCCCGCTGTGGAGCCACGGGTCCGGCAGGCACGCAGCTCGGCCTGGGGGAGGGGCAGGCCCGGCCTGGCCTCTGCTGCAGCCACTGCGGGCGCTGGGCGTGTCTCCGGGGTGATCAGCGTTGGCTGGAAGCGAAGACAAGAAAATGCGGGTCTTTGTGCCTTTGTGTCTTCTGCCGGGGAGTCAGCTCCTCCCCAGACTGTCGGAATGGAAATAATTTTAGAAGCTATTGTTCATCGCAAGCTCTGCGCTTAATGGTTAAAAACAAATCCCGAAGTGTCGTCAGAGATGCTAAAATAACTCCACCAGCGAACGGCTGGGCTGGACAGAAATAGACGTGGGCCCGGACCCAGAGGCGCCTTTTCCACGGTGGTGGCCGGGCTCCCACGCTCCGGCAGCAGCTGCCCTGACCTGGTCTGCACATCCTTGGCGGGGTTTGGAGGCTTTCTTTGGGCCCAATGCGGAGTGAGATCCCTGGGAGCTGGGCCGGGTGGTCGTGGTCGGAACCACACACGGTGGGCGCGCCGAGGGCCCTCCTTGCGTCAGCACTCAGCCCTCGGCCCCGCTGGCCGCCCCTTCCATTTGCGCCTCTGACGCCCAGGCTGCCCAGCTGCGCTCCTGCTCCCGGTCTCCCGCCTCCAGGGTCCTCTTTCATCTCGGGGGGGGGGGGGGGTGCACCTGAACGTTGGGGCTCTGGGATTAGGACGGGGCGGGCCCCCCAACCTCAGACTCTGTCCAGGCTGTGGGGGGTCAGCTCCGCCTGCTGACTCCCCCGTCCCTCCCTAGGAAACCAGCTGCAGGGCCCGCGCTGCGTTTTGCTCCCTCATCCCTGAGGTGGATGTTTTCCCCAGATGCCCCTCGCTTCCCTTCCTCTCTCGCTCATATATTTGGGGGATCGCTGCTCACGAGGCTGAAGCAGCTGTGTTCTGAGAGGCCTCGTCCTGGGCTGGGGACCGTTGTGCGCCAGGGGAGAAGGGCGGGAGCTCCACCAGGGCAGCCGCGGTCCAGCCGCGGTCACAGTGCCGTCCCCTCCCTGGCTGTCCCCTGAGGCAGTGGCAGCACCAGCACAACCCCCAGTTAGAGGACAATTAAAATGCCTGGCCCGGGTGGCTCCTGCTGACCCCCAGGGAGCTGAGCTGCGTAGCTTGGCAGGGGCATGCGCCAGAGCCCCGTGGAGGACTGCCGGCTGGGGGGAGGCACGGGCCGTCCTCGCCTGGCCGTTGGCAAAGCCGCCTGCCACCTCCTGGGAGGGCTGGGCCCCTGCCGGCGGTCGCGGGGTGCTGAGCGGTCCCAGTCCGCTGTCCACCACGCGAGGGTCCTGTCAGAGACCCCCGGGGCCCGGGCGCTCTCCAGGGTGCTCAAGACACGAAGTCCCAGCGGCTCCTCAGGGCCTCCCTGCTGCCCATCGAGAGTCACAGTTCTGCCCCACCCCCCACCCCCCGTGTCTCTGGCACCCTGAGCCAGTTCAACAACCTCAGTCAGACCTGGAGGCTTCTCACCTCACCCCCGTTCTGGCCCCTCTCTTCTGCCCCCCGCCTTTCCTGCCTCCTCTCTCCTCTCCCTCCTCCCTCACGGTCATGAGCCAAGAGGACAGAGGAGGACACCCTTCCTCTGCTTGGTGGTCCCTTGAGAAAGTGATTTGGAAATTTCTAGTTCCTCCAAATCCTGAGAGTTGGGGTTTAGGCACCTGTAACCCCAAAATACAGACTCGAGGAGGAAGCCGTGCTCTGTGGCCTATCAGTGGGTCTGATGCTGAGTTCAGGCTGAGAGGGGGAGTCCCAGGGGCAGACCCACCCCCAGTTCACACCCCACTTCATGGAGCAGAATTTGCACATTTTTGGAAACGGACAGGCCCTGTGCACAGACCTGGAGCTTCTCCTGCGGCCACAGAGCAGAGACAAGCCCCTGCCGCCCGGCAGGTCCTGCACGTGTGCCGAGCATGTGTCTGTGCCCAGCACCTGGCTGTCATGGCGGAGGGGGACAGACGCAGCGTGGGAGGCGGAGCGGGCGAGCTGTGTCCGAGTGGGCTGGGATGGAGGCAACCCGGAGTGGGCCGCTGCTGGGGAGGCTGGCAGGGCGTGGGCTGGACCCTCGGAGGAGGAGGCTGTCTCCACCGTGGAGGCCATGACCTTGGAGAATGAGGACATAAATAGCTCAGTTTGGGACTATCGCTCCTTTCTCTGTTTCCCCATCTGTGCCACGGCCACATGACAGGGACCTGTTGTTCTCAAGGCTGGTCCCCAGGCCAGTGCTTGAGACCAACCTCAGCGGGGAGCACGCACCAGGAGCCCAGGGAGGGGGGGCCATGACTAGGGACTCAGAGCTTAAGTGAGGGGGCACAGTGCCCTTCGGGGTGTGGTCAACATCCCATCAGAAAATGGGGTGGCCTCTGTCACGTCTCAGCAGCAGGCGGGGACACTAGTGGATGAGAGAGAGGGATGGGGTGGAGGGGCCCTGGTGGCATGTCCTGAGGTTGGGGGTGAGGGGACAGGGCACCACCCAGCCCCAGCAGGTGGGCAGGGCACTCGCATGAGTCATGGGGGAAACGACCAGGGGAAAACGCAAGACAGGCAGCGAGTTCTCTGCCCCCAAGTGCCAGCTCACTCCTGGGCCACATCAGCCCGTCAGAAATGTCACCAGAGCCCGGGGACCCCACGGCATCGGGCAGTGCGGGGAAGGGCCGCGTGGGTGCTGGGCCTGGGAGGAGTCACGTGGACCCTGGGGGCGATGAGGTCAGAGTCAAGATGAGGAGGTTTAAGGGCTGCTCCCCGTTCCCGGCCCCAGGGCTGGGGAACGTCCCTGGAAACGCACTGCTTGTCCGCACAGACGTGTGGGCGCCCACCGACCGCGACTCCCCTTGGGGGGCAGGGCAGGCGAAGGAGGCGCTGCCCAGGATGGTGCGGTGACGGGTGATGAGCTCGGCCGCCAGGGCAAGATCCGCCCGCAGGAAATGCCTGACCCATGATCCTTCCCACAAACGTACAAACCAGAGAGGAATTAGTTCAGAGGCTCCGATTTCTCCGACAACCATCGGAATATGTAAATAGGGGACCCTTTTCCTTCAGCCGCGGAGACAAACAGAGACGAGACGCGTTTATTAGCATAGAGATGAGTTTAATCAAATCAGCCGGAGCACAAATGAGCCGCAGGAAAGGCAATGAAGCTGGGAATTAATTAGCTGCATAATGATGACAATGTTACTGCTGATCATCCCAGGCCACACCCTCTCCCAGCCACGGGCTCTCCCGAACCCCAATCCTTTCTTTTGCGAGAGACTCTGGGCCAGGACCACCCGATGGCCCCTGGGAGCCGGGAGGAGGGTCGGCCGCCGGGACTGGGGTACAGGCTCCTCTGGGGCAGGCCCACAAGATCTAGGGGGGCCCTGTCTGGGGACTAAGAGCCAAGAGTCAGGGAGCAGCACCAGAGTGGGACACAGGAGCCCAGATCTCCCAGAGAAGAGGCCATCACCACTCCAGTCCCACCTGAGTGGGGAATTCAGGGGTATCTAGGCCCCACCTGAACTGGGGGTGTCCCTACGTGCGTTTAAAGTCTGGAGGGGAGAGGCTCAGCCCCTGGTTCCATGCAGGGGAGGGCCCTGAAACCAGCCATGTGAATCCCAGCAGGACGGAGTGCCCCCATCTTGGGGAGGCTGGCGTTTGAGAACACTTGGCTGAAACCGAAAATAAAACGACTCACTATGTGTTGGCTCCACCTGCTGAAGTTAGGCGGGCCTGACGTTTTCTTCTTTTGTTTAATTTTTTTAAAGTATGTTTTATTGATTATGTTGTTACGGTTGTCCCAATTTTTTCCCCTTTGCTCCCTCCACCCAGTACCCCCCTTCCCTCCAGCAATCCCACCCCCCTCAGTTCATGTCCATGGGTCGTGCATATAAGTTCTTCGGCTTCACCCTTTCCTATATTATTCTTAACTCCCCCCTGTCTGTTTGTACCAACTGATCATGCTTCTTAGTCCCTGCACCATTTCCCCATTTCTCCCCCTCCCCCCTCCCAGCTGATAACCCTCCAAATGATCCCCATACCTATGATTCTGTTCCTATCCTGGTTTGCTGAATTAGTTTGTTTTAAATTCAGTTGTTGATAGTTGTGAGTTTGTTGTCATTTTAATGTTCATAGTTTTGATCTTCTTTTTCTTAAGTAAGTCCCTTTGACATTTCATATAATGATGGCTTGGTGATGATGAACTCCTTTAGCTTCACCTTGTCTGGGAAGCGCTTCATTTTCCCTTCCATTCTAAATGAGAGCTTTGCTGGATAGAGTAACCCTGGTTGTAGGTCCTTGCTTTTCATCACCTTGAATACTGCTTGCCAGTCGCTTCCTGCCTGCAAAGTGTCTTTTGAGAAATCAGCTGAGAGTCTTATAGGCACCCCTTTGTAGGTAAGTCTCTGCTTTTCTCTTGCTGCTGTTAAGATTTTCTCTTTAACTTTCACCTTTGGGATTTTAATGATGATGTGTCTTGGTGTGGTCCTCTTTGGGTCTAGCTTGCTTGGGACTCTCTGTGCTTCCTGGACTTGTATGTCTGTTTCCCTCACCAAATTTGGCAAGTTTTCCTTCATTATTTCCTCACTTAAGTTTTCAGTTTCTTGCTCTTCCTCTTCTCCTCCTGGCACCCTTATGGTTTGTATGTTTGCACGTTTAAAGTTGTCCCAGAGGTTCCTAAGCCTCTTCTCATTTTTTTCAATTCTTATTTCCTCATTCTGTATTGGTTGACTGTTTTTTCTTCCTTATGTTCCAAATAATTGATTTGAACCCCAGTTTCCTTCCCTTCACCATTGGTTTTCTGTGGATTTTTCTTCATTTCACTCAGCATAGCCTTTACTTCTTCCCTTATGCATTTGCCGTACTTAAGCATATCTGTCAAGTCTGTGAGCATCTTTATCACCAGTGTTTTGAACTCTTCATCTGTTAGGTTGTCTATCTCCTCATCTATTAGGTTGTCTATCTCCTCATCACTTAGTTCTCCAACTGGAACTTTGATCTGTTCCCCTTTTGGGGACATACTTTTCTGTCTTCTCATCTTGACAGGCTCCTGTGTTTGTTTGCCTCTGTGTCTTAGGTAGAGCTGTCGCACCTGTTACGTTGTAATGGGTGGAACCTTAGGGATTCGTCGGTATGGGGTGGCCCCTTTCACCACATTGTGGCGCTGTGTGTAGGGTTAGGGTCTGAGAGGGAACAATGCAGCTTGCTCAGCACTCGCCCCTTTTCCAGGCACTTCTCCCACTTCTGTATGAGACCGGCACCTCTCTAGCTGCTGCCCTGGCCGTCATTCCCAGAGTGGGTGGGTCTGTGGACGTTCTAGGACCGTGGGGACCCTTTAAACAAGCAGACTCTGCTGAGAGACTGGCAGTTTCTGCCTTCGCCCCAACCCCCACTGGTCTGCACAGTCAGAAGCAATGAGGCTTGATTTTCCCTGGAGCTGAAACCGTGAGCTATGTGGTCTGGTCTGGTGCTGGGAGCGCTTCCCAGGTGTCCCTCCTGACTTTTAAAAACATGTGACCGCGCTTTCTGCTGGCCTGCCGCTGCTGCCGCCACCACACAGAGTCCTCTCTGCCCCAGCTCCGCCCCTCCTACCTGTCTGGATGAGTATTTCTTCTTTATACCTTTGTTTGCTGGACTTCCATGCAGCTTGATTTTCTGGAACTTCTGGTTGTCTCTAGTTCTGAGGTAGTTGTGTTCCTTCTTAGCTGTGGAGGGAGATGCAGCGTGTCTGTCTGGGCCTCCATCTGGGCCGGAAGTCCAGGTGGGCAGTTTTAAGTTGGAGGAATGCAAAGGCCAAAGGAAGCCTCCAGCGTTTTCTCCCTGTTGCCCGCTTTAGACAGAGAAATTGCAGACAAGGAGGAAAAAGCAGCAACTTGCACCCTGTGATGCTCCACAGAAGAAAGGCCAGTGTTGTTCTAAATTAGACTCACCGCCTCCTTTATGCCAGGGACCCACGCGAGAGGCCCCATTCAGCAACTGGAGGGAAAACAGTGGGCGCCTTCGTGGGGTGGCAGTGGGATGGGGGAGGGGTAGTAAGACAGGCTGGGTTCAGGAAACCCCACGGGAGGGTGCAGCTTGGCTCTTGGGGGCAAATGAGCCCCCACAGAGGCTTCAAACCTCACAACAGGGTGGGGGGCAGGGGGCAGGCCCTGTGGGGATGGGGTTCTGGTTTCAGGGAACTAGTGGGTCACACACCTCCGTGAACGTACTAAATGCCATTGGACAGCCCACGATGGGAGGCTTAATTCCATGTCATGTGACTTTTACCTCAATAAACTGCTTTTTAAATGGCTGAGGTTTTAAAAGTCAGAGGTGTCCCTTCTGGAGACTATGACGTACGTCCGCTGGCACCCTGACAGCCTGGGCCGTGGGAGGGAGCTCCCCCCTGCCCCCGCCCCGTGCCCTGCGGTCGGCTGTGGGGTTTCAACCAGCAGGGCCAGTGGCCACCATGTAGGGCATCACCGTCGGCCGTCACCCTCTGTCTCTATGCTGCCACTGTGTCACCAGATTCAAGACACACAGACACACGCCCCTGACCCGGCTCGCGGCCGGTCCCCTGTCTGGTTCTCACGTCTGCTTCCTTATTCCTCAGCTTCCCCACTGTTCTGCCTTTCTCTTTATTTCACGACGCAAAGAGATCTGGCTTATGGGGAGGGTGCCAAGCAGGCTGTGGGGTGTTTAGGGGTCCACCGTGGGGACACCCCGGCTGGTGATGGCATCTCCGCATGTCCCAGCCGTGTCCTCTCTCACAGAGTCCTGGCTGGTTTACATCTCCAAGGCTCTCACAGCACTGAGCGTAATTTCTGTAGTGGCATTTGCAAAAACCCCTGACTCTGTGCCTGGGGTGGGTTTCTGACGTCCCCAAAGGGTGTGTCACCTGGAACCCATGTGTGGGGTTTTATTTGGTAAAAGGTCTTTGTAGATATAATGAAGCCTCTGGACCCTGGATTGGGGTGGGCCCTCAGTCCAACAACAAGTGTCCTGATAGGAGAGCGGTAGAGGGGACTGGAGACAGAGGCCGGCCTGGCTCCGGGGCTCCCCAAGGCCTGCGGCAGAGCGCTGGCCCGAGGGTGGACGGCCTGGCCCTCAGCTCCCGGTTCAGACCCTTCCCACCTGCAGGCAGAACCAGGACCGAGGACCTGTGTCCTCTGTTTCCTGTCCCAGAGGAGTGGACAGTGCTCCCCTGGGCCGGAGGGCGGAGGGTCAGTCAGGAGCAATGCTGCACACCAGGGTGGGATGCGGAGGAGAGATGTGGGCAGGCAGACAGGCCCCGAAACGTGCGCTGATGTGCAGCCGGGGTGGGGGGTGGGGCACTGGATGAGGGCAGGGGTGCCTCCAGCCCCAACACCCCCCCCCCGTCCCCTGCCTCAGCCCCTTCCCTGACGATGAGGACGGAGGAAAACAATGAAATTCAATCTGCGTTTTAAAGAACACGAGAAAATGAAAACCAGGCCTGTTAATTGTCTAACATTTTGTTAATTAATCAGGCGTACAATTTAAAACTAGCTTTGCTTTCTTGCTGAAGAAATTAATCATAATTTCTTACTGAACCCAGCACACGGACACGGTTCCCTGGGAGGGACTCCTTACATGCCACACTCGGCGCCGCGCAGCCGGGGGGTCCCAGGCGGAAGCAAAGCCGGAAGAGGCTCCCCCAGGGAAACGTGAGTCTGAAGACGCTTCCTTGGAAACATGTGCAGTTGGCGGGAGGGGCCCCTGCTGTGTCCAGGCGAGGCCCCCGGATGTCTGTCCCTGCAGGGAGGACTCTCAGGAGCTCCGCTGGAATTCCGTCTGGAATATCTGGGAGCCGCCGCGCCAGCTGAGCCACGCCTGGAGGCCAGGTGGCCACTTTCCGCTGCCCCGCGTCTCCCTGGGCAATCCTGTGACGTGGACCAGCTGCTGGTAACAGGAATGGCATCTTGGGTACAGCGGCTGTGCTGTTCTCTGTGACATCCTTGCCGTCATTCTGGGGCTTCTCCCGGATAGAAACCTGCGCCCAGAGCCGCGACAGCAAACCATGTTCCCTCACTTTCCTGCTTCACAGAAAAGAGCAAACCGTTACGTGGCTGACAGCTCTCGGCACATCCATGGGAAGGGGCCACTGGAGGGTTTGGTGCGCATGGGGACACGGTGAGTCAGACCCAGGGTCCAGGGCAGGCTGCGGGGTCCCAAGAGGACCAGAAACTGATCCCTGGGTGGGGGGCACTGTCCCAGTCCAGCCACACAGCATGAAATCAGCACAGGCGCTGGGAGCCAGGGCCCGTCAGAGAGAAGGAGCCACCAGGTTCAGAGCCCATTCCTGACCGCCCGGGCCTCCTCGTCACTTGTCTCAGGCCAGGGGTGAAGGGCAGGCTCAGAGCCGGGTACCTGGAGGGAAATCGTGTCCCCAGCACACAGGCGACTCTGAGCCATCAGATGGCAGGACCTGCCACAGCTGCTTTTTGGGTGCGTCCATTTGTCACACCCCTCGGGGACTGTCCGCACGGTGCTTGGCCCTCGGGGCTGCAGGGTGACAGCAGGCTCCCATCTCTCTGACTGGGGGGCAGTGCTGAGGGAGCCCCGGAGTGCAGGGTGGATTCTGTGTCACTGAGACACGCGTCTTGGCTTCTCTGAAGTCCCCGTGGGACGGGCACCCTGCGTTCCTATCTGCTAAACTCACCCACCCAGACATAAAGCCACACACTCAGCACCTGTGGTAGGCAGAGCCCCTGGTGAGCAGTGGGACCCCCAACCTCACGACCTGCACCCGCCGCCCCCACCCGTCCTGCCTCCTCCGAAAACCTACCTTGACACTCAGCCTGGGGCACAGGCAGATTTTCATTTTATGCACTTTGTCAAAAACAGACGGGGCTACTGCCAGGAACGGGCCACAGGAGGGGGCTGTACACGGCTCGCCTTTGGAAGAGTAACAGCATGGGAAATGTTATTAGAATAATTTTTCATCATGAATAATAAATTAATAGAATAACTCAGTGGTGCCACATGGCACTGCAGGTAAGAATGGGCTTTGTTGTTGCAGCGTGGGCAGAGCGTGGAGGGCGGCGCGGACCGCAGGACTGGCATCGGGGGGCGAGCTGTCTGCAGGCACGAGGGGCTCCCAGACCCGTCGTGGGTGGAGGACGCGGCTCGAGACCAAATCCCGAGGAGGTTCTGGGCTGCAGGGCAGGGCCTGGCCAGCGCCCTGTGTCCCACAGAAACGCGGGCAGAGCTTACAGCCCCAGTTCCTGCCGCTCATGTAGCTGATTTCCAAATGTCCCTCATCCTTTTCTCTTCTTGGCAGAAATCAGGGACTTTTCAAGTCATCAAAGACCCAGAAACATGGGCTGGCTGAGCACAGGGACTAATAAAACAGCGAGGGGCCAGCGAGGGGCCAGCGGCAGGACCCTGCGCCCCTGCCTGCGGTGGGAACGGCCCACAGGAGCCCCAGGAAGGCAGGTCCCAGGGACACATGCGTGGCTGTCCTGCTGAGTCCAATGACCAGGGCAGAGACCCCACTGATCTCACTGGGGCCCGGTGTCCCCTTTGCAGTCCGTCAACTATGAACAAGGCAGGGGCCACCCTGGAAGGTGGAGGTGTGATGTGAGCTTGACCTTGAAGGTGGACGTGTGACGTGGGGCTGACCTTGATGGTGGAGGGACCACCTGCGCACGGAGTGTGCCAGCAGATTCTCGTTTGCATCTAGGCTGACTCTCAGGCGTGACCGAGGCTCGCAGGCCCCCGGTGGTCCTGGGGGTGCCGTGGGGGGCGGCTTGCTGGGGGTCTCCCAGAGACGCAGGACAGCCTGGCCCTGTAGGAGAGGGAGGCAGCGTCCTGGTGGGCGGGCAGACTGCCAGGAGACCGGGTCCCGGCACTCGGCACCCGAGCCGGGAGCAGGTGTGGCTCTCACAGGGGCCGTGGGTGGAAGGCACTGTTCCCTGTCCCCGCCACGACTGCCCCCCGGTGGGGCCACCCAGGTGTCCCCAGCTGGAGGACTGACAGTTCCTTCTGCACACGTACCCCCCCCCCAGTGTGAGTCAGTGTGTGTGTGTGTGTGAGTCCCCCCACCTATGTCAGGGTGGCAGCGGCAGCTAAGTGGCTCAGAGCCCAGCCAGCGGCGCCCCCTCAGCGTCTCGGGTTAGGGCCGACCACACATCTTTGAGGGGGCCCGGCACCCCACAGCCACCGGTGAGCGTCACGTCACCCAGCGGAGACGCGCGCGCCCGGCGTGGCGTGATTCTCTCTGTCTTCGCCACAGTGTCTGACTCTGCAACTGACAATAGAGGAGAAATTACAGCAATTTATCAGCTGAAATTATAGGTGTAGACACATGTCAGCCGTGGAAACAGTTTCTATCAAAATTAAAGTATTTAGAGATTTTCCTCCATTTTAAATTATGCAAACCCCCTTCTCCGCGGCACGGCAGCGCCCGGCTTTAATTGTAGGGTCACTGACAATTGTAGGGTCACCTGTCACTGCCAGGCAGGCCTGTGCGGGGCACCCAGTTCCCTGAGCTTCTGCGCATTGTTTTACGCAAATCAGGGCCACTTGTCCCTTTCTCTCGTTTTATTTCTTTTGCTCTGATCCCCAGCGCAAGCCCGACTGGAGCGTGATCGCAGGCATTTGGAAGCGCGATGATGCCTCTGAAGTTTCTTTTTTAACCCATGATGTGCGCTGTGTGTGTCCCTGTTGTCTTCCGAGCCGGCTGGGCGTGACAGGAGGGCTGGCCACCGTCACAGGCGGCGGCTCTCCGTTCTGGTGCCCACGCGCTCTGCGCGGAAGGTTCGGAGGTCCAGCGCGCCTTGCAGCCTGCGAGGGGCGGGAGGTTTCATGCCGGCGCATTTGATCCACTGGCCTTTTCTTTGGTCCTCGCCCCGTTCTGAAATCAAGATTACCCAGCCTCATAAAATTATTGGGGTGATTTTCTTACCTTTTTCTGAACTGCTTTTAAAGATGATTGTTTTTTTAAGTGTATTTTATTGATTATGTTGCTACAATCGTCCCAATTCCTTTGCTCCCCTCCACCCAATACCCCCTTCCCTATAGCAATCCCGCCCCCCTTAGTTCATGTCCATGGGTCGTGCATGTAAGTTCTGTGGCTTCACCCTTTCCTATATTATCCTTAAATTCCCTGTCTATTTTGTACCAACCAGTTATGCTTCTCGGTCCCAGTGCCATTTCCCCATTTCTCCCCCTCCCCCCTCCCAGCTGATAACCCTCCAAATGATCCCCATACCTATGATTCTGTTCCTGTTCTGGTTTGCTTAGTTGGTTTTGTTCTTATTTTTTAGATTCAGTTGTTGATAGTTGTGAGTTTGTTGTTATTTTAATGTTCATAGTTCTGATCTCTTTCTTAAGTTAAGTCCCTTTGACATTTCATATAATAATGGCTTGGTGATGATGAACTCCTTTAGCTTCCCCTTGTCTGGGAAGCACTTCATCTGCCCTTCCATTCCAAATGATAGCTTTGCTGGATGGAGTAATCTGGGTTGTAGATCCTTGCTTTTCATCACCTTGAATACTGCTTGCCAGTCCCTTCTTGCCTGCAAAGTTTCTTTTGAGAAATCAGCTGATAGTCTTATAGGCACCCCTTTGTAGGTAATTCTCTGCTTTTCTCTTGCTGCTTTTAAGATTCTCTCTTCATCTTGAAACTTGGTATTTTAATGATGATGTGTCTTGGTGTATCCTCTTTGGGTCTAGCTTATTTGGGACTCTCTGTGCTTCCTGGACTTGTATGTCTATTTCCTTCACAAAATTTGGGAAGTTTTCCTTCATTATTTTCTCACATAAGCTTTCGATTTCTTGCTCTTCCTCTTCTCCTTCTGGCACCCCTATGGTTCAGATGTTTGCATGTTTAAAGTTGTCCCAGAGGTTCCTAAGACTCCTCATTTTTTTCAATTTTTGTTTCTTCATTCTGTACTGGTTGACAGATTTTTCTTCCTTATGTTCCAAATCATTGATTTGAACCCCAATTTCCTTCCCTTCACCATTGATTTTTCTGGATTTTCCTTCATTTCACTCAGCATAGCCTTTATTTCTTCCCTTATGCATTTGCCATACTTAAGCATATCTGTCAAGCCTGTGAGCATCTTTATCATCAGTGTTTTGAACTCTACATCTGTTAGGTTGGCTATCACCTCACCTGTTAGGTTGGCTATCTCCTCATCACTTGGTTCTCACACTGGAACCTTGATCCATTCCCCCTTTTGGGCCATACTTCCTGTCTCCCCATCCTGACAGGCTCCTGTGTCTCAGGTAGAGCTGTCACTCCTGTTTCCAGTTTTCTTATTAACTTCTTCTCCCTACTCTGCAGGGTGGGAGCAAGGTCCAGCCTCCTGTCCTCCCATCTGTGAGGTCCAGGGCCCCCCAGGCCGGCCAGGCGGTGGCAGCTGGAAGTGTCACCCCACATTCTTAGAGGTACCTGACCCCTGGGGGGCCCGGGGGCTGACATCCACGGTGTCCCCAGGTGTCCACACTCTGGGGTTGGTGCCCAGATGCAGAGCACAACCCCACTTGCCTGCTGGGATGGGGAGGCCCTCAGGGGTGCCTGCAAGAGTGACAGCATCCCCTCGGCTGTTCCCAGGGTGCCAGGGAGCGCCGCCCCTTTGTTTTCATAACAATACCAAGGGGAGAAGGATATCACTGCACTTGTGTTCAAACTCAGCTGGCAGTTTGCAGTGAGACCCCGGCCCAGACATCCAGGGCAGTTACCGCCCCAGAGGCCTCGGACGGGGCTTGGAGGGGCATCTGCTGCAGGGCCTTCCTGCTCCCTGAGCCCCCAGCTGCCCTGGACCCCCCTTCCCTGAGTCCTGGAGATGCACTTGCCAGCAGAGCCCTGGGCCTGGGTGTGGGGGGTGAGGCCCCGAGGCTGTGCTCACAGTCTGCACTGAGTCACAGGAGGCAGCCAGAGAGACCCCAAGACCCCCTTTTACAGAAAAGAACCAGAGATTGGATGGGTTAGGAGAGGAGTGAGGCATCCTGGGGAGGGTGGGCGAGGGGCCATCTTCCTCTGCACCTGCCCAGCACGCCCCCACAGACACAAGCCTCCATCAGGGTTTCCTCGCTCGGGAACCTGTGAAAACTCTCTTGCCTGGGGGTGCAGGGGCCGTGGCGCTGGGAGAGGCAGGGAGCCACAGCCTTCGGGGACCGGACAGCCGGGTTCTTGGGGAGGGGGACCCCCGTGTCATCACTGTATGGTGGGGCTCAGAGAGGCTAAGTGGCCTGTCTAGCTTGTCACCTGCAAACCTGGCACCTGCTGTCCTCCCAGCTTCTGGCCACTCTCAGGGACTCTCTCTGGCTGGGTGGGGATGGTAGATGTCCCCAAGTGCCCCCAACCCCCAGGTGAGGACAGCCAGGAGGGCACCTGGGAGGGCAGGGCACCCGGAGGCCTGGAGCAGACACCTTCCGCCTCTCCCACGACCCACGGGCCAAACTGGCTCTCGGGACGCGCCGACGCGGGTGAAGCAGGAATCCTGGGCCACACACAGGCTGCCGCATCTCTGTGGGACGTCATGTCCTTGCCGGGTGGCTTGGAAGCTGAACTTCAGGGGACACTGGCTGGACACAGTCCTGCCCAGCCCAGGGTGGGAGGCTCTCTGAGTGGGTGGCTGGTGTGTATTGGGAGCAATTGCTTTAAAATCGTGTGAGGGAGTGAGCTGGCCGAGACCCCCTGAGTGGAGGGTGCGCCCCTCACCTGTTCTTGGTCCAGGTCGCCCCCACCCAGTGACCAGCCCGGTCAGCAGGGCCTGCTGCGCATGCAGTTCCCCCACCTTGGGACCCACTTCCCCTCCCCCCACCCCTCGCTTCCTTCATTGTCTGAGTTAAGGCTTTCGGGTGGGGGGGGCGGTTATTACTGTCCCACCGTGTGACATCATAATAGGCTGCTGTCCCAAAACACAAAGGCTCGGGAGACACGTCCTATTTACGTTGTCTCCGATGAGACAGCAGTGAGACCGGGCGGGGACAAACATCTGTATCTGGGGGTAACAACCCCATTTGTTCCCCTTTATTTCCGCAGCGGCTTCAGAGAGCCCCTTGCAGCAAAGAAAGGGGCTTCTGTGTGCATGCGCAGGCAGATTAATAAACCCATTAAAATGCAAAACGAGGCCCCCATCCCCGCCCACAAGGGAGTCTGCCCCCACCCCCCACCCCCAACCGGAGCCTCCAGCGGCTTCTCCTTCCTCCTCTCAGGCACTTGCAGGTCCTGGTCAGGCCCAGCACGGACTCCCAGGCCTCGGCGCCAGCCCCGCCCCCCGAGACTGAAGTGGGGCCACGGCAGGTCACACAGACCCAGCTGTGCCGGAGCCACGCAGCCCGGGGGCTCGCGACATCCTTACCGCCTGCACCCCTGCTCCGGAAAAGCTAAACCCAGGGCTGTTTCATTACCTGAAAACACACCTCCGCTGAGCATTGCGCCTGCGCCAGGAACCAAGTCTCCATCTTCACAGGGCTGAGGGTGACGCCTGGGACGGACCCAGGTGGGGTGTGGCCTGCAAGGGGCTGCGCCAGGTGCGTTTAGGTGCATGTCGTGTCCTTGTGTGCGTCCCTTTTTTAGAAAAATTTTATTTACTTAGTTTTAGAGAGAGGGGAAGGGAGGGAGAAAGAGAGGGAGAGAAGCATCAGTGTGTGGTTGCCTCTCGCACGCCCCCAACCCAGACCTGTGCCCGACTGGGAATCGAACTGGCGACTTTGTGCTCTGCAGGATGACACCCAGCCCACTGAGCCACACCAGCCTGGCCTTACACGGGTTCTTTAGGTCCCAGTCGGCCCCATCCTGGCCCCATGATGGGTGCTGTGCAGAGAGGAGGGGTGAGTTACCGTAACTCCTGCCTGTCCCAGCGGTGCGCTGGCTGGTTTCTGCATGATCCTGACATCGGTCCTGCATGTGGGTGACTTGTGTCTCTGCTGACGCTCCCTACCCGGCCCTCACATGGCCCCATCGGCTCTCTCACGTTCACGTGTGCCTGCATACTCTTCCACCCAGGTCCTTCCACCTCTGGGGGCCTGACAGGCAGCAGCAGGGCCCACCCAGCACTCGCGATGCCAGTCTGCACGGCCGTGCCAGAAGCACACCTCGTAGGCTGTGACCCGGTTCCAGCGGGCATGGACGGAGGTGAGCAAGACCCACCGGCTCCTCCTGGCTGGACGCCCACGCTGCCCAGCGATGGCTGTGCTCCCAGCAAGCCCCGCCCACCACGGTGACCCTGGGACCACGTTGAGAAGCTCTGGTCTGTCTGATGGAAGAACAGGTGACATTAACTGGGGCCCCATATAAACCTCGTCTCCCCTCTCACAGTTCATTAATCAGACGAGGAGATGGCCAGATCTGCTGTCCCAGCAGCCGCACCCCACCTGGCCGCGACTCCAGGGCCTGGTCAGGGTGCCCGGGTGTGCCTGCCGCTCCCACTCTCCAGGCACCCAATGTCCCACCCAGCACCTGAGAGCTGCATCCCCGGCAGGCAAAAGGGACGTGACCCAGCGTGCCTGGCATCGCCGGCCCAGGGACCGCAGCTGGCTGGGGGGTGGGCACGGCTGCCCTGGTCACATTAGCCCCACGGTCAGCACGCACAGGACAGCGCAGCGCCCGGCCACTCCATGTGAGGGCAAGTTTGAAAGGGACATTTATTTTTAGAGCATGCTTTTACCTTGACCCTGGTGACGCAGGTGAGTGGCAATGGAAACAGGTGGTCCACCCGCAGAGCCCGCTGGGCAAAGTGTCCTTTGTTCAGAATTAAGTGCAAAATGAACATTTTTTTTGCAATAATGAATGGTAGCAATGAGACTTCAGAGGTCAATGAGATGGGCTGAGGAACACCCTTAATGGAAGGTGACTGGCATGCACCCCCAAGGCTCCTGGGGCACTTTCTGGGCCAGAATATGGGGATGCCCAACCCTCTCTGGTCTCTAACCTCTGCTGAGCACAGAATGGGCTCCTCTTAAAAGAGTCTGTCCTGGCTGGTGTGGCTCAGTGGGTTGAGCACTGGTCTGCGAACCAAAAGGTCACCAGTTCAATTCCTGGTCAGAGCATATGCCTGGGTTGTGGGCCAGGTGTGTGAGAGGCAGCTGATCAATGTATCTCTTGCACATGGGTGCTTCTCTCCCTCTCTTGCTCCCTCCCTTCCCCCTCTCTAAAAATAAATAAATAAAATCTTTAAAAAAGATAGATTCTGACAGTCCTCTGCCTGCCGGGGGTTTCCGCATACTCACCATTGACGGGCTGAACACACCCTGTGGGACCCGGATGTGTTTGGGCTGCAGACAGCGGCAACATCAGGAAAACAGTCACAACCACAGCAAGAAGTGCCCGGCAAAGAGACTAAGGCACAGAGAGGCTGAGGGGCTTGCCTGAGGCCACACAGTGAGTGTCCGGGAACTGCCAGCTGACTCCAGGGCATGTGCCTCACCTGTCACCATCGTGAGGGTCCTTTCTCCAGACAAGGACTGCGGGCACAGCCCTGCCCCCTGAGCCCCCAGGAGCGGCGGGCAGCTCTTGGGCCAATAGATTTTCTGGGGCGCCCTTTGTGGGGCTAAGAGGGAGCAGAGCACACCTGTCTCCTTCCCCATCGGGGGAAGAAGTGCTGTGGGTGACTGATGGGAGAGGCTGGGTGAGGCTGCCCGTGGCCATCTGCCCTCTAGAGAGCATGGCCCACACCCGTGCGGCAGACGTGACCTGAGCCCGGGACCTGGCCCTGCTCCCCGACCCTTGTTCCAGGTGGGGTCAGCAGCTGGCAGCCGCCCAGGTACGCGGCTCCTCATCAGAGGGGACGTTGCTGTGTCAGGGAGTTTTCAGGAGCCCCTGGAGGGGCCTGGGCTTGTGTCCCAGGAGAGTGGGCTTCTGAACTCCAGGGACCTGAGGGGCTCAGGTGGGCTCCCCATTCCCTGAGCTGCCTCCCCTGGGAGTTAAACAGGGCTCACCTGGGGGTCAGGGGTAAGGACACTCCTCTTGGGGGCACAGTGAGGTCAAGGCAGGCACACACAGGAGTCACACTTGCTGTGTGACCGTGGGCCGGCTCCTCAGCCTCTCTGCGCCTTAGTCTCCTTGTCTGCAAGTGAGGGAACAACGTGTCACCCAGAACCGCTGGCAGGCGAGCTCACGGGACAGCAAGCTGGGGGAGCTGGGTACCACGGGCGCGGCTGGCGTCGGGTCTGCTCTGGGCGTCGCCCACCCTGCCCTTCGCCCAGGAAACGAGGCTGCGCAGACGTGGCCCCGTGGTCGGTGCCAGTGTTCGCAGGACAGTGATCCCATGTTGCTGGTGGGGGGGGCGGTGTGAGGCATTGTTTCCTTTTTATTCATAATGATGCAAATATGTTTAGTATTCATTTGTCCTCTGTCCTGCTGGGACTTGGATCACAAAGTGATTTTTGTGGACTGTGATCAAGATGCCGCTGGCCTGGGGCCCGGCCACGTACTTGCCCGTCCAGCAGCGGCGAGGTCCCCCCCCCCCGCCCCCCCCCCCCCCGGCTGCAGCACGCGCAGCCAGCAGCGGCTCACCTCGGATCGGGTGGTCTTTAATTACCATGAACTAACGAAGAACTCAGAGACGCTCTCATTTAATAGAATGCAGTTATAATTGGTGACCTATTTTAAGCAACTCAATTTCCCATGACCTGTTTTCCAAGTTAACATGGTAATAAAGGCCGTGGGGCTGGGCGGCCCCTCCCAAGGTGCGAGGCCGCGCCTGCGCTAAGGGCGTGTCTCGTGTGTCCCTGTGGGGAGGTGCCGGGTTATGCAAAGGCTTCCATGGTGGCTGAAGAGCCCCGATGGTCAATCTAATGAGGAAAACGAGCAAGGACATCGTGATGGCCTGTAAAGTCACTACGAAAGGCCACCACTCAGGGCCAGTGCGCCCGAAACCCTCTCGTCCCGGCGGCGCCTGGCCCTGCCCGGCAGCAGGTGAACGGAACACCCGCTTGCTGGGCGGTGGTCCTCAGACCCGGGGGGGGGGCGGCCCTGCACGGCCATACCTGGGAATACACCTGCCTTAGCGCTGTCCTCGCGGCAGCTGGACCACAGGGACGGGGAGGCAGGTGGGGAGCGGAAGGAGAGCCGAAGGAAGGAGGAGGACGGTGTAGCGTGGGCAGCTGTCCGCCGCCCTCCTCGCTGCCCTTCGGCCGGTCAGCCTGCACCTGTCCAGGAAGGGGGCAGCGTGGGGAAGGGCTGGCTGGGGCCGTGGCTCTTGGGGTGCCTGGAAGATGAGGGCTGGGGGGTGGAAGAGGGGCCTGTTTTCCCATCTGTAATAAGAGCAGGCAGGAGCACTGCCTGGAGGGCTGGCTGGGGGACCCCGGAGAAGCAGCAAGTTCGGGACCCTCCTCCCCACACACACCCCTTCAGAGCCCAGCATGGGGTTATTCCCCTGGGCTCAGTCCTGCCCCTCCCAGGTACCCCCTCCCCTTCCTATCCCTCTTTCTTCCGATGTTTGCTGGTGCTGACCCAGCCTGGATCCAAGCATTTGTCCTCTGCTTTTAAATGTGACGAAGGGCACTTTCCAAAACACACACAGAATGAAAACATTTGAAAACGGCAGTGCAAGTCTCCACCACGCCCCCGGCCAAGTTCAGGAAGAGGCTCAAGTCAAGAACCCCATTTTCTCAGAAATGGGAGACCACCTCTTTGCTCCTCCAGCCAAGGCCCTGCAGACACGCCCCTCCCACCCCCAAACGCCCCTGGGTGGAGGCTGGCTGGGCTGGTCAGTGGGACACAGGAGTGGGGGAGGGAGGGGGCTGTGGTACGTGGGCCTCTTCCCCGGCAGGGTCTCCCACAGTTCCAGGTGCATTTGCAAGCAGTGGGGGGGGGGGGGTGTCTGGAGCTCCTCAGGGGGTGGCTCCACCTGGCCAGTCTGAGGCATCTGCCTTCTGTCTCCCCATTGGCCAAGCCCTGCCTGAGCACCCTGCCAAGGGTCCCCCCAGGGTGCTCGGCTGCAGAGGCCTGTGAACCGCTGTGAACATGGCTGCAGGAAGGCGTTCTGCCTCGGGGCTCCACTGGCTTCCAGGGTCCCACCTCCAGCCCTTCTCACTGCAGCTCCTCCACCTGCCCCACCTGCCCAGGGAGGAGTGGGGGCTGGGAGCCCTGTGGGTCCCCGCGGCTTCCGCTGAGGATGCTGCGATGCCACCGGCCTGCTGCCCAGCCCCAGCTTCTTCTTCCAGCCCTTTCCTGCCCCTGGGGCCTTTCAGGGCCGCATGCTGCTCCCTCCTCACCCCCCCAGTCCCCTGCCCCATGGGGGTGGCAGCTCTGGAGCTCCCTTCTCAGAAAATCAGGGCTCTGGCCTTCCAGCCAGCCGTGGGGAGCCCTGGTGTCCCCTGACCTTGGGCACAGTTCTCAGAAGGGACATCCTGGTTAGCGCCGCTCTGAGCTGGATCAATTTCCGAGGACAGGGCCTGTGGTCCGGGTGCTGCTATTTGTGGTGCATCAGCCCCGGGCGGAGGCGGGGGGCAGGAGGAGCTAAGTGAGGACCACAGGTAAGACTGCCCCCCCCCCCCCCGCCACCTGCCCCCTGGACACACGCCTGCTGGAGCCACTGAGCTGGCCTTCACTTCGGGCAGGAAAGGCCATGAGCAGTGGCTGCAGCTCCCCTGGGCCCCTCCGGGATCCGGAGCCTTGAGCCCCTGGGTGGTTCTGGTGCTGGGAGTGGTCGAGGGTCCAGAGCTCCTCCACCAGCCCTGTCCCCTGTGGTCACCTCTGGTGCAGAGGGGACCCCCAGGACGGGGAACCCAGGACCACCAGGGTGTGAGCTGGGATTCTTACCATCTAGAAGGTTCGCCTGGCTGGGGAAACAATGCCCCCATCCCCACGCCAACAGTGGGACTCCACCAGGAGACGGGAGGGGACCTTGGAGGCTTCTCCTCCGAGCACACCTTGTTTCCATGGCGACTGCCTCGCTCCCTCAGTTTCCACATCACAGCACACAAGATGCAGAGACGTGACCGCCAGCTGGGCCGCCCCTCCTGGACAGCAGACCACCACAAACTCACCAGCTGTGTGAGGTGGGGCCTGAGCCCCAGGCAGGGGTCCCTCCCAGGCACCGCAATGGCCCACCCTGGCCCTAGGGGTGCCCAACCCTCTCTGGAGGTCTTTGGGGAACAAGGCAGGCAGGTGACTAGCTGGTCCTGCACCATCCATCTGTCCCCCTCTTCCTCACGCCCGAGGGGGCTTCGTGCCTCAGGAGGAGGGTCAGGGTGTCCAGACACCACTGGAGGCCACTCTGCCTGGCTCCCCACCTGTGTGCCTCCTTCCCTCCACCTGCTTCCTCAGCACCTGGAACTGGGACCTGGGCTGGCACTGTGCCAGCCGGCTGCCCCCTGAGCCCTGGGCAGGGGCCTGGGAGACCTTGGGAGGGGAAGCACCACACAGCATGCCCAGCAGGGCTAACCAGGGGCTCCTTCCTGCCCCAGGAGGATGCCATGTTAATTTAATCAGCGTGGACTGGGCCCACGCCCAGAACACCTGCTCCCAGGCTCTTGGGATCCAGGAGAGGGTCTGACGTCCTTCCCTGGCCATTCATGGAAACTGAGTCACTGAGTCACTGGCTTGTCATTGGAACAATGAGGGTCAGCCTGGGGCACAAATGGTTGTGCTTCCTCTGGTCATCAGTGTGTCCCCTCAGTTTTTCTCATGCCCTCTGGCTGCCCCCCCCCCCCCACGCACACTGTCCCGGAGGCCACCATGGTGACACACCTCCTCCAGGTAAGGCAGAAGCGCCTGCCTCACGTGTGGGTGGTGTGCTCCGTTTTTCTGTCTCCTGGTGCTGTGATTAAACGTCCATGTTGACTTGGGGCCTGATTCCCTTGATTTCCTGGTCCCGCTGACATCAAAGAGTGGCGTTCTTTGATGTCCTGAGATAAAGGAAATGTAACAAACCTCCAGGGTGTTTGTTGCAATTTCTAAGCCACCCCCTCCCCAGAGAAAAAGAGTCACTCTCCCCCATGTTTTTGGACAGGAAAACTGGCCGCCCACCCCGCACCCTCCGTGGCCAGCGAGCCTCCGGAGGTCCCATGGGCTGCCCGCTCTGGCCTGGCTTGTCCTGGGCAAAGCAAACAGGACCCTGCGTCCCCAACAATCCCGCCTGCCACCTGCGTTGGTCCTGTCGCAGACGTGACATCCAGGAACGTGACAGCCAGGGGCAGGGGGACCTCCATCCCAGTGTCCTAAAGGTGGCCGGGGACAAGTGGGCAGGTTCCAGGGGACAGATGGGCAGGCCGGGCTCACCCCGACCATCCTGGGTCTGGACTCTGAAACGTATCTAGGTGACACTGCCAGTCCCCAGGTTGAAACTCCCCTTTGGTCTTCGCTGGGTGAGGAAGGCATGACGCACTAAGCCTGTGGCTCACTTCCCGGGGGCTGGCAGGCGCCGTCCGCTGGCAACCTCCCCAGGAGGATGGCCCAGGACACAGCAGGGCACCCCCGCCTCTGCAGATGGGCGTGGGTTCGCCTCTCTCCCAGGCCCAGGACGCACCCAGACTGAGTTTGGGCGGGCAAGCTGGGCGGTTTAGGGGCGCAGGGGCACCCAAGTCCCTGGGATCTGCTGGTGGAGGGGACGTCCCCTGCCAGCTCCCTCCTTGCACACATGCCCACAGGTGTGAACACACGTGCACACAGGCACACCCCGCGGCTCAAAGGCATTTCCACCCTTAGCCTATGGATTACTGGCCTGGGCTTTGGGGGGGGAAAGGGAGAAAGGGAAGAATTGCTAGGCAACCAGCCAGGGGTTGCTATGGCATTTCCGAGAGCAGCTGGGCCAATCAGAGCCGAGTGCAGGCTGCTGTCAATCATCGCAGGAGGCGGGGAGAGAGGCGGCACTGCGCTGCGGCTGGGTGCGGACCGCTGCGGGTGAGGACCGCGCATCTCATGAATATTCATTGCGCTGATTGAGGCAAAGCCAATTAACCACTTGGAGGCTCGATTTCTCCCGGATCCATTCCCGGTGTTTAACCGCGGGCTCAGGGGCAGGCACACGACTCCCGCTGCCCTGGGAGCTCTGCAGCGTTAGACCCCTCGCTCCTGCCAGTCCCAGCCCTGGTTCTGGGTGTCCCCGGCTCCCTGCAATTGGGCCCCCGTCCCCTCCCCCCCCGGACTCAAATTCCCAACCAGAAGCTACGCACGGCGCAGTGCGGACCCCACCATTCGCTCCCTCCCTCGCTCCTCCATCCGACAGGGGACGGGACAGAGCAGTGGCTACCGCCTTAGCCAGCCTCGCCAACAACATCCCGGTCGTTCCCAGTGCCCCAGTCCATCTCAGCCCACGTGCCCAGAAAGCAGGCCTGAGTCAAGGGCTACATGCCACAGGTTCAGGGTCCAGACCTGCAAAGGGACTCTGGATGAGGGGCCACCGATGATAAGGACTCGTCCAGAAAATTTGGGAAGAGGAGCTGCTCCTCAGTGTGGCCCCTGGGGGACAGTGAGTTTCTCTGTCTGGGTCCCTCCTGTCTCCTGTCCCCTCTGGTCCAGGTGCCCCCCTTGGGAGCAGACTGGCACACCTTCGTTTGTGCCCCTGGGGGCCCCTCAAGAAACCAGCCCTCCCCCATCCCCTGTGCTGTGGCATTTCATCCAGGTCTGGGGGTGGCAGCCAGGTGAGGTCTGGCCCTGCAAGGCAGGTGGGTCCAGGGGCCTGCCGAGTCCTGTGCACGTGCCATGCCAGGTGTGTCCCTGCGGTCAGCCCGCCCAGGCCAGACCCCACCCCAGCTCTAATCTCCAGGGGAGGGTCCTGACTGTCTGTCACCTCGCTGCTGGGGCCCAGGGCACAGTGGGTGCTCAGGGAGGGCTTTCCTCCAGCCCTGCCCCCTGGGCAGCTCCCAGGCAGACCACCCAGCCCACCTAGAGCAAGACTGAGGTCCTGGTGCACCTCCTGGGGATCCCCGCTCCCCCTCCTGCACCTAAGGGTCCACTGGCATCTCGGTACCTCAGGGGTGGTCTGACGGGGACGGGGGAGGGGAGGAAGCAGTGGCCCCACGCCCTGCACCACTGCCCTTCCCCGAGGCTGCCAGGCCCCTTAGGGTCACCTCCTTTGTCCTTGCCCCCTGCCTGTTTTGGTGGAAACCCGAACCCTCAAAATGGGAGAAAGTGGAGTGTGAACAAATCAAGCTCCCCAGGACTGCCTTTACTTCAGCAGCGTGCATTGTCGCGAACACATCGGTTTTACATATGAAACGGCTGCCCTTTCCTCGTCCTCCCGGGGGCAGGGGCCCTCTGTCCTCACCCCTCAGGCCGGGACCCTGAGGCTCGGGAGGAAACCTGCCTGTTCAAAGCCCGGAACCTACTCTCAGGCCATCAGGCAAGACCCCACCAAGACGAGAGGCTGTCTCCAGGGAGAGCCTGCGGGGGAGCCTAAGCGCAATGACCACTGCCCCCCAGTCCGCCAAATTCCCGTGTGGGGTGGGGGCCGGGGCGGGAGCGAGGCTGGGTTCCTGCAGGAAGGACCTCGAGGAGCAAAGGGAATGGCATCAGGAGGGTGAGGGGCAGCAGGCGGGCGCCCCGCCCAGCAGGGGCTGCGTCTGGGACCTTCCACTTCCGAGATTCACAAGAAAATATGTTTTCAGCCAGGAGCAAGCAGGAGGGTGTCATTCTCTCCATTGGAGCTGATTGTGTTCATTAATATTATTAATATCAGCCTCGGCCCTGCCAGCACCCAGCTGCTCTCCAGAGACCCCAGTCTCAGGGGCGCGTGGCCCAGTCTCGCTGCACCGAGCCCTGGGAACTGCTGCCGTCCCTCCCCGGCTCCCCACTGCCCAGCAGCCTATTTCAGATATGGAATGGCATGGGGACAGCTTGGTTCCGTCCAGGCGCAGACGGACCATGCACTGGGACCCCCATCTGCAGCCCTGAGCCCCCTTGGCCTTCTCCCCTGCCCCCACCTCATGCAGGAGACGGGCTGCGGGCTGGTTCTCAGGATTTAGGAATGACTTGTCTGTCGTCACTGCCACCTGCCTCCAAGGGTGGGCAGGACGGGAAGAGGAGCCTGCAGCAGTGGGTGCTCCCTCCCTACAGCATCCAGGTTAGCCCTGAGCTTCGGCAGAACGGCCTCAGAATCCTGGGGTGTCAGGTGGGATGCTCAGCCCCCCCCCCTTGCCCTGCAGGACAATACCTAGGTGCTGAGTTTCTCCGTCCCAGAGGCCCAGCCATCCTCTGTCAAATGGGGCTTAGAAAGGACCAGAGGAGCCATTGGGGGCTCCCCCTCCACTTGCTCCTGGAGCCCCCGAGCTTGCCCTCAAGGAGTCCCCTTTCCTTCCACCAGCTCCCAGGATTGTCTCTCCCTCCTGGTCATTGGAGGGGAGCCCAGGAGGCCTCTCAGGACCCCATTTCTTGTTCTGGCCTCAGGGGCAGGAAAGCCTGCCATTAACTCAGCCCTTCCTGTGAAGCCACCTGCGACCCGGGTGGTGAGTAGTGTGGGCTGCAGGCAGCTGTCCAGGACCCAGTGTCCTGCAAGGCGGGCGTGAGGTCAACACCAGCTCACGCTCCCCTCCTCCCCCAGACCTGCCGGTGCCTCCCAGGGCCAACGCCACCTGGAAGCCAGAGGCTCAGAGCCCACAGACACAGCAGTGGGTGGCCGCCCAGAAGACGCAGAGTCTCCAGCAGAAAGGAAGAGACCTCTGTTGGAAGCAGATCTTGGCAGTCATTCACACCGTAGTGAGAATTGGCATCTGGGACACTTTCCAAAGGGAGCTACAGGGAGAAAGTAGGCTTGGAGGCCATGAAAACAGAGCCTTTCCAAGTGGCCCCCGGGATGGCCCTGGGTGACGGTGCCTGTTCTCGCCTCCACTCCTGCAGGAACTGCACCGCCACATCCCTGTCCTGTCCCTAAATGCAGGCGGAAGTCTCAGGTGCTCCTGGGGCCCCTCCGGGGATCCCTTCCTTTTCCTGTGGGATCACCCAGGGGCAGATGGCAGGGGCCCTGGAGAAAGGTGTGGATTTGGGAGGAAAGGGAGTCAGAGGTTCTCAGAGCTGAAAGGAGGTACAGGGGACACAGAAACGGGGTGGGAGGAAGGAGAGAGAGAAGCAGAAATAGCAGAGAGAGAGAGAGACAGAGAGAGATACCCCCAAGCCAGGAAAGCAGGAGAAATTCACCCAGAGGCAGAGATGGGGGAACTCAGAAGGAGGGGATGAAAGGCAGGGGATGGACCAAGGAAGGCTGATCCAGCCAGGGGCCACTCTTGTCCCTTCCTGGGAGCAAGGCTGCCAGGCGCCTCCATCCAGCCTGTCAACCTGGCCAAGGGCGGCCTGGCTGCTCCCCCACCCCCACCCCAAGCAGAGCCCTTTCTCAGGATGGCCAGTCACCCAGGAGGCAGGACTGGGCCACCCCCAGCCCGCGATGGCCCCCGGAGCAGGGCACACCTGCCGGTGTGACCAGAAGGGGCCTCATTGGGGACACTGGCAGAAGGTCTGTGGAAGCAGGGGCTGCCAACATCAAGAGGAAGGTACCCTGCTCCCCAGTCAGAGGTGCTGGTCAGGTGGTGGGCAGCCACAAACTTGTCCCCTGAGCTTGAGCTGAGGATGCAGGGACAAGGCAGGGACAGGTTGCAGAAGGAAAGTGCCTCTCGATGGGCGTTCCCATCCCCAGGGTCCTGTGATACTGGGTGGGCCACCACCCGGGGGCTCTGCAATCAAGCCCTTGCCCTCCGGCCACAAGCGGTTTGCTGACACCAAGACTGCGAGGTGTGGCCAGCCTGACCCAGCCTGGGTCCCTTCCCCAGAACACACCCTGGAGGCCTTGGGGGCTGCTCCCAAACCAGGACTCAGCCCTGGGGTGGGGTGGGGCTCATCCTCACGCAGAGCCGTCCCTGGCTCTGCTTGGGCAGGGACGCCTGGGAGATAAAAGGCCAGGCACCCCGCCCAGCTGTGCGCCACTCACCTGGCCTCCCCAAGGTCCCCTCTAGGGCCATGATGGCCCAGCAGGTCCCTGGACTGGAGCGGAGGCAGTTGTGCCTCTGGAGCTGTTGGTCCCTGGGTCCTCTGTCTGTCCCTCCTTGTGGGGCCGGGCTGGGGCCCGGGAGGCGAGAGCAAGGGGGATGGGCGGCGGGAAAGGGCTGAGGGCTCTGTTCCCCGCGAACCCCCGGCCCCTGAGCCCCCGCCCCCTTGTGAGCCTGGCCTGGCGCACAATCGCTGCCTTTGTGGCAGCCGCTCCCGCCCTCAGCACTCAGGCGTGGCAGGGGTCCCGGCCCCCCACCCGCTTCAAAGCGGAGGGGAGGAACTCCTTCTCTTGGTCGGCAGTGCAGAGGCGGGCGGGCGGAGGGCACCTTCCGCAGAGACCAGCCCTCTGCGCCTGAGGCAGGTGGTGCGCTGTGGGCACACCTACCCCCAGCCGCATGGGGGGCTTACGGGGCAGGCGTCCTCCGGGCAGGAGGGTGGGAGAAGCCCTGGGAGGAGGGAGAGCCCAGGGTCCCAGCTGGGTTGGGGGGGGCTGCCCCACGACATCCGTCACCTGCTCCACCTAGTCCCACATGAAGCGGTCCCCTGCGTGGGAATAGGACCTGAGTGCTTCCCTCGGGAAAAGGTTTGGAGCCACGGGTGGAAGGGGCAGGGCCTCTGAGCTGCCAGGACCACCCAAGACGGAGCTGGGAAGCCAAGGACAACTTTGAGGGGACGAAGAGCAGGGCTGGGCCTGGAGCCCTGTGCCCCTCCAGCGCTGTCCCCTCCTCCCAAAGCCCAACACCCCCCCCCCACATCTGCACCGCAGGCCCCTGCTGCTGGCCCTGTCCCATTCCTCCCCCACCTTGGGTCACGAGGCCAAGAGCCAGCTGTTCCCAGATGTGGCCACAACCCCGCCCCTTTCTGGAGGAATGACAAGCGTGGCACCCAGGAGGGGCGGCGGTGTGACGAGGAAGCAGGAGCAGAAAGGGAGGGGGCTCTTAGCCGGCTGCTGTGGATTTGTTTAATCCCACGCTATTCACGGGATTTCATGGTGGCAAAGCAGAGGGGAGGGGAGGGGGTCCCCAAACGATGCCCTCCCCTCCTCTGCTCTGCCCCCGCCCCAAGGAGCCACCTGACCCGTCTCCAAGTTGCTGGCCTGTGCGAAGGCCCTTTGTGCGCATGGAGGCGCCAGCTCCCGCACACTTCCTTCCGAGCCGCAGCCCCTGCCCCCATCCCGGGAGCTGGCGATACAATAAATCCACAAATACAAGTTCTCCCTGTGCCGGGAAGACCCCGCGGCCTGGGCATGGGCGGAGAGAAGGCGGGGCAGGCAAGGCTGGATGCCCCACGGAGCCCACTGCAGCACAGTCGCGCGCCACGGCCTGCAGCAGTAAGTTGACTTTCATGGCACCTACAGGGACCCCAAGGCCAGCAGGAAGGTCCCCAGCTGGTTGGCACAGGAGGGCAGACCGGGTGAAGGCTGGCAGTGGCCCCCTTTCCCACACAGCGCCCACGGGGCAGTTCCACCCCCACACCCAGGGGACAGCCTTGGGGCCGAGGGTCACCGGGAATGGAAGGGCGAGTCTCTGAGCCCCTCGATGCCAGGGTGTGAGAGGTAAAAATAGCGAGGTGAGAAGCCGCCGGCCGTGCTGCGGACGCACAGAAGGCTGGCCTGACCGAAGGGTGGGCGCCCCCCACCTGCCCGGCCTGTGGAGAGGTCTGCGGCAGTGAGGGGACACGGAGTGGAGGTGCTCAACCAGGGGAGGAAGCAGGTCCGTGGAGACCCTCCCCCGGCCCCAGGGGGCCAGCTGCAGGGAAGGGCGTCTGAAGAAAGGTTTTTGGTCCATAAACCGGAGGAGCCCCCTCCCCTTAGAACGCGAACAAGTCCCAGGGAGCTGGGAGCCAGACCCGGCCTGAACCTATGGGTGGGGGGCAGTGTGCCCTCAGCCCCACCTGGGCCCCGACCCTTCCTAGGAGAGGACTGGGCACAAAGCCCAGAGGGAGGCACGAGAACCCGAGACTGGGGTTCAGGGTTGGGTTTCAACACCATGGACAGCGAACCCCACTGCGTGGGGCCCCGCCCGCAGCGTGAGGGTGAGGCTCTGGGTCCACCTCTGCGCCAGCTCCCCTGCCCTCCGCCCCGACCGGTGCCAGCGTCTGGCCTGCTCAAGGCCATGCTGCCAACCCCACAGGCCTGGGGCTGCTTCTCGGGCGCTGGGCTGGGGGCGGAGAAGGTGGAGAAGTGGGGGAGCGCCTGTGGTTCACAAGCAAGAGCGAGGGCCACACCGGACCCCTGCAAAGCAGCTTGGGCAGGTTAGGGTCAGACTGAAGCCAAAGCGAAGGGGAGGGGCATCCAGGCGGGTTGAGGAGCCTCAGTTTTCCAGGGCAGAGTCCCAGCGCCCCTGTCAGTTGTCCCTCTCCAGGGTCCCGCAGGGCTGGAGAGCTGGGAAGGCAGCGAGCAGGCCGGTGCACCCGCCGGAGGAGGGAGGGTCAGCGGCTCCGGTCTGAGGGCAGATGGTGGCCTGCAGGGAAGGAGGGGGGTAGAGGCCTGCTGGCCGGGTCTGGGCCTGCGGCTCCCTCTGTCTGCACCGGAACAAAGGGCCGTGGGGGAGCTGTGAGGTGGGGTGACTTAGGGAAGCTGCTGATCCGTGGCCCTAGAGGGACGGATCAGGGTCAGCCCTCCAAAGGACTCAGGAGAGAGCACACTGGCTGGGTCCTCAGGCCATTAGGTGTGGCCTGTGCTTCCAAGGTACCTGGGGGCAAGAGCTCCCCACCCCAGTCAAGACACAAAGAGACGGGGAGCAGTCTCCCGTGGGGTTATGGTCTCCCTCCTGGCTGGAGCCACCGGCAGGGCCTACAGCTTTGAGGCCTGCAGCCAGGGCAGCTGTGATTTCTTGCACGGCTCTTCCTCCGAGGTTGGGGTGTGGGGTCAGCGGGGGTACGTTTGGGGGCCGAACCTGAGGCGGGTGCAGCGCCTAGTGGGGAGGCGTGTGGCGGTGGGGCCCGGCCGGGTGCAGGCCAGGCGCGGCTGCGGGGTGTCACTGGGTTCCCCGAGGGACTGCAGCTGCTGAGCCGCAGGAGCCGTGTTCACGTTGGTGCGGGTGGGACTCAGGAGGGGTCCCAGGTTGTGTGCGAGAGAGGCGTTTCCGTGGTCACACGTGTGGCCGCAGGGCGCTGGGCACGGTCGAGGGCGCTCGCGGGCGGCGTCCGTGTGAGCGGAGGAGCGAGCGGGGCGGGATGAGGCGCGGGGGCGCGGGAGGCACCGGGCGAGCAGTGCGTGTGTGCGCGTGTGCGCGGCGCGCGTGCCCCGCAGTTCTCAAGGACACCTCGGGGAGGCGGCGGCGGAGCCGGTGTTCGGGTGACGTCACCGCGCGCCCCAGTGAAAATCGCCCGGTGCCCGAGCCCAGCGCGGATACGCGCGGAGGCAGCTGCGGCGGCGGCGGGCGCGGGGACAGTGGTGACCGGCTGGACCGGCGAGCAGGGGTGGGCGCCCGCTGCGCTGACTCCGCGGACGCTCGGCGCCCAGCAGGCCGGCGGCGCTCGGGACTCGCTCGGCTCCTTTTGGGGCGTCCCCGCGCCCTCCTCCACGCGGGGTCCACGGGCACCGAGTAGGAGGCGGGAACGGGCGGCGCTGGGAGCGGAGGCGGCGGCGGCCGAGGAACGGCAGGCGGCGGCGGCAGCTCCCGCCCGTGACGGGTAACTGCGCTCGGGGCCGGGCGGGGGGAGCCCGGCAGGCGGTTTCTCCGGGTCTCCCCGTCTTTCTCTTCACCAGCAGCTGAGAGCCTTCTCGCCGGGCCCGGTGCACGCGGAGGGCGAGCTGCCGGGTTGTCCAAAGAGACCGGCTTTCATCCCTGAGCATCGAGATTCTTTCAGCCGCATTGGTTGCGCGTCCGTGGGTCGGGTCGGAGAGGGGGCGCCGCAGGGAGGGACGCTCGCGCTGCCCTGTCGAGCAGGCTCTGCCCCTCTCGGCGGCCCGCGGGAGGCGGCCGGGCGCGCACACGCTCGCCCACCCCCGGCCCCGGCGCCTCCTCGCCGAGATTCGCAGGGCGCCAGGCTCCCCGGACGCCGCGAGGGCTTGCTGGGGCCCCCTCCCTGACGCGGAAGGGAGAGAAGAGTGGGCTCCTCGGAGTTCGGGGCGGGTCCGGGCTGGAGTCCGAGAAGCACCGTCGGCGTGGCGCAGCGCCCTCGCCCCGCCCGCCGCGCGGCTGCGACGCCCGAGCGTTGGCGCCCTTTGCGCGAGGCCCCCACGCGAGCTGGAGCCGCGGCCCCGACCCCGACCCCGGCCCCGGCGCCCGCCGCCCGCCGCAGCCCCGAGGGCCCCTCTGCGTGTTCACAGCGGACCTTGATTTAATGTCTATACAATTAAGGCACGCGGTGAATGCCAAGAGAGGCGCCTCCGCCGCTGCTTTCTCATGGAAATGGCCCGCGAGGCCGGCCAGCGTGAGGCCCCTCCCGCGGGAGGAAGGAGAGCCTGGCCCCCGGCGGCCCCTCGCGCGGCGGACAAATCCGGCGAACAATGCGCCCGCCCAGAGGGCGGCCCAGCTGCCGGGCCGGGGACCTGGCCGCGGGACACAAAGGCGTCGCAGGCGGGTGGGGGCGACCGAGGGGGAAGCCTGCGGCCACCCGGCCTCGGCCCTCGGCCACGTGCAGCCGCGGCGCGGCGCGCTGAAGAACCTGCAACGGGCACCGGGGACCGGGAGAGCGTCCGAGGAGGCGCGGGGGCCCGGAAACAAAGGCAGGGTCCGTGGGGAGGGCGGAGTGGGGGGGGGGAGCCGCGGGGGGGCGGGGGCGCATTGCGCCAGGAAACGGGCGTCTCGCCACTGGATTTGGGGAGGTCCGGCCACCACGCTGGTGAGCCGGGGAGCTGTCCGCGGTGCTGGCGGCGGGTCGGCCCCGTGGGACCGAAGCGCCACTGGCGCGGGGCCAACGGTGCCCCGAGGGCCACTTGCCCCGATCCGCGGGGCGCGCTGGGCAGTTGCCATGGCAACGAGGGAGAGGGCGGAGTAGGGTCTGAGGATACTGCAAAGTCTGCGCTCCCTTAGTCGACTGGGCCGCACGGGTGGGGGTGGCGCTCGCTAAGCTTCTGCTACTGTCCCCAGCCTCGAGGACAAGGCTTAAAATGGGAAGCGGGCGGGGAGGACAGGTCTACACCTGCGTCCGGGGTCCAAACAAGGACAGGTGCATGCGCCTGACCGACTCGCGCCCGCACCCTGGCTCTGGAGTATGCGGGACTCAGGCACGTGAGGCTCCGCAGCGACGGGGAGGTGGCAGCCCCTCCCCCGTCCTCCGCGCCGCAGTGACACCCACTCCGGGTTGCTGCAGGCATTTTTTTCTGTCCTCGGGAGCCAGCGCCACCTGCCGCCAACCTGGCCCGCGCTCGCGCTGGGGCTCCTCTGGCCACCCTTCCCCCACCGGGTGCTCCCATCCCTGCCCCGAGTGCTCGTTGGGTTGCAGGGCTCCCTCCTGCAGACAGGCCACTCTGGCGACCATCAGCGGGGGAGGCAACGAGCGAGCGCGCCCACCCTCGCCCTCCAGCAAGTCCCCGACCCTGCTTTGCAGCTGGGCGGTTTTTCCTCCTCATGGGGGCGGGATGAGTCCCTCTGGCCAGGCTCCAAGACTGAGCAGGGCCTCGGTTCCCCCCACATCCCCCCAGCTCTTGGGCCCCAGGCAGGGGACAGAAAACTGACACAGAAAGGACCACTGAGATGTGCGCTGGCGGCCCGTCCGCCTCCCTGTCTCCTCTCAGCTCAGACCTCCAGCCCACTCTCCAAGACACGCTGCGGGCACAAGCAGAAGCCAGGGCCTCCGCGACCCGGTGCCCACTGCAGCGCCACAGACGGGGCCCATCCGTCTCCTGCCCCACGGAGCTCGGGGAAGCGCCACGGCCGCCCCAGCAGAGCTGCCCCACAGCACAGGCCCTGGGCATGGGGGGCCCCTCCTCCCTCTTCCCCTGCGAGGGGTGCGGACCGCACCCCCAGACGCCCCTCTGGTCTGGATGTGTGGAGGGGGGCTGGGGGCAGCTTGGGTCTGGTGTCCCTGCTGGGTGTGGACGGTTTGCCCTTGTCCAGTGAGGTTTCTCCTAGGGCTGCTCGGAAAGTCCCTCTGAAGAAAGGTGGCCCCTGCTTTGGCTCTCTGGGTTCTATGCTTGCCCACCCACCTCCCAGGGGGTACTTGGATCCTGACCAGAATGGGCCTTCCGAGTGGTTAGCCAGGCATCATCCTGGGCTGGTCAGTCTCTGGTGAGGGTCCCCAGGAACAGGTTGGGGAGCTCCCTCCTCCTAGAAGCTTCCCCCAAAGACAACCTGAGGGCACTGCCCCTGTGCCCCAGGCCCCTAGGTGGGTCCGAGGCTCTGCAGGGCTCCCGGGGCCCCCCTGAGCAGACCTCGCTGGACAGCTGCCGCAGTGCGGGCAGGCGCACGCGCCCGGGCCCTGCCCTCGGCACCCCACATGGCCCTGTGTGTTCACACTCAGCCTCCTGCCCTTCCTGCCACAGCCACATGCTCCACACACACCCCCACTGTCCCCACTGCAGAGGGGTGGCTGAGTGCCTTTCCCCATGCTCACTGCCCTGAGCCCCTGGCCGGGGTCTGGCCCACAGGACATGCCCTGCAGAGAGGACAGCTCTGCTCCGAATAAAACCCAATGAACAGCCACGGCTGGTGCCAGTGGCCCCCAGCCTCCTCCCAGACTCCCAGGTGTCCCCTTGAGGCCGGCCGCACCAGCAGCAGGAGGGCCAGGCAGGGGTCCGCCTGGGCCCGGGCAGCCACTCCCCCCACCCTCCCAGGCAAGGACCCTCAAGTGCAGCCCCAGGTGGGCACTGGGCTCTCAGGCTGTCTGCCCGGCCACCTCTGGCCCGGGCATAAGCCTGGACACTGGGCATGGGCCACCCCAACAGCTCAGAGCCCTGGGCTCCCAGCAGCGGTTGGGAGAACGAAAACGGGAGAAATGAAACAGTGAGGGATGGTGAGGGTTGTCCCTGGAGGTGAGAGTCTGCCACTCTGTCTGGTGACCCCACTCCAGGACTAAATGTGGTGCGGTCTTCTCATGCACATGTACGCACATGTGGACCTGCGGAGGCCTCACCCCTTGTGGGGAGCAAAGAACCTCCATGGAATCTGGGAAGCAGGAGCCGTTCCCCTGGGCCAAGGTGCTGCACGCGCACCCCATCGCCCATCCTGTTCTCTGTGGGACTCGTCTTCTCCACACAGAGAAAAGAAAGAAGCCCTCGCAGCCCCAGGGGCGCACGAGAGGCCGCTCAGGCAGAGCAGAGGCCAGCACTGACCGCCAGCCCGGAGCTGGGCGTGTTTCAGGAGGAACCTGGGAAGGGCACATGGCATGGCCAGAGGCCTTCCCCCACCTCTGCCCTGCAGCTGCCCCTGTCCCCACAGAAGGGGCACAGGCCGCCCTGACTCCCTGGAGGGGGGGAGCAGCAGCCAAGGCAAGAGTGGTCACAGAGGTGGGCACACACCCGCCCTTCCCAGGTCTACACCCACCCCAGCAGGGCTGGCTGATCCCCAGTCCCCTAGGATCTGGGGAGCTCACAGCAGGAGGCCAGGAGCGGGAATCGGGGACTGGGGGCCAGAAATGATGGAGGAGGGGCCCCCTGACAAGACATTTCTGCAGAAGCTGTGGTGGGGAGGGGCCCCGTAGAAGCCGAGGGCAGTGAGCCCCTCCCCAGGGCTGAGACGAAAGGCATGGCTCTGACAGAGCCAGGCTCTGCTCACCAGCACCAGGTCCTCTGCCACCGTCAGTGGGTCGGGCTGGCCAGGCTGCCCTAAGTAGCCTGTGGGCCCCCTGCAGCTCGCCCCTTCCCCACCTCCCTACCCCTGGGACCACACAGCTTCCAGGAGGGCCTGACCCCAAGATCACCCAGTGGGGGACACCGCTCTGGACCCCAAGTCTAGCCACCTGACAGTCCCGCCCGGCACCAGGGCTGCACCTCCACACAGGTTTGTGCCGGGGGCTCCAGACACGTGGGGCGGGCCCCTGGGCTGTCCTGGTGTGGGACTGCTCGGGACCCTTCTGAGAGCCCTGAGGCGGGACCAAGGTCTGTGAGGAGCTGGGAGTGGGCCCTGTGAGCTGAGTGCGCCCACAGGAACGGACGACCAGCCAGATCAGCCTGGGACCCCCGAGCACGGACAGCGGAGGCAGCCCATCTTGGGCTCCCAGGAGAGGCCCCGGGCAGCTAAGCGCTCTCATTCGTTCTGCCCAGGAACCTGGCTGGAGCTGAGTCTGGGAACGAGCAGGTGCCTCTTGAAGACAGCAGGCAGGCAGGTGCCACCCCCGCCGCCAGGCATGGGCTGTCACAGGTCTCTCCTCTCTGTGTCTTGATTTTCTCCTCTGCGGTTGGGGTGTGAGCTAAGACGTGCTCACTCGGTTACGGTGAGCAGTCATCCTCACCGTCCTCACCGTCACCACCATCACCTCCATCACCATCCTCATCGTCACCATAACCACCATCATCCCCGTCATCACCTCTGTCACCGTCACTGTTGCTCTCACAGGATGGGATCCCGTTTTTAGTTCTCTGAAGCAGCAGGGGTGGGCGAGCAGAATGAAGAGGATGCAGACACACTGGGCCTGTGGCCACCCTGGTCATTCAGAAGACACACGGGCGCCTAGGACGGGGACTGTGTGCTGAGGGCACAGGAGAGGCAGAGCTGAGAGTTGAGTGAAGTGTGAGAGGCTCAGTCACAGCAGCTGATTGTGTGACACTGGGTCCCCAACCCCACATGCGGACAGCTCTCCCGAAGCCACGGAGGTCCCCAGCCATCAGTGCCAGACCCAGCTGACCCATGGGCAGTCTCCAAATATCCTTTCCCCACAATCCTCCAAAATGTCAGGGAGCCCCCATCTTGACACCCCAATTGCATCTCCCCGACCGCGTCACACCAGAGCCACGCAGAACCCCTGGGCACGCCATCCTGCTTCCTGTTTAGAAGCACAGTCTCCCTGTGACTGGGACCTTCTTCTCGGGGTCCTTCCCAGTGAATAAAGATGAGCTGTGAGAAGAAACAGTCTACTGGGTGTTCTTTTAGCTCAGAACACGTCACGTGCGGCCCCGCCACTGAAAGAATGATCACAGTAAAACCGCCGGGCAGGACAGCTGTTCCGATGTCTTTTCTAACAAGTCACTTTCAAAAAAGTAATTCAACACGCAAGTTCAAAAGCAACCTCAGGCTGTGGAAGAAGGGATTGCGTGAGGTAGTGGGGTTCATGCTGGGAGGGGACAGGGGAGTGCGGGGGTGCGGGATGGTGCTGGAGGGCCCGTGCAGAGGGGCTGCGGGGGGTGCAGGGGCCCGGGAAGAGTAAGTCAGTGCGCTGGCCTCTATCCGAGCAAACTGCTGCTGGCCACCGGCTCCCTGAGACAGGCCTGGTGGGGCCCAGCCAGAGCCAGGGTGCAGGCCAGTGGCCTGGTCATGGGCCTTGGCTCAAGGCTGCCTCCGCCCAATCAGGTAAGGGTTCCTCAGTCTTGGATGGCAAGACGCCCAAGGGACAGGATCTCCACTGAGAAGCCGTGGGAAGGCTGACCAAGGCCTCCCCACGGTTCCCTGCCACGGGCACCTGGGAACCCAGCCAGCAGAGCCAGCCAAGACTCCTAGAGCCAAGAGGGACCTCAGGGAGCCCAGCAGGTAACAGCACGCACCGTGGACATGGGTATCCTCACACGGAGTACTTCGGGGTGGGACACAGGAGAAGGCCAGCCTGGTGGCTGCGGGAGACGCACTGGCAGTGCCTCACACACATGAACATAACATGACATCCCCTCACCCACCCATACCACAGCCCCCTCTCGTTCCTGCAACTGGGCACTCTGGAGTGCCAGGAATGGGAGTGAGGCAGCCGGCCCATTCCCCGGGCTCGGGCGCCTCCAGAGCAGGTGACATTTCAGGACTTGATACCCACCCAGGGCCCACGCTCCCTGGGAACCAGCGACAGGTCCCTCCCACGCCCACATGCCTGCAGAGCCCGACACTGGCGGGGGTGTGGGGGGGGGCATTGTAACTGGAGCATCCCCAGCACATCGCGCACACCCCTCATTTTACAAGCCAGGGGCCACTTCATATTCAGGGGAGCCCAGTGCCCAAACACGTAAGAAAGTGGTAGGCAGACGCAGGGTGCTGACACTCCAGGTGTCACCCTTCCTGAAATAAAGCCACAGATCACCCCGGGGCGGAGGACAGCCACCCACCCTGTTGAAGGTTCTGCGTCACTGCCCCGAGACAACACTGACACTAAGGTTCTTCTTTTTAAGGTTTTATTTTTAGCAAGTGGGAAGGAGGAAGAGACTGCCATTGTTTGCCTCTTGCACGCCCCCAACTGGGGAACTGGCCCGCACCCAGGAATGTGCCCTGACTGGGAACCAAACCAGCGACCTTATCATTCATAAGCTGGTGCTCAATCCACTGAGCCACACCAGCCAGGGCCACTCTGGGTATGTCCCTTGTTAAGGTTGTGCATGTCTCTTAAGTTTCACCCCAGAGGGAAACCTGGCCAACTGCTCCCTGGACGGGCACAGGGGCGGCGGTGGGACAGGAGGGATGAGGGTGGGGACAGGAAGACAGGCAGGCAGCAGCTGGGTGCTGGGATGGGGCAGGGGGCAGAGGCCGCTCACAGCACAATGCCGTCCCCTCTGCTGCGCACTTTGAAGGCAGAGGGTGAGGAGGGGTAGACGAGTCACCCCTGGGTCATTCGAGACCCCTCCTCTGCTCAGCAGCCTCAGTGAGGTCACGGCTTAGCCTCTGGGGTCTCGGCTTCCCGGCAGACATGCGGGCATTAGGGCAATGACCCTCGAACCGGCACTGCTATTAAAAACGCACCCAACAGGAGTGAAGAAGGACACCAGACTTGCTAAATAGGATTGTTTATTAAGGCTTGTCTCCCCTAGAGCAGAGTGATCCTGTGTGGCCCCCGACTCCGCCCAGGCGGCGGCAGCTCAGAGGGACGCGTGAAACAGGTCTGAGGAACAGCTGGAGCCCGATCTGAAGGGGCTTCTCGAGTGAGGAGATTTTGGAGGAGTCTGCTCTCCCCTACCCCACATCCTCGTGGGCGGACGCATGTGCTGGCGTGGCAGCCGTGAGCACCAGACAGCAGGGGTGGCAAGCTCAGTGGGCCCTCATTCCATGAACCGTGACAACAGTCAGGTCTCGGGGGGGTTGTTTGTTTTTTGAACCCACGGACAGGACAGAGGAACTGAGACGCAGAGCACGTCGGCGTGAGACCTGACAGTAAAGCTCAGTGTCGTTCGTGTAAAACTTAGTGGCAGGAGGGCTCTCAGTGAAGAAAAAGGATCAGAACGAGGCGCACGCCCAAGGGCACCTGAACGCTGGACCGGCACGTGGGCTCTGGGGCACCGCCCCGAGACACAGCAGACACCCACTCAGAAGCTAAAGTGTCCTTCTGTCTGGAAACACAACCGGCTGGGCAGCTGGGCGCCGCAGACAAGTGACCGAGGATACAGACGGCAAACCGGCGGCCAGGGGCGCAGCTGCCAGTGACTTCAGCGCCGGGAAGGGAAGGACTGAAAACACACACGAGGTGACGGACAACTCATGGTTTGTCACATTCACTACAGAGCAACAGAGGTGAGAAACACTCCAAAGAAAGATGTTAAATGACTGGGAATGTAAGAATAAGAACATAATTTCTGCCAAAAAAAAAATCTTTGGGATGTATCAGGCCTTTTGTTTGGAAAGATACTGGTATTTCGCAGTCGGCCGATCTGACTGATGAGCTGACGAGAACACTCTTTATTAGCGAATCTACACACTATCACACACAGGGGGACACACGGGAGCGGAGAGCCGCCAGGCGGAGCTCAGCGACAGGACGCGGAGGCGGCGTGGCGCCCGCACAGGACAGCGGGCTGACGCCAGGCCACAGCTCCGAGCCCACGCTCTGCAACTCGGCTTCTTGGGTGAACGACAGATCGTACGAGACACTGGCCTGTTCTCCTTACTGTTTGTTCCGATTCTGCCGTTCCTGGAAAAAGAAGAAACAGGTTTAACACGCGAAATGAACACGCGCACACACTCCCGCAGAACTGAGTCCCAAGCTGCAGCCGTGCGCCTGGGCCGGGCCTGCACGGGACACCGCCTGCCAGCAGCTCCGGCGCTAGGCTCCTCGGGTAGGTGTGTCCCGGGGGCGTGACCAGCCCACCTGCGGTTCATTGTGACTAAATGCAGCTCCGGAACCACACTCAGCGCCCAAGGGGAAGCCAGCCCCCCGCACCGGGGTGCACCCCGCCTGCCGACTCTGTCTTGCCCCGTCTGGTGACCTGGACGAGTCATGACAGAGTCCCCAGCAGATAGGGCCGGTAGACACTGGAAGGGTGATGCACCCAGCTGGACCCCTCTTCTGCCAAAAATGGACTGAATGCGTCTTCAGGTGAACAGCACACCCCAATTCTCCCCACACCCCCACCCAGCTGCCAGGGCAGGCGCCTGCCGGAGGCCCCTGCACACTGTGCAGCCAACAGCCGGGCCTGAAGGGCAGCCCCCCTCCCACCCGACCCCTCTGCCTTGCCCTCTGAGGACGCGGGCACGAAACTGGCTCAGGAGGGGCTTCAGCAGCAGAGCCGAAGGGCGCCCGCCTGCTCTCCCGGGGACAGACACCCACCCCCGGGACTGGCGCTGACCTGGCTCCTGAGTTTGTGCTCCCGAGGGATGTAGCCTGCGTCTCACTGACAAAAGGCACCCGACACAAGCCCAAGTCCGAAGAGCCCAGCGCCGGCGCCCGCATGGCCGGGGGCCCGGAGCGCCCTGCGGGGAGGTGCCAGGGAGCCGCTGCCCAGCAGCGCTCCATCCGGGGCGCCCCAGGCCGACATCGGCGGTCAGACCCGCCTGCCCCTCCCTCGGCGTGAGCGCAGGTGCCGCTGACTGTGAGCGGCAGGTCAGGGAGGTGCCTCCGGGCACCCAGGGGAGCCCTGGGGAAGTGGGACCGCAGAGGCTCGTTGGGTGGTGGGTGAGGCTTACAGCCGCCCGCCCGGGGCTGACTGCGGCCTTGCACTCCCCAACACTGGTGCGCTGCCGCATGGCAAGTTTTGGGGCGCTACACCCTTCCCAGCACCGCGCCGGTTGGGGCAGGAGCCTGGGGTCTGTAGGGAGCATCTCACTGCACAAGCCGCCAGGGGCCCCTGCCTGCTTAACCTGCGAGCACTGCTCTGCCGTGCGGATCGGGCCGTTTTATTCATTTCAGGCGTCTCGCGCTAAACCCGAAAGGGCTCAACTGCAGACCCTCAGCGACTGGAAGTAAACGACAGGCCCCCTCTTCTGCCCCAGAGGGAGCGAGGTGCCCCACTACGGGTAACTCACTGCTGCCGCCCACAACCCTTCGCCTGCCACCCCGCGCGAAGGCGAAGGCGGAGCTCACGTGGAGGACCAAACACAGACTGAAAGTCCATCTATCACCAACGGACACTTCGTGAAAGAACGGACGTTTGAAAACAGGCCCAGGACCCAGCGGGTGTGGCTCAGTGGGGTGGCGTCGGCCTGCAGAGTAAAACGTCAGGGCTTCGATCCCGTCAGGGTGCACATGAGCACCTGATGGGGGTTTCTCTCCCCCCCTTTCTCCCTCCCCCGCCGCTCCCTCTAGAATCAGTGAGAGAAAGAACTAAGTCAAAGCAGAGACAAAGGAAAAGACCTGAGATGAAATCCGGCACAAGGCAGCCTTGGGAGGGCTCCTGTCCCCACGTCCGGGCGGCCTGCGGGCACCTGCGCCCGTCCTGCGGCGCACCGGGACCCCCGGGCTCTGGGAGACCAGAGACCCAACTCCACGCCTGGCTGCCCTGACGTGTCTGCACCTTGCCCTCCCCTACTCGCACCACCCGCAGGGAGCCGGGTCAACTTTCCAAAAAGCGCGGGACACTGGGCTGCTGAGAAAAAATAAGCCACGACCCTCCCTCGGTGGGTGGGGTCTTGCCGCACGCAGCCTGGATGCAGTCCCAGCGTCCCCGCTGTTCCAGAAAGAGGACGGTGCGGCGAGGAAAAGGGACCCGCCCCCGCCCCCCTCACGGCACTGCGGTCCCGACCACTGTGTCTAAAAACCGAGCGGAATCAAAAGCCATGGCTGCTGCCCGTCGGGCGCCCCCGCTCACCTTGCGCACCACTGCCTCCTCCTCCTGGCGCTTCTCGTAGTGAGAGAAGTCGTCGAAGATGGAGGTCGTGTGCTTGTAGGAGGCGATGATCTTCAGCACTTGCTTCGCCTTCTCCAAGGGCACCTCCTGGGTGTCCCGGGAGTTGGTCACCGGCTTGTTGTCGTTGTTCTCCAGCCGGATGTGCCGCAGCTGGTTGTTGGGCACGTCCTTGACAAAGATCCACTGCACGTCGAACTTGCCCTTCCACTTGTCCTGAGACCAGACGCCGGCGCTGGCGCCATAGTCCACAGGCGACTTCATCTCGGCCACGCCGCAGAAGTGGCCGCTGCCGTTGACGCTGAAGAGCAGGTACACGGGCCCCCGGCTGCCGACGGAGCGGAAGGCGCCGTCCAGGCGCTTGTTGCCGTGCTCCGTGCTGCACCAGATGGAGTACTTGATGGAGCGGTGCACGTCGTCCTCCGAGTAGCTCTTGATGATGAACACGCGCCCGCTGCGCAGGTTCCAGTCGAACTCCTTCGGGTTGTAGCTGTGGGCGGCCTTCAGCTTCTCGAGGACCGGGTGGGACTCCGCACTCGGGGCAGAGCAGGGCTGTGTGTTTCCAGGGGAGTGACCGTCACCGCCGGTCCCCGAGCTCTGCCCAAACGCTGCGTTCCTGCTGCGCGGGGCCACCCAGCGGGTCTGGGGCGGCGGCTGCGGGCTCTGATACTGCGGCTGGGCCAAAGGGGGCGGGTGAGCAGGCAGAGGCTGCACAACCGGCTGAGGCTGGGGGACAGGCTGAGGGACCGGCACCTGCTGGGGAGCTGGGGCCTTGGGCGCGGGCCCCTTGTTGTCCCACGTGCCGATGTCCATGTTATGCTTTATAGGCGGAGGGGGGAGTGCGGCCCCAATGACAGGCCCGCCCTTGGCTTTCAGTTTGGGCTGTGGCTTCGCCGGCTTGCTGGCAATGGCGGCCCACGAAGTCGGCTTCGAAACCGGCATGTTCACGTTCGTCCCACCATTGCCAGAGAGCACGCCAGCCATAGCCACACTGCTGACGACCGAGCCCACCGTCTTGACCGCAGAGGTGGCGGCATCACCGATCTTCAGGCCCACCATGCCCTGCTCCAGGCTGTTCACCCCGGGGGCCTTGTTGAGGGTGTCGCTGTGGAAGCCCGGCTGCCCGTCCACTATCGTGCCACCCAGGGAGCTCGGTGGGTAGGTGTAGCTGCTCCCGTAGGCGGAGCTCTGGGCCTGCTGCCCCTGGGAGCCGCTTGTCCCCCAGGCTGAGAAAGCGGGGTTTTCAGGGAAGAAGTTGAACCTGTGCGGGTAGATGCTGCTCCCCAGGCCCCCGGGCTGACCGAATACGGCGTCGTGCACGAAGTGGTGGTCCCCGTTGCTGAGCTGCCCATAGGTGGTGAGGTACGGGACCGGGGGGTCCCCTCCAGTCGACCACGGTGCCTCATTGAGGGAGTAAGGGAACCCGATGGACGGCGGGTAATAGCTGGACAGGTAGGGGTCGGCCATGGAGGGGTAACTGCTACTCTGTGGGAACAACAGGTGAGATGTCAGGCTGCCCCGCTGGAGGGGACCCCGAGAACACTGGCTGCCTGCTGCTCAGGAGACTGCGCAGCACTGGCCACCGCGGATGGGGACGCAGCGCAGGCACTGACGCGCGCGCTGCAACGAGTCATCCTGAGCAGGAGGCAGCCTGGAGCGGCGACCCCTACTCGGTCTGTGGACAGGCGACTCGCAGGGCTGCCGGCCACACCCCAGCCTCCCGCCCTACCCCCCGTGAGGGAGGCGGTTCCTGACTCACGGGAAACGGAACTCCCCTAAATCCACCCCCCGCTCATCAGTGTAAGGTGGACATGGCGCTCAGAGGCACCTCCGCCCTGCACCCCAGCCTCGGCCAGCACCAGCTCCCCAGACAGGACGTGGCGAGGGGTGCTCCAGCCCTCCCGTCAGTCCACCGGCACCCACTGTGGTGACCATGGAGTCCATTCACCAGGGACACCGCGTCCCAATCCTGCTCTGAACACAGGGACACCCTGCTCTGGGCAGTTGGCCTGTCACAGGAGGAACCATTGGCTGCAGCCCTTGCAGCCACTCAGCCGACACCCACGGACGGTGCTCAAGGCAGAGCCGCCCCCTGACCGAGGACTGGGCTCTGCAGGCTGTCCCACCCAGCTGCGACCACCCGGCCGGCACCAGAAACCATCTCGTCCATCTTAAGACAAAGCCCTGCAGGACGTGAAAGCTCCGCCCCGCAGGAACATGGGTCCATTGTGGCGAAGCTCCCCCGCCCCCCCCAGCCTCTAGCCTACAGCCAACACACACTATTTCTACAGCACTTAAATCGTCTAAGAAAAAATACAACAGTCAGAAAAATGAGCCCCTTCACTTCCTGCCGCCACCCCTGGTGGGGCCGCGGAGGCCAGGCCAGCACCACTCAGCAGCTGCGCCAGGTCCTCCCAGGGCCAGGCTGGGGCAGGTTCCCAGGGCCGCGCCCCCACCTGTGGGCAGCCAGGCGAGGGTGTGGGGCCTGAGACACCTGGCCCAGGGCAGACTGGCTCTCTCCGCCCAGCGAAGAGGCTGGACCAAGCCGAGGAGTACCATGTGCTTCGGAAGTGGCACAGTGTCAATATTCAGATACTAACCCAAAACTCCAAGTTCCCCAGGTGGGCCCAACCCACAGGCGGCACCTTTGGCTGTGACCCTGGTGCTGGGGGTGGGGACAGCTGCTAACGGCATCTCAGGGATGAACACCAGGAAAGCTGCTTAGCCCCAGAAGACCACGCTGAGAAACCCCAAAACCTAAGCCCTGACCCTTCCACGAGGGACTCAACCCTGTCTGTTTCATAGAAAGCAGAACAGGCAGGCAGGTGAGCCGCTGCGGGACCTGGCAAGGCCGTGGTGGAGGTGAGAGTTGAACCCAAGGCAGGGGCAGGGCCCAGAGCCGGGCTCTGAAGCTCTGAGCGGATCTCCGGGACCTCGGCCCATCGTCTGAGCCAACACTGCTCAGAGCATCAAGAAACTGCTCACACATGCACCCCGTCCAAGGCATCGCTGGCCCCCAATGCCTAGGACAACTAACCGGGGCTCCCCATCAGCCGCCTCCAGAGAAATCCAGCCTCACTGCACGCGTGCCCACAGTCCCTTCCGAGCTCCTGTTGCAACCTTCCCACTACTTCCCGTCCCTCATGGTCGGCTTCTTTGTTGTTCACAGCAGTCACGTCAGGATACAGCAGGACCTGTCCTGACGAGTCTCGGTCAAACAAACACAGCGATAAACATTCAAGATAAACCCACCTGATTCGACTGTCCAGAAAGGTAGGGCTCGAAGTCATTGTCATGGACCGTGTCCTTCTGATGCAAAGAACCATTCTGCACTAGAATAAAAAGGACAATTACAGCTGAATTTTAAGCATGGAAACGAAAAGTAGTCAAGTGTATGCCCACCCATTTCTGGCAGAAAAAGCTTTTATTTAAGAACAGATGTAACAGCACAGAACTGATATTTGTGCAACTAATCAGAAGAACAACTACAACTTCCAGAAACTAAACTGAAGTTACATGTTTCATAAACGCTTCTTCGCGGGCTGGCGGGTGGGAACAGGACGGAGGCGCCCACGAAACGCGCAGGAACCCCAGACCCGGGCCCTGCAGCGAGGAGGGTCTGAGCAGACCGCGCAGAGCCGGGAGAGGACCGGCCCCAGCAGCGCTGGGCGGCGGGAAACCAACGGCCGTGCAGCGGCCCTGCTCCCGCGTCCGTCCGCCCGGCTCTCGGTGGTTCCCAAGGACCGGGCTGCGCCAGGAGGTGAGAGTTAAGGTAAATCAAGCCCTGGGCCCTTTCCAGCGGAAAACAGATGCGCCCGATCCGGTTGCAGCCGAGTCCCCCGCGTGGGCCGACAGTCGCCCAGGGTCACTCGCAGGCTCACAGAGCAGGTCTGAGGGGTCTGCCGCGGGCCAGCGTCGCCGGGCGGGACGAGGGCTTCCTAGAGGCCAGGGTGCCGGGCCCCGTCCCGAGCGCCGCCCTCACTCACACCGGGCCCTCGGCCTCCCTCCCTCCCCGGCCAAGCGGCCGCCGGCGGGTCCCTCCAGCCCCACTTCCGACCCGTCAAATCGCCCCCAACACCACGACCGAACGCTGTCCCCCGAAACCGGGGCGGAAGCGCCCGCTGATCGAGGCGGCCTCCGAGATCCTCTCTGCCCACCCCAGGGCGCTCGCCCCGCCGCCGCCGCTCCCGCCGCGCTCCGGGCCCGCTCACCTTTAGTCTCCTGTCCTTTGCTTCTCTGCACCGCCGCGGGCCGGCCAGGACGGACGCGCGGACACGCCCGGAGGAAGGGGAAACACTGAGTTACTGGGCAGCGCCCCTCCCAGGCCGCGGCGCGCCCCGGGGCGAGCAGGCCCCGCGGCCCTACGCGACTCCGCCCCGGGCTGCGACCCCGCGACCCCAGCCCCCGGCCCCGCGACGCTGGCCCGACTCGCTACCTGGGGGTCCACGCTGGTGGCCGACATGCTTCATGAACAGCCGGCGAGGCGCGGGGCCAGGGCGCCCGCCGGCTCGGGCCTCCCGCGAGGCCGGGCCTGTCACCCGCGCTCGCGCGGCCCCGGGCCCGCCGCCCCCTCCCCGGGCGCCCGCCGGGCGGCGGCGGCGGCGGCGGCGGCTGATGGGCGTGCGGGCAGCTCGCGGGCCACGACGCAGCGCGGTGAACTGGAACCGCACACACGAACGAGGCGCCGACTCCAATGGCGGCGTCGGCAGCGGCGACGGGAGGGACGAGGCTGCGCGACGTCAGCGCGCGCAGGGCAGGCCGGGAGCGCGGACGAGCCGCCACGCGCTGCGCCTGCGCACCGCAGGCCGGTGAGACGAATCTCGCTCTCGGGTCCCAGCCTCGCGCGCTGTGGGCGGGGCCAGGGGGTGGGGCGAGCCCGGGAAGTCACGTGGGCAGCGGCCGGGTCAGGCTGTACCCCCGCCCCTCCGCCGGACGGCACCCTCGGGCTTATCCCAGAGCTGTGAGAAGAGGAGCCAGCGAGCGCAGCCACCGACCTAAAGCCACTTACTCAGGCCGGAGTCCCGTCCACGCTGCATCTCGTCCCAAACGCCCAACGTCCCTCGTCGGGGCGCCCAGGGGGTGACCTCTGGGTCCTCGGGCATCAGTCCTGGGCTTCCGGGGCAGCTGTCCCTCGGCAGCCTGGGGCTGCAGTGTCCCCGAGGGTGCTGCTTTGCGGGTGCCCTCTTGGGTCTTTAAGGGGCTTCCCAGTTCACATCCCCTTGCACGTTAGGTTCTAGACCGGATTTCTCCCCAGGAGAGGCTCCTTCCCGCCTCTTCCAGCTTCAGGTGGCCCCAGGTGTCCTTGGGGTTCCTTGGCTCTACGCCTCTGTAGCCGCACGGCCTTTTCCCTTTACTGGATTTAGGCCGCACCCGAATTCAGTAGGACCTTATTTAAATAATTTCTATCTGCAAAGATCCTATTTTCAAGGAAGGTCTCATTCTCCAGAACATGGACTTGCAGCCACTACCAGCCCAGGTGATGTCAAATGGAAAATGTGGAGAGCGTCCAGGGGCTGAGCTGGATTCCACCCACAATGTGGAAGGAGTGGGCCCGGAAACGAGAGGACTGAGGAGGCGGAGAGGCTGCTGGCCGGGGACAGACGGGAAGGAGCTGACAGCCACCCCCAGGCCAGCCAGAGCAGGGGGCAGCGTGGGTCCCAGCCAGCAGGGAATGTACGGGCCCCAAAGCAACTTAATGCGGGGACTGTGCACAGGTCCCATGAAAGGGGTGGAAGAACCTGCTTCGTTCCCGCCCTCCCAGCCTAGCTCCTCCAGGACCAGGAGGTCTGGCCTTGCAGTCTGGGAACAGGGTGGCTCCTGGCACAGGGAGGACGTGTGGGAGCCTCAGGCTTTGGGAGACTGCAGGAACCTCTGGGGCAGGGGTGGCCCGGCTCCAGGGTTTGTGCTGGGACACTGTGTCCCAGCCCTCTCCACCTTGACCCCTGCTCATCCTTTGGCCTCCTGCAGGACGCTGAGTCCCTGAAGGCACGTAGCAGTCAAATGGCAGAGCTCCCCCATCCTGGGCCCTACACGCTCAGACCTCAGGCAGGCACTCCTCCTCACTAGATTCCTGCTGTACCCAGCTGGACCAGGGTTTTTCTAAACGTTGCCAGCATTAAAGAGGTTTGATTTTTCTCTATCTTGAGGCGTACAGGCACGTAGTGGGAAACCTCACCTTTGAATGCGAAGGTACAAGATGGGCGGCCGAAGGCACTGCTGCCATCCCGAGCCCCGCTCCTGAGGAAGCTGGGGTCTCCATGCCCTCAGCCCCAACTGCACCTGTCAGCATGGGTCTGTTTGTCTGTCCCCCACCCCGCTTTCTGGCCAGCATGTGGTTCTGAGTCTCACTGAGTGCTCTATGCCCACCACCTGCTCCCCAGGTCCTTCCCGAGGTCATTCCCAGGCTTTTCAGGTTCCAGCCTCACCGTAGTGACAAACATGCCCACGTGTGGAAGGACATCTGGGAGGTTCCTGCAGGTGGGGTCACTGGGTCAAAGGGCACTCACAGAGATGGTGCCCTTGAGCTGGCAGGGAGGCCTTCATCTGAGCTGGGGGTGGGGCCTTACAGCTGGTGTCTCTGAGTTCAGGTGACCATGTTACAGAAGCCCCGGGCTGCTCCAACTGAAAACAAACCCACGGGCTCTTTAGTTAGGGGTCCGATTGCCCGCCGCCAGAATTACAACTTCAGTTGAGTGAAAAGAAAATTGTTTATTTAACAGTTACACATATCCTTGCCTCCCCTCTACCAAACCTGGCCAGTTTTAGGAAGGTCAGAAACACCGTTTCCCTCCTTCCCAAACACAGGTCAGCTTTACCAGCGGCTGCCAATCATTCGGTCTGATTGGGGAGGTCCTTTCTGTGCTGTGGTGCCCTTCAGCTCTCAATACAAAACCGCCGGGATTCTCAGCCTCCTTGCAAACTGTCTTCTTTCCGTAAACCGCATGGATCTCCTCCCCTACTCCAGAGCACCCCTGCGAACACCCGCCAGCGAGGGAGACAGCCCCAGAGCGGGCTGTCCCCAAGTGTTCGCAGCTGCCTATATATCCCTGACTGCGGCCTCTGACGCAGCGGGTGTTGCCAACGGTTCTGACCATTCACAGAACCCCACGCAGGCTCTGTGTGCTTTCCATACCGTCCCCTGGTTCAAGACCCCTCCCATCCGCCTGAGGCCTTGGAAGCACCCAAGCAATCTTGCAATGAGACACCTTAGGCTCCGGGCGTGGGGACACCGGTGGTTTCCCCGCCAGCTCGCCGGCAACGCCCACTGACGGCCTCTCGCAGGGACCAGAGGCCACAGCGCCCCCGACTGCACCCCTGCTCCGGGCGGGAGACGCTGGATGTGGGACGCTCTGCAGCATCCGCACCTGCATACGGCCCCCTCCAGGCTTCAGGCCGCGGTTCCTCCCTTCGTTCTGTGTCCACTTTCCCTCCTCACCTTTCCCGGACCAGGTCGTGACCCCCACGTGTGCCCCCTCTGCCATCTGACGTCGGCGGCCCGGGAACGCCGGCAGGGGGTTCTGGCAGCGCCCACGGTGCCTCCACGGGCCTGGCCGGCGCGGGCGCATCTTGTCCGCACGTGGCAGGCAGGCGCGCGTGCGTGTCACAGTGATGGCAGCCCAGCCTGGGGCCAGGGCCAGCTCTGATGTCCCCTTTTGTAGACAAACAACTGAGGCTCAGAAACAGTTTAACGACATGGCTGGTGGGTGGCAGGGCCCCGTGGAGGGTCCGGGTCCTGAATCAGGCCGTGAGGCACACGCTGCTGAAGGGACTCAGACCCAGGAGGCCTGGAGGGCGCTTTAGGGGCGTGAGGCTCAAACCCGCGCCGTGGGCTTTGAACTCGGAGCCCATTTCAGTCCAGGGCTCAGAGGCTGTTTGGCTGTGAAGCACCCACGCCCGTGTGTCCCTAGGGACCTCACCGAGGCCAAGGTCAGACAGGAGAGGACAGCCGTCGGCTCTCTGCGAACAGGCCAGTGCAGGCGTGTGGGTGCTATTCCTTCAAAGTCACTTCTTTAATTGGGAGCTAAGGTGTTAAAGTCATTAACTGCAAAAGTGAAAAAAGGTAGGCACATGAGTATTTAATCGTGATAAACTAAGGGTATGATTTTACTTAATCTTCCGTTCAGAAACGCTTGGGGGTACTTCTGAATGTTCCTGGTCCCAGGAGGAGCCAAGGAAGGTCAAAGCAGTGACAACAGGGAAGACTTCCTGCAGAGCACCTAGAACTTCTCATTTTTATTTTTATTTTATTTTTAAATTTTTACTTTTTAATTTTTAAAATTTTTTATTTTTACTATTTATTGACTTAATAAATTTTTAATTTTTATTTTTATTTTCTTTTATTTTTATTTTATTTATTTTTTAATTTATATATTTCATTTTTTATTATTTTTATTTTTGTTATTTACTTTTATTTATGTTTTACTTTAATTTGTTAATTTTATTTTGTTTTATTTTTATTTGGTTTATTTTTTCCTTTTATTTTTTATTTATATTTTTTACTTATTTATTTTTATTTTTTATTTACTCTTATCTATGTGTTATTTTTAAAATACTTTTTAATGAGATCAACCTCTTAAGGACAAGTTGTCGGCAGCCGTCCGTCTGGAGAGAAGGACAAGTTGTCGGCAGCCGTCCGTCTGGAGAGACGATGGTGTAGCTTCTTAAGAGTCTATCTGCACCGCCGAGAACGGCTGTGCAGTCCGACTCGGGAGTGACACGGTATCTGTCTCCTCCCGTGGTGAATCGACATCTTGCGATGATGCTGGAGTGTCCTCTCCAGTGAAGCTGAAGCTACAGAGCCTGGGCAGGGTGATATGGAGGGTCTGCTGTTGCCCATGCAGCAGACCCCCCCTCTCTTCGCAGCTGAAGGGTCCAAGGGAAAGACGGAGTCCATACAGCTTGGCTTCAGGTGCGCCGCAGGAGTTGCCGGTGTTGACTACAACGTCAAACCGCCTTAGGGACTCCGGCTCCGGATTTTCTGTCGGGGTTTACTCCCTTAGCCTTTCCCCTGAAGAGGTATGCCGCAAGGCAGCGGAGGTTTTTTGGAGTCAGAGTTTTCCTTCTCTGATGTGCCCTGACTGGAAGATCGAACCAGCGACACTTAGCTCGCAGGCCGACGCTCAATCCACTGAGCCAAACCAGCCAGGGTTAAGGACAAGTAGATTATACTCAAAAGGCTTAATCGGATGGTCCTCTTAAGGTTTAATGAGCTTAAGGTCTTAATGAGCTTAAGTATTAGTGAGCCTAAGGCATTAATAACTTTAAGGAGTTAATGAGCTTAAAGGATTTAAGGCACGATCGGGGCGTGATCAGTGCGTGCCGGGCACGTGATCGGGCGTGATGTGCACGTGATCGGGGCGTGATCAGTGCGTGCCGGGCACGTGATCGGGGCACGATGTGCACGTGATCGGGGCGTGATCAGTGCGTGCCGGGCACGTGATCAGGCGTGATGCGCACGTGATCAGGGCGTGCCGGGCACGTGATCGGGGCGTGATCAGCACGTGATCGGGGCGTGATCAGTGCATGCCGGGCACATGATCGGGCGTGATGCGCACGTGATTGGGGCGTGATCAGTGCGTGCCGGGCACGTGATCGGGCGTGATCAGTTCGTGCCAGGCACGTGATCAGGGCGTGGTCAGCACGTGATAGGGGCGTGATCGGGGCGTGATGCTGTTACAGAACCCCTGGGCTGCTCCAGTTGAAAACAAACCCATGGGCTCTTTAGTTAGGGGCCCGATTGCCCGCCGCCAAAATTTAACTCTCAATACCAGAGTTTGGTGAAAAGAAAAAGAATTGTTTATTTAACAAGTTATATAGATTTAGTTACTTGCGGATTTCTGTTAAGTCTTATGCTCTTTAAAATACCCACAAACACATATCCTTGCCTCCCCCCTTCCAAACCAGGCTAGTTTTGGGAAAGTCAGAGAAACCGTTTCCCTACTTTCCAAACACAGTTCAGCTTTACCAGCAGCTGCCAATCATTCAATCTGATTGGGGAGGTCCTTTCTGTGCTGTGGTGCCCTCCAGCTCTCAATGCAGAACCACCTGGATTCTCAGCCTCCTTGCAAACTGTCTTCTTCCTGCAAACTGCACGGATCTCCCTTCCTTCTCAAAACTGCATGGCGAGAGCCTCTTAAAGCAGCCTGGAGACCCCTTCTCCAAGCCCCATGGAGAAGGCCCCTTCACCAAGCCACGTGGAGGGAGCACACGGGAGAGCGAGAGAGCGAGAGCCCAAGAGCGAGAGCGCGAGCCCGAGAGCGAGAGTCCCAGAGCGAGAGCACGAGCCAGACCCAGAGAGAGTCCGAGCGCCAGAGAGAGTCTGAGAGCGAGAGTCTGAGAGAGTCTCAGAGTGCCAGTGAGAGCCAGAGCCTGAACGAGAGCTTGAGAGAGAGTCTCAGAGCGAGAGTCTCAGAGAGAGAGCACGAGCGAGAGCCAGAGAGTGTCTGAGTCAGAGCGCCAGAGCGAGAGCCGGAGTGCCAGTGAGAGCCAGAGCCCGAACGAGAGCTTGAGAGACAGAGTCTGAGTCAGTCTGAGAGAGTCTGAGTCTAAAATGTCTGCAGCTGCTTATATATCCCTGACTGCGTCCTCTGACGCAGTGGGCGTTGCAAACAGTTCTGACCATTCACAGAACCTTACGTAGGCTCTGTGTGCTTTCTCCATACTGTCCCCTGGTTCAAGACTCCTCCCATCTGCCTGAGGCTTTGGATGCATTAAATCCATTTGCATAAGAAAGACAGTAGCCACCAGCCTCAGGCATGTGGAAGCATTTGAAAAGCTGCTTATTTCTCCCCATCCCCCAGCAGCAAACTCTGGGGATTTTTGGACTCCCCTGTTTCTGTAACAATGCGCACGTGATCGGGGCGTGATCAGTGCGTGCCGGGCACGTGATCGGGGCGTGATCGGTTCGCGCCGGGCATATGATCGGGCGTGAGGCGCGCGTGATCAGTGCGTGCCGGGCACGTGATCAGGGCGTGATCAGCACGTGATCGGGTCGTGATCGGGGCGTGATGGGCACGTGATCGGGGCGTGATCATGGCGTGATCGGGGCGTGGTGTGCACGTGACTGGGGTGTGGTGGGCCCGTTGGCAGCACCTGCATTAACTCCTTAAGCTCATTAAGCCTTAAGAGGATAATCTACTTATCCTTAAGAGGATGATCTCATTAAAAATATTTTAAAAATAAAAAATAAATAAAAGTAAATAAAAACAAAAATAAAAATGTAAAAATAAAAATATAAATAAAAAATAAATAAAATAAAAATAAAACGTAAAATAAAAACAAAAATATTAAAAAATTAAAAAATAATTAAAAGTAAATATAAATGAAAGTGAAATAAAAATAATAAAATAAAATAAAAATAATATAAAAAATAGAAATAGAAAAATTAAAAAATAAAAATAAATAATGAGATGATCCTCTTTTTATTTTTATTTTTTATTTTTATATTTTTATTTAATCTTCCGTTCAGAAACCCTTGAGGGTACTTCTGAATGTTCCTGGTCCCAGGAGGAGCCAAGGAAGGTCAAAGCAGTAACAATAGGGAAGACTTCCTGCAGAGCACCTAGAATTTCTCATTATTTTTATTTTTATTTTATCTTAAAATTGCAGCTGGGGGATGGGGAGAAGGAAGCAGCTTTCAGAATGCCTCCACATGCCTGAGGCTGGTGGCTGGTGTCTTTCATTATGCAAAATTGCTTGGGTGCTTCCAAGGCCTCAGGCGGATGGGAGGAGTCTTGAACCAGGGGAAGGTATGGAAAGCACACAGAGCCTGCGTGGGGTTCTGTGAATGGTCAGAACTGTTGGCAACACCCGCTGCGTCAGAGGACGCAGTCAGGGATATATTGGCAGCTGCGAACACTTGGGGACGGCCCGCTCTGGGGCTGTCTCCCTCGCTGGTGGGTGTTCGCAGGGGTGCTCTGGAGAAGGAGGGGAGATCCACGCGGTTTACGGAAAGAAGACAGTTTGCAAGGAGGCTGAGAATCCAGGCGGTCCTGCATTGAGAGCCGAAGGGCACCACAGCACAGAAAGGACCTCCGCAATCAGACTGAATGATTGGCAGCCGCTGGTAAAGCTGACCTGTGTTTGGGAAGGAGAGAAACGGTGTTTCTGACCTTCCTAAAACTGGCCAGGTTTGGGAGGGGGGAGGCAAGGATATGTGTAACTGTTAAATAAACAATTTTCTTTTCACTCAACTGAAGTATTAAGAGTTGTAATTCTGGCGGCAGGTAATCGGACCCCTGACTAAAGAGCCCATGGGTTTGTTTTCAATTGGAGCAGCCCAGGGGTTCTGTAACACATCCACCCCATGGTGATGAAGACGCCCGTTCAGCACCTGCCACTCCCCATCACCTCCTCAGCTAACCTCCAGCTTGTCCCTGCTCAGCAGCCTCCTTCCAGAAGCCCTGTCCACTGGGCTTCCTGGGAGCTACTTCAACAGCCACCAATCCTGCTCTTTTCTCTGGGCACCCCTGCTCCCCCTCGGCTTCCTATGGTTCACAGTGCTTTACTTCCTCTCTTTCAATATGTGAGTGTTAAAACAGCCCGGACTCCATGCCCTGTGCGCACACTTGGGGTGCAGGGGTGCAGAGTGTCCCTGCCCCGTGGAGCTCCCAGTAGGGGCACTGAAACAGCCTGCAAAGTGGCTCAACTTATCAGCATTCACTGAACACCTGCTTTGTGCCGGGAACCTGGCAGGCAGGGAACATAGTGAACCAGATGAGACCCAGAGGAGAGAAAGACGGGGGTCAACGGGTCATCCCGGGTCACAGCGGAGACAGAGCCAGGAGGTGTGCCACCCCAGCCTCGGGAAGGATGGGCAGGTGCTGGCCGGCTAGGACACAGAGCCAGGGCATGGAGTGGGCTGCCCACCCCCCTAAAGGGCAGGTCCCTGAGGAGGCCCAGGCCCTGCCTTGTGTCTGCAGCTGAGTGTGGTTCTGGGAAGACAACTGGGCGTGGGGGAGGCCTGTGCTGTAACAGGCAGGGAGCAGCTCCTGAGTAAGAAGCGCTGGGTCTCCCACGGGTTAAAGCTGCTCCGTGGGTGGAGGATTTTAATCAGCTCCTGGGGCCCAGCGGCCTGCCTTGTCCTGCTGGGCTCCCCGGGGCCGTACCCCTCGGGGGAGGGGCCCTCAGCCCCACTGCTGGTCACACCTCGGCACCTGCACCTGCACCTGCACTGCTGTTAACTCCACTTCAACAAGCGCACCTTCTGCCTCAGCACAGACTGTCCTCGGTCCCCAGAGACAGGTCCAGGTGGCCCGGGCCCAGACGCCTCCCGGGTGTGGGAGCAGGATGTAGACACACCTGCCTGGGGGCCCCCACAGCAGCCAGAATCTGTGGCTTGGCAGCCCCTCCCAGCTCAGGCAGTGCCAGCCTTGGCCGTGAGAGGGACCTTGGCTTCTGCTGCAGAACCACCTGGAGCTGCGCCAGGAGGAGAGCTGCCTCACCTGGCAGCTGGGAGGGCGGCCCCGGCCCAAGAGGGCCCAGCCGAGACGGCACTGCAGCACGGAGCGGGGACCTTGCCCCCACTCCCCCACCCCCGCCAGCTCTCTCCAGCCCGGTCTCGGAATTTACCATTTCCTACTTAATGTCACGGCCCCTCTAACAGCTGTGCTCACAGGGGAACGCAGACCCTCACGGACTCCCCCAAGCCCGCCACTGGGACTCAGCGGCACCCTCCATGTTCACACCCAGGCCCCCGCTGGGGTGAAGGGTGGCAATAGCCATGGACTGGGGAGTGGGCTGCTGAGAATGAGTCCTGGGGGGTGGTACAGGGAGGCCCCAAAACCCCAAACCATGCCCCATTGTCCTGTCAGAAGTCACTGTACAGGACACAAGTGGAAAGACAAAAGCATTAAGACTTCTGGCTGGTGCGGCTCAGTGGACTGAGCGCCGGCCGGTGAGCCAAGGGGTCGCCGGTTCGATTCCCAGTCGGGGCCCAGGCCTGGGTTGCAGGCCAGGTACCCACTTGGGGGTGTGTGGGGGAAGGCCACACATTAATGTTTCTCTCTCTTTCACCCTCCCTTTCCCTCTCTCTAAAAACAAAAATAAATTTAAAAAAGAAAAAGAATGTCAAGGTGAGGAGCCTAGAGCATTGAGCCCCAAGCCTTTGGCCACCAGGCAGGGCGCTGCAAAGGCCCGAGGTGCACACATCCAGGTGGGCCGGCCGCTGTGCCTGCCTTGCCCAGACCCTGTAGCCCATGCCTGCTCCTGCTGTATCGGCGGAAGCCTGGAGCCTCCTCCTGTCCCCTGACGGGCTCCCTGGTGTCCCTGCCCTGCACCACAGGTGGCACGCTCCTGGGTCCTGCCCTTTGCCAAGATTTCTTGCAGGACACCTGGTGGCGGTGGGCCTCTGAAAGAGGGCTTTGGGGACACACTGGAACTCTGGCAACATCGGGGCTGAGTGGGTGGCACAGCCGAGAGGGTGACAGGGATGGTTTCTTGTGTAGTGAGGTGGCAGCCGCACACACCCCCACCTGCGCGGAGCAAGGCGCTGCTGCAGCTGTGGGCTGGTATCTGGAGGGCAGGCCCAGCCTTTGGTCCGGGAGGCCCGTGCAGGCAGGATGGAAACGAGGGCAGCTGGGCAGGCCCATGGGGTGTGGGGGGCTCTGGGTCCCGTGAGGAAGCCCCTCCTCCAGCCCCACCCTGCCAGCCAGGCCCTGGGAACGCTATCACCTGTTAGCAATGGCCCTTAGGAGCCGTGAACTTGTTTCTCAAAGGTTAATGCACCAAGATCAGTGTGGGCTGGCTGGTGGGGGCAAGGAGGAAGGGGGGAGTCTGGGGTTTTAGGGCCTGATCAGGCCAACGAGCCGGGGAGGGGGCTGTGGGGCAGGGGCCGCACCCTGTGCTGTCTTTTGCTCTGTCCCTTCCGCCTACAGCCTTCATGACCATGGGGCCCGGCCCTGCTCCCTAAAGTTACGTCCCTTCTACCATGGTCCCTACCTGTTGGGTTTGGGAGCCCCTGGGGCCCCTGGGCTTAGGCTGGCTGACGGACACCATGTGGCTGTGACCAGGCCTGAGGGAGGTCACTCCAGGGAAGGGCACAGTGTCCTGCAGAGGGCGGGCTGTGGGGGTTCTGGCTGCCGTGGGGGTAAAGGTGTCGGGGAGCACAGGCTGGTCCTGCCGCTGCTCCCCTCAGACCTGGGCCTGGCTGTGGCCTGCCCTGCCTCCGGGCCCGGCCTCACTTTCCACGGGGCCCCAGTCTTGGTCTGTGCCTCCCTGCTCCTGTCCACCTCCCACCCAGAGGAGACCTGCTCCGAGGGTGCCAGAGAGCCAGGTGAGGACAGGGACCGCCTGGGGGCAGGGATGCTCTTCTGCCTCCTGGAGTGGGAGGGGCAGGTCCTCCTGGCGCTAGTTGAGGCCGGACACTCGTGGTCTGGCCCTGCCCACTTGTCCGACCAGCCCCTCACAGAGGGTGGAAGTGAAGGTGTGAGGAGGTGTCCCAGGCGCAGCCCCCTTGGAGGATCCGGGGGAGCCCAGGCCACCATGGAGCCTGTGGGTCCTTGACCCCCAGGAGTCTAGGACACTGAGGAGCAGCTGCGGGGCCTGCGGGAGGAGCGGACCTGTAAGGTGTGCCTGGGCCATGCTGTGGCCATCGTCCTTGTGCCCTGCAGTCACCTGGTCTGCACTGGGTGTGTGCCCAGGTGCAGCTGTGCCCCATCTGCAGGGCCCCCGTCCACAGCTGCCTGCGCACCCTCCTGTCCTGGGCCAGGTGAGTGGTTGGCCACAGAGCTTACCCACAGGCAGGTCGCAGCCTGGCCTGATGTGGGTGTTTCCAGTTCAGGCCTTGAGACATCGGAGGGGTCTGGACAGTGACCACAAGCTAACGGGGGCCAGCAGGGATGGCAGGGAGCAGGGACAGCAGGGGGCAGCACTCCCTTCTCCGCAGCCCTGGCTGGTGTCCTAACTGGGTTGAACCCTCCCTGAAGCTTAGATTCTTGCTCTGAATCCTTCTCAACACAGTACCTGTTGTTGGGGGTCATTACCATCCCCCTTGGGCACACATTAAACCACACCAGCTGGGCACGTCTCTGCCTGGATCATCCTTGTGGTTGGGGACAGTGCCTCCTGTCCAGCTGAGCATACAGGGCTGAGGCCAGGCTGAGAGGAGCAGGCTTTGGAGGAGGCACGTGGACCACAGGCTGTCTGTTATGAGGGAGGCCCAGGGGCCCTGGACAGGACTTGAAGTGGGAGCCCAGGCTGGAGGACATGTATGGTGGGTGTCAGGGGGTGCCAGCCTGGATTATCATAGACTGGGGGAGGGCAGGTGCCTGGCCTACTTGGGGTTCTCCAAGATCTGTGTGTCCCAAGATCTCCCCAGGGATCTCCCAGGCGTAGAAGGAAGAGAACTGCAGTGGGGGGACGGGGGGGCGGGGGCAAGCCAACTGGGAGCAGCTGACTCACCCCTCCTCTCCCACAGGCACGAGGTGTGGCCGCCACGTGGGAGCCAGGCCGGGCTAAGCCAGTGCGGGGACCATGCAGTGGCCTGCAGAGAAGCCCGAGCTGGCGTCCAACACCGCCTGCCCAACTCCTGGCCGGCCAGCAGCCCCGAGGGGAGGAGGGCTTGGCCTTGGTGCTGGGGGGCGGGCACCTAAGTCTGTATGCTTTTGAAGAGTCCCAATAAAGTGGCATGTTGTCCCTGATGCTGCTCAGCAGCCTGTGTTCCCTGTGGACCCGAACCCTGGGTCCGCTCCCCACCACTAGCCCCTCCCCACCAGCAGGGCAGCACCTACGCCTCTGGCCTTGTCCAGGCCATGCTGCCACATACCTCTTCCCAAACGCCTCCTCCTGGCTGAGGGTGCCCCTGTCCCGTCCCCTCCCTGCTTCCCTCTTCTCAGCAGCTTAAGGACTCCCGGAATCTACTCGCCCAGCCTAAGGCCACTTCAGAGGCCAGACTGGTAATTATTCACCTGACTCCTGCCTCTTGGGACAGTATTTATTACCTGCTTGGTGCCTTGGGGACACTGTAAGACTATTGCCTAAGGTCCTTTTTGTGAACAATGCCAGGGCCTACCACAAGGCATCACCTTGCCCTGCAGGCGGAAGGGCCACTGTCCCTGGACAAGCCCAGCACGGGGCGCAGGTGGTGAGAACCCCAGCCAGGTGTGCCGTGCTGAACTGGGAATGCCCCCCAGGCGGGGCACGTAGGCTCACGTTCACCTGCAAGGTGGGGTCACACTCGCCATCGGGAAGTCCCAGAGGCCAGGCCCTGCTCCCTCACTGCGTGCAGCCTGCGGGGTCCAGCGGCCCCAGGGACACGGTCCCAGGACTGGCGTGGACGGAGGACATGGCTTTCTTTGCTTTAGAAAAAGGACATCACAAACGCTTGACGTTGCAGCCATCCCGGCCTGGTGCTGGCTTGCTGCTCCGGCTGGTGTCCACTTGCTTGGCCCTGGGACAGGGGATCCGGCCACTGGCAGGGCCCTGACGGCGGGCCGCCCTGCGAGTCCCACTGCCTGGAATCCCCTGGCATCTGAGGTGGGTCGGAGGCTGGAGGCCGGAGCAGGGCAGGCGCCGCTTCAGCTACGCGGGCCTGCGGGACAAGCGGGAGGGTCAGAGAGCTCTGCGGGGCGGCTTCTGGCCTGGGAGACAGCCTGGGGCTCAGAGGCCATCAGTCCCCTGGGCTGCTCTGCCCTCCTCCCCTGGAATGCCATGGGACAAAGCCCACTAAGGGGAGGGCTCCCTAGCATCGACAAGGAGGCCCAGGCCTGGGAGTCCCACCTGGGTAGTCAGGCCTTGTCTGCAGACGTCTTAGTGGGTTTGGGGGCGGGGACTGGGCTGGGAGCGGAGGGAGGGGCTTGGTCAGGGCCCTCCGGCCATCCAGGCTCCCTGGCAGCACAGAATACCCGGGCCTGGTGCATCATTTCAGAGCGCAGGGCCCCCACCGTGGACTAGTGCACCGGTGCTGGCTCGCTCGGGGGCCTGGGCGAGGCCTCTCCCTGCCACGGAAGCTGGGTGCCTGCTGCCTCTGAAGGCCTTGGGCCATGGTGCGCAGAACCTATGGGGGAGGGGCTGCCAGGTGGGCCAGGGTCCCCAGGGGAGGGCCACAGCTGTGGCCCTGAGGGCATGGGTGGGACAAGGGAAGTGCAGTTTGACCCCAAATGTCAGGGTGACATGTGGGGCGGGGCTGGGGGCAAAGGCCACTTCAGAGAAGGTGAGGCAGAGGCCCGGGCACCGCAGGAGCTCTGCCCTTCATGAGGGAAGAAGTCTGTTCCTCCCAAAGTAGAAAACCAAGGCCCCAAACTTCCTGCCATGGCGAGACGCTGCCCCCCCCCCCCAGCTGGTGGCCTCTCAGGGCCCTGCCCCGGCCCCACGGCACAAAACCGGCTTCGGCCCAAACGCCCCCAGACTCCACTGGGCCAGGTGGAGGGGGACCAAGCCCCTGATCCTGTGCACCCCCATCCCTGGCCTGGAGACACACAGAGCTGATCTCAGCAGCATGGGGGACGGATGGATGACGAATGGATGGACAGACAGAGGGACGCCCGGCTGGGCTAAGTGACTGGCCGGACCCCGCCGGGGCAGGCTGCGCGGCCATACTTACAAGTACACCTGCTTGAACAAGAGGCCGGAGGGCTTTTCAGTGACATGGTAGAGAGGAAATGGATCAAATCCACCAATGAAATCAACTGAAAGAAACCAAGACCCAAATAAAGCAAAACCCAGACAAGCAGCACCGTGGGGACTGCGGCCTGGAGACAGAGCCAGCGGCTCCGGGTGAGGTGTCTCGATGGGCACAGGCTGCTCAGCCTGGGACTGTGGTCTCAGGACCCCAGGCCCTCGGAACCTGGGGTCAGGCCCCACAGGCTCTGCCAGTCACTGTCCCACCTTGTTCACCAACGTCACCCACCGGCCCCTGGAAGCCGTCTGCGCAGCTAGTGGGTGACAGGGGCTCTCTGGGCAAAACGAGTCCATTTCTGAGCCCCAGGGCGGGCTCCTGCCTTGGTGTGCTGAAACGTGACCGACACACGAAGCCTTCGGTTCCTCCAGCAGCTGCAGCGAGAGAGGCGGCTGGGGCTCACGCAGCGGGAGGGCGGCGGTGGGGGGTGGGGGGAGCTGTCTGGGGCCGAGCCGCTCTCTGAGCTGTGGGGTGCCCACCCCAGAGTCACCTGACGCCTGGGGCAGAGGCTCTGAATTCTGATCCCGACCCCAGGAAAGGGTCAGCCCACAGGGGCCAGGGTCCCCTGGCATGCCCAGCCCCCACCCACCCTGGCTTTGTTCTCTGTGGGGCTTTCCCATGGCACCGTGTCAGAGCCGGGGTGGTTGGGGCCTGTGGGGGTGGCTGAGTGCTGACACAGAAGTCGAAGGGGGTCACAGTGGGGGTACAGAGGAAATGCTGCTCAGATGAGTCCAGGCCGGCCCTGAGGGCCTGGGGGATGCCCGGCCAATGGGGCCCCTTTCTCTCTGCCAGAGGTAGAATGGCCCATGGCCCCAGGTCTGGGGGCTCAGCCCTCCACCTGCAGCAGCGGTGGGGCTTGTGGGGGGCCCAAGCTGCAGCACAGGAGCCCGTGAACCTGCTGGACTTGGGGTGAGGTGACCACTGGTGCCCAGAACCTGGGGCTTCCCCCTCGTCTCTTCTCAGGGGGCTGAATCATCCCCTCCTTGCTCTGGCAGGGACCCCACCCTGGGCGTGGAGGCTCATCTAAGAGAGAACTTGGAGGCGCCAGCTCCATAGCCAGCCCTCTGCCCGCCTCTGCCCGCCCCGCCGCCGGAGCCGGCCGGCAGGGCTGCACACTTACAGCCGGCTTCCTCCTTGGTGAGCGCGCTGACCACGTAGCAGGCGTAGACGAATCCCACCAGCTGGAAGGCAGGGAGACACGGCTGGGTGGGGGTGGCAGGCAGCAATCAGGAAGGTCATCTCGGGCTGTGGGCCGGATGAGCTCTGAAGTTCTGGTGGCGTCTGACCTCCCTAGGGGGCATGTCTGGCCCCTGCAGGTGAGGGTCTCCGGAGGGGGTTGGCTCCTGGACCAGTGAGCCAGGAAGATGACCGAGCCCCACTTTCACAGGGGGTGAGAGGCAGGGAGGCCCTGGGAGACATGTGACCACAGCCTGGAGGGCTCCTCACTTACAGCCAGGCCGCCTCCCCAGGGAACTTAGGCAGCCAATCACCGGGCTCCTCCTCTTTGGGGCGCAGGCAGCTGCACGGACAAGGTGTGAGCCAGCCGTTGCACGGTGAGTGGGTGACAGCCGGAGACAGACTGAGGCCCTGCCGGGCACGGGCCCCTCGGTGGAGGGGCTCAGATGTCAGGGGAAAGAGGGCAGGTGCCCGTGACACCCGCTGCAGACCCCCGGCACCAGGCAGCCTGCATGAAAGGGCTACAGCTGAGGCGGGGCAGGGCTAGCACTGCCCACGGCTCAAGCTGTCCACACCCACATGCCGGCATCACTAACCGCGGGGCGGGTTACCCCCGAGGGCGACGTTTACTGCCACCAGGGCTGACGGACAGGCTGGAAAAGCTGGGCTTGTGTCCCCTGCTCTGGAGGCCCCCGCCCTCCTCAGGGACAGGCGCTGGGCCTTCTCTCTGCTGACTTGGCAGCCTGTCTCCTTGCTACCAGGGGGCAAACTGCAAGGACCCAGGTGGAGGTCTCCTGTGTGTGATGGAGCCGGGCCACTCGCTGTCCATGGTGCCGAATGCGCCCCCCGCCCCCACGCGCCCCAGTGGCTCCACAAAGCTCTCCACACACCCGCAGGACTGCCGTCCCCCCAGGAGCTGGTGCTCTAGCCCCTCTGGCTGGTTTGAATTCCTGACAGGACTGCATGGGGCTGGCCAAGGGTCTACTTCCCCTGGGCCCTCCAAAGCAAACAGCAGAGGGCAGGCTGTCCCACTGAGGCAAAGGATGCGCCCCTGAGCTCTGCAGACCCTCCTGCCGATCCAGCCCCTGGCACGGAGTCACCTCTCTCTGCAGAGGACCCAGTGAAATCTAAATTTCAGATACACAGCGAACTGGGTGTGTCTGTTTTTTGTTTTTAGCGTGCGTATATCCCAAGCACGGAATAGAACACACTTGCACTAAAACTTACTTGTTGTGTCTCTGAAATTCAAATTTAATGGAAAGACCTGAAAATTTTTAAAAGATTTTACTTATTTAATTTTAGAGAGAGGAGAAGGGAGGGAGAGAAACATCATTGTGAGAGACAGCATCAATTGGTGGCCTCTCGCACGCGCCCCGACCGGGGACTAAACCCGAAACCCAGGCCTGTGCCCTGCCGGGGTCCCAGCGGCCCTCTGCTCTGAGGGACGACACGCAGCCCACGGAGCGCCCTGAGTTTCTGTGCGCCACCCGCAGCCCTGGTCTCAGCGCCGCAGGCGCAGGAAGCAGCCGGCAGGGGCAGGCCAGGCGCCACAGTCCAGGGGCGAGGAAATGGTCCCCTGGTCTGGCCAGGGTGGAGCCCACACGGCCTCTGGGGCTGGGAGGGGACAGACTGCAAGAGCCCTGCAGGCCCAGCCCAGAGCATCACCAGAACCTTCAGGTTCTGTCCTCCTCATGCTGCCCCTGGGGCACAGCTGGTCCTGAGCCCATTTCCCAGAGCAGGATGCTGAGGCTCAGCCATACAGGCAGGGATAGCGGGTGAGTCCTTAGCCCCTTGGGCAGGGATGGGGGGCAGGGAAGGGCATCCTGCCCTGGGAGAGGACAGAGCCGTGCTCTGTGCAGAAAGGCCTGGGACCTGGTCCTCGGGGCCCCCCTGTGTCCCACAGCTGATGAGACCCTTCCCACGCTCACCGCCACCAGGATCTGCAGGCCGCTGTGCAGGGCCTCCACGTAGCCGTGCTCCAGGCTGCAGCTGACACCCGCCACCAGGGCCTGGCCACCCGGGGGCCTCGAGGCCACTGCTGGCTCCTCAGGCCGACAGCCAGGGCCGTGCTCACGCCACCAGGAGCGGTGTCTGGACAGGTTGAAGGTCAGGAGCTCGCTGTCCTGGGGGTGAGGGGGTGGGACCAGTGAGCACCAGCGACATCACCAGCCTCTACCCTGGGCTCCAGCCATGGGGGACGGGCACCAAAGCCCTCCCAGCTGCTCGGCCCTGGCACCTGGACTCAAACCCCACCCCCACTCCTGGCTCCTACGACTTATCTCTGAGCTTCATGCAAGGATGAAATAAATTGCTACGTGCAAAGTGCCCAAAATAGCTGCTCAAGCAGGATCTGTTCACCAGGGAAACTCCTAGGAAACTCGGCTTGGATGCGGTCCCCATCCCACCCTGCAGGAGGGACCAATGGGCGTCCTCAGGGTGTGAGGGAGCAGAGCAGCCCAGAGCCCGCGGGAGGGCAGACATCGCCCCGCCTGGCCCAGGCCGGGACCCTCGAGGTGGTGTTCCGACCTGCACACCTCTACCCAGGTCCTGAGGCCGCCTCCTCCTGGAAGCCTTTCCTGGTGCATCCTTCCTCAGCAGGAGGCCACCAGCCTACCAATGCCCACAACCCCTCATCCATCCATCAGGTCACTTGTCTTTTCCCAGACCTGCAGTGAGTAGCTGCTGTGTGCCAGGGCCGGGGCCAGAGCCATGAGCAGGCCCCGCCCCGCCCCTTAGGGGCGGGGTCAGGTACTAGCACGTGCAGTGCTCACGTGGCCACGCCTTCGCCATTGCACAGGTCTTCTGGACTTGACTCACCTTGGAGAGGCCCCCCACCTCCAGGTAGAAGCAGGTAATGAAGACATTCCAGGTGACCCAGATGGCCGCCCACACAGCGTACTAGGGAGAAGACAGGTGGTTAGGTGAATGAACTTGGACCTGGATGGTGTACTTGGTGGGACCCTTGCTCTTTAGGGGGAGTGGCCCACCCTGCTTTTGCCTTTGGAGGAGACTCCTAGAGGCCTCCGCGGGGGCGGGGGCTCTGCTCCCAGGTCTCCACCACGGAGCCTTCCCCACGGTGACAGCTGTCTGCTCTCACGGCCAGCGGTGCAGGACGCCTCCCTCGCTCCCTGTCCTGGCCCAGAAACGCCCATGGCCCATCCAAGGTGGACAAATGAAAAGCAAGGGCATGAATGACCTGAACTCCAGAGCAGCCCCCAGCCTTCCCCCCTAAAAGGGCGTCCTGGACAGCTGCCAGCTGGGAGCGGAGGGCTGCAGGCCAGTGCCCGCTGCTGTGAGGTCTCGCTGGGCCTCAGCTGCGTCCCCATCGCCACTGTGCGCAGGGCAGTCTCTGTGCCATGGCTGTGACTGGCCCATGGGCCTGGGATGCCTGCCCCGGGCCCTTTGCAGGAAAGGTTTGCTGCCAACACAGGTCCAGACCAATCGTCTTGGCCTGCACTTGAAAATGCTGCACTGGTCACAGCAAGCCTCCTGAGCACCTTACAAGCCTGTCCAGGGCAGGAGGGCCGCGTGCAGGGGCCTGGGCTGGGGCACTTGGGGGTCCGATGTCTGCCCTGGGCCTCTGTCCAGGTCAGGCTGTGAGCCTGGGGGTCCAGGAAGACAGTGCGCAGCTAAAAGCCTGGCCTTCCCGGGTGTTCCGGTGCTTTCTAGGACAACAGGCCTCTGGAGGGCCATGCTGGTCATCCTGTCACCGCCCTGGGTTGCGGGGGTGGGCAGGGGGAGTGGCGGCGGAGCACAGTGGACTCACCACCACGATGTAGCGAGGTCGGTATTGGATGGTGCCAAAGAGCCCCAGGATGACCATGACGATGTGGACAAAGGTGGCCAGGATGGGCGCCCACTGGTAGCCCAGGAAGTCAAACACCTGCCGCTCCAGGGCGGTAACCTAGGGCAGGACAGCGTGTGAGGGGCAGCAGACCCCCAGGGAGGTCCCGGCCTATCTCTCCCACCTAATCCCCTCTGCCCCTCCCAGGCTCGAGACCCTGCTGCGGCCCAGGCTCTTCCAATAGAACTCTTTCCAGGTGCCCCTCGCCCACAAATGCGCCTCTGGGCATTCCTTCTGTTTGGAAAGGTCCTCCGTGAGAGCCTCCACCCCCGGTGCTCAGTTCCGCATCTGGCGAATGGGAACTCCAACGAGGGCAGGCGTAGCTCCGGAGCTGGGAGGCAAGTTGCAGCCTCAGGGCAGGAGCTGCAGGGAGCCCGGCCTCCACAGCTGCACCCTCACTTGCTGGGCTCTCTTGTGCTTTCGGGACAGTTGGGGGACAGGCTGCTTCTCCACTTTAAGGCCATTCCTGCCCCTCCAGCTCTGTAGGCACCACCCTATAGGCCCGGCTACAGGAACTTGGTGTTTTCTATGCAGGGAAACTGACAGGCTCTAAGCTCAGAAAACACTGACTCACTTACTCGCTCATTCACTCACTCATCCATTCACTCACTCATTAACTCACTCATTCACTCACTCATTCATTCACACACTCATCCACTCATTCATTCACACACTCATCCACTCATTCATTCACTTACTCACTCACTCACTCATTCACTCACTCACTCACGCACTCATTCATCCACTCACTCACTCATTCACTCACTCATTCATCACTCACTCACTCATTCATTCACTCACTCATCACTCACTCATTCACTCACTCACTCCATTCATTCATTCACTCACTCACTCATTCATCATGCACTCATTCACTCACTTATTCATTCACTCACTCACTCATTCATCACTCTCATTCACTCATCCATTCCCTCACTCACATTCACTCACTCATTCATTCATGCACTCATTCACTGACTCACTCACTCACCCACTGACTCAGTTCATTTGTTCGTTCGTTCATCACGTCTGTGGGCCAGGCTGTCACACATGCTGGTGTTGAGGGGACCTGGGAGGAAGTACAGCCAAATCCTCAGCATCCAGTGAGGGCTGGAAGGGACCGACCACATCCTGGGGTGACCAGAGTGGAGAAGGGCCGGCATCCGGAGGGGCCTGTAGCTACATGTCATGATGTCACTGTGGCCCCCTCTGTGCCCAGCGCGCCCTTGGCTCTGGGAGAGCTAGAGGCCAGTCTCTGACTCTGAGTGACCTCCGGGGTGTGGGCTGGGGCCTTAGGCAGGGCCCGGGCTCTGCGAGGGGTAGGGAGCAGCACCCTGACTGGGGACAGGGCCTGGCAGGGTGAGCCTCCGTGGGTTTCCCTGGGGTTGCAGGGCCATGGGTGCCCATCCTTGGCCCAAACACTCGGCCATTCCCCACCACAGCTTCTCTCCATTGTTCTGGCCCATGTCCTGCCTGGATCCCTCAGGGGACCCTGACCAGCCCCAGGAACAGCTGCTGCGGGTGTGTCCTGGGCATAGTTCGGTCACTCTGGATGGCCCTGGGGCGGGGGTGGCAGCTATTTCCAGGAGGTCTCAGGCAGGGGGACATTCTAAGCATGCCCTTTGTGGGGGCTGGGGTCACCCTAGGAGACAGCTGGGCATGGGGAGGCAAAAGCAGGACTTGCATGAGAAAACTTCCCACGGACGTGCTCCCAGACACACAGACGCTCCCCTCTGAGCCCCTTCCTCTCATGGCACAGCTCATCCCACCCACAGGCCATGGGGGTGCTCCAGACGGGTCCCCTGAGGCTGGGTGACTGTGGTCAGGAGGCAGTGGTCTTGTCCTGTCCTGAGAAGCTGGAGCGAAGCTGACAGCCTCCAAATATAAGGAGGGCCGGGGGCCCCGGACACTCCCGGCTGTTTGAGTTCTGCTCGAGCCTCACGCCTTGAGCCCAGAGCCCCTGGCACACAACGGCCTGGACTGGGCATGCGCCGTGCATGTCCCTGCTGATGGCTCCCCAAGATGAGGGGCGGCTCCCGGGGCTGCTCCTAGAAGAGAAACCCCGCAGACTGGCAGGGTGGCCAGCACAGCAGGGGCTGCGGGGCCCCTTTTCACCTCTAAGCCCAGTCACCACAAGGCTCTGCACTGTGGCCATGTTGACGAGCGGGGAGGAGGTGAGGGCCACCCGCTGGCCAAAGCCCTTGCTGAGCCCTCGCTGCCCTCTTGTCCCCGCGGTGCGGCGCAGCCTGGGAAATGGCCCCAGCACTCCGCTGGCTCTGAGCAGCAAAGTTCATGCTATTCTTCCGATGGAAGGCTCTGCTTGTTCTTTGTCCCGTAGCTGGGCAACCAGGAAACTCTCACGCTTGTCAAATGAGAAAGAAAAGCCACAGGACTCCCCCCTCGGCTTCCCCTGCAGAACCCTCACCCCACACACAGTGACCAGGGCGGTGGGTGATGTCAGGCCTCAGCCTCCTCCCCCGCCACCCCCTCCGTCGGCCCAGGACAAAAGCCTCTCACAGCTCCAAGCTGCATTTCAGTGGGCTCAGCCTCAACCCCGCAGGGAACGCAGCTCTGGCCTGGCTGAGATGAGGGGTCTGCCAGCAGCCCCTGGTCCAGGGAGACCCTGCAGCCCTCAAGCCAAGATAATCCCCCTCCTAAGCTGCACCCAAGTTTCCAGGGGCCTGCAGGGACACCCCTCTGCTCACTGTCCACTTCAGAGGTTAAACAGGCAACGTGGCCAACTCAACCCCTAGGAGCCCGAGGCCACACCCTCCCTCAGTGCCCCGGTTTCTCCTGCCCCCAGTCAGCTCAACCCCGAGTGCAGCCCACACAGCAGACTTAACCCAGGAAACCAAACAAGTCACAGCACCCAAAGCCACTCTGCTTCCTGCTGTGCAGTCAGTCACCTGGCTCCCGCTGTCCTTCACCCGTCACCCCTTCCTTCCTTCCCTTTTCCGGCTTCAGGGAGTGGCCCCAAGGCTTGCAATAGCACCCCACTGCCGCAGACACTCCTTAGGCTTCAAGGGCTTTTGCAAGGTGAGGGCCCTCTTCCAGCCTTATCCCTGTGGAGGGCCCACCTCCCTCCACGCTCCCCTCACTGCACCCCTCAGGCATCCACAGCTCTGGGTGGCCCATGGGGGAGCGGCGTCCTCCGGGTGGGACGCACCAGCCTGTGCATCTCAGCTCCGTGCCAGCTCGGCCGGCAAGCCCTGTGCCCAGCAGAGGACAGGAACCAGCCCTGCACAGCCAAGGGTGCAGGGGGGCCTTCCACTCACTTCTCCAGAACAGCCCCGCTGTGCCCCTCCGCTGTGCCCCTCCGAGCAAGAGCACGCCCAGCATTGTGGCCTCAACAAAGCAGCATTTCCCTTTTAAGACCAGAGACCAAAGGCCATGGCCTTGCTCCTGAGCCCAGCAGCCCAGACCGTGGTTATTTGCCGCCCCCCTCCGCCTCCCTGCAGCAGGCAGCAGCTCTGGGAATGGGCCCCACCTGGCTCCCGGATCTCCAAGTGCAGGGTGGAAACTTGGCTGATGGATGGTCAAGTTCTCTGCAAAGCTGCAATCAGGGGGCCCAGCTAATCCCGGGCACAAAAGACGCCCAAGTGCAGCCCTGGGCACGGGCTCCAACCCCCTATCCACTCAGCATCCTCCGAGGCCGCCCCCAACCCCACCCCGGAGCAGCGAGGGGCCGCCTCCTGCACCTTGGGCGGCTCCAGGGGCGGCCGGCTCCGCTCCGCTCGCACTTCCAAACTCACAAGCACCTCCAAACCCAAAGGGCTGCCTGGCCTCGGAAACAGAACTCGGCCCCTCACTGGGGCCCGGCGCTCGCTTCAGAAAGGGAGCACTTTCACACACTCTGCGCGTCCACTCGGAGCCACGCTCGTCTCGGGACACGCGTGGACCGCGCGCGCAGCAGCGCTCCTCCCACCCCCTGCCCCGACTGAACCGCGCACACAGGACTTATTGAGTCCCCAGCCCGAGGCTCCGGCGAGAGGAGGGTCCAGCCCCCCCCCCCCCCCCCGCCCGAAGGCTTTTGTTTTGCTCCGGCCCGTTCCAGCGGCATCCCAGCACCTGTCACGGCCGCCCCGGCGCGCACACACGCAGAGGGTCGCCCAAGCGGGACGAAGGGGCCGGAGGTGCCGCACACAGGGCGCTGGCTTCCCACGGCCTCCGCCCCTTGGGCAGCGGAGAACTTCGGCCACAGAAGCCCGCGGGTCCGAGCCGTCCCAGCCAGGAGCCTCACAGGCTGGCGCGGACCCGCGGGCTAAAGTCGGAGAGCGCGCCCGGACCCCCCCGTGTGCAGGGGCTGCGGGGCCCGAGGGGTGGTCGCCACTCACCAGCTGGAAAGTGCAGAGGAAGATGAGCGTGCAGCGGCCGGAACAACAGCCCATGGTGCCCGCGCGGCCACGGGCGCCGCCTCTACCGTCTGGACTCGGAGCCGAAGCGCAGGGAGCCCCGCGCCTTGGCTAGTGACTGCCGAGGCCCCGCCCCGCGGCCCGCCACTCCGGGCCCCGACCCCGCCTACGCCCAAGTCCCCGAGGTCCCCGAAGTCCCCGGCCCCGCCCCGGCTCCGCTATCCTTGGTCTCTCGGAGTCCCTGGCCACTCCCCGAGGCGACCCCCAACTCCGATTCACAGACTCGCCCCCCCCACCGGCCGGCTCCCACCTCGCAGCTCTCCCCGCCCCCCGCTCCAGGCCTGTCCCCTACCCCGCCCCTCCCCGCAGTGCGGGTCCCCGCCACCCCCTCGAATAACAGCTGTGTCCCGTCTCTCTCCCCACACCCCACTTGTAGCCTCTGGGGACTTTGCACCAGCTGGGGAGGGGGCGCGGGACCCCTTCTTAAAGGGGCGATGGCGCGGCTTCTCTGGTGGCTGGAGCACTGAGGGGCCCCACGACAGACCCGAGGCTGCTTCAAGCCTGTCTCTCGGGTTCACCAGAGACTCCCCTCCGCCATGAGGCCTCCTCCCGGCGCCTCTGAGCCCCGGTGTGTTCCTCCCTCCCAGCCACCCTCCTTCCTAGCAGGGCCCAGGCTCCCCCACTTCAAGGTGTCCGGGACCTGAGTCCAGAGCTCAGAGGTCCCCTCCTGAGGGCGAGGGCTCAGGAGTAGGAGGAGGGATGTACCAGGAGCTCACCTGCCCAGGGAATGCTGGGGGTCTGCTCTGAGTGTGGCCAGGCCAGAGGGAGGGACCTCAGGGAGGCCTGGGTCCCCTGTGCGGTGGGCGGAGGACTCGGAGGACTCAGCAGGACCCAGGTGTGGAGGTGGGGACCCAGCTCCCCGTGGGGCCGATGGTGTGAGGGAGGCAGGTTGGGTCAAATCCAAGGTGTGCCTTGCAGACTGGATCAGATACAGCCCCGGTCAGCGCGAGTCATGGTCACTCACGGCCCCGGGATTGGAGCCGTCGGCTGGCAATCCGAGACGCTGGCCCAGTCTCCACAATTCTCAGCTGTGACCCCTCAGCTGGTGTGACAACAGCCGCCTGTCCCTGGGGCTTTCGGGATAGAACCATAGCTGAGCTATTCGAGGCCAGTTGCACTTGAGGGACACATGTTCCAACATCCCTTCCTTTTGTCCTGGTCCCCAACTCTTCCTGAGCATCAGGCAGAGGCAGCAGCCGGGGGTCCGGTGGGGTTGAGTCCCAGCATCCAGCAGCCCGAGGCCAGGAGCAGGATCCCCCCCAGCCCCCAGCTACCCAGACTCGAACCAACCCCATGCTCTTCTCTCCAGATGCAGGATGGAGCTGTTTCAGGGGGGGCCTGGTGGTGGAGGGTGATCAGTGGAAGACGCTGGGCAGAGGACAGACACAGGGGTCCTCAGGAGGGGCGTCCACTGTCCCGCGCACCTGTGCTGGGCCCCACCACCATTAAGGAAATGAAAACTAAACCCGCAAAGACGACCCGCTTGATGATTCTGACCCATGAGAGGCTGCAGGAACGGCCCTGCGCACACGAGGGCGTTTGGTACCGAGGTGTGGGGGGCAATTCGATCGCCTCTGTCTGAATTTACCCAGCGCTCCCACTTCCGGAGCTCTGCGCCAGGAGGCGTGTGAGTGCAGAGGCCCTTGTGCGCAGAGGCCCAGCACAGCCGTGGCGAAGCCAGAGGACAGTGGGGACCACAGAACCCCCGTCTGCAACAGGGCCCAGTCAGAGAGACAGCAATTTGTACCCGCACCTGGGAAATCGAGGTTTTGCTGCAAAGGTTGGCAGGAAAACGTGCCCCAAGTGAGGTGCTGAGTGTAGGGAAAGTGTGAGACCTGCTGTGTATTTGGGAAAACCAGCCTGGGCACGTCCAGCCCTGTGTGGTCCCAGCTGTCTCTTCGGGCCCTGCTGCCCCCGCCAGAGCCAGCTGGACCTTGAAAATCTGGCCGGCCAGGCTGGGGTTCCGCGGGGCCACTGACAACCTGTGCTCGCAGCTCCGTAGCCAGTTTCTCTGTCACCTGCTGTGTTTGGGATAAAACCGCTATGGTTCTGCCTCTGAGACCCGTACTGGGTTTCCTGATGGGAGGACACAAAGAACCCCCCATCCCATGCTCCCGTTCTGAGGCTCGGGCCTCAGAGTCTTCCCGTGGACAGTGGGTTCACCTCAGAGCACGCAGGGTTGTTGTGCGTTTTAAAGGAAATCGTCTTTATCGGGCCCAGGGCCTGACTCCTGGCAGGTGCTCATGAGTGTGGACACCTGGCCCGCGAGGGGAGTTGGAGGGGAAACTGGGTCCAGGACAAAGCAGAGCTTCTCCCTGGGTCCCACAGCAGCCCCACGGGTCTCCTGAGCTGCTGCCTGGCTTGCGGGGGCTTCCCTCCTGCTCACCTTCTGTGTCCTCCTGCCCCCCATGCCAGGAGCCCTCTGGCTCCACAAAGCCACTGACTCTGAGGCTTCCAACACGCTGCCCTTGAACTCCCTTCAATTTGATTCATGTTGAGAACTTCAAGAGCCCCAGGAAGAAACCACAAAGATGCTCATATTACTATGACCGAAAATTAATGGGCTGTGGGCAGTGCTGAGAGAAACACAGATGATCTAAATATGTCAGACAGAGTGGCGCACGGCGGCTGCTGTCCACTTTACTGCCCTGACTGTGCCTTTGTCCAGCGGGCATCTCATCTTCTCTGCAACACCGTCATTGTCATCCTCCCAGCCCTGGAATCACAGAGGCAGAGGCTGTGAGGCGACAGGCTCGCCTCGCCCTGTCCTTGGAAGGGCCACCCCTCTGGCTGTGAGGACATGGGCCTCATTCTGGGGGTGAATGTGGCCCCAGGCCCCCCACAGCATGGGCGGTGATCAAAAAATGGAAAATTCAGCCTCCATTGGTTGTTTGGTCTTGTCAGTGTTGAATGCTGGCTCCAGCTGTGTCCTCTCAAGGAACGCTTTCCCTTTTCCTCCCTTCCTCTTCAATGGCTCATTCTTCACAGCCTGCCTCCTCCAGGAAGCCCACAGTGACTGGTCCAGCACTTGCCTGTCACTCTCTGAACCCATGGAGCCCAACCACAGGATCTGAAATCTCCAGTTCATGTTACCACCTGTGTAGACGCCGTTGGTGCCTCGTCGACATCACCTGGCTCTTGCCATGTCTGTGAATGCCGGTGGCTTCTTACTGCAGGAACCAGCAACTCCTTCGGAGCGTGGCCCTGCCACAGGGGGTGCTCATGCTCAGCTGGGCACAGGGCAGGCTGGGAATGTCCGGGAGTTAAGACAAGCACCCAGGGCACTGCTCAGCCAACGATGCAGGGAAAGCCAAATTAAACTGTAATGAGGTACCACTTTGTACCCACCAGAGTGGCTGCAATAAAAAGACTGACACTACCAAGTGTTGATAAAGATGTGAAGCAGCTGGAACTCTCAGACCGCTGTGGGGGAGGGAGTACAAATTGTACAACCATGTGGGAGGACTGTCAATTTCTTATGAGGTTCAACATACTAGAGAAATAAAACATATGCCCACAAAGAAACTTGTGCATGAATTTCAGGGCAGATTTATTTGGTATTGCCAAAACTTAGAATGACTCCAGTGTCCATTATGGGAATGAACAAACAACATGGTGTGTTCACTTCACAGAATACTGTTCAGCAATAAAGAGAAATGAGGGACCCCAATTCGTGCGACAACATAGATGAGCATTGAAAACATGATGCTCATGCATATTGCATGATTCCATTTATGTGCAATACCTAGAATAGATACACACAACCACATGGATGGACCTTAAAAACATGCTAAGCGGAAGAAGCCATAAGTCCTTGATTCTGTTCCTATGAAGTTCTAGAACAGACAAAACTAAGGCCTTAGAATAGAAGGGAGAATGTGGTTGCCTCTAGCGGAGGTTACCCTGGGGATGTATTTGCCAAAACTCACTGAACTGCACATTTTATTGAATGTAAATCATACCTCAGCGAACATGTTTATACTTCACTCCGAAAGTTATATACATCAATGAAAATATGTGGAATGCACGGAAAAGCACGAACTGAGAACACCAAATATCACTTGCCATTACACCCTCCAGAGAGCATCCCTGTGAACAGTTAGTTACCTTCCCACAGTCCCACGTTCCCATGTTCCGGCTCCTATGACTCACACTGCTCTGCAGCTGGCTCGCCCTGTCTGTCTGTCTGTCCCTCCCTCTCTCTCCCTCTTTCCAGCTGCTCCACATCCCTTCCCACCCTCTCCACCTCCCACTGCGGAAATGGGCTCAGCCAACGGGAAGCAAACTCAGATCAGAGGGCGAGAGGCCACACGGGCCAGGTATTTATTCTCATAGCTTCTCCTGCTGGTCACCTTGGGCTGGCGCCGCCCTCAGCCAACGTGACAGGGTCCTGAAGATTCCCCTGTCAGGGTGCGGGAACCTCTCCGCCCCCCTTTCCTGGAGCCTCAGAATTACAGTGGTTTCCCTAAACCCACCACATCTTCCTAGTTGGTTCTCCTGTACATTAACCGCCCCCGAATCACCCTAATTTGAAGAGGCCAGCAGTTTGTCGTTCAGATCCTGACGGTGCACGGACGCCCTTCGGGGTCCGCGTTAGCGATGACGGGCGGTCCGCGAGCCGTGGCGGACCCGCTGGGGCACGCAGGGCCGACCAGGACGCGGCGGAGCGGCGCGAAGCGGACCAGCGGTCTGGCCCCAGGGCTGTCTGCGCGGTCCCCTGCTCGCGTCCGCGTCCCGGCGGACCCAACACTCCCGAAGTGCTCGGGACGCGTCCCCATGGCGACGGTGGCTGGGCACACTTCCGGTCCACAGGGCAGAGGCGGAAGTCCCGCCCCTGCCAGCAGCTCCCGGCTTCCCACGAAGCCTTGCGAGACGCAACGTAGCCGGAAGCTGGTGGCGGCCAGGTAGGCGGCCGGCGAGCGTCCTCGGTGCGGCTTGCTGCGCGGCCGGAGCCGGGCCCGCACTGCGCTGACCCCGCCGGGTCCTGGTGCCAAGGATCGAACCCCCCCGGTAAGCGCGCGGCCGGAGTCCCCGGCGCCTGCGCACGGGGCCCAGCTCCGCGGACGCCCCCGCCCCCGCCCGGACCCCGGGCCCGCCACCCCGGCCTCCGCAGCTGCCCCCGCGCCCGCGACTCCGCAGTCACCGACTGCCCGTCGCCCCGCCTGTGCCCAGCCGCCCGTCCCCTGTCCCCCGCGGAGCCGGGGCCTGGCCTGCACGCAGCGTCCGGTGCGACCCAGCCCAAAGGGGCTCCCGGCTCTCCCGCGGGCGTCGAGGGGCCAGGCTGGTCGGAAGCGGCGGCTTCGGGCCGTCTTCCTGCCTTTCTCCCGCCCCTTGCGGTGGGTGATCATCCGGGGCGCAGGCAGGGGCGCAGGGAGGGGACTCGCCGTTGTCTTCCCCGTTTCTGTGGATTTACGCCGAGGAACTGAGCTCCCGGCCCGGCTTGTCAAACCCCCTCCGTACAAACCGCCGACGTGAGACGAGCGTGGGCTCGTTCGTGCGGGTCTGCTGCTCCTGCGGTGCTGCTTGCTTCCGAGGCCGCGGGGCGGGCAGCGGTCCCGGCCCCGGCTGACCCTCCCCAGGTCGGAAACAGGCTGTTGGAACGAGCAGGCGTGTTCCTGGGCGGAGCCGCTGTAACAGCCCGAGGGCCAGTCAGGGTCCTTAGTTACCCCTGGCCACGCAGGGGCGAGGGCATCCCCGCGCAGGACCGCGCGGCCTGCACTCTGGTAGGTGGCTTCACGGGCGGGCCAACCGCGGCCTTCCTGGGCACAGCGGTGACATTCGGTTGCAGAAAGAGCTCCACTGAGCCATCTTGGTTTCAGGCGTTAAGACAGGAGCTCTGTGATCCTCTTTGGGGATAAATTATAGCTAAGGTGTTAAAAGGGAGAGACGTTTGTACGAAACAGCATTTCAGAGAACTCAGGGATTCTCCCAACCACAGCAGTTCGCCGAGGGGGGCTCCTCTTCCATCCAGGACAAGTCAGTCACTTGTCACGGATTTTCACCTTAGTGGCTGTGCACACGATCCTCCCACTTCATTTGACAGTGAGAATGCAGAGCAGGCTCCCCCAGTTCTGACTCCTGTTGCCCACGTGCTGTGGGCCAGAACGAGGGGGCAGTCGCAGTTCTCCGGACGGCGTGGGCAGGTGTGCGTGTGGGCCCCGTGCACCAGCCCACACAGGCTCTCCTGTGGCCGTCGTGAGACCAGGGTCTGCAACGGGCTTTGCAACTCCAAACGCACCACATCATCTCTCCACGTGCGTGTTTGCCCGCTTCTGCCTTCCATGCTGTGGTGACAAGGTTGCGCCAAAAGGGCCGGGCCAGGGGGCCATCCTGGGCAGTCTTGCTGTGTTTGCCCTCGAGATCTGGTTGTGTCCAGGGACCGTCCCACGCAGCACAGAGAAGTCCAGGGCAGGAAGGAGCTGCTGGCGAGCTGTGGTTCGTTTCCATCAATTACAGACAAGTGTGCACTGAAGCTGTGTTTTTGGTGTTTTTGCGCTGACAGGGGCTTGTTTGTCCGGTGACCTACTTGTAAGCTTTCAACGCTTGTTTCTCTTCTTCACAGCGTCATGGCCAGCCCCAGGACCAGGAAGGTCCTCAAGGAAGCCAGGGTGCAGGATGAGAACAATGTGAGCGCCCACTCGCTTTGCTGCCTCGGCCGGGGCTCGCGCACCTCCCGGGAGCGCCTTGCAGCCCCAGAGCCTGCTCCCCTGCCTCTGGTGGTCCCCTGCCCCACCTCTTCTGCTCCCTCTTGGGGCCACCCTTTGGGTGTGCGGGGCCCCCGGGCCCTCCCCCGAGCTGCCTGGGCGAGTCGCACGTGGCTTCTCCACAGGTGTGTTTTGAGTGTGGTGCGTTCAACCCTCAGTGGGCGAGTGTGACCTACGGCATCTGGATCTGCCTGGAGTGCTCGGGGAAGCACCGCGGGCTGGGTGTGCACCTCAGGTCAGCGCCCGCCCGCCCTGCCCGCCCCGCCCTGCATGCCCTGTGCTGCTGGGAGCACCCGTGGCTGGGCCCCGGCGGGGGCGGGGGCTCTCAGTGGGAGGCCCAGCCCTTGAGGCCTTGGTTGCCCCTCTGCTCCCCAGCTTCGTGCGCTCTGTCACCATGGACAAGTGGAAGGACGTGGAGCTCGAGAAGATGAAAGCCGGCGGCAACGCCAAGTTCCGGCAGTTCCTGGAGGCGCAGGAGGACTACGACCCCTGCTGGTCCCTGCAGGACAAGTATAACAGCAGAGCTGCCGCCCTCTTCAGGGACAAGGTGAGGGCCACGGCAGGAGGCACGCGGCCCTCTCCAGGCCCCTCCCTGCCTGGGAAGCAGCTGGCCTCCCTCCTCACCCCTGTCCATCTTGGATAATATGCTCCTGAGGATTGCGGTGCCCATCATGGCACAGAGCTGGGTCCTTCCTGGACACTTGGGGTTGCAGCCCTGACCAAGTCTTGTCCGCGCCACTGCAGGGACCTGTTTTCAGTGTTCATGAGACAGGTCCCACCCCCAACCCTGGCCCTGGAGCCCATCGGCACGACTCTAGCCACAGCTGCTGATGGCTCTGGGCTCTCTAACCCCGGCGCTCGGCAGGTGGCCACGCTGGCTGAAGGGAGGGAGTGGTCCTTGGAGGCGTCGCCTGCGCTGAGCTGGACCCCGCCGCAGTCCAAGACGCTGCCGTCCTCCGCCCACCGGTACCTGCTCCTCCGACCACTGTCCTTGGCCAGCCCTGACCTTAACCGTAGCTCTTCCCAGAGTCAGTGGGAAAGGTGGCTGTTTGGGCTGCTGAAACGAGATGCCCTCCATTGCCAACCAGTGGGCGCGTGGCTGAGAGGAAACCGGCCGTCGCCCGGGCCTTGGGCGCCCGCGCAGGCCAGACCCTGTGAGAACACGCTCACGTGTGGCCTGAGGGTCACCCCCGCCCCAGAGCGCAGACTGCCGTGGGCGAGCTGACCCCATTCCGGGCTCTGCGTCTCATGCGAGGGGGCTGGTGCTTGGGTGACTGCTCTCAGGAGGCCCCCCTCACCCCGGGTGCAGGTCTCCCCACCTGCTGCCCCTTGTGTTAGGCCCGGGTGTCCCCGTTGTCGGGCCCCGTCCATCGGGCTGCACTGTCCTGTGCACCTGTCCTCTTCCTGAGCCATCTCCGGGTAGAGCTGGACTCCAGCTCAGCACCAACCCCCTGCCCCCCACCCCGTGGTCCTGACGCACCTCCCAGAGGCCCTGCTGTGTCCTTGGGCATCTGCTGCCCCCTGGTGGCCGCACCAACCCGTGACTCCGTTTCAGGGCCCCCGGCCAGCCGCAGAGCTCTGCCTCCGCCTCCGCGGACAAGGCCTTCGAGGACTGGCTGGACGAGGACCTCGGCTCCTACCAGGGGTGAGGCCCAGGGCAGCGGGGCTGGAGGGGTCCCCCGGGTCGGTGCCAGGATGGCCCATCTGTGAGGGGGCTGGGGTGCAGTGGAGCCCGATGCTCAGACATGGTGTCCGTCCTGCACTCTGCCCGTCTGCGTCACCGCGTGGTGGCCGCAGCCTGGCCATGGGGGCTCCCCGGCTGGGCACAGCGGCCTCAGTGGGCAGTGGTGGCTGCTGTGTTTCCCTGCCAGGGCCCAGGAGAGTCGCTATGTGGGATTTGGGAACACGGTGCCGCCTCCGAAGAGGGAGGACGACTTCCTCAACAGCGCCATGTCGTCGCTGTACTCGGTGAGCACCCGTGGGGACAGCCTGCGCGCGTCCGTCTGCTGCTGCCCGCACCTCTGTGGCTCAGTCGGGTCCCAGAGGGTTTCCCTGGGCTCCTGCCTTTGGCAACAAACGCATTTTGCGTGAGCGAGGCGTGTTTCCTCTGGAGCGTGATGTCCTGAGGACGCGGCGTAGCCCTGTCTTCCCGAGCGCTGTGGGGCGGTGGCAGAGGTGACGGCGCTGAGCTGCACGTTCTGCCGCCCTCGGCCGTGCGCAGCCCCCGCCTGCCCCTGCCGCTCCCAGTCACACCATCGTGTCCCAAGGAAGCCGCTGCTGGTTTCAGAAACAGCGATGCTTCACGGGAGCTTCAGTGTGACAGGGACACTTGCACACCTGACGGCCTGGCCAGGAGGGCGCTTCCTCATGGTGGCGGGTGTCTGAGTCGCGCGTCCATGAAGGAGCTGGAGGGGCTCTCAGGAGCTGTCCCTGCCTGGCCGTTTCGGCCGGGTCCTGCCTCGGGCAGGCGGTGGGGGGGCGGCCCACCCGCCGCTGCGCACCGTCCGGCTCTGCGCGCTCGCTCCGGGAGTGAGTGGCTTCTCAGTAAGTTTCTTAAAACCCCCGCCACCGGGCCGCGGCTGGGCCTCCGGGACCTGGACGGCAGGCTTTCCGCCGGGGCCGGTGCCCACCCTCCAGAGCGCAGGGTCCTGCATCGTCACTGCCCCTGTTCCCCGCAGGCCTGGGTGATGGACCGTCTCCTGCGTGTGTGGCCCTGTGTTTCTTGAGCGAGAGGGACTGGTAGATTTAAGTGAGGTGCTCGTGCTCCTAAATAGTTTCCATCTGATTTGGAGGCTTGGGGGGGACCCTGAACGTAGATACAGAACAACTGGCTTCGTGGCCCTGCCCACCCAGGGTTGGTCTGTCTTGAGTGGGTGCCAGACTCCTGCCCTGCAGGGGAGGTGGGGGCACCGGGAGCTTCAGGCAGGGCTGGTAGTGCCACCCTGTGGCCCAGGCCTGGCTCTTCCGCGTCCTTCCGGCCGGAGCGGGCGACAGCCAGACCGCCTCCGGGACGGGACGGTGCAGCAGTTCAGGAAGCGGCCTCCTGGGCCATCGCGTGTGGCGCCTTGACGTGGCCTCTGCTTCCTTCCAGGGCTGGAGCAGCTTTGCCACTGGAGCGAGCAAGTTTGCCTCTGCAGCCAAGGAGGGTGTGAGTAGCCTGGCCCCGCAGTCCCGCCCGGGGGCCCGGCAGTGCGCAGCCCGGAGGGCGGCGTCATCGTGGCTGGGAGGGGGGCTCAGCCTCGAGGTTCCGCTCCTCCCAGCGGGAGTGTGGCGGTCAGGTCGATGTCCCTCCCGTCGCAGCAGCAATGACTGGACTGCAGGCAAAGGAAGCTGCGGGCCTGCGTCCCACTGGCTACCAGGGGGCAGTGACGTGGGCTGGGCTGCAGAAAAGCCCAGTGACAGTGAGGGTGGGATTCAGGAGGCGCCCTGCCCTGTCGGGCTCCGGGGGCTGCACGGGTGCCCCCCACCCTCCAGTGGGGGCTGGCGTCCCAGGCGGGTTTGCTGGGCCCCTGGGAGCTGTCAGGCCCTTGGAGCTCCTGCTGGGTGAGGTCTGGTGGCAGCAGCTGGGCTGGGGCAGCATCTGCCTGTTTCCCTTCCAGGCCACGAAGCTGGGATCCCAGGCCAGTCAAAAGGTAACTTTTGAGGCGCCCCTGCACCCTGTGCTCTGTGACACCCCTAGTCTGGCATCCCGTTGGGTATTAGGGTGCTCTGGTGACCTCCTCAGGCTCTGTGCTCAGAGAGGGGCAGTGCCGTGTGCGGATTTGTTCCCCAAGTTCACACCAGCGTGCGTATGTCAGGTGCCGCGGGTTCGGCAGGCAGGGGGAGAGGCTGCACCCGCTTAGGACCTGTGGGACTGAAGTGTCACCCCGGACGTCGCAGTGGGGTGCGGGGCAGCCGCAAGGCCTCCCATTAAGAAGAAGCAGGTGCCTGTGCCGCCGGGTGGAGGGGGCTCCGTGGGGCCGTGTCCCTGGTCCTCAGGCCTCGGGCCTTCTTCAAACCCTGGCTGTAGCCCCGCAGGCCCACCGGGTCCTGGGGCTCTGGGCTGGGCCGTCCTCCCAGGGCGGGGTCACAGGGCAGCCCAGGCCCAGGGGAGCGAGGGCTGGCTCCTCCCCCACCCACTGGGGGCTCCTGCTCTGCTCCTCTGTGGGCTCCACGGGGGGCTCTGCACTGGTCAGTGGTCGTGGAGGCTGCTCCCAGGCCACCCTGGGGCCCCAGCGCGGGGAGGCTGGGGGTGCATCTCTGGGGGCTTCTGGGGGCGCCTGTGCTGCTCCACCTCCTCGCTCTCTCCTCTCTCCCGCAATCCCCGTGCCGCTGGGTAAAGTTCTGGGGTTCCAAGCAGCAGCCAGAGCCGGTAAGGCCCCGTGTCTGCCCCAGCATGCCGCCTCGTCTGTGGCCTGTCCCGAGTCTGTGCTGATGTGCTCGTGCTCGGAGCTGCTCGCCGGCCCGTGCCCGCTGCTCGGGGACCCACGCTCCCCTCTGTGACCCTGAGTGCAGAGGGGCTGATGGTTGCGAGCCCCTGCAGCTACTGGGCAGGACTTCCACGGTGTAGCAGCCTTGACCCAGACCCTCCAAAGGCGCCTTCCCGCAGAGTAGGGTCCTGGCACCCACCGTGTCGCTTGTCCCCCCGCCCCCCGCCTCACCTGAGCAGGCCTCGGTCAGCTGCTTCTGTTTCTTCCCACCCAGCCAGCTCCCGAGTGCCCGCTGCAAAGCAGGTGGGGCTCATGTGGGCACCTGGGATGCGCCCCGGCATCCCTGGGAGCACAGGACTGACTGTCCTCACCCAACAGGGTCCACAGGGCCCTGAGGGGAGGTCCTGGGTGAGGGCAGCGCAGGGTGGACCGAGGGCTTGTGCCGACTCTGGGCCCTTCCGCACGGCCGCGTAGTGGGGGCCGCGGGTCGGCCTTGGCAGCCAGGGGCTCGGGGCGGAGTCTGCACTGCCGAAGGGCGCCCGGTGCTGGTGGGCTGCCCGCAGAGCTGGCGGCCGCTGAGCTGACCCTCGTCCTGGTGTGCGTGTGCTGCCCAGGAGCCCCGCGTCCCCCTCATGGTCTCTGTCCTTCACACAGGCGTCAGAGCTGGGCCACAGTTTGAACGAGAGCGTCCTCAAACCTGCCCAGGAGAAGGTAACGTGCTGACACCAGGCACCAGGCAGTGTGCTCCCGTGTCCCCGGCTCGGGCCCCGGGGATTGGTGGGCCGGAGCTCCCAGCAGGCTGTGCGGCTGTCCTTGGGAGGGTGTGGGAGAGGCCGAGGCCGGGGCCAGGGGGTGTGCAGTGTGAGCCCCCTGGGCTCAGTGAAGCAGGGTCGCCAGCTCCCACTCCTCCCCGTCCCTTCTGGCGCCGGGTCTGCAGCGGGGGCGCTGCCCGCAGTCGGGAAGGGCGGTCAGCTCCCGCCCTCGGTTCAGGGCGCTCTTTGGCCCACGCAGGTGAAGGAGGGGAAGCTCTTTGACGACGTGTCCAGTGGGGTCTCTCAGCTGGCGTCCAAGGTAGGGCGCCCGCCGACGTGCAGGCACCACTGAGCGTCTCCACATTCCGGCTCCGGCACCAGGAGCCCAGGCCGGGCATGGCGCGTCCTGGGTCCCTGCCGTGGCCCAGTGGCCTGGTGCGGCCCTGCTGCGGGACTGCGGAGGGGCAGGCCTGTCCTCAGTGCCGCCCGCGGCAGGGATGTGGAGACGCCCAGCGGGCAGCACAGCCTCTAACCTGCCGCTTTTTCTCTGTCCCCTTCTTGCTGCCGCTGGCTGTCCCCGGTGAGTGCTGAGCCTGCGGGCTTGCTGGGGACGCGGTGTCCGCCTCACTGCGGGACAGGCGTGTGTGTGCCTGCGGCCCTGCTTCCTGCACCGGCCAGCGGGCCGCCCTCACTCCTGAGGGCCGGGCCCCTCACGGACCGCGTCTCGGGGAACTGTGGGCAGGGTGGGCTGCCACTGCACAGCAGGTCTCTGAGCAGGGGCTGCTGCCGTGTTCCGTGTCTGAGCCCGGCTGAGCCACGTCCCGACCCCCTTCCAGGTCCAGGGAGTTGGCAGCAAGGGATGGCGGGATGTCACCACCTTTTTCTCTGGGAAAGCAGAGGACCCCTTGGACAGGTAGGCTGGGTCCCTTCTTGAGGCACCTCTTCCCTGGGCTTTGTCCTGGCGCTTGCCCTCTGCCCTCAGCGCAAGTCTGGGTCTTCCTGCTGGAGCCCAGTCTGTTGCCCTTCTCCTTCTCTGGCCCGCGGGGGGCCCTGCGGGGCTGACGGGCAGGGGGTGGTGGCCCGCCCTGCTGGACTGTGTCGGTCCACTCCCGGGCGGGGTGCGCTCCCTTGGCTGTGGGCTGGGGTCACTACCCCCTTCCTGAGGCGCTGCATGGTACTTCCAGGGCGTGACTGCTGGTTGTGTCCACGGTGCGGGGGCCTCATGGGCCTGGGTGTTCTCTTGTGCTCCCTTCAAAGTGCCTCCGTTTGGGGGGCGTGGAGCATGGGCGCTGGCACGGAGGCCTGTCGGGGCCCCTCCAGCAGGCGCGGTGCCGGAGCCGCGCTGAGCCTGCTTTTCCTCGGCCTGAGTATGAGGACAACAGGCGGGCCCGTGGGCAGTGCGGGGGCGGCTGGGGGGTGCGTTTCCCGGGGCTTGGGGAACAGCTGTTCAGAGCCCCCATCTCCCCAAGACCCCTGGAGGGCCAGAGCTACCAGAACAGCGCCACGGACCAGAGCTTCTGGGAGGCCTTCGGGAGCGCTGACCCGGCCAAGGCACACAGGTCCCCGAGCAGCGACAGCTGGACGTGCGCGGACGCCTCTGCCGAGAAGCGGAGCTCGGACAGCTGGGACGTGTGGGGCTTGGGCTCCGCGTCCAACCACAGGAGCAGTGACAACAGCGACGGCGCCGAGGCCCGGGCCAAGACCCCCGGGAAGGCAGCGCCGAAGGCCGCGCAGGTCGATGAGGGCTGGGACAACCAGGACTGGTAGGCTCGCGGGCCCCGCGGGTCCGCCCTTCACTCTCCTCCAGGCTCCTTCTGTTTGTCTGTGTGAAGATGGCATCTGGGGCGGGGCCGCTGTCCTGCCCACATGGGGGACTCGTGCTTGGGGCCTTGCTCTCCGGGCTCCGAGCTTGTGGTGGGCAGAGGCTGGGCCGCTGTCCTGCCCCAAGGGTCCCGCGCTCCTGCATCCTCGGCCGCGAGGGCCCTGCTGCCGCAGGAGGCCAGCCGCACACCTGCTAATAAACGCGCTCCCCACCGTGCCCCTGACGCGACCTGCTGCTCCGTGAGCACCAGGCTTCCTGGCGTGTTGTCGTGATCTCTGAAGAAAGTGCCTCGAGTCCTTCTTTTTTTCTTTTAAGGCTATTTATTTTTATTTTTAGAGGGGAAAGGAGGGAGAAAGGTGAGAAACATCCTCTCGCACATGGGGACCTGGCCTACAGCCCAGGTCTGTGCCCTCACTGGGAACTGAACCCGTGACCTTGGATTCCCGGCTGGTGTTCAGTCGACTGAGCAGCTCCGGCTGGCGCAGTGCCCCACATCTTAAGGGGCAGATTAAAAAAGCAGCCCCCGAGCACCTGCAGTGTCTGCCCACCCTCCCTCCCCACCCCTCTGCCAGGTTGGGCCTGAATTTGGCCTTGTCCTCTGAGCTGACAGCCCCCGGGATGCCCTGCACAGCTCGGAAACAGGGCTGCAGGTGTGGTCAGGCAAGAAGGTGGACCCCTCCCCAACCCTAGGCAGCTGCAGAGGGGCATTTGCCCACAGGGACTCAGGTGACCGTGAGGAAGACGGGAGGACCTGTGGCCAGTGTTCCCACAACCAGGCCTTGTTCACAGCTGGGAGGGGCGTGAGCATCCCAGCCACACCCACACTCCGTCCCAGCCAGGCCCAGTGTTCTGTGGCGCTGTCCTTCCTGCCCTGGTTTTGCGTCCTCACGCTCATCTGTGTCCCTGTGTACCTGCAGCCCCGTCTGCTGCCCATTGGTCCAGGACAGCGTTACCTGTGGCAGGAGGCAGGTTGGCCCCTGCACCCTCTGCCAGCCATCCTGTCACCGCTGGCCAGACCCTGAGCAGGCTTGGTGGGAGCCCTACCCCCACCCCCAGTCTGCTGAGCCCTGAGGCTCCCCTGGTGTCTGGGCAGTTCCGTCCTTCCCTATCTGGGAGGCCACCTGCCCAGGGCAAGGTTAGATTGGGAGCAAGTCCTGTCTGCCTGGGAGTCCCTTCGACACCATGCATGTCACTGAAGACGGTCCCAGCCCGAGGCCTGGCCCTGCTGCTGTCCAGCCTGCCTCTAGGGCACCGGGGGGTGGGACTCTGGGACCCCCACAGGCAGTGTGCAGGCGCCCTTGCTGTTGTGCCGGGTGAGCGAGGCAGGACCTGGGGCACAAAGCCCCTAGCAGGCAGACTGGTCTGGGGGAACCCCCAGTTGGCTACTTCTGGTGTGACATGGGGCCCCAGGGTGCAGGGGGACGCTGCGTCCCGGAAGCCAGGCCCATGGGGGCCGTCCTCTGCCCCGTGTGCCCCAGAGCCCTGCCCTGCCCCGCCCCGCTCCCCTCTGGGCTTTCCCACAAGCAGTGGTGCTCATCCGCTGCACACGTGCTGCCTCCACAGCCTCCTGTCCCAGGCAGCCCTGCCTGGGGGCCTGCAGGCCGCTCCTGGGACCCCACGCGTGGGCCAAGGAGCATGGGGCTTCTGCTCCCTCAGGTCAGAATCCGCCCCTGGGCCCCCCCCCCCCCCCCACGGCAGGGGTTGGGGCGGGCGCTGGGCTGGGCCCCGGGCCTGCTGGGTGCAGGGACTCTGGGGCAGGCCCACAGATGCCGGGCGGACGGTCCAGCCGCGAGCGCCCGAGACTTGATGGTCTCACGGCTGTGGAGGCTGCGCGTGAGCGCGCCCGCGTGTCCCGGGTACCCAGGAGCTGTCTGGACTCAGGCTGTCCGCTAAGGCGCCCTCTGGTGGTCGCTGCCCGGGATGGCGGGGCCCTCCGAAGGCCTGCATAGTCCGAGGAACCCCCCACCCCCACCCCTTCCCGCACGCTCAGCCGTGGTGCGCCCGCCGGACGCCTTGGGCGTGTGACTCCGTACGCAGGTCCCGGGCTCCTCGGCCCTGGGGCGCCTCCTGGCAGCCGGGGGAGAAGCTGACTTCAGGAGGGGCTCGGAGACCCGGGTCAAAGCAGCTTCGGTTCCTTCGCGCTGGCTTTGCGCCCCGGGCGGGCTGGGCGGGGCGCGTGGGCCCCCGCAGGAGTCGAGAGGCCCGCCGGGCCTTGGGGCACCGACCCGCCCCCCCTGCCCCAGCCTCCAGCGAATCTCACTTCAGTCGGTGGCCTGCAGCCCAGGGTCCCTGCTGTCGGTGCCCGCCTCACCCAGAGCCCCTCTGTCTGCAGAGGCTGATCCCAGGGCACAGCCAGCGCGGCCCCTGAGAGCACTCGTGGGGCAGGCCCCCCCCCCCCCCAACTCCCTGGGCAGGGCCGGGTGCCCCATCTAGGCGTCTGCTAGGCTCCCTGAGGCCCACACCAAGGACCATGGCAGCCGTGTGGTCTGCCGAGGGGCTTCTGGGAGGAGCCAGGGGTGTGGGCCTGGGCGCTGGGGACCACTTCGCAGACCCAGGGGCCCAGGTCTGGGGTCCTGACCCTAGGGTGAATGCTGGAGGAGGGGGCGGGTGCAGGTGCTGCTCCACGCTGCCCCGCAGGCTGCCAGAGACCCCCAGTGCTCACCACCCACGCCTCGGTGTCCAGGTGCCTCCATTCCTGAGTCCCCCTTTGGGGCGGGCCTTGTGGGGTGAGGGTTAAAGGTGTTTGATCAGGGCTGGACCCCCGCATCAGGTGGGGTCTCCGTCCCACCATGAGATGGCATCCTTCACACTGGGACTGCTGTGCCCCCCACTCTTAGAGGCGTATCCTGGCAGCCAAGGGGAAGGGTGGAGAGCGGGGACGGGGAGGAGTCCCAGGGGTGGGTGGGGCAGTGACGCCGGGGAGGGGCCTTCATAAGCCCAGCTTCCCTGTGGCTGCTGCAGCCGGAGCTGGGTGGGCGTGGTGAGCAGGTAGGTGACTGGCCTCGGTCCTGGGGGCTGGGTGGAGGAGGAGGCCCTGGGGCCACCCAGAGCTGTGACCTTGACCTTTCAGAAAGGCTTGGTCCTGGAAGGGTCCCCCTCCCCAAGTCAGGCCAGACTTCTGGGGAGGGAAGGGTCTGGCTTTAGAGTGTGGGCCAGGACGGTCCAGGGCGCCTGGAGCACCCACATAGCCCTCTAGGCCCTTCACAGCCTGAGGACCCCCGAGCTGGGTAGTGGGGTGGCATGCCCGTTCTGGCCACCCCTGCCCTGGGTGAGGCCGGGCTGAGGATGCCTGGAGCCTGAGATCCTATGCTGTGTTCCCCTGCACAGCAGCAGAGAGGCCCAAAGGCAGCCTGGGAGGGAGGGGCACCCCCAGGACCCCAAGCCCACCTCGGGGCCTCCCCTTCCCCACCAAGAGGCCAGCTCTGGGGCCGGTCACACTGGGGTCCTACCCCCGCCCCGCCTCAGCTTCCTCCCCAGGCCCCTTGGCCCTGACAGCGGCCACCCTAGTCTGGCCTCGTGTCGAGCAGGTGACCGCAGCTGCCGTCAGCACCCACGCTGGCCCATGGACAAAGTCCTGGGGTGAGACACAGCCGGGCTCGCCTGAGCCAGCGTCTGGGGGGTGGCCAGCAGAGGGACAGCTGGCCTCTCGCTTCAGGAAGCTCCTCCTGGTGCCTGAGGATGCGACCCACAGAGAACGGGGCTATGGCTGTGGGTGCAGCGTTCGGGGTCTGCACACCTGCACCTGGACACCCAGAGCGGGCTCAGGCCTCAGCGCACAGGGCGTGGATGGTGAAGCTCTGGCTGGCTCGGTGGTCAGGAGAGGACAGACGGACGGACAGAAGGCTGAGCCTTCTCTCCTTCCACAGGCTGAGGACCATGAGCGTCCGTGTGCGCCCCCACCTGGGGCTCTGGCTCTGTCTGGGTCTCACCCTGGGCCTCGGCCAGGGACAAGGTAAGGACAAGGGGTAAGGACTTGCTGGGGATGGAGTCCTCGCCAGCCCTGACCCCCGTGGTGGCTGTCCCCAGTGAGACCCAAGCCTAGACTCCAGCTGGCTGCTTGACCTTTGGCCCCGCAACTTCTCACCTTGCCTTGGGATGCTTCCGTTTCCTGATTCTTTTTACAACTTGTTTAAACAGGCAGTAAGGCACTGCACTTAATTCTCCAGCGTTAACGTTTTGTTTGTAATTATGCTGTGGCCGCTTTTTCTGGGTAACATTTTCCAGCGACGTAAACCTGCAATGTGACCGGGGCTGGTGGCTGTTGGCTTCTAGCAGCAACCCAGTTCGTTTAAGGCACATGGGGGTTACCTTTACACCAGCTCCTCCCTGCTCCCCTCACGTGGCATCCGGCTCTGTCATGCCCTTGATCGGACCGCTTCCTCCCTGGCATTTACCCTGCTTCCCTTTCGGGGTAACATCCACTGCGGGGTTGCTTGTGACACCCCAAAAGGGACGCATCTTGGCTGAGCTGGTCCCAGCGCAGCTGGGTCACATGGACGCTGGGAGGCGGTCTCTGAGTCCTGGGGGCTGGGCCTCCGGCACACAGCGAGCCGGCTCTGCCCACCAGGCAGCTCTCCGGCACCTGCCGGCTGCCACGGGGCGACCTGAGGACAAGGGGCTGCCTCCCATCCCATCAGGGCCGAACTGCTTGGTTACGGCCAAGGTCGAATTCACGCCTGCTCCACATCACAGCCAGGGCGGCTTCTCATTTTTACGATACCCCTTCCTCTGTTTGGTTTTGCACCAGGCTGTCTGGGTGGGTCCTTCAGTCCCCATGGCTCTGACAGGATACACCTGGGGGGGCCAAGTCACTAAGTGACTGGATGACCAGAGGAGCTCAGGAAACAAGTGCTGGTGGCCCCTCAAGTTCCAGCAGACCTGGGCAGCAGCCCCTCTCTGAGGAGGGCCCTGCAGGGGGTGCCCATTGGCCCACAGGGCACCATGCCTAGACCCCCAGCATGGGGACCCCAGAGGCAGTGTGGGTACCTCCCCAGCATGACAGAGGCACAGGGACACACAGAGGGCCCTTCATGAGCCAGAGCCGGGGCCACTTCTCACAAGTGGCTTTTCAAAGCCCCAGCAGCCCAGACATTCCTGTCTTTCAGCCACAGGTTCCCGGGGAGCCGCCGGGCCCACCCGGAGCCGGGCTCAGCTGCTCCCTGCTCTGAAGCTGGCTTTGTACCCTCCCAGGCGCCCCCTGCCCCTGCCCTCCTCCCGTGCACTCAACTTGCAGTGGGGCAGCCAGAAGAAGCCCAGCTCTGTCTCCTTTTTCCAAAAATAGCCGCTCCCACTCTGGCGCTCCCGGAAGCCGCCCCGGGAGGTCGGGCCATGCCCTAGGGCTCAGGCTGCTGCTGCCCGCCATCCTCCAAGACAGCCACCCCCAGGGGACCTGCACCCATACGGGGCACCCCCACCCTCCACAGCACCCTCCCATCCCAGGCTGCCCCCCATGGGGCTGTGTGAGCCCAGCTGTGACCTTGGCAGCTGGGGGTCTGCGTCAGCCACGTAGCTGCTCCTCCCACTCAGCCTCGGGTGGGGGCCCGGGGGTGCCAGCTGCCTGGTTGGCTCAGTGCCCACAGCTGCCAGCAGGATGGTTATCACATCTCCAGGTTCTGACCTGGGTCTCCCTCAGCGGGGCAGGGGTACACTCCTTGGAGAGCCAGCAGGGGTGGCCCAGCACCTTGGGCCCCCTAAAGGCCTCATCCTCTCAGGAATCGCCCCTCCCGGCCTCCTTACAACTTTCAGAGCAGGTCCCCTGGCCGCCACAGCAGTTGGGGTGGTCCCTGGGGGTCAGTCCTGACCAGCCTGTCCCGTCCCCTCAGCAAGTGGCCACCTGAGGCTGGCAGTGCTGCCCGAGGACCAGGTGCAGATGAAGTGGACGGAGTCGGAGGGGCACAGCCTGGGCTACCTGGTGCGGGTGAAGCCCATGGCAGGTACGGGCTTGTGCGCCCCGTCACTGAGGGAATGGGGATGGTGTGCATGGCCATCACTGTCCCATCTGCGCCTCTGCATCCACATGTCTACGGGATCCTGCCGAGACCGTGCTGGGGCGTGGGGCACGTGGCAGGCGACTTGTACGTTCCCTCTACAGACCCGTGCTCAGCACACGCAGAAGGTGCCCAGTCACCAGCGTTTGAAGGATCAATGTGTCCCTGCTCCAGTGCAGAGCCCCTTCGGGATTCTGTGTGCCAGTGGATGGGGAGAGGGCCGTCTGGGGGCAGGAGGGAGGCCCCATGCAGGCCAACCACTGAGCTGCGCAGATAGGACCACGGTGCTAGTTAAAAACCCAAAGAAAAGCTCACAGACAGGAGTGTGTGATCACAGGGATGGGCAGAAAGTGCTGCGGGGCCTGGGGGACTTCACCACCCCACACGCGCACACATGTGCGCACATGTGTGTACATGCATGCATACATGCGCACACAAACACTCGCCCCCCCCCCCACTTTGGTGGCCTCAACCACTCTGCCCCGTCCCATCCCAGGGGACTTGGAGCAGGAGGTGATGCTGACCACCAAGACCCCCAAGGCTACAGTGGGGGGCCTGAGCCCCTCCAAGGAGTACACCCTGCAGATCTTTGAGCTCACTGGCTCAGGGAACATTCTGCTGGCTCGGAGGGAGTTTGTGAGTAAGTCTGATGTCTGACCCCCCCCAATCCTCCGGCTTCCAGCCTGGGCGAGGGGCGGGGAGTGTGTGGTAGGGCGGCTGGGGCTGAGCCTGGCAGCCCCTCTAGGCCGGGAGCCCTGGGCCGGGGTTTATGTTCTGCTCCCCAAGTGGCCACCCAGGAGCCTCATTTGTCACTCCTGACACCCTGCCTCCTACGGGCCCTCAAGCCTCCGCTCCTACCCTGGTGGGGTCCAGACAGTCCTTTGCTTTTGTTTGCAGTTGAGGATTTGAAGAGTCACCCCAAGAGCAGGAGCAGCCATTGGCCCCTGGGGGCAGCTCTGGAGCCCACAACCTCCCTCGTGGGGAGCCCGGACCCTGAGCCCCAAGTCACCTTGGACCCGCCCACTCTTGGTGGGTCCACGTGGGATGAGGGTCAGCTGCTGGGGGGAGGTGGTAATCTCGGTTCTTTCATTTTCTCTGCATGTGGCTGGGAATTTCCTCACACCCAACTGTACCCTCTGTAGCTGTGACTCTCCGGGGCTCACTCAGGACCACTGAGGCCAGGTCATCCCCAGGGTGTGCTCAGGGTCCTGGTGCCGGGTCCCACACCTCCCCTAGCCAGAGTGTGGCAGCTGAGAGGTGACAGAGCTGTGGCCTCCCCCAGGAGTGCCCAGCGAAGACCAGCGCTCTCCCGGAGACCCCGGCGGGGAGGCCCCTGCCCATCCAAGCCCAGAGAGGCAGAGCCACACCAGGGCACCCGCAGCCGCGGAGGACAGAGAGGAGCCTGGTAACAGGGTGCCAGCCTAGAGGCCTTGGGGTGGGGGCGCTGTGTGACCGGGCAGGGCGGGCCGGTGTCAGGGCTGTGCCTGCCGTCAGCAGGGGTCTCTCTGCGCCTGCCTTCTCAAGGGCCTCCACTCTGGCCCTGACTCTGCAAAACTCAGTGGGCCCCGGACCCCAGGGAGGGGGCGCAGGCTTTGTCTCCAGGGCTCCTGGGAGCTCAGGACGAGCCGCCACAGAGGGGAGGCCCCAGCCGCCGGCGGAGCTGTCCGTGGTGCTGACCCACCTGCCCCTGCAGCGCCCCGGCAGCCTCTGCATGCTGGGCCTGGGGTCGGCCCGCTGGTGGGGGGGCCTCCAACAGCAGCCCTCACTAGTGGGCACCCCACCAGGCTTCTAAGGTCAGAGGTGCAGCAGCACCTGGCTGCCACATTCACCCTCTTTGGGGGGCTCAAGGGCTGACCCTATGGACCAGGGTCCACGTGGGATTCTCTGAGCCCCAGGCACTTCTGGAGTCCTTGTCCCCCAAGACTCAGCACTTGCCTCACTTGGAGGCCAAGCCCTGCGACCCCTACCCTCCCCCAGCCCCAGGGAAATCGAGCCTGGATTAGGGGGGCAGGGCTGGAGCCCCATGGGAACAGCTTGGGATCCTGCAGGGTCAGTGGGTCTGGCCCCCAACTCACCTCCCTCCCTGTCCGCCCAGCCAGCCCCCAGTTCCGCTGCACGCCTCCCACCCTCGTGGACATGATTTTCCTGGTGGACGGGTCTTGGAGCATCGGCCACAGTCACTTCCAGCAGGTCAAGAACTTCCTGGCCAGTGTCACTGAGCCCTTTGACATCGGACCAGATAAAGTCCAAGTAGGTGGGTTCTGGCCCCCCACCCGGCAGCCCCTCCTGGCGGTCCTCTAGTTCCTCCGCATCCCTTGGGGACCAGAGGAGAGCTTTCTGCTGATGGGTGTGGCCTGTGGCCTCCAGGCCAGGAGAGGGGGGCCCCCAGCTGGGCTGATGGGGCAGCTGGATCCTGGGGGACATTCTGGCGAGTCCTATGTGGGAAGCGGGGGCTCCAAGAGCAGGTGGCCTCCTGGGTGACCCCGCTTGGCACTCTAGCAGCCACGGCTGGCACCCCCTTTCCAGGCCTGACTCAGTACAGTGGAGACCCCCAGACCGAATGGGACCTGAACACCTTCAGCTCCAAGGAGGAGGTGGTTGCGGCCATCCGAAGCCTCCGCTACAAAGGGGGGAACACGTTCACAGGTCTGCCCCCCCGCAGCCCCTTCCCGCACTCTGTCTGGAGCCAGCCCCCCCCCACCCCTCCCAGACTTGCAAACTTGTGCACAAACCGAGCCCCGTGCTCCGTGGAGCTCACCCCATGCCCGCCGCTGTGAGCAGCAGATCACTCGTGTTTTGCTTTGGCGAGAATGTGGTTTCTGTCCAGCTGAAGTGAGCTGTCTCCTGATAGCCAGAAGCTCTGGGGGGCCGCCAGCGGGCAGGGACATGAGCGTGCTGGGGGCCGCCCCCTGGGGTGTCTGCATGGCAGCCTCCTCCCCGCTCGCCACGCTGGGGCCTTCGTGCTCCACTGCCCCAGCTGCTCCGTGTGGGGTGGGGAGTGCCTTTGCGGGCAGCGAGGAGGGGTCCCTGTCCTGGGGACAGCTGCAGCCTGAAGGGCCCAGGGTGGACTAATGAGCATGGGCCAAGGCGGAGGCGCGGCCGCAGCGGGGAGGGAGCCGGCGGGGTGTTCGGGCCTGCAGTGCTCCCACTGCTCCCAAGGCCTGGCCCTGACCCACGTGCTGGAGCGGAACCTGGAGCCCGGAGCAGGTCTCCGTCCAGAGGCGGCCAAGGTGGTGATTCTGGTGACGGACGGCAAGTCCCAGGACGATGCCCGCGCTGCTGGCCGCCTCCTCAGGAGCCGGGACGTCAGCGTCTTTGCTGTGGGTGAGCAGCCGGGTCCCCGCGGGCTCTCGCGCCGAGCCCCGTGCAGGTGGGGGTCTGCACGCCCACTTCCCCGGGCTGGAGGTCTGGCCTCTCCGCCCCGCAGCCCCAAGTCTGAGAAGCGGGAGGGCCCGCCCCTGCTCCTGAGGCTGGTGAGGGTGACCAAGCCAGGATGTGAGCGCCCAAGGGTGCTGGGAGGGTGGCCGCAGAGCCGGCCCAGGCAGTCGGGAGCAGCCCCCTTGCTGCAAGCCTCTCCGCGCCCTGCCGGCCCTCTGCACCAGCCCCGCTGCCACCCCCAGGGGCCCTGCCAGCTGGCCCGGCCTGGGGCGGCCCCCCGAGCTGCTGGGCGATGGGGGAAGGCCCCGTGGTTCCTGCTGAAGACCTCACAGCCCTCCTGGGGCCCCTCCTCACCCTCCCCGCGCCCTGGGCAGGCGTGAAGAACGCCGACGAGGCCGAGCTGAGGCTGCTGGCGTCGCGGCCCCTGGACGTCACGGTGCACAACGTGCAGGACTTCCCCCAGCTCAGCGCTCTGGCCGGCCTGCTCAGCCGCCTCATCTGCCAGACGGTCCAGGGCCGGGGCCCGCATCGGGGCGCAGGTGAGCGCGCGGGTGCGGCTCGCGCTCACGGCCCGGCCACTGTGGGCAGAAGCGCGGCTGCGGCTTCTGTAAGGGCCCCCGAGACCCGCAGCGCCCCGTTTCCATGGCTCCGCGGGGTCTGCAGCCCCGACTTGCACTTCTCGGAAGCGGCCGCCAGGGGGAGCAGGAGGCAGCAGGTGTGGGCGCTCGCGCCCCCCGTGACCGCTCGGCGCTCCGCCCGCCCGCCCGCCCGTCCCGGCCGCGCTGCAGGTGGCGGTGGAGGCGCCGAGCGCGCCCGCGGGGCTGCACAGCCTGACCGCCGGCACGGAGTCCCTGCGGGCCGTGCCGCCCGTCTCCGCGGCGGGGGTGGGCGAGGGCCTGCGGGGCCCGGTGACCACAGGTGCGGGGCGCGGGCAGTGACGGGCCTCCGTCTTCACCCGGGGTGGGGTCGCCGCTCCCGATATGCTGCGTGTGACCGAGGCGAGTCACGGGACCACTCTGACCTTCTGCGTCGTCCTCCGGGTTTCCGGGGGCATCACCCAGGTCATCGGCACACCTGCTCCTGTTACTTCTCACGTGTTTCTGGACCCCGCACTCCACGGGGCCACAGCCGGGTCTGCGCTGGCCCATCGCACGGCCGTGACACAGGTCCTGCGACCGAGCACTGAGGCACACGGGCCGCTGGTCCTGTGTGACCGCAGCGCGGTGCACCTGCCACCCCGTCAGGCTTCGCGCAGACGCCCTGAGCCCCCGGCTCTCCCCAACCCGAAGCCCACAGCAGCCCCCGGTGGCCATGTTCCCCAGAGCCGTGGCTGGAAGCCTGGCCCAGGGGGAAGTGTGGGAACAGAGACTTAGGCTGCTCCCCGACCTCTGTGTCCCTGGAACTGTGGTACAATCTCTCCCGTGGTGTCCCCTCTTCCAGAACCTCTGCCCCCGCCCCTGGCGCTCACCCTGGCCGCAGTGACTCCCAGGACCGTGCGCCTCACCTGGCAGCCGGTGGCCAGGGTCACGCAGTACCGGGTGCGATGCTCGCCGGCCCCCACCAGGGGCGAGGAGGAGGCCCAAGAGGTGTGTGGCGGAGGGTCAGGGGAGGCAGCTGGGGCGACAGGTGGGAGCGAGGCGGCAGGGCCAGCGAGGGCGTCATCCCTGCAGGTGCAGGTGCAGGTGCAGGTGGGGCGGCCGGAGGTGCTGCTGGGTGGTCTGCAGCCAGGCAGGGACTACGACATCTGGGTGCAGAGCCTGCAAGGGGCACAGGCCAGCGAGGCCCAGGGCATCCGCGCCAGGACCCGTGAGTGCCCGCCGCCCCGTCTGCCACCTGCCAGTGGGCGGAGGCACCCCCTCCCGGTTCCCCAGCCCTTCCGCGCTTCCCCATACCCTTGAGGGTGGCGGCTGGTCCCTGAGGCCTTGCTGTGTCCGCAGCACCCCTGGGCCCCCCCAGACACCTGGGTTTCTCAGACGTGACCCATGACTCGGCCCGCGTCTCCTGGGATGGCACCCCGAGGCCTGTGCGCCTGTTCAGGGTCAGCTACGTGTCCAGCGAGGGCAGCCACTCGGGGCAGGTGAGGGCAGGGTGACGTCCTGCAGGGCCCTGTGGGGACCCGGTGTCCAGGGTGCTGAAGCGGCCCCAGAGGCCCCCACCCCACGTTCACAGCCTGGTGCAGGCGACGCGCTGAAGCTGTCCTCACACTTGGGTCCCCAGTCTGACAGGCCTTGGGGGACGTGTGTGAAGCAAAGACCCCTAAATGGCCTTGAACAACAGCCTTGGTGGGTGCTGAGGCTACTAGGGGGACGAGGCCCCTGGAGGCCCTGCCCCAGCGTAGGGGGCCGGGGGGCCGTCCTGGGCAGCAGGTCCTGGCCTGGCTCTCCCCAGCTTGAAGGGCCGGCTCCAGGCTCAGGCCACATCCCCACACAGGTCCCCACCTGCCTTGCAGACGGAGGCTCCTGGGAACGCCACCTCAGTCACCCTGGGCCCCCTCTCCTCCTCCACCACCTACACCGTCCGCGTCACCTGCCTCTACCCCGGGGGCGGCTCCTCCGCGATGACTGGACGCCTGACCACGCGTAAGTGGGCTGTGGTTGGCAGGGGCTGTCCCCAAGCTGCACTGCGTCCCTCCGCCCCCGTGGAGGGTTCAAATCCACACGTGTGCTGACGTGTTTGCTCTGTGCAGCCCCGAACCAGTGGGGACAGGCACCTGGACAGGTGTGACATCAGGGCAGGGCCCTCAGGGGCACGGTGTGGGGGCCCCAGAGTTGGGGGCTCAGGCACCTCCAGGAAGCAGGCCCAAGCTCAGTCTGTAGCCCAGTCCCAGGAAGAGGGGAGTGTGGGGACAACCACCACTCTTGTCCCCAAGGGTGAGCCATGTCAGCAAAGCTTCCTGGATGGGCCCCTGAGTGACCTCAGACAAGGCGCCTGGGGGTGGCCGGCCCTCCCCCTACACACTGACCAAGCCTCTGTCTCCCTATCCCGTCCTCCAGGGAAGGTCCCCAGCCCAAGCCAGCTGTCGGTGACCGAGCTGCCTGGGGGCGAGATCCGGCTGACGTGGGCGGCGGTGCCCGGGGTGCTTCTCTACCAGATCAAGTGGACGCCTCTGGGAGACGGGAAGGCCCGTGAGGTGTGGGGGAGCAGCACCCCTCCCCACACCCAGCTCCTGGTGTGAGGCCGCCCATTGCAGGGCAGACACGGGTCCCTCCTCTCTGCAGATCTCTGTGCCGGGGAACCTGGATGCGGCCGTCCTGCCCGGGCTCGGGGGGCAGTCGGAGCACGAGATCACCGTGCTGGCCTACTACCAGGACGGGGCCCGCAGCGACCCCACGTCCCTACGCTACACTCCCCGTAGGTGAACCTCGGTGTTGTGAGACAGGACGGACGAGGTACCCCAGCTCTCCCCACTCCACAAGCCCGAGACCGCTGACAGGCAGCCCTAAGTCCCTGAGCCTGTGGCCTGAAGGCTGGGGCCCTGGGGCCTCCTGGGCCCTGCAGGCAACTGCTCCCGGGCTGGGCTGGCCGAGGGTTCGAGTCCCCTGGTGTGACAGTGCTCCACATGGTCCGGGGCTGAGTTGGTGGCCCTGTGTCCTGAGGCCCCGGGGCAGCGGGGTGTGGTGGAGGCTGTGGGGGCCGTGGGGGCCATGCAGTGAGTGAGGGTCGAAGTGGGGGTTAGGGTTGGGGCAGGAGGGGGCATGGCAGGGGGTGTACAGAGCGCGGTGGGTGTGTCACTGGCTTCCGGGCTGTCCTTGCTGAGTCCCCTACCCCCTCAGTCAGCCGGAGCCCCCCCTCCGACCTGGCCCTGGCTTCCGAGTCGCCGAACAGCCTGCGGGCCAGCTGGACGCCCCCGACCGGCCACGTCCCCCGCTACCGGCTCACCTACGCGCTGGCCTCCGGCTCCGGACCAGAGAGATCGGTGGGTCTCGGTGGAGCAGGGACCCATCGCCCCACGTGGGCCCTGGGCCCTGACGGCAGACGGGAGACGTGGCACGCCTGTCTTTTGCGCGCGTCTGTGGCGGGACAGGGACAGGGAGGAGCTGGGGTGCCGGAGCGAGCAGAGGCACTTGGGCAGTGGCTCAGGTGACCGTGTCCCCCAGGTCTTCATTCCCGGATCCAGGAGCCATGTGACACTCCCCGGCCTGCTGGCAGCCACCAAGTACAGGGTGCTGGTCCGCGCAGTGTACAGGGCAGGGGAGAGTGCAGCAGTGGCTGCCACAGGCCGGACGGGTGAGTGGGCACGAGAACCCAGACCCTTGCGGCCCCAGACACCCAGAGCCTGCAGGGCCTCTCAGTCCCGGCCGCCAGCAGGCCGCGCCCCCACCCCACCCTCGCACACACACCCAGGCATCTCCATGGCCTGGCCATTTGGAGCACATCCAGGTAGTCAGTACCTTCTCAGTGGGTGTCAGACCCCTGAGACGGCAGACACCATCCCTGCCCCACCCCCGTCCCTGAGGCATGGGGACCACAGGCCGGAGGACCCCCAGGAGGGCAGGACAGCAACGTGGCTCCAGCCTGCTTCCAGACCGCAGAGCAGGGCCACTGCCCAGGAGGATCTGAGGCCCCGCCCCTCTGACCCTGATTCCCTGTCACCTCCCAGGAACCTGCCCGACCCTCCACCCTGACGGCTCCCTTGCAGGTGGGTTCTGCCCTCCTCTCCCCCACCTCCTTCCCCTCCCCTCAGGGCCTCTGGGGACTGGAGGGCTCACCCCTTCCCAGGAAGGCCCTCAAGGGTGGCTGGCACCTTTATTTCCTGCTCACAGTCCCAGCTCCTAAGGATCGTGCAAGGTCACTTGTGCAAGGTCACAGCTATGACAGGGCGGAGCAGAGCAACGCTGGGCCCTGGGCCCTGTGCAGCCTCTGCCGGCCTCTGCTGGCCAAGCTCTGGGCGGGCAGAGGGGCCTGGAGTCACTCAGTGTGTCTGTGGGCCCCCCGCCCCCCACAGACGGCTGACGTGTGGGCTGGTGTCCTCTGTGTGCAGGGAGGGTGGCCCACCCTGTCCTGCTGGCTGTCTCCCTGGGGTCTCCGAGAGCGAGGAATGAGGTTGCTCAGACCACCGCAGGCGGGGCCCTGGTGACCGGGCAGCAGGGCCAGGTCAGGCCACCCACTCCCGCCTGCTCCCCACTGGGCTCTGAGCACCCGCGAAACAGGCTTCACGATCACTTTGTGCCATCAGCGTAGGAGGTGCCCTGACCAACCAGGTCCAGCGGGTGGTGGGACCTGCCTCTAGGCAGCCGCGCCGCTGCTGGGCGTGGGCGTCAGACAGAGGCGTGGGGCGGCCGAGGCCATGAGCCGCAGAAGGGCAGGGCGACGCTTCACGGGCGTCCTCGGGGCAGGACAGAGGGGCGGGGAGGGGCCCCTCGGGGCCTGGGTGTGGCCAGCAAGGGTTCCAGGGCACCTGGACAAACCCCTGAGCTCCTTGACCCCACCCACCTGAGGACCCAGGTGTCCCCTCTGTGCCCCGAAGCTCCTGGCCCGGGACGTCCCCTTTGCGCCCCTGCCGCTCTGCCCTGCAGACACCTGCTCTGCCTCCTCTTCGCCCCTGCCCGCCCCTCACCTCCCGTCGCCCTCTGTCCTGGCCCTGTCACGCACCCCCAGGTTTTGACCTGATGGCCGCCTTCGGGCTGGTGGAGAAGGAGTACGCCTCCATCCGCGGAGTGGCCATGGAGCCCTCGGCGCTCGGCCGGGCCAGGACCTTCACGCTCTTCAGAGACGCTCAGCTGACCCGCCGGGCCAGGTGGGTGGGCGGGGGATGGGCCGTGACCCGGGTGGGGCACTGGCTGTGAGGAGGTGGCCTTCCAGCCTCAGGGGCAGAGGACGGTGCCTGGCCCTCGGAACGCCTCTGGTTGAATCTGCAGCAGCCCCAGGAGGGACATCTTTCCCTTAGACCCCCATGTTACACATGGGGAAACAGAGGCAGGAGAGCTCTTGATCCTGTGGAGCCAACTCTGCAGTCCCGTGGGTCTGGGCCCCGGGGAGTGGCCGTGCCCCCTCCAGGCCCCGCCTCTCTCAGGCCTGCGGTGCCTCCCACCCCCCGGCCCCCACAGCGACATCCACCCAGCCCCCCTCCCACCGGAGCACACGGTGGTCTTCCTCCTGCGCCTGCTCCCTGAGACGCCCCGCGAGGCCTTCGCGCTGTGGCAGATGACAACTGAGGACTTCCAGCCTGTCCGGGGGGTCCTGCTGGACGGTCAGTTAGGAGGGCGGGTGCGCGGCAGGCCCAGGGTGCCCTCGAAGCCTCGCCATGCGTTCCATCCTGGACAGGAGGGGTCTCACGCACCCCTCACTCTGCTCCCACAGCTGGCAGGAAGTCCCTGACCTACTTCAGCCAGGACCCCAGGGCGGCCTTGCAGGAGGTGACCTTTGACCTGCCTGAAGTGAGGAGGATCTTCTTTGGGAGCTTCCACAAGGTCCAGGAAGGTTCCAGAAAGACCAAAACCTACAGCTCTCCCACCTAGGACCCTCTCCCGCCCCCAAGTTCTGGAACAGACCCCCAGGCTCTGCAGGACGTACCCCCTGCCTCCCAACAGCAGGCTGCTTGCTGGCTGCCATGCCCTGGCCCCCGGATGCTAGAACCCTCTCTGAGCATCACCTGAGCCCATCCGGCCTCTGCCCTGTGGTCCCCTCTGCCCCAGACGTCTGTCTGAATTTGCGTGGAACAGCGTCCCAGCTCTTCTCTCTGCTCTTACAAGTCCTGGGAGGGGTCTGCGTGGCGCATCTGGTCCATTCCACAGAGAGGAAACTGAGGCCCAGGGAGGGGCTGGGGTCCCAGAGACATATCCCCAACCTGGCCAGGGCATGGGAACCTCTGCCATGTCTCCAGGTGCACGTGGCCGTGGGCCTGTCCCAGGTGCGGCTCTACGTGGACTGCAGGAAGGTAGCTGAGAGGCCCATCGGGGAGACCGGCAGTCCTCCCGCCTCTGCCTTCATCATGCTGGGGAGGCTGGCCAAGGCCCGGGGCCCCCGGGGCAGCTCGGCTGCGGTGAGCCTCAGCCTCATCCTGCTGGCCCATCGGGGCTGGTGAACCACCCAGCCCCTCTGCCCTGAGCCGCATCCGGCCAACTCGCTCCTGCCCTGATTTACAGCTCCAGCTCCAGATACTGCAGATCGTGTGCAGTGACACCTGGGCAGATGAGGACAGGTGCTGCGAGCTCCCTGCTTTGGTAGGTGGTGAGTGCCCACCACGGGCCACAGATTCTGGGGGTAGATGGGCTATGCAGGTGCCAGGAGAGACCCAGGGAGGCTTCCTGGAGGAGGTGGCCTCTGGGGAGTGTCTTGGAGGCCCTGGGGACACGGCAGGTTGGAGCTGACATGGAAGGCCCCAGCTGCAGGGGGTCACAGCCAGGCATGTGGGGGTCACACCCATTTCCTGTGACTCCCTGTGTGCTAGGCTTGGCTTGGCCATGCTGGGGCCTGCCTGGCAGTGAGAGAAGATGTCCTGCCTCAGGGCTTGTCCTGGGCAGCCTGGGCTCAGATGCCAGGATCCAGTGCCTACCCCGCACCCCCAGCCTCCCAGGTGTGGGTTTGAAGGTTCCCTGAGATCTAGGGTCAGATGAGAGCCCGGGAGAGGCTCCATTTAATGGCAGGTCTCCTTTTTCCCAGAAGGATGGAGAGACCTGCCCTGCCCCCCCTTCTGCCTGCACCTGTTCCTCGAAGACGCCTGGGCCCCCAGGACCCCAGGGGCCTCCGGTGAGTCCAGCAGCCCCTCCCTGGCAACATCTCACCGCTGCTGGCAGACAGGGGAGGCCCCGTCCCACGCCCCGAGGACGTCCCCAGGCCCGCCACACTCATGGGGAGCACTTCCCACGTCTCCTTGCAGTCTTGCCCAGCCTCAGCCCATGGGACCCAGCCTGTCCCACCTTTCCTGGCTGAGGTGGGGGCACAGGACAATCGGGCAGGTTCCGCCCCTCCCTCTGCCACCCCTAAGGGAGGCTCCAGGCACGGCAGTGGGAACATGGGTCCCTGAGCCTCGCTCTGGACTGGGTGGTGCACAGGGCTCAGCAGAGCGGGGCACCCACTCCCGAGGCTGCAGGGCAGCCAGCGGCTGGGGGTCGGGGGTGAGCGGGTAGGATGCCCTCGCCTTCTCCGACAGTGGCGGGTACTTGGCTCCCATGGGCCGTGCCAGGCTCAGCCCTGCTTGTGCCCTTGCAGGGCCTGCCCGGCAGCAATGGCGCTCCAGGACAGCAGGGCCTCCCAGGGCCCAGGGTAGGTCATGGGGAACCCCGAGGGCCTGGGTCCTGCCTTCCAAGGGGGGACCCCCAGCACAGCCGCAGGAGCGCAGGAGTGGGTCCCACGTGGCCCGACCCCAGGCGGAGGGGCCTCCACAACAAGGAGCAAGATGCCCTCCCGGGCGGGCCCCGCTCCCCGCCGCACACCCGCGACTGTCATCGACTGGTCTCGGCCGGGCGACAGGCGCAGATGCGCCCTCGCTGCTTACTCGTGTCCCTCCGGGCAGTGGCAGCGCCTTGGGGAGTGGCTGGGACTCTGGGGGGAGGCACGTCCTTGGGCCCCTCTCCCAGCTCATCTTTCTCGTCACCGGAGGTTCCGTGTGCGACAAACAGGCTGCGTGCCTGACATCTTGCTGCCATTCGTTTAGATATTCACGTTCACGTTCCTAAAAGAGAATCTGTTTTTTTCCTGTGGAGTTTGGTGCGTTGATACGTTAATTCACAAAAACGGCCTAAAAGCACGATTTCCCTGCCGTCTCTGTTTATCTAGCATTGGTATCATCTGTGTCCCTTGGAGGCCTGGTGTTCAGGGTTTCCTCGCTCACCAGCCCTGGGACCCAGAGAAGCGGCCTCAGGCCCAGGTCCTGGCTGTGGCAGGGTCCCAGCAGGAACGCAGGGACGGCCGTGGGGAGGGAGCAGCTCTGTGGACCTGGGTCTGGAGATCACAGGCTGGCCAGAGGGCTGGGATGCCGCCAGGGACGCGACCCCAGGAGGGGCTGCCGAAGCGGCCTTGTGCCTTCCCAGCCCCTCCCCCGCCTGTGTCCCCAGGGAGAGCCCGGGCCACCCGGACGGACCGGACCCAAGGGTCCTGGAGGTCAGCAGGGGTCACCAGGGACCGAGGGCCGCGCTCTCCAGGGACCCGCGGTAGGTGATGCCTCCATTCCCCTCCTCCCTGCTGTCTGTCCTCCCCTGCCACTTGGTCTCACTTCCCCTTCAGGGTCCTCCGGGGGTCAAAGGAGAGAAGGGGGACCACGGAGCCCCAGGCCTGCAGGTAGGGCGGGAAGGGCCCAGGCACAGGGCCTCCTCCTCTGGGTGGGACTTGGTCGCAGCCTGGCCCGCACCTCTGTTCTCTTCCAGGGCTATCCCGGCCACCAGGGTGCCCCCGGGAAGGTTGGCCTCCAGGGTCCAAAGGTGGGAGAGAAGCCAGCCGAGGCGGGTGTGGAGGGGGGGCTGTGGGGAGGGGGGCGGGGGCAGGAGGGCCATGGTGGCCCACACAGGTAAGGGGCAGGGCCTGAGCTTGGTTGGGCTCAGCAGGGCTCAGAGCGGGGCACAGGCGTAGCCCCCTGTGTGGGCTGCTGTGGGAAGGGTGCGTAGGGTTCCAAGCCCCCCCCCTTTCTTTGCCTTCAGGGAATGAGAGGCCTGGAGGGTACTGCTGGCCTGCCAGGACCCCCCGGACCCAGGGTAGGCACTGCCTCCCCGAGCCCCCAACCTTGCCCATCCCCACCCACATCCCCTGAGGTTCCTCGGGGCTGAACGGAGCATTGTCACCCCTATGAGGTGGCCTGGGAGGCCCACCCTCCTGGGCTGGCACCTTCCTGGGCCCTGGGCAGTCAGCAGCAGGCTGGTGGTGGCTTCCTTCCCCCACACTGGGCAACTCGGTGGGGAGCCCCTGACTCCACACAGCAGGGAGGTGCAGGGCTCTGCCTGCTGGGGGGCGGGCACCCTCCATCACTGAGAAACACCTTCTCTCCGGAGCCCGGCCATTCCTGGGGTCCCTGCTGAGCTCCCTGCCTGGGAGCCACTCTGAGTGGGGCTCCTGAGCCGGGTGACTGGGAGGCCGAGCTGCCCCCCGAGGTGGCTGTGAGGCACAGGCTGCAGGAGGCTGGGGACAAACCAAGGGCCTGCTCTGGGTCCAGGGCAGTGGGGACCTGAAGGGCCAGGCAGGGCTGGAGGTGGGGGGGCCAGACTCTCCGGGCCTGCAGTCCAGCTGGACCCCCGCCTGTACGTCTCCCCAGGGATTCCAGGGCATGGCGGGGGCCCGGGGGACCGGCGGGGAGCGAGGACCCCCAGGGGCTGTGGGGCCCACGGTAAGTCCTCTCCCCGCCTGACAGCGACTGGTGGGGGGCACTGTGAGAACTCACCGTAACTCATCCTCGGAGGCCTAGGGCCGGGGCGTGTGTGGTGAGACCTGTGCACGCAGTGGGGGTGGGGCCGGTCTGCAGCAGGGAGCGCAGGGGCCGGCCTGGCTGGCTCAGGCCGGGGAAGGGTCTGTTCTGCTGGGGTGGTCCAGCTGCAGGGACTGTCCCACCCAGAGGCTGGTCCTTGACCCACTGGGGACTCATGGCTTTGACCCTGAGGGGGCCCAGGCGCCTGGTCCCTCCAGGTAGACAGAGCCCAGGCTGCGAGAGTCAGAAAGGCGAGGGGGGCAGCTGCTCCGGGGCCCCTCCCAGCTGTGCGCTCACTTCTCCTCCTCCTCTGGTCCAGGGGCTGCCGGGGCCCAAGGGGGAGCGAGGAGAGAAGGTGAGTGTGTCCGTGCCGGGATGGGCCACTCTCTGGGGAGGCATGGGTACAGCCTTGGCCCCCCCCCCCCCCACCGCCACCACCGCCGCCATGCGGCCTGCTCACCGCGCTGTGGCCCGTCTCCCCTCCCAGGGGGAGCCCCAGTCCTTGGCCACCATCTACCAGCTCGTGAGCCAGGCCTGCGAGTCCGCCATCCAGAGTGAGTGGCCCCGCCTCCTCATGAGGACCCAAGCCTCCAGTGCCCGACACCATCACTGTCCCCACACGGCCAGGCCGGACAGAGTCCCGCACCCAACCAGCAAACCCAGCCTCACTCAGTCATTCTCTGCATCACGCCCCTCAGAGCCTGGGGAGGTGAGGGGGTCTTCCCGGCCCCCCGCCCTGCTGACTCGCTCCCCATTCCCAGCCCACATGCTGAAGTTCGACTCGTTCCTCCATGAGAGCAGTAGGCCCCCCATGCCCATCTTGGAGGCCCCCAGGCCCCCAATCACACGCAGTGAGGCCCGGCCCCCTGAAGAAGGAGGACATGGCGGCTCCCAGCTTGCGGACAGAGGTACTGGCCCCTTTGGGGAGGGATCCGGGGGGCACACGACCTGCACTGTCCTCAGGCTGGCCTCTTTGGGCCAGGTGAGGAGGCAGGACCCCTCAGAGGCCAGTCCTGCCGAAGGGGAGGCTGCCCGGCTTCCTGGGGTCCCAGGAACCCTTGGTTCAGGGCCACAGCTGCCTTCGCCCCGCCGCCCGCCCCCTCGCCTTGCTGCGCAGTGACCTTGTCATGTGTCTGTCCCTCTGACTGGGGCTGTGGAGCTGGGGCGATGGGCTCAGAGGCTGAGGTGGATGGAGAAGCTGATTAAGGGAGACGGAGAAGGGACACTGGGGGGAGGGGAGGGGGACCCCACCCGTGGGAACCCCTTGCCCCCCTCAGCCCAGAGCCCAGGTGCCGAGCTGAGATCAGCTAGACAAGCCCCGCCCCGCCCCGCCCCCACCCGGGTCCTGGCCCCGCCCCTCCGCTCAGATGAGCCTGGGGCCCTCGCTCAGACCGGCAGCCTCCGGCCCCAGGGGAGCGTGATTCCGGGACCCCCGGGAGGAACGGGTGAGCCCGGCCTGGGAGCCGGAGGCAGCGGGGTGTTGGGGGCCTTGGGGGAGCCCGGGGAGGCCCCGGCCGGGGGTCAGCACGCAGGGAGGGAAGAGCCAGCAGGCGTGGATGGGGGTACGCGGTCTCACGCGTCTCCAGCTGGACGCACGGGATGGTGGGGGCCGGGCAGGAAGACGGGGTGTCGGCTGTCTGCCGCGTCCCCAGACCTGCCATCCTCTCTCTGGCCAGGACAGTCCCCATGCTGCGACGAGTCATGAGTGACCTGCACCTCCTCCCCCGGGAACTCAGACACCATGCTAGCCGGTGCTGAAGGAGCTCAGAGATCTGGGGAGCAGCCAGGGGTGGGGGGTTGAGCAGAGAGGATGACTGGACCCCCGTGTACTGTCCCTGTGTCACATAAACTCTGAGCTCGGCGAGGGTGACGGCTGGTCATTGCAGAGAGGGGTGTGGACATCCCTGTCAAGTTGGGTGGAGACTCCTTACCCGCCTCAAAGAAGAGCCCCCCTCCAATCCCACAATCTCCCTGTTGCCTTGGGGCCTCCTCTTCCCTCAAGGCCACCAAAGCCCCAGGTCTGGCCCCCCAGAGCTCAGCCCCCTGCCCCGGCCAGTGGTCCTCAGCCTAAGTCACACACTGCGTCCCCTGGGTGGGGGTGGGCTTTGAGGACAGTGCCAGCCCACCCTCAGAGGCTGGAGCCCCGGGGGCTCAGCCCCACCCCCCACAGTTCCCCCTTGGCCACCTGCCCACACTTGCTCGCAGAGAAACCTCGCCAGCTATGGACCCCTCAGGCCAGTTTAAGTCGTTTTCTAAACACCATGAAGAAATGGGGGTGGGGGGGCCACCAAGGGCTTCCACAGAGACGGGGAGCAAAGGAGGGAGGGAAGCAGGAAGGAGGCCGCAGCAGGGGCACAGTCCCGAGAGGCCTCAGGTAGGACCACGGAGCAGGACCCTGGCGCAGGAAGGCGGAGCAGAGGGCTGGGGGAAAGTCAGCACTGGACCTCGGACGGCACAGTGGGAGGGTCTGGATTCTGTCCTAAGAGCAACTGGAAGCGCTGGGGCTTTGGAGCAGGGAACTGATGGGACCACCTGAGGGTAAGACCTTGGGGAGCCAGGTGGGGCAGGACCTCACCTGCTGTCCACTGAGATGGAGGTGGCTGAGCCCCTGGATGGGGTGGCAGGGACCCTGGGAACAGGCCCTGGGCTGGAGAGCGGGTTCTGGGTGCTGGCAGTGGCCAGGTGGAGAAGGGGCGCAGGTGCGTGGGTGGGCAGGTCTGGGCTCACAGGGGCAGAAGTGTGGACACCACCATCTTGGGGGTGAGTGGCAGCCACGGGCAGGCTTCCCTGGGGGGTGGTCGGCTGGACTCGCCCCACGACTGAGTCCCAGGCTCCTCTCGGTGGCTGGAGGGAAGAGCCTTGGGCCTCAGGAAGGCCGAGCACAGGGTGCAGCTGCCGAGACCACCTGTGGGGATGCTGCTGGGGAAAGTCAGGCGCGGAGACGGCCGAGCCTGTAGGATGTCTGGCCAAGGGTGCTGGCAAGTGGGGAGGCCGCTTTGTCTTCATGGGCACGGGCCGGCCCCATGGGAACAAGGCTGGAGGGGCACGGGACATGACACCCGCCCTACACAGCAGCATCCCTACCTGTGGGCTGACTGCATACATCCCTGTACACACACATACACACCCTGCATGCTGCCGGTGTGCACATGTGGACACATGCAGGCACACACCTGCAGGCTGCCAGCATGCAGGCATACACATGTCCATGCACACACCTGTGCACTGCTAGCGTGCACACATGGGCACACGCACACACCTGTGTGCTGCCAGCATATACACATGGGTGCGCGTGCATGCACACACCACCACACACACAGTGCTCCTGTTTACGTTTTGGAGAGGAACTCACCAGGAAAAATGGGGTCATGGACACTCCACCCTCATCTGCACCAGACAAAACCTAACCACAAAACATGGTAAACGAGGGGACACATCAGTGCTGTAGATGGTCCAGGAGGAAGCGTGGTAGGGGACCTTCGTGAGCCGGGACGAGGCAAGGATCTCTTAAATGGGAATTCATAAAGCAACACCCATACAAAATGCAAAGAAGACATTGCTCCACATCAGAATTCAATGCTCTTCTTTGAAAAACATGGTTACAAAATGAAAAATATGGTCACAGTTTGGGGCAAAGCCTCCCACAACACAGGACAGACAAAGGCCTTGGACCCAGGATACATGGGTAACTCCATAGCTCATTAACAGGCCACATGATAAAATCACGAGCAAACCTCTCCAGCCGACACAGCTGCAGAGGAAGACTCTGAGCCCGGGACCTAGTGGCCCCGCACAGGTGTGCACCTGGGCGTGCTCTGGGCCCCCATAGTGTGTAAAGGTGATGAAGGCCTTCCAGCCAAGACAGAGGCCTAGACAGACACGCTGCGTCTCCTTCCACAACTAAGAAGGAACACAACTACTGCAAAACTAGAGACAACCAGAAGTTCCGGAAAATCAAACTGCATGGAAGTCCGACAAACAAAGATATAAAGAAGAAATACTCATCCAAAAAGGTAGGAGGGGCGGAGAGAATGCGGTGTGGTGGTGGCAGCAGCGGTGGCAGTGACAAGCTGGCAGAAAGCAAAGTTACACATTTTAAAAAGTCAGGAGGGACACCTGGGGAGAGTTCCCAGCTCCTCACCAGACCACGCAGCTCATGGCCCCAGCACCAGGGAAAATCAAGCCTCATTGCTTCTGACTGTGCAGACCAGTGGGGGTTGGGGTGGAGGCAGGAACTGCTGGTCTCTCAGCAGAGTCTGCTTAGAGGCCCCCACGGTCCTAGAACGTCCGCAGACCTACCCACTCTGGGAACAATGGCCAGGGCAGCAGCTAAAGGGGCGCCAGCCCCATACAGGAGTGGGAGAGGTGCCTGGAAAAGGGGCGAGTGCTGAGCAAGCGGCATTGTTCCCTCTCAGACGCCTCCCCCACATACAGCACCACGTGGTGAAACGGATCACCCCATACTGATGAGTATCTAAGGCCCCACACCTTACAGTGTAACAGGAACGACAGCTCTACCTAAGACACACAGGCAAACAAACAGGAGCCTGTCGAGATGAGGAGACAGAGAAGTATGTCCCCAAAGGGGAACGGATCCAGGTCCCAGTGGGAGAACTAAGTGATGAGGAGATAGCCAGCCTAATGAGGAGACAGACAACCTCACAGACACAGAATTTAAAACACTGGTGATAAAGAAGCTCACAGGCTTGACAGATATGTTTGAGTACGGCAAACACATAAGAGAAGAAGTGAAGGCTATGCCAAATGAAATGAAGGAAAATCCACACAAAACCAATGGTGAAGGGAAGGAAACTGGGGTTCACTCAATGATTTGGAACATAAGGAGGAAAACAACAGTCAACCAGTACAGAATGAGGAAACAAGAATTGAAAAACATGATGAGAGCTTGGGAAACTCTGGGACAACTTTAAACGTGCCAACATCCAAACTATAGGGGTGCCAGAGGAGAAGAGAAAGAGCGAGAAATTGAAAGCTTATGTGAGAAAATAATGAAGGAAAACTTCCCAAATTTTGTGAAGGAAATAGACATACAAGTCCAGGATGCACAGAGAATCCCAAACAAGCTAGACCCAAAGAGGACCACACCAAGACACATCATCATTAAAATGCTAAAGGTTAAAGATAAAGAGGAATCTTAAAAGCAGCAAGAGAAAAGCAGAGAGTTACCTACAAAGGGGTGCCTATAAGACTCTCAGCTGATTTCTCAAAAGAAACTTTGCAAGCGAGAAGGGACTGGCAAGCAGTATTCAACGTGATGAAAAGCAAGGACCTACAACCAAGATTACTCTACCCAGCAAAGCTATCATTTAGAATGGAAGGGCAGAGGAAGTGCTTCCCAGACAAGATAAAGCTAAAGGAGTTCATCATCACCAAGCCATTATTATATGAAATGTTAAAGGTAATTATCTAAGAAAAAGAAGATCAAAACTATGAACATTAAAATGACAACAAACTCACAACTATCAACAACTGAATCTAAAAAATAAAAACAAAATCCAACTAAGCAAACAACCAGAACAGGAACAGAATCATAGGTGTGGGGATCACTTGGAGGGTTACCAGCTGGGAGTGGGGAGGGGGAGAAATGGGGAAATGGTGCAGGGACTAAGAAGCATAATCGGTTGGTACAAAATAGACAGGGGGAGTTAAGAATAATGTAGGAAAGGGTGAAGCCAAAGAACTTATATGCATGACCCATGGACATGAACTAAGGGGGTGGGGTTGCTGGAGGAAAGGGGCATAGTGGGCAGAGGGGAGCAAAGGGGAAAAAATTGGAACTACATAACAACATAATCAATAAAATATACTTAAAAAAAAAAAAAAAAAAAAAGGTGATGGCAGGACACCACAAGGGGCCAGCGCCTTTCAGAGACAAATCTATTTTGTAATTTCCGGAGAGAACAGGGTATGCTTTGCCATGCGGGATGGGGGGCTGGGGGCGGGCCAGGCAGGGCAGGCCCACAGCTCTGGAGTGACTAGTTGAGACCATTCCAGCAGGCCCCGGGCACAGGCTGCCCCTCCTTGCCTGGCCCTGGGTGGTGGATGACAGGAGATACTGGCCTGGGGGCTAAGCGTGAGATAGGGGGGCTGTGGGGGCGTGGCCCTGCACGCGGCCGTCTGCCCGTGAAGACCACCTGTCCACCACCCCAGGAACTGCGGCGTCTCCCCAAGGCATCAACACTAAAATAAAAACACAGCTAACGCACAGAAATGAGGGCGCACACACACGAAGCCCCGGCAGCGCGTTAACAGCCTTGGGAGACGGAGCTCCCGACCGGGACAGGGATACTGCGCAGCGGTTCATGTGGATGAGGCTGCTGCTCACGGTTAACCACAGGGCTGTCTGCAGACATGACGTGGCAGGAATGAGTCTGACACACCATAGGCATAGTGGCGGTGGGACGGACAGACAGATAACCAGCTTTGAAGAAGCCGGTGCCGTGACAACGGAGGGGCCCTGCTTGTGTAGTAGCAACCTAGGTCCTCAATGTCAAATTCACTAAAACTCCCTCGTCTGGGCGCTTAAGGCCCTGGGTCTCATTGTAAAATTTATGTCAAGGAAGCCCAACCCCCCACACTGGAGTCAGAGAGTGCGGGGTTAATGTGCCATTGTGGGAACATGAGCACTTTGGTAGTTTTGTGTGTTTCCTGACGTTTTTTCATCCCAGCTGCTGCGTGCGAGGTCTCCCTCCCGACCCAGAAAAGCGCATCTGTGGCTGGGCCCAGGCCAGGCTGCTCCTGGCAGATGCCGGCGCATCTGGCAGCCAAATCCGCTTACATAATGAGGATTGGGGGTTTACATCAGAAATCCGCGTGCCTGTTCCCCCTCCCGGAAGCCTGCTGTCCCTGCCGCTCGGTCTCCCTTGTCCTGGCTGAGCTGCCCCGCCAGGGTGAATGGCCCCAGAGCCCAGGAATGATGCCCCGACACCCCAGCAAACAGATGCGGAGCAGAGCTGGACAGCCGGGGTCCCACGTAGCCGAGGGCTGGGGAGGAGAAAGCACCCACGATTTAGACCCTGGGGTCTCTGCATCCCACTCCCAGGCAGGGTCATTGTGTCATGGTGCTCAGCGGAGGGGTGTAGCACCCCCAGTCGCCTGCACGGGTGTCGCTGTCCGTGAGACCCGCAGATGTGACTTTCTGCAGCAACAAGGTTCGCTGGGTACTCGGTGTGGTCGGCTCTGAACTTCATCAAATTTCTCACTCAGTTCTCCCAGGTGCCTTGGGACCCAGGCCCCGGCCGGGGTCTGGGGGCGGGGGAGGGACACCGAAAGCAACTGCCTGTGGCTGCCCTGCCCCCAGGTCTGCAGGAGGGGACTGAGCGAGAACGGCAGGGATAGATCCCTCCTCTGCCACCCACCTCTTTTCTGCACCCAGTGTCACTCCTGGGAGGGGACACGCTGTCCTTGGCTGAGGGTGCCACCCCTCTGCCACCCCCAGCAATGTCTCCCAGGGTCACAGGGCACTCTGTGGGTGCCACTCAGCACTCAGTCTTGGGGGACATGACACGAGGGCCCCAGGACCATCACTCTCGGGTGCCCCCTCCACCTTGGGGCTGATGGTCCCTGCGTTGTGGGGTGACAGAGGTCCTTGGGCTGAGCTGGCCCCCAGTGGATAAGTCCAAGGGCAGGAGGCCTGTGGGGGGTTCCCTTCCATCCCCCTAGGGGCCCCACCCCAGGCACCACACATGAGGGTCCCAGGTGACCCTGGGTGACCTGTCCTCGGGGTCCCCTGGCCTCACCATGACTACCAACACGGCTGGGAAGTCCCTGCTCACGGATGTGCCCAGGGGTCCCTGGTGAGGGCTGTGCACATAGGTAAAGCCCACAGGGGGGTGTCGGGAGGAAGGCTGGATGGGGACCCCAGAGCCTGGGTCCTGGACGCTATGCCAGGTCCCTCACAAACTCCCAGTGCCCACAGGGACCTGCAGCAAGACCCCCCAGGACCCCTGAAAGGCAAACATCTGGACTCCCCAAGCTCGAGGGGCCCTCCCCATGGAGAACTGGCCCCCCAATCTCCTCCAAGCAGGACCAGGTCTAACAGCTCCACTCCCCAAGGCCCTTTGGGCACAAAACCTGGGTTTTCACTAACTTCTCAGAACAAAACCCTGCTTAGGTCCCACCCTGGCAAACGACCCATGCCTGTGCTGACTTGCCTCTGTGGGGGCAAAGAGCAGGCCGGCAGACCAGCAGCGGGGTCCCCACATTTGGGGTCCTACGGGGAGGAGGGGCACTGGGGGCGGAGATGGACTGCTAGGACCTTTGCAGAGAGAGGCCCGATGCAGGCGCAGGAAGCCAACATGTGGCCGAGCTCCAGAGAAACTTTAATGAGACCCAGGCAGGTCTCAGCCGCCCGGGGGCAGCAGACAGGAGATGGGGGCAACCTGGCAGGTGGCGAGGCCCGCACTGAGCAGAGGTCCTCGGGGGGCAGCCGCAAGCTGCAGGGGCCCTAGATCATGCCAGCCAGCCAGGGCGGCAGGAAGAGGCCCACGGTCCCCAGCAGGCAGACGAGGACGAACACCCAGAGGAAGATGCGGTCGATGACCATGGCCACGTACTTCCAGTCCTCCTTCACCTGCAACAGACACACGGCCCTTGGCTGCGGCCCGGAACCCACGCGGCTGCGCTGCGGGGCACGTTGGGGGCTGGGGGCGGTGGTGCAGAGGAGCGACCTGTCCCACTGAAGTCAGGCTCAGGGGCATCCACGTCACAGCCACTGTGGGAGACAGGGGTCGGTGCTGTGCCCCCCGACTTCACCTGCCTGGCAGGTACCTGAGCCCCAGGGCCCAGCCAGTGTCCAGGTTGCTTCACGGTGGAATTTGCTCCTGGTTTGCTAAAGCTGAGGGGGCGCCGTAGACACCGAGTGCCCCGCCCCCCCATTTTCCAGATGGAGCAAGTGAGTCCAGGGAGGGGCCGCCCATACCCCCGGCCATGGAGGAAAAGGCCCAAGAGCACCCAGGGGTCCCACGATGGGGGGTGTCCAACTGGCAGCTGGGGCCCAATGGTCCGCCCTGCCCGGGTGCTCAGGGGCCAGCTGCTCGGGTGTCTTGAGGCTCCTTGGGGGCCCATGGGGTCTCTCAGCTCTGTCTCTTAAGCCCCTTGAGGGTGCGGGGCACATGCAGGAGGCAGCCCCAGGGTCCAGGCCGGCAGGTGCTCGCGGGTGGGCCAGGCCCGTGAAGGGCAGGCTCAGCCGTGCCGTGTGGGGGCGCCAGGGAAAGGCGACTCCTTGTTGCCATTTTCTACTTGGATTTTTAAAAGTAGTCAGGTGTCCTGATGGTTTTAAACCAAACCTGAACAGCCTGCTTATTCCCAGGGAACCTGAGCGCAAACAGGGCACTTAAAAATAGCACGTCCACCCAGGACCCTGCTGTGTCCGGAGACAACGCTGTTCCCAGCGCCTTTCATTCCCCCGCGTGGTGGTCCCATCCTGAGGATGAAACGCTGTGCAGACCAAAGCCGCTGGTCTTTCAGGCAGCCTGTGAAGTCAGATGGTCCCCAGAGGAGGGGACACTCAAGAACTGGGGCAGAGCGCGGTGCTGGTGAAGGGTGGCCAGGTGGCTGGAGCTAACCAGGCACAGCTGGGGCAGGTGGCCCCGCCCTGCCACCCTGCCAGCCCCTGAAGCCCAAAGGGGTGTGCCCATGACTGGCCCTAGCTTCTCCCCAGCACGGGAGCTCAGGGAAGAGGGAGCAGGCTAGGGTGGGTCCCGGCTGCTGCATGCCCCAAAACTGGCAGCCCGGGTCTGGCCCGGTTTCTGGGTTTTTTCCACTGTCCACTCCCTCCTTCAGAGCGTCTGCTCGCCCCCGTGGGCCAGGAGCACCGGGATGCAGCCTGGGGCAGGGGCTTACCGAGAAGTCTGCATCTTCCGCCTTCAGGTGATCTGTGATGTACTGGACGCCCTGGACGGCCCGCGTCAGGGCAGGCGACAGGGGCAGGCTCTGCACGGGTGCTTTGCTGCTACCGGCTTTCAACACAGCTTTTGGGGACCCTGCGGACGGCGCCTCGCACCTGCATCGGCAGGGACAGACTGGGTCTCGGGGTGGCATCTGGGCCCAGGGAGACTTCAGGGCGGGGGGAAAGCCAGCCGTGGGACCGTTCGCCTGGGAGGTGGCCTCCTCCTGGGGAATGCAGTCCTGGATGCTCCGAGACCGGCACCGGACGCCACCCTCCACTGCTTTGCTGGGGCTGGACATGTGCTGGACGCTCAGGGACCGGGCTTTGGTGAGCCCCAGGGCCTGCGTGCTGCTGGGTGGGCGGCAGGGGCCTGGCGAGGGGCAGGGGCTGGCCTTCTTGGCCTCTGCTGGCGGCAGAGTGGGCACCTGGTCTGAGGGCGACGTGCCGTCTGGCTGGGACTTGACTGGCTCATTGGGGGAGCCGCAGAAGGGCGAGGCGGGCGAGGGGTGCGGGCTGCGGACTCGGCTCCCGCCTGCAGGCTCCCCACCGGGCTCGGGCCCGAAGTGTGGGGCGCTGGCCATCTTGTGCATAGACTCGATGAGCCGCTGGCAGCTGCCCTTGACCACGGCAGGCCGCGTCATGAAGAGCAGCCGCGGCACGAGGTCCAGGAAGACGCGGCGCACCCAGGCGGGCATGGTGCGGGTGCGCGGGGAGCGGTGGTGCACGTTGAGCACGAAGACCGTGATGACAATGGACAGGGTGACGAAGATCATGGTGAAGAGCAGGTACTCGCCGATGAGCGGGATGACCAGGGAGGTGGAGGGGATGATCTCGGTGATGAGCAGCAGGAAGACGGTCAGCGCCAGCAGCACGGAGATGCACAGCGTGACCTTCTCGCCACACTCGGATGGCAGGTAGAAGACCAGCACCGTGAGGCAGGAGATGAGCAGGCAGGGCAGGATGAGGTTGACCGTGTAGAACAGCGGCAGGCGCCGGATGACGAAGGCGTAGGTGATGTCGGGGTACACCTCGGCACAGCACTCGTACTTGCGGGTGTTGTAGGTGCCCACGGCGTCCACGATCACCCACTCGCCGCTCTCCCAGAAGTCCAGCTGGTCCACGTGGCTGTGCATGCTCACCAGGTCGATCTTGGCCTTGTCATAGGTCCAGGAGCCGAACTTCATGGTGCAGTTCTGCTGGTCGAAGGGGAAGAAGGTGACGTCGATGCTGCAGGAGCTCTTGTAGATGGCGGGGGGTGACCACTGCACCCGCCCGTTGTGGAAGAGGTGGGCCTTGGTCAGGTGGGTGATGGCAAAGTCCCCGTCTGCGCTGGGTAGGGAGAGAGGGGTGAGCCCTGGGGAGAGGAGGCCCCCAGGGCGCTGTTGGAAGTACCCGGCCTGAGTCCTGGCCCCAGGCAGGTGTACCCCAGCTGTGCCACTCTCTCAGCCTCAGTCTCCCCTCAAGGCCTGGGCTGACCACTCCAACCAGGTAGCGCCCATGTACAGGCAGAGGCAGCAGCACACCCCCCCCCCCCCGGGGCAGCCAGAGGCTTTTGCTCGCCTTGAGGAGACCTCACTGACTGTACCTCCCCACCCTGCTGGTCTCAGCACCATGAGGGGCACGTCTAGTCCTGGCAGGGTCCCCAGAAGGGCTGAGGGATGGCCCTATGCTCCCAAGGTGGGACCTGGCTGCCCAGCAGGGCGGCAGGAAGGAGCAGCTTCCTCCAGCGAGGCTGGGACTCCACAGGAAGGTCTGGGCCCTCTCTCCGAGCTGGATCCTCTGTGCAAGGCAGGGAGACACCACCTGCAGCCTCTGTCCCCAACTCCCACCCCAGCAGGACAGGGCGGCACTGCCCAGGCCTGAGCCCCCTCCTGTGTGGGGCTGAGGCTCCAGGACAGGGAGTGAGAAGCAGAGCAGCCCCTCTAGCTGGTCCAGGTCCCTGCTCCAGGCACTGAGATCCCCGGGACTAGTCATGTGACACCCACTGCCCCAAAGCAGAAAAGCCTCATGTAGGTGGCATGGCCTCGTGTGCATGACCTTCAGATGCAGGGTGTCCCAAAACCATCAGAAAAGCTGGGTCCCACCCCCACCCTTCACCTGACCCAGCAGCTTGGGCTCACCACTCAGCCACGGTCAAATGCACACATCCAGCCTGCAGCCACCGCTGTCCTCAGACACGGACTCCTCAGGTTCTGTGGCCCAGCTGAAGCCACCATCAGCCACCAGCTCGCTTCCTCACCCCCCACCCTCACCCCTGGGCTCTGTCCAGAGAGAGCCTAGGCGCCGGCCACAGCCCCACCAAGAAGCTGGCATCCACCCGCTTCCTCCCCCGGGGCCTGGCAGGGAGGAGAGGGCCGAGGATGTGGGTGGTGGCCCCCACTCTCCTGGGCTGCTGGCTAGGGGGCTGCACAGCTCCCAGGGCTCCGGAGATATGGTCGGGTCGTCCCCAGGGAACTTCTAGCATGAGGCTCCCTGGGTCCCAGAGCGCTGACACTGATGTGTGTTCTCGGGATCAAAGGTCCCGGGCAGGGCTTGGGGAGCTGAGCAGGGACCCCAGGAAGGCAGGGTGGCTGGATGACTCAGGTGGCTTGCAGAGAGCCGAGGGCCTACCCGCCCCGCCCCCCGCGCTGACCCCGCTGGATGCATCTCCGAGCTCCTCACATGCGGCCGCTTTTCCTGCAGCCATTACTGGAGTCAATTAAGTTGGAAGAGGAGCTCCGCCGTTTTTAATCAAATAGCAACACTTTGTGGGTAGACCCAGCACCCGGGGCCCTGCAAGGGGCTGTGTGCAGGGCTCCGTGGCCGGGAGGCAGGGCTGTGTGCCCACGGGGGGAGAGACCAGGGAGCTGAGAGCTTGTCTTTGTAAGCACGGCGAGAGTTCTGCGGCCCAGCCTGAGACGGGGAATCACAGGCGTGGGTTCAGCGATGACACAGCGGAGACATGGGGACACGGGGGGCGGTCAGGCTGTCCTGGGCTCAGGGCTCCCCCTTAGAGGGTCCCGGGGCCTCAGAGCCCAGATGAAAAGGTGGGGGCAGGGGACTGGGGCTGAGCGCTGGACCAGGGCAGGCAGTCTGGGGCTTCCTCGTGCGGCAGGGGACAGGCTCTGAAAATGACCCCAGCCTGAAGGGCAGCAGCTCTGTGGCCTGCAGTCGTGGGGGGGGGGGGTGTCCAGCCCCCTTTCCCTGCCCCCAGCAGAGAGACCAAGGCCAAGCCAGGACGTGGCCACCCGAGGTCCCTGGGGCTGGCCTGGTGCCCACGGAGCCCCCACACCTGCACTGTGCCCAGGCTCGCTGTCCCCTCGCTGCTCTGGGGTTCCTGGGTGAACCACAGACCGCCCTCCAGGAAGGTTGGAGGGAGCTCCCCACCCGGGAGCACCTGCCTCATGAGGGGTTTGAGGAGGGGAAGGGGCAGGAACGTCCCCGCCCCTGTGGGCCTGGAGCCCTGGAAGGGGCTGTGTGCAGAGGCCTGGCGGCAGGAGGCAGGGGCGGCATACACACGCCTCTTGTTCACCCGGCCTCAGCAGAGCCGCCAGGTTGGGGCTCACTGGACACAGGCACCTGCCCCCACCCCAGCCCGCTAAGACCCGCCCCCCACCGCCCCGCGCTGCCTGGCTCACTTGTTATACAGGACGATGTCTGGCCGCCAGATGAGTTCAGAGGGGATTCGGATGGAGGTCACGTTCTCGTAGGCGCTGGGGTCCCAGCGCAGCTTGTAGTCCTGCCACTCCTGTGCAGGGCCAGAGGAGAAGCCACAGCTGAGGGGGGGAAGGGGGAGGGGGAAGGAGGCAGGCAGGTGCTCCCCCCACTCACCTGCTTCACCCACACATTTGTCGTCATCATCTGGTTCTTTTCATCCTAGAACACAGATGAGAAGAGAGGTCATGATCCCTCCGTGATGGGGTCCCTTTCCCTCAGCCCTGAGGGTCCTGACCTGGAGGACAGGCCTGGGCTGAAATGGGGAGAGGATGAGCACCTCTTCTCTGGAGACAACCAAGCCCAGGATGAGGCCGGGGCCTGGCCGTCCTGCAGCTGCGGATGGGTGTGTGGGAAGGGAGGTGCCCCAGGGCTCCCCAGCTGCTGAAAGAACTGGGCAGCCCTCTGCACATGGGCCCTGGGTAAGCAGGTACCTGCCCCTCCTGCTGCCACCAAATCCACCTTGGGGTGCCCGGGGCCCACTTGCTACTCGGACCCTGGTCAGTGAGGGGCCTCTTGTCCTGAAGGCCCAGGCCTGGACGCTTCCACTATTGGTCCCCCAGTGGACAAGCCCCAGGCGGCCAGTTTGGGGAGAAGAGACCACATCCCTGACCCTCTGGCATTGCCCTTGGTCCTGCTCTCGTGCGGTCCACCTGGGACAGGCCAATCAGCAGACCAAGTGGGACCCCCCAAAAAAGGGTGCTGAGGAGTATTGTGACCTAAGCAGGGCCAGGAACTGGTGGCTGTCAGTCTTGCCCTTCCCTCTGGGCAGACAGCCTGCCCCTGCCCTGCCCCACTGCCACCCCCAGGCTCAAGGAGATTCAAGGTGAGCTTCAGGTGACAGGGTCCAGCCTCCTTCCCGGTGCCTGCAACCCATGTTCACACAAGGTCCGCTGTGAACTCACGCACATGAGCACTCCCCCTGACACAGACCTGCAGCAAGGACAGGAGCCCCCAGGGGACCAGCAGAGGAGCCCAGATGGCTCCTCAGCACCCTGCAGGTGCGGGCATGTCCCTGGTCAGCCCAGTGCCCTTCGGAGCCTGGGAGCTGGTCCCACCGGCCTGGTGTGGCCACGGGCCACGGGCCTTGGCTGGGGAGCCCTCCCCACCCAGCCTCAGCTTCTCCCGGGCAAACTGGACAGAGATGCGCATGTGGGAGTGAGAGGCTGTGGTGCAGCCTTGAGAGGCAGCCAGCGCTGCTGTGCCAGCCGCCACATTGGGTTGTGCTGTGACCTCAGCAGGGTGAGGGACTCTGGAAGGAAGCTGGGGCTACCTCCTGCTGGTGCCCCCACCAGGAGCCCTGGCAGGAGCCAGAGGCCAGCTCCAGGATGCCCGAGGGCAGAAGCCTGGGTGCGGCTGAAGACAGGGTGAACTAAACTGAAGGGGTCTCCCTGTGATGTGACCCTTTCAGCCCCAGGTGGCTGTGCTCATCCTTTGTCACAGGTGAGAAGACAGGTGGGAAGCCATGGTGTCTACATGACAGCACCAGCCTGGCGCCAGGGCCCACCCCCTCGCTGAGGTGACCTGAGGCTAGGGTCCTGGCAAGGGGGCCAGGGGCATTTGGGGGTCTCTGTAGCCCCTGCAGCTGAGCACACCTGGCTCCCAGAGCCCCCACGCCAGGCCAGAGCCCTCCAAAGCCCTTGGGACCCCACCCCAGGCTGTGCACCCGTCACCCAATCAGAACACACCCACAGGATGGGTGTCCACCCCAAGCAGGTGCCCCGGTTCCTCCAGAGAGTGGCCACTTGGATGCTGGACCCCAGCATATTCCCAGCATTCCCCTTGGTCCATGGCCAGGAAGGTAAACACATCCCGGACCTGTCTGGGACTCCCCAGAACCCAGCATTCCAGACTGGTGGGTAATGGGGGTCCTCCAGACTGGCTTGAGGTCAGGTGCCACCCCATGAGGCTCACATCACACAAAAGCCCCACAATGTGACCTGGGCACCTGCCCCCACCCCCAGAGGCGTTTCTGCTCCTGAAGCTAACCCAGCTGTGGCCCACAGGTGCGCACAGAGCACCTGACACTTTGGCTTTTCCTTGTAGGGAGAGAAGCGAGGGGCCGGGGGCAGGGCGCAGGGACCCCACTCCTCCCCCAGACCCCATCACACAGGGGTACTTGCTGGGCTCTGGCGGGGGCCCGGGTGGGGGCCTGGACAGCTGGCCTGGTCATCCCTCAGGCTCCTCAGCCTGGGGGTCACCGCCAGGACGCCGTGTGGCAGGCGAGGCCCCGGCTCCTGCCCCCCTGCCCCACACCTACCACATCAATGAGCTGTGCGATGGACAGGCCGAAGCGGACAAGGACCACGTCCGAGATGTTGGCCACGGGCCGAGACCACTTGTTGTAGCCAGAGAAGAGCTTCTTCAGCAGCCGCTCCTCTGCGTGGACCCGAGTCTCCACGTGGCTGCTCACTGGGGACAGGTGGGCGTGTGGCTCAGCAGCGGGGCCAGAGGTCCTCCAGGCTGCCCCCTCTCAGCTGCCCTGCTCCTTCCATCTCCTCTGGCCTCTCACCTCGGGGCCTGCCCGGCTGCCCCACTCCCGGCCTCAGGCTCTGCCCCTGGTGTGACTGTCACACCCCCAGGGAAGCCTTCCTGGCCCCCATCCCAGCCCTCACAGCCCAGGCACTCCCCCACAGGCAGGACAGTGTTCCCACAGGAAGTGGGAAAGTCCCTGACAAAGGCTCTATCTCCAGCCACCAGCAAGGTCCTGAGAACCTTGCCTCAGAGCACAAGGTGGGGCTCACCGCAGATGGGGCGGCAGAGGGCAGCGGGGTGGGGGCCAGGCCCAGGCAGGAGACTAAAGGGGATGAGGGCCCTGTCACTCAGAGCTTCGAGTGGCTGCTGGCAGCCCCGAGTCCGGCCCAGATGCCCAAGGGGCATTTCCAGCGCTGAGCCGGCACCCGGAGCTCCTGAGTGGACCACAGACCACCCCCCCCCAAAAGACTGGAGAGGGAACCCCCTCTCATTCGGCCCAGCCCGTGGCAGGTCTATGGTCCCAGGGCACCTGCCTCACGAGGGGCGTGGGAATGGGGAGGGGCCTGAGCCCTGAAAGGGGTGTGTGCGTAGGTCTGGCGGCGGGATGCAGGGGCACATCCAGACGGCTCCCCCTCTGATCCCAGGAGACCCGGAGCAGGCATGGGGGCGGGGTCTGCAGGTGGACGTGGCCGGATGGGGGAGGGGGGAGGGAGAGGGGCCGTTTGGAGCTCCTGGGTCCAGTTGCCAAAGCAGCAGCCCCTCGCTCCCCACACCACCCAAACCCCTCCCCCCACATGCAGGCGGATTAACTCCTTCCTTGCCCTGCTCAGCCCGCGCCGCAGGACACCTTGCCGTCCGGGGTGGGGGAGCCTCCGCGCTGCCCCAGTGCGCGCGCCCGCGGCTGGGACCGCAGCTGGAGCCTCCCTCCTCTGGCTCCAGTGGTCCTGGGCCGCCCTGCAAGGGGCAGAAGAGGGTCCGTCCAGCTCCCCGAAACTTACCGGGCAGGAGGCCGCCCCCGAGAAGCAGAAGCAGTGGCAGCAGTGGCAGCTGCGACCCCGGGGCCCCCAGCTCCATGGCGCACCGAGCGGGATCTAGACGGGGGCGGCTCCTGGCTCCGCTGCGCCCCTGCCCCGGGACCCGCGTGCGCCCAACTTCATGTCCCCCGTGCCGCTCCGGCCGCTCCGTCCACCGGGCCTGGCTCGACTGCTCGTCCCGCAGGACCGGAGCTCGGGGCTGCAGGCTCAGCAGCGCAGCCCCGCCTGGACCTGCCCGCCTCCAGCCCGAGGGGAGGAGGGGGAGAGGGAGGGACGGGGAGGAGGCTGCGCTGGGCCGGGGCGGGGCGGGGGAGGGGCGAGTAAACTTGCCCTTGTCCGCCTGCGACTGCGGACGTGTCCGAGCCACGGGAGGGGCCCTAGTCTCTGTGTGGGACCGGGAAATCCCAGCGCTGGACTGGTTTCCAGACCACGAGGCACTGACCCCACCCCCATCCCCAGTGCCTCGCCGCCTGCCTGAAGGACGGACACACAACCGGGGTCTCCCGGCGCCGGGAGGGGTGCCCTGCACGGTCTGGTTAACTCCATCGCTTCCGTCCCGCTTTGCCGTTCGGAAATTGCAGGTCGCTGGTCCTCTGCCCTGAGAGGCTTCAGGAAACAGCCCACCCCTCTCCTCCTGTCTCCAGCAGACTGGCGGGACGGGAGCGGCCTGTCGGGTACCCGTCCCGCGGCCCGCCTTTCTGGGGAGAGGAAAGGAGCCTGACGCCTCTGCCCCCGCGAAGCCGCGTCTGCAGCCTCCAGGACCGGCTTCCGCTCAGCTTGTGAGCCCGTGGGCTGTGGGTGTGAGGACAGCGCCCGCCACGCACTGTGGGCAGTGGCCGTGGCGGCTGCGCAAGGTTCCGGCCCGGGTGCTGGGGAGCAGACGCCCGCGCCCCTGGACCGGTCTTCAACGCTGTGGGCCAGAACCAAGATGCCTGCGCGGAGCGCTGTGAGCTTGGGTGGGGGCTCCGCCCTCAGGCAGGTCCAGGTGGCCGATGCCCGAGCAGCAGGTGCCTGGAAGAGGGGGCAGAGGGGCCCAAGGGGCCGCTTTGTGCTGTGGAACCACAATTCTGCAGCGAGGAGGGGTGCGCTCCGCAGAAACACTGGGCCTGCGGCCATCCCTGTGCCTGTGTCTCCCCGCCCATCTCCCCATCCCCGCGCCTGGGGTTCTGCGGGTGACCGAGCCCCCAAACGGAGACTTGGGGTCCTGGACGGAGAAGAGACAGAGGGACTGGAGCCGCCTCTGACTCCTCCCATGCGGCCTCCGCACCTGAACGGGCAGAATGTCCGTCAGGTCTCCTCCCCCTTCCCCGCCCCTCAGACTCCGGCGCTCTGTCAGTGACAGGCTCCTCCCCCTTCCCCATCGCCCAGACGCAGGCGCTCCGAGTGACAGGCTCCTCGCCCTTCGCCACCGCCCAGACAGGTGCTCTCAGTGACAGGCTCCTCCCCCTTCCCCGCCGCCCAGACGCGGCGCTCCGAGTGACAGGCTCCTCCCCCTTCCCCGCCGCTCAGACGCAGGCGCTCTCAGTGACAGGCTCCTCCCCCTTCGCCACCGCCCAGACAGGTGCTCTCAGTGACAGGCTTCTCCCCCTTCCCTGCCGCCCAGACGTAGGTGCTCTGAGTGACAGGCTCCTCCCCCTTCCCTGCCGCCCAGACGTAGGTGCTCCGAGTGATAGGCTCCTCCCCTTCCCCGACGCTCAGACGCAGGCGCTCCGAGTGACAGGCTCCTCCCCCTCCGCCACCGCCCAGACAGGTGCTCTCAGTGACAGGCTCCTCCCCCTTCGCCACCGCCCAGACAGGTGCTCTCAGTGACAGGCTCCTCCCCCTTCGCCACCGCCCAGATGCAGGCGCTCCGAGTGACAGGCTCCTCCCCTTCCCCATCGCCCAGGCGCAGGTGCTCCGAGTGATAGGCTCCTCCCCTTCCCCGACGCTCAGACGCAGGCGCTCAGAGTGACAGGCTCCTCCCCCTCCGCCACCGCCCAGACAGGTGCTCTCAGTGATAGGCTCCTCCCCCTTCCCCGACGCTCAGGCGCAGGCGCTCCGAGTGACAGGCTCCTCCCCTTCCCCATCGCCCAGGCGCAGGTGCTCCGAGTGATAGGCTCCTCCCCTTCCCCGACGCTCAGACGCAGGCGCTCAGAGTGACAGGCTCCTACCCCTTCCCCACCGCCCAGACGCAGGCGCTCCGAGTGACAGGCTCCTCCCCTTCCCCATCGCCCAGGCGCAGGTGCTCCGAGTGATAGGCTCCTCCCCTTCCCCACCGCCCAGACGCAGGCGCTCCGAGTGACAGGCTCCTCCCCCTTCCCCACCGCCCAGGCGCAGGTGCTCCGAGTGATAGGCTCCTCCCCTTCCCCGACGCTCAGACGCAGGCGCTCAGAGTGACAGGCTCCTCCCCCTTCGCCACCGCCCAGATGCATGTGCTCCGAGTGACAGGCTCCTCCCCCTTCGCCACCGCCCAGATGCAGGTGCTCCGAGTGACAGGCTCCTCCCCCTTCCCCATCGCCCAGACGCAGGTGCTCCGAGTGACAGGCTCCTCCCCCTTCCCCATCGCCCAGACGCAGGCTCTCTGAGTGACAGGCTCCTCCCCCTTCCCCGCCGCCCAGATGCAGGTGCTCTCAGTGACAGGCTCCTCCCCCTTCCCCACCGCCCAGGCGCAGGTGCTCCGAGTGACAGGCTCCTCCCCCTTCCCCACCGCCCAGGCGCAGGTGCTCTCAGTGACAGGCTCCTCCCCCTTCCCCGACGCCCAGACGCAGGCGCTCCGAGTGACAGGCTCCTCCCCCTTCCCCATCGCCCAGACGCAGGTGCTCCGAGTGACAGGCTCCTCCCCCTTCCCCGACGCCCAGATGCAGGCGCTCCGAGTGACAGGCTCCTCCCCCTTCCCCACCGCCCAGACGCAGGCGCTCCGAGTGACAGGCTCCTCCCCCTTCCCCGACGCCCAGACGCAGGCGCTCCGAGTGACAGGCTCCTCCCCCTTCCCCATCGCCCAGACGCAGATGCTCCGAGTGACAGGCTCCTCCCCCTTCCCCGACGCCCAGATGCAGGCGCTCCGAGTGACAGGCTCCTCCCCCTTCCCCGACGCCCAGACGCAGGTGCTCTCAGTGACAGGCTCCTCCCCCTTCCCCGCCGCCCAGACGCAGGCGCTCCGAGTGACAGGCTCCTCCCCCTTCCCCGACGCCCAGACGCAGGCGCTCCGAGTGACAGGCTCCTCCCCCTTCCCCATCGCCCAGACGCAGGCGCTCCGAGTGACAGGCTCCTCCCCATCCCCCCACTCACACCGGAGCTCTGCCTGGGCAGGTACGGATGCAGCGCTCCCATGCTGGGCTCCGAGTGCAGCCTAAGCGCTTTGGCCGCCCAGGACACCTGTCCTCAGGGCGCGCACCTGGCTTCCTTCCGCTTCGGGCTCAGGCTGTCCCTGGACTGCCTGTGCCCCTAACAGAACCATGTCCTGGTGGACCCCGTGGCCTGTTCTTCCCAGGAGCCAAGGAGGACTGTCCTCTGGGGAACCTCCTGGACCACCCAGGCCCAACAAACCGCCTGCCTGGGACCATCCCACAGCCCCAGGGCCTGGTCTGGTTTCTGTCCTATTTCCGCAGGTAGGCTGATAGTCCCTCCACGCAGGACCCCTCTGCCCCCTCCTCGTCCTCACCCACCCAACCCCCCAGCAGGGCCAGGCCCTGGGTTCTGGCATTTGTCTGTCCCGTAACAAGTAACAAGCCAGCTCTGAGCTAGGAGCCGGGAAGTTCTCCAAGCTGATTGACAGTTGGACTGAAGCAGGGAGCCAGTGCGTGGGAGGGGAGGGGGGTCCCAGACCACCAGTCACGTAGCAGGTGGCAAAGGCCACCTCCTCCCAGGCAGGGCCACCCAGGAAAGTGATGATGGCTCATGGCTCCTGTGTGAGAGAAGGTGGGCGCAGCCCCGTGCCTCCCTGTCCTGTCCTGATGGGAAGTCCCCTGCTCCACGCTGGCCTAAACAGAGTGCCAGGTGTGCCAGTTTGCAGACCTGAGTCCAGGCTCCTGGCTGGGTCTCTCCCCTCAGTGCCAGGATGTCTGTGGCTCAGGAGCCATCGGCACACTGTTCGCAACCTGGGAAGGTGAGGCACAAATGGGACTTCTCACTGGCTGCCACAGTGATATTTGCCGTGTCCTGTCATCCGGTGGGACACACACCTTTTGTAGGGGGGCTGTTCCCTCATGCCTTTGTGTTCAGGCTCATCCCACAGGGCCTGTTCAAGTTGGGTGTTCTCATGAGCGTTAGGCTGGAGGCAGGGGAGAGACAGGTGCAGGATGAGCTGGGCCAATCCATGAAGGCTTCCTGGAGGAAGTGGTGCACAGTAACGTAGCCCTGAGGAATATGGACGTCTACTCAGCCGTGTACAGAGTATCTCCTGGGGAGTTTGCTTAAGTTTCAGGTTCTGGGTCCTCACCCTCAGAGACTCCGGAGACTATTCAACCTGAGCTACGGTCCCCAAACCTGCTCTTCATAACAGCTACCTCCAGGCAGCTCTGATGCAGGGAGTCTCAGACTCACGCAGAGGTCAGACCGGGCCCCACCCCTGGCCTGGGTGGGGCTGGAATTGCCCCTGGGATGGGGTCTCCAGGGAGGAACCCACGAAGCTCACAGGGCATCAGCTCTGCCCTCTGCTCCCCTTCCCTCTGGCTCAGGTGGTGGAGGTGGTGGTTCTTGGGGGCCACCCCACAATCCCACAGGGAGTCTGCCAGCGCACCCAGCGAGGCCAGCAGGCCATCTCCACAGTCACCTGACGGACACGCAGGACTGCTCGCGTGCACACGCTCACACACATCTGTCCCACCCGGTTTGGCTCTTCCTGTGGATTTGCTAACGCAGCCAGATTAATTGGGTCTAACTCACTAATTTGCTCAGCCTCCCTCCCCACCTGCGCCTGCTGGAAATTGCTGGTTTGGGGAAGCTGGAAATCATCGCAGCCTCTGAATTAGATTCTTACTCCAACCTCTCTGCCCCTCCCTCTGGCTGTTCCCAAAACTGTTTCCCAGGAAAGGAAACCCCAATTCTCAGAGGAACAAGACCAGCCCTGGAGAGAGGGTGCCTCACAGTCCCACATCTTGGGCCTTTGCGGCAGGATGTGTCCCCTGAAGGTGATCGTGGGTGGGGCCAAGGAGAGGGAGGCTGTGGGCGAGCACCCCAGGACCCCTCTGCACACACGCCCCAGCCAGCTCAGAAGGAAGTGCAGAGTGTCTCTGCAGGAGGGACCCCTCCCTGCTGCTGCCCTCGCCAAGGACATTGCCATGGTAACTGGTTCACAGTGTAAACAAGGATTTGAATTGAAGGTGGGAGCTGTGGCTGGGTGCCCAGTCCAAGCCGCACAGGGTGTTGGGGTGGGGAGCCTGTGAGGGTGAAGGGAGGCCAGCTGGGAGGGGACCTGAGGGGCCCATCAGCACCAGGACCCAGGGGGCTTCTGTGACAACTGGGAGGCAGGGTCCTGCTTGTGTTCCAACCTTCAAGCCAGGCCTCCCCACGCCTGCCCTGCTCAAACCTTCGTCCCACTGGTGACTCCACCATTGATGTTCCTGCAGCCCCTCCTAGGGCCAGTCACGGCATGGATGGGCAGGTGGGCAGGTGGATGGATGGATAGATGGATGGATGAATAAATGGGTAGATGGAGGGATGGATGGGTGGATGGATGGACATCTTTCAAGTGGGCACCGGGAGGCTAGGTCCACTTGGGCCCCTGTGTACCCACCCCACCCTGGGCCTGGACCTGTCTGCTCAGGCTGAGAGGCTGCAGGGGTTTGGGGTTGCTCCTGAACTCACAGGCAGGAGATACCCAGGGAGGGAACATGGCGACCACATTGGGTCAGGCAAGAGCAAGGGTGCTGGGATTGGAGAAGGGGCAGCGCCATCCTGTTTACCTCGCTGAGGTCCCTCCCTGTCACCTCCTGTCAGGAATGGATCAGGAGTGAATTCAGTGGCTCCCACCTCACTGGGCCTTCTCCAGAGAAGTCACCCTGCCTTCCCTTCAGGCTGCCCCTGAAGCAGTCCCCTCAACCAGTGCTGCCCATGGGACCCACCCCAACACGCGGGGACCCTGCCCAGCACAGCCCAGGCTGGCCCAGCTGCCTCCTCTCCAGGCTCCTGGGAGGACCTGGCCTGGCCTTGGGCTCTGATCCCACGCACACTGCCCTGCTGGCCTGGCACTCCTCTTAGCCACAGTTTCCTCAGCTGTGAGAGGGGGTGACAGTGCCCAGCTCCTGGGCCCACTGTGAGATGGGTTTGACCAGGTGTCTGACAGGTGTTAAATTGCCCTGCTGATAAAGTCACACTGATGCCCAGGAGTCACCTGACAGAGACTCCTCTCTCCTTCCAGTGCAGGTCCCTGCACCCACAGCTGAGGGGCTTGAGGCAGCTCCCAACTCAAGTGTCTCCAGAGCTTGTGGGCCAGGCCAGGTGTGGGCTCTGCTGTGCCCCAGGGGCGGCAGAGCATCCTGGCAGTGTCAGCCTGGGTCTGGGACCAAGGACCCCCACGCTGGGCAGCCTGACCCAGGACCCACACACGCCTGCCTGCCTCTTGAGCCGGCGACACAGCAAGGCATCAGGAGAGGGAGGCAGAAAGCTCTTGGTGAAGAATTATGTCCCTGGGACAGGCCTCCAGCACAGAAAAGCCCTTTGTCTGAGCCAGCTGGGCCCCAAGGTGCCCCCAGCCCAAGCCTGCCGACATCCCAGGAGGGGCCATTGGAGGGGACGGGGAGGAGGGGGAGGCGGGGGACAGTCTGAGTCACTGCTGTGGATGAAGAGAGGCTGCAGCTTGGGGTGCAGAGGGCAGGCCTGAGGACAGGCAGTCTCGTGACCCTCCAACAATGCCACATCCTCCTGCCAGCCCTCTTCTGTCTCCTTTGCCTCTAGGCACCTCGCCCTGGGTCAGCCCCCAAACCTGGCACCAGGAAGAGAAGAGGCTCCTGCAGCTCCAGGTGGGCTCTGCTTGAGGCCACCTGCTCTCCTGCTACTGCTCCTTCTGTCCCTGGTTCACAGCGAGGTCCTCTGGCTCTCGGCCTTCGTCCCTTCTGGGGAGGGGTTGCTGGACAGTCAGCCTCTCATAGGGAGCAGGGAGCCAGGGCCGGGTGAGGTGCCTGTGGAAGGAGGACCCAGAGCTTATTGATGAGTTCCTTATTGATCAGCGTATTGATGGGGACCCAGCGGGACACGTCCCAGAACCAAGCCTGTCGTTAGTGTGGAAATGCTTCCTGGCAGGAGGAGGGGCAGCTGGACGCCCCTGCCAGTGAGTTTCTGAGCCCACCCCCTCTGCAGGGGTTGGGGAGGGGAAGGCAGCTGGGCTTCCCTTTTCGATTTGCTGCATGTTCTAACCTTTGTCACAGCAGATGGGGCGCCACAAGCATCTGGGGCAGCATGATTATTGTCACTGTCAGAATGGCAAAGCTGAGGTCATCGGCCAAGGAGAGGGCCCGGCGCCTGCCCTGGCATCACAGTACCTGAGGCCCATCGTCCCTGTCCCTCCAGACGCCCCAGCCCCATGTCCCCACCCCACCGTGCTCCCAGCAGTGCCCAAAGCTGTCCCTCCATCAACCCAGCTCAGCCCCCTGTTGTCAAAGGCAGGGCTGCAAAGAGCATGTCCCGTGCCAGAGCCCGGAGATAGGAGCCAGCACAGCTGGTGCCAGGGTCCCCGGTTCCCAGGCCAGCCAGCCAGCATGGGCTCATGAATATTCAGATGTCTTCCTCGTTGCTGCCAGTCAAGGCACCACACTTCCGCTTTCCCTGCGCGCTTCCCCTGCCCGCTTCCCCTGCAGGCTCCAGTCCCTCAGCTCTTAGCTCCCTTCCCCCATCCCTCTCTCCTGTCCTGCCCTGGGGATGTGGCAGGTGGGCCTGGGCGGCCCCCTCTGCTCTGGGTGGCAGTACCTGTTTGGCTGTCTGGGTGCCAGGGGCCCTTCTGGCTCCTGGTTTTCTCTCCAAAGTGCCCGACAGCTCCTGTCCTGTGCCCAGGGAGGCGCTGGACCCGTCCCAGTGCTGGGTGAAGACAGTGACCCTGGCGTCCACGGGCCAAGTTCAAACATGTTCTCTGGACACTGGAAACGCAGACTTGGCTGTGGTGCGTGTCCCTCCTTTGGCTCAGCTCCACCGGGGACACCATGTCCAGCACTGAGGGCCGAGGGCAGCCGGCACCAAGTTCTGTGTGGACACTGGGCAGGGCCTCATTCTCCTGCCTGGACCTGTGTCCCTCTGCCCTGTGGTGGCCTGAATAGCAGGCTGTCCCTGCTTCCCACACAGTGCCTGGGGTCTGGCTGTCCCCAGGGGGGCAGGGGCCCGGGACACACAAACAGGAGGGCGGGAGATTGGGGACCCTGGCCCCATGGAAGCCAGGATGCTCCTCACCTTCTTGTAGCTGCCGCAGAAGCACTTCCAGGTTTGGAAGCGGCTGTCTGTGAGGCCCAGTTCCCACTCACAGCGGCTCTGAGCTGGGACAGAGGCCGAGGCGTGATCTTGGGGCGCTGTGAGCTCCCTTGGCTGGGTTGGTGGCTGGGGCACCCCCACCTGTGCCACACAGGAGTCTGCCCGCAGCTACACATGGGTGCATGGGGGTGGGGCAGACGGAGGCCTTTATAGACGATGCTTGAGTCGAGCTGTCGGTTTTGCTGAGAGGTTCTTATACATTCGGTTCTGGTTCTGGTGCCTGGGTGGACCCAACTTGATGTCTCTCCTGCGTCCCAGCAGCTTTGCAGGCTCCCAGAAGGTCCCGTCTCCACCCCCGGCTCCACCCGGCCCTGCTCTGCTCAGAAACACATTCATCTTCCAGCACCTCATCCGAGACCCTCTGGGCCCCAGCCCACAGCCCACAGCCTGTGTGTGTTTCCATAGCAACCTGCGTGTGCCTCTGCCGGTCCCATCTCCTCGGACTGTGAGCTTTGAAGGCTTGGCCGTGACCTGGATCGCTGGTGAGATTGGGAGCAGCGGGGATACCACGACGCTGACCCAGTGCCAGGGACAGGCGAGTGAGCAGGGCCCTGCATCCATGGCCTCATTGATTCCGGAGCACATCTTGAAGACAGGGAAACTGAGGCCCAGAGAGAACCTTCCCAGCTGGCTCCAGCAGGTCAGGCAGATGGGGGACAATCTCACCCCTCCTAGGAGCCGCACAGAACACGGGACTCACCAAGGAGAATGGTGTGGCTGCTGGCCTTCCTCCCTGAGCGCCCCCGTCCTCCAGGCCCAGGGCGTGCCCCTGATCCACTCTCCACTGTCCTGGTCAAGCCTGGGGACTGGCGGGGGCTTCTCACCTCTGGCTCGGCTCTGTGGCAGCATCACCATCCTGATTTGCTGTCTGGTGGGGGCTCCCCCTCACCACACGGCGCTCATGGCCCAGCATCCACCTTGGAAACACCCAGGCATGGCAGGGAGGCGGGGCCAGCCCGCTGAGCAAAATGCCAGCCTGGGGTCAGTCCCTCTCCCAGCACCCGGACCACTCCCACCTCTGCCTGTCCTGCAGCTGCACCATCTGGAAGCCCCTGGGAAGACCAAGTACACCCCAGAATGCACAGGTGCCGAGTCCCAGGAGCCACTGCGGGAGAGGGACGGTCCCCAGGTGTCTCGAGGCCCTTTATTGACTGGGAAGCCAGGCCCAGCACCCCCTTCCCCTCCCAGGATGAGGCTGCCTCGTGTTTGCCCTCCATTAGGCTCTTGGCCAGCTCCCCCCCACACACACCCATCACCAGCCTGGGGAGCGACCTGCCTCCTGCTTGGGTCTTCTCCCGGTAAATCTGCCAGGGCCCCCCTCACACCCCTGCCCCGGCCTCATCTCCCACTTCAGGCCGAATCTGTCTACAGACGGGTGAGCCTTCCCCACTGGGGCTGGCCGGCGCCCATGTGTGCCAGCGGTGTGCATGGCAAAGTGGCATGCGGTGAGTCACCAGTGCTCTGGGGACTGAGCACCGAGTGTGTACAGGTCCTGTGTCAGCGCTGGGGTGGAAAGGAAAGAAGAGCCAGCCCCTGACCTCCAGGAGGTGACGGGGCAAGTAAGATGCCACCATAATGGGGAGTGTTGTGATCAGAGGTCACCAGAGACAGTGACCCCAGGACTAGGGCCCATCGGGGAACTTCAAGGAGGAAGCCTCATGGGGGGACGCCTTGGACAGGAGGGGCGGCCGTGTCCTGAGGTCGAGAGCTGGGCAGGTGCTGCCCTGGGCTCCAGAGCCTCCCTGGGGCAGGCCAGGCTGCCAGCAGTGATGGCTGAGCAGCCAGAGCTTGGTGTTTGTACTGGGAAGTCAACACACACTGATTCCAATGCAAATGCCAACCCCATGCCTGCCGCGGCGGAAAGCTGCCTCTCTGAGCGTCAGGGAGGGAGTTGCTCCAGCTCCGACCCCAGCGGGCTTCTCCAGCCCCTGGGCTGTGGCTGCTGACGGAGGTGGTGGGTGAGTGGGGCCACCGCCAGGCACTTACCAGCCACTGACTGTCTGGAAGCCAGCACACACAGGGGAGACAGTCTTCAGCAGAAGGGTCACAGGGAGAGAGAGCCCCACCGAGACCCAGAGATCTGAATTCACTGTCCTGGGCTGACATCCGGCCACGAGGAAAGGACCGAAGGTATGAGCGGACCACAAGCTGCCCAGGACACAATTTGGCTGTATTACATGAGATCTCTCATTTGGAAGGTGGGAGGGGACTGGGCCCTTGGCCTCTGCAGGGCAGGTGTGCGGGGGTCCTGGACCCATGCAGAGAGGAGTCTGGGTGACATGCAGCCAGGGTATGTGAGATCCTGGCCACCTAAGGGTGGTGGACAGGCCAGGGCAAACAAAGCTGAGTGACCACCCCTCCCAGGGCTTCAGGACTAACTGCGCACCGAGTCAGCCTGGCACTAGGTGACATCTGAACAAGGGGTGACAGAGACTGCAGCCACAGCAGCCAAGAGCCACCCCGCAGCCCCCCAGAGCCCATTGTCTGCTCAGTCCCCTAGGCCTGCAGGTCCTGTAGGGTCTGAGGGCACGACCATGCCTTCTGCCAGCCTCCCACAGTGACGAAACAGAGTGTGCATACAGCAGGCTCTCCCAGATGCACTTGGCCACATGGCCCCTGGCTCCAGGTCCCTCTCTATCCACAGACCAGGACAGGTCCTACCAGGGTCCCTCCAGGCAGAAGAATCAGCTGCCAGGCTTCCTCTTGAAGACCACCAGGCACCTTCCCCAGGAAGTGTCTGAGAAGAATCGTGTACCAGGGTCTCAAGTTACACCTCCTCGGCATTCGTGGAGGGGAACGCAGGCTTCCTGAGCTAAACTGCTTCCCTTTGACATTGACAAGAATCCCATTTTGCCCTTTATAGAAGCAGATGGTGGCTGCAACGGGGCTGGATCTCCTGAGGACCCAGTGGTGCCGGATCCTGGGACTTTGTTGGTATCCACCTCCAGCGAGTCCCCAAGGACTCTGACTCCAGGCGAGGGACAAGCCCAGGGCCGAGGGACGGGGCCCTGGCTGGCGGGGGTCTGGAGCAGGGACCATTGGGGAGGAAGTCAGATGGTAGCTGCCTGGCGGAGGGCGGGGTGAGGTTTATCCACAGGCCCAGCGCTGCCATGTCCTTTATGTCCTTCACTCGCAGCTCAGGGACAGTGGAGCTGAGCCAGGACCTCGGGGGACATCTGTCCATAAGCTTCGAGCGTCCAGAATGTGAGACCACAGAGGTGTTGCTCTGGGCAGCTTTGGCCTTGGAGGCCGAGGTTAGGCTGGGGCCCCATTGCTGCTCCAGGCTCTGGGGCCCCCAAACAGGAGACCAGCTTCAGCCTGGCACTGGCCAGCCTCCTGCCAGGGGCCCCCTCCCTGGGGTTTGGCTCCTTGATGGGGTCCTGACACTGGGCCTCACTGACCTGAGTCCCCTTGGACCCTGGAGGGTCCAGTTCAAGGCTTGCTCTAGGGCCCCCCAGAAACGTTGGCCCAGGGTGGATGGGGCTCTACCTGGAGAAAATCTCCCCAACATGCTGGCACTGCCTACCAGCCTCCTCAAGGCCCCTGTACCCGATGGCTCCTTCATGGGCTGTCATTCCAGGGCCCATCCACACACACACGTGCACAGCATACATACACATACACGCATGCACATATATGCATGTGCATACAAACACATGCAAGCCATGTAATGTCTGTGTGCATGTGCACACATTTATACACACACAACACACACTAATGTGCACGCCCACACAGCGCACGTGTGCACAGGCATGCAATGTCTGCGCACATTGCATACATGCACACGTGTGCGCACAGCACACTACATGTGCACCATGCAAGCGCACAAGCACATGCATGACATGCGGTGCGTGTGCATGCAACATGTACATGCATGTGTGCATATATACAGGCATGCAAAAAACATACTGCTATGCCCGTGTGCATGCACACATGCACAGCTCTGGAATGCCTGCACACATGGCATACACACATACATACACATGTACATGCACTGGTTGCATGCATGTATGCACAGCCAAGCAATACCTGCAAACACGACATGCACACATGTGCACATGGGCACAGGCCTGAAACCCACATGGGGAGACCTTTCCTGGCAGGAGTCTGCAGCAGCTTTCTGCACGTTTTGTTTCACTCGGGGGTAGCAGGCCTGAGAGCCCAGGTGGGGTGGAGCTGGGCGCGCCCCAGGGACAGGGTCGAAGGAGGGGTTGAGCAACAGGCCCTGGGTGGGTCTGGGGGCACTGGGAGCCCGGCCAGGCAAGCCTGGGCCTGGAGCAGAGCCTCCCACCATCCTGAGGCCTGAGGACCCTCATCGGGGTCCCAAGCCCTGCCCCTCCAGCCCTGCTCCCAGCAGGCCCCCCTTCCCCGGGACAGGAGAACCCTTCTGACCCCTCAGGCCTTCTCCCATGCTCAGAGTCAGGGGACTGGGCTGAGGGCATCGGTCCGGAAGAAGCCGCAGAGCCTCCAATCCCGGTGGCCTTTCCAAGTTGACTTTGAGTGAAAGGGTGGCTGTGGAGGTGGAGTCACTCCTCTGGCCGGTCCTGGCTGGGCGAGCGGCTCTCCCCTGGGTGAGCACTGCCACCTAGTGACGTCCTGGACACAGCAACCCTGGGCCGGGGATGCTGAGAGGGTGTGTCCCTCTCTGGGGAAGGGGGTCTGCAGGAGCCTGGCCCTCCCGTTGTCGCCCATGCTCCTGCCTCTGCCCAGGGCTCCTGTCTGCACGGTGGCCTGTCACTCCACTGACCACGTCGCCTGAGCCCTCAGGCTGCCACGCACACCCTTGTGCCCCATTCACCTTTGGACACGCAGAGATGCCTGCAATGCGGCCCCTTGTGATGAAGCCCCCATGGGATGTGAGTGACAGCAGGCAGAGTGGCATCTGCGGGCCTCCCGGGCTTGAGCGGGGCCCTCGCCAGCCACTGGGCGATGCTGACACAGCTATCTTTCCACCCCCTGGAGAGCTTGTCCAAGGTGTGAAGGAGGCTCAGGAGGAGGAGGAAGAAGCTGGACCTCAGGGTGGGGAGGGCAGGCAGGCATCAGGGGAGCTGCTGGGCAGCAGGCCCCCATCTATCACCCTCGGCCAGCACCCCTGGGATGGACATCTTGGCCCCCAAAGGTCTGCAGGAGCCACTGGGATGGGCAGGTCTGGGTGACCCACCAGATTTATGCTGCAAGCCTTCAGGGGGATAACTGCATGGTGCTCCAGGCGTGCTGGGCTGCTGCCTACAGTCTGGGGCTCAGCCACGGGGCTCAGCCACTGGGCTCACCCCTGTGCCCTCACCGGGGTCCCTTGTGTTCCCTGCCCATCCCATTTCAGCTGGGGACAAGAGCCCGGCGGCTGCAGAGCCCCCAAGGCCCTGAGCCTGTGCCCTGAACTTGGGGTCACTGGGGCTGGTGTGGCCCTCGGGCATCGTGCAGCACAGCCCACACTGCCTGAGTGTCTCTGCGGGTCCCAGGGGGCTGGGGAAGGGCTGGCCCGCCATGGTCTGGGGCCTCTAGTTGCCCCTCCGTGCTGTGGGAGCATGGGGAAGGACACAGACGGTGTCCGCTTATGTGCACAGAACGCAGTCACAGTCTGTAGGGAAGACTGAGAAACGGAGTTTTCACACTGAGCCCCTGGGCCCGGCTAACCCAGGGCTTCGACTCCAAGAAGACAGAGGAAAGGTTCCTTCCTGGCGGCCCAGCTGGATGCCCTGGCCCCGGGCCGGCCACTGGCCACCAGGCGACAGAACGAACCGGGTGGAGCGGGGAGGGGGCATGTTTGAGGCTCTGTGCGACCTGTGGTCCCTGTGGCTCCCCAACATGCCTGGAGCTTTTGCTGGCCTCCCTGTGCCCAGCCCACGTGGCCACATGCCTGCTTGGGCCTGCACCCCATTCCCTGCTTGGTGCACATCACCCCAACCCCATGAGGGGCCTCACCAATGACCCCATTCTTCTGGGGAGGAAGCTGAGGCAGAGACCTTGGGGTGCCCCTGGATGGCCGTAAGTGGAGGGGCAGGCTGTGGCCCAGAGCCTTGCTGGGGATGTGGTTGGTGCGTGGGAAAAAGCTGGGCCCCGGCTGAGCTGCCCTCTGGAGTCCCTGACACCCTGTCCCCCATAGCAAGGCCAGGCGTGTGTGAGGGGCTGAGTCCTGCAGAGGAGGCCAGGGGGGATCTGGGTAGAGGAATATTCTAGAGAGCGGGCAGCACAGCAGTGCAGCCAGGCCCTTGCCTGGCACCCTCAGGGGGGAAGCGAGGTGTTGTGGCGGCCCCCAGCCCCCAGCACTCCACCCAGAGGGGCCCTGGCAGGAGCAGGAGGTAGAGGGCGCTGGGTGGAGAGTAGATGAAGGGAGTGACCAGGGAGCCCAAGGTGGGAGCTGGTTCCGAGGCCCTGGCCAGGCCCCCAGCAGACCCCTATTTATGGCACCCACACCCAGGGGCCAGCTGACAGGTCGTCGGACCCAGGGGCTACTCCTGGCTACAGAGAGAAGGCTGAAGGCAGGCAACGGCGAGCAAGAAGAATGAGGCCACGCGCTGTCCAGGTTGAATCACTGTGTTTTACTAAGTGCGCAGGTCCACTGGACCCCTGGACCCATCCCCGTGGCAGTAGAACTTTCCAGAACTTTGTACATGCATCCCTGCCACCAGATTCCACTCCCAAAGTCCCCGGGGAACAGCGCTGGGCCCGTGCTTTCGGCACGAGCATCAACCTGCCGGTGAGCGGAGCTCGCTGGTCCCGGGAAACGGGACGTTCTCTGGGCATCTGTCCTCGGAAATGGCAGTGCGGCCCAGACGCAGTGAGCGACGGCCACACGTTCGCAGAAAACAGGCCTGGGTGCTGCGGCGCAGGGCACACACCGCGGCCCAGGGCGCGTCACACGCAAGGCATATGAAATATTCTTTGGAGCATGAACGAAAGTGCAAACAGCCAAGGCAACAGCGCAGGCAGGGGAGCTGCAGCCGCCCTCGGGCAGGCGCGCGGCGACCGTGGGTGGGCAGGAGGGTGGGCGGACCTGGGTGGGTGTGCGGTGAGCTCGCCGGTGTGGGACGGTGAGATCTGCCCGCTCTGTGCGCTCTGTGGGGCTGGTCCTGAGGACCACAGGCAGGCGGCGGGGAGGCCGGTCTGTGTCGGCACCTGGCAGTCACCTGGGGCCCACAGGTAACCTCAGCTAATTCCCGTCAGCGTGCATTAAGGCAACAACTTTATGAAACCCAATCAGGGTTGGGTGTGCATCTCGTGGCCACGCACACACCTGCCCCGAGGGTCCCCTCCTGTCCCGATGTCCTCGTCAGCTGGGGTCACCATCGCAAGTGTCCAAGACAAGAGACCACCCAACTCCTCCCCAACCCTACAAGTGTCTGTAAAAAGATCATGAAGAGGGGTCGCATCTGCCAAGGAGCATCTCTTTTTCCATTGTCTACCCTGTTTCCTAAAGCGTCCTGTCCTCACCCCGACCCCACAGAGCAGCCTCCTGCATCAGCTCCCGCCCCTCACAGGACTCCTGTGTGCTCCAGGGGTTACACAGTGTCCTGGCCCAGGCAGTCAGCTTTCCCAGGTCCCTCGGAGAGAAAAGAGGCCTGGCCCCGATCCCACCATACCACTTCCTCCAGGAAGTTTTCCTTGGTTGTTTCTACTTAGTGCTTGGTGGGGGCCCACGTGGATCCTGGCCCTGGGGACAGAAATGCAGGAGAGCAGCTGGCCTGGGACAGCTGTGCAGGCTCCCCAGGGCACTAGAAGCAGGCAGCCAACCCCTGCCGGACCCCACCAGCCTTCCTGCCTCACGCCCAATGTCAGTACCTGCAGGCAGGTGGCCTGGAGACCGACTTGGGGAGGTCACAGAAGACGGGACTGTGCCACCCCCACTGAGGGCAGCTGAGGACCATCTGTACATTATTTACAATGAGGGGTGAGTACAAAGGGGACACAAACACCAGCATTTCTTTAAAAGCCCCCAGCGCCCTTCACCCCTCTGGGTTTCAGGAAGCATCTAGAAACATCTTCACAAACACCTGATACACAGGTGTCCCCTGAATGTGGAGGGGGACAAAGAGAGAGGGGCCCTTTTTCCCATGTTAACATCACGAATCCACGGCCACGGGGGGGGGGGGCAGTCGAGTGAGAGAGGAGGCGGTTTGGCAAGTCACCACTAAAGATGCGTGACAGACACTGCACGGCTGGGGATGGCTGTGGGCTCAGACATGGGCACGAGAGGGCAGGTGGCCCTGCGGAGCGTGGGGTCCTAGGGCTGGGTGGTGGTGTTGCTGAGCAGGCGGGAGGGGCCCTCTGCTACCTGGCTGGTCCCTGGCTCCTCCCAGTGGCCCAGTTTGGGGCCATGGCTCATGATTCTCCACGGATGGAAGAGGGAGGTGTTGGGCCAACAAAGGCAGAGGGCAGCACCACGCTCAGCGGCGACCTGGCCAGGCCACGTGGCCAAGGGGGCGGCACCCAGCATCACGTCTGGACACCTCCCCAGAGGCCAGGACCTCCCCTGAGCCACCTCTGGGCACTGGCCGCCCAGACACTCCGGTCAGCTATGGGCTGGCTGAGGGGACAGCGTGGGACCCTGGACGGACTCCTTCGGGCCCTTTGCCGCTTCTGCCCAGGAGCCCGGGAGGCCAGAGCCCCACCTCAGCTCCAACCTCCCCGCAGTCCCAAACGCCTCATGCCTTAAAGCGGAGAGGTCCAAGGGCTGCCAAGTCTGAATGCGGCGCGTGTGATGCATGGGTGAGTATTGGTGTGAGCGTGCGTGTGTGTCCTTGTGCATGTGTGTGCACGTGTGGGTTGTGTACTGTGCATGTGTGTGCTCGTACGCATTTCCATATGTGTGTGTGTGGTATGCGTGCCCCCGGACATGCCCATGTGTGAGCATGTGTGCTGCAGGCATACAGACATGAGCCCATGCGTGTGCATGTGGTGCAGGGTGTGTGCCTCAGCAAACACACATGCTCGTCCTGGGAACCTCTGCCCAGCCACCCTGTTGTCTCACACATGTACCCGCAACAGCAAGAGCTCCCCGAGGAACATCCAGCCTCTGTCGGAAGGTGGGGGCCCTTGAGCAGGACCCCCAACTCCATCGCCTCCCCAGGCCACCCCACACTCCCATGCAGCCCCTCCTGCTGCAACGCCCAGGCCCCCCTGGCTCTGGCTGCCGGCCCCTGGGCCTGGTAAGCTGCTCGGGGACCAGAGGCCCGTGGGACGTGGCGCAGGACAAAACCTCTCCTGGGGCAAAGGGCCTCCTCTCAGGGCCTGCAGCACACACCTGCCCCGGCCCGACAGGGGACACGGTGCCGCAGCTGGAGACCCGGCTCTGACCCTCCCGGGGGTGGGTAAGATGCAGATGCGTTTGGCTCGGGGACCCACCTGCTGAACCCCTCCTGGGACTGACGGCTGGACTCTCCTACAACTCTGGCCGACCTCACCCAGAAGCAGGCAGAAGGGAGCACCCCTGGTCTGGGTCCCACCCGGTGCCACGGGTGTGTTCACTGGAAAGGACTTCTCTGTCACTGTGGGGCCTGAGGCTGGACAAGTGCTGCCCTCGAGGACATGAGAGGGCCAGAGCAGACATTCGGGGTGCGGGGCTGGCGGGAGCACCTAGTCCCCAGGCCCCACAGCAGCTTCTACACCAGACTCCTCCCAGGAGGCTGCGGCCCTGAGCGTGAAGAGCGATGGGTCCCTGCCCTGAGCACTACCCGCCGCCAAGTTCAGGGGCCAGCCTGCCCTCCAGCTGCCCATGCCGCAGCCCCAGCCGAGGAGGAACCGGGGTGTCCTGGCAGCAGTGCCGTGGACCCCACTGTGGACAGCAGACACCACTCCTGAAGGCCTCCAGACACCAGCGCCCCAACATCCAGGACCCCGTGACCCGTGGACGCTGCTCTCCAAGTCCTTTCCGGAGGACAAGGTGACTCTCCCAGGCTGCTTGGGCCCAGCCGGCCCGGCTCCGATGAGCGGCAAGAGGAGGAGCCCGGCCCTCCCTGGACCTGGTGCTCAGGGCACCTGCTCCACGGTGGCCCTCGCTGGGCTGGCCCTGCACCCACGGGGTCACTGCCTCAGAGCTCCAGGTGCCAAGTTTGCTGTCCATCACCCAGTCCAGGCGCCCCGCACCCCCTGCTGAGGACCCAGCTCCCTTTGGGCTCCCAGCTGAAAGTCAGGTGGGGTCCCTGCTCCCCAGGGCCCAGGGTGCAGATCAGTGTTCCTGACTCCCAAGACACCAAGAGGCCATAACCAAGGGGCCGGTAAGTAGAGGAGAGCGGGTGGGTAACGGTCGGCTCTAGCGGGGACAGGAGAGACGACCTACCGCAGGGCCCCCAGCCCGTGGGCCATGGCCTGTTAGGAACGGCCGCGAGCAGCAGGTGAGCAGCAGGACGAGCATGGCTGCCTGAGCTCCGCCTCCTGTCCCCTCCCCAGCCCCCGCCCTGCAGGAAATCTGTCTTCCATGAAACAGATCTCTGGTGCCAAAAAGGTTGGGGACCACTGACTTACAGGACAGAGCTGCCTCCGTCTAACGACACTTGGAGGCTTTGAAAGTTTTCCCCAGTGGTCACAGCCTCATCCAGCCCAGGGTCCTTTCGGGGCATTGATGGGGGACAGGCGAAGCAGGACCCCGGCAAAGGACAGCGGGGAGTCTGTTCCCCACACCACCCAGTCCCGGGGCCTGGGACATAAGTGCAGCCCAGAGCAGTGTCCCTGCCACCAGCACCACTGCCCACACTCAGGTCTCTGTCAGAAATGCTCACGCAGCCCAGGGACCAACAGAGGAGGGAGGACAAGGGGTGCCCACCCCCGAGATCTCCTGTGATCGGAAAAGGCCCGAGGACCCCCTTCCAGAAGCATGCGCAGCAGGTACCCCTGCAGAGCCGAGGTCGGGAGGTCTGAGCGCTGCCGTGCTCCGTGGGGCCCCGGGGTCTCACCCCTCTTCTCCAGACCAGGGCCCTGGAGACGAGGGAGGATGGGACGATGCTGACCGGCAGCTCTCTGGCTGGCACCTGGAGGCCAGCGGGTGTCGTCCCAGCCACGCACACAGATGGGCCCTCACGGGGACAGGCCTGGCCCTCGCTGGGCACCCACAGCCTGGCCCTGCTCCCCGGCCCCACCTGCACGCTGTGCCCATGGGCGGCCCTCTGTCATCTCCCTGCCAACTGCCACCGGGGCCTCCCTCTGCAGAGTGGGCACAGCCGCCTGGCTGCCCCCATTGGAAAAGGACTTTCATCACCGCCATCGTGGAGACCGAGGAGCCCCCTGCCCGCCACTGCTCCCTGCATGGGCACCCACCACGTGCCGCCAAGAAAAGGCCCTGAGGGTCCCGGCTGGAAACCTCAAGGCTGAGAGTCAGGGAGAGACTGGTGGGGCCTCATTTCCGGGGCCCGGCCCAGCCCACGTCGCCAAAGGGGCCCTCGCCCGTGGCTGAGCGTGGCGGCGGCCCGCACGGGGTACAGAGGTCCGAGTCTGTGTCTGACTCACCCTCTGCGATGTAGGGTCTGACCTTGGCGCAGGGCGCCACGGCCGCGTAGCAGCTGGTGAGGGCGTCCAGGTTCTCCTTGGACTGGGAGATGCTGAAGCCGCTGAAGGAGCGCTCCAGCTCCTCGTGGTCCACGGACGGGATGGAGATGGACGTGTCGCTGTCCCGCAGCGCGCCCTCCAGGGGCCGGCCGGCCTGCGCATCCTCGTGCCGCAGGAACTCCGTGCTGGCCCGGTGGCCCCCGCTGTAGGCGGACAGCGAGCGCTCGTGGGCGGGCGGCGGCGGGATGCGCACTAGCGCACCGTGGTCCCCCACGGGCGAGGTGCTGTGGCCCTGGCGGGGGTGGCCCTGCTGCCATGAGGTGGAGGGCGGGCACTGGGTGGGGGGCGCGACAGGGGGCGCCGAGAAATTCTTGTGGCCGACAGAGCTGGTGGAGCGGATGAGCTTGACGATGCACCCGCTGCGGTCCCCGTGCTCCCGGCTGTCCTCGGGGCTGTGGTAGGGCGGAGCCGGCTCAGGCTCCTTGGCCCCGAAGTACGCCTCCGTCTCCGAGGGCGGGATCCCCATGCGCTGCGTGTAGATGCTGACCAGGAAGTCCAGCTTCTTCTCCATGGACAGGACCTGTGAGAGGGGCTGCTGGGCAGGCTGCTCCCTGCCTCTGACCCCACCTGTCACTGCAGGTGGCTCCAGGTTTCAGAGCGCAGGACCCGCTGTGAAGTCTGGCTGCCTGGCCCCCCACCACGGGCCCAGCCCTTCAAGCAATCACCACAGGGGGATGGCACTGGCCTCTCCTCCCTCGGCCCCAGAAGCCAAGCCGAGTGGGAGTCCCTGTGTGTGGATCCTGAGGACTCGCTCCCAGGACAGGGCAGTGGGGACGAGGCCCCAGGTGTGACAGAGACCACCTGCAGGGCCCCAGTCTGGGGGTGCCTCCATGGCAAGGGAGGGGGCAGAAATGGAGCTCCTAGCCCTGAAGGTTTGTGGCCACAGAAAGGAAGTGCCCCAGGCCGGGGAGGGCTCAGGAGATGTGATGGGCCCCATGTTCCTGGGAGCTCAAAGACCCCTCCCACAGCACCCCAGCCTCTCCCACCTGCTTCTCCACCTTGCCCAGCCGGCCCATCATGCTGGGGTCCTCAGGCAGCTCCGCCTCGGCCGGGCCCTTGGTGCGGTCCTTGTCTGTCATCGCCGGGCCCCGGCCCACGATCTGGTCCACTCTGCGGGGAAGAGGCCCCCGGGCACGAGTTCGGGAGGGTGTGGAGACCTGTGGCCCCTCCTCTGGGCCAGGCCCCAGCCCCAGGTCCAGGCCCAGGCCTTGCCCAGAGCTGACTTGGAGACAGCAGGTGCCGGGACAGGTGCGTTCCAGGCACCTGTCCTCACCTGGTCCTGGACCCTCGGGGTCCGCTCCCTGTCCACCCCGTTCCAGTGGGCCGGCACATTAGTGAGGGTGCACATGAAGGTATTGGGACCATTCACCCCTCAGCTCTGCTCCCCCAGCCCCGCCCCACCCGAGCTTCCCTCCTTCATCATGTGCCAGGAGCCCTCTGCCCAGCGGTCTGGTGGGGACAGAGTTAATTGTAGCGGGAACAACAGAAGCAGGGAGGCAGGAACAATGAATTGGGGCTCCATGCACCAGGACAGGGAGCGGGGGACACAGACCAGCACGGAAACTGCCCACATACAACCAAAGAGGGACAGAGGAGCCACCACCAAACAGAGAGTGCCTGTGTGTGTTTGCATGTGTGCACATGTGTACAGTGCATGTGTTGTGTGCACAGTTGTGCACACATGTGCCCGCATTTGTATATGGTGTGCATACATGTGTGTGCGTGTTGTGTGCGATGTGTGTATGCTTGGTGTGTGTGCGCATGTGTGCAGGGTGCAGGATGCAGCTGAGCTGACCTCAGCGAAGCCCTAGGCCATGGGTGCCAGCGAGCGGAGAAGGAAGCTTCCTCCGGGGACAAGGCTTCTGTTTGACCAGCAAGGTGCCCACGGCCCCTGCCGCGCAGGACGGGCTTGGGAGGCTGCGGAAGCGTGCGTGTGTGGACGCTCCCTCAGGATTGGGAGCCGGGCTGTCTGCAAGCTGTGGGGGCGGCTTTTGCGAACCTGCCAGGTGCCACTGAGCGGAGCAGGGACCCAGGCGGAGGCCCCGCTTTGCCTCTGGCCAGAAGCCCCCAGCACAAAGCCCACTTCTCACGTTTGGGGTGCAGGGGCCACCAAGCAGGCCAGGGTCACATCTGGGCTTCCTTCCTGACTACAGGGCCACCTGCCTGTCTGATGGGGGGACTTGGGGTGCTTTTCCTTTCTGTTACAGGAAGCAGAAGAGGGGTTCAGGCTCATGTCAGCCACAGGGCAGCCTCTTCATGCTCCACTGGGCCTCATGCTGGATTCATGCACCAAAGGGCCAGGGGGTGGGGGCGGGGAACAGCGGGGGACCCTCAGACTCCAAGCAGATGCCAGTGGGAAACGGACAGGAGGAGGGGCTCTCGATGGCTCCGTGCGTCCACCCAGTCCGGGCACAGCTGCTCAGCGCCTTCACCCCGCCACATGACAGGCTGCCCGCCTGGCTGGTCCCCTGGGAGCCACGGCAAGCGCTCGGCCTGCCGCTGCTCCCGCTGGGGCTGGAGGGGGTCCTCCAGGGAGCCTGTGCCACCCCCTGTGGGCTCGGGCCGAGGGGTCAGGCTTCACCCCCACGTGCCACGACTGTCCTTCCAACCCCTTCTCTGCGTGACTGTGTGTCCTTTGTCTGAGGGGGCCGGCTCCGCCCCCTGCAGCAGTGCCCAGGAGGATGGCTCGCGATGGGGGGACATGGCCAAGCAGGGGACCCAGAAGTTACTGTCTGGGTGGCCCTGGGTCAGGCCTGTTCCCCGGGAACACTGGGTAGAGGTGCCTGAGATGCTGACCCTCGGCCTCCAGATGCCCCTGAGCCCCTCTGCTCCCGAGCTGCCAGCACAGCCGGGTGCCTCTGTCCTCGACCTCACATCCCTCCTCCCGGGACTCCACTCTCCCTGGGCCACCAGGCTTGCCTGACGTCCGGATTTGTCACCGAAGAGCCCGCTTGCGGGCAGGTGCAAGGGTCTGAGTCAGTCCTGAGGTCTGAGGGTGAGGACACTGCAGCCCTGGTGCCCTGAAGGTCCTCCCTGCTCTCTGGACGCCCCCAGTCCTTGCAGCGCTGGCCTCGGCCTCTGCCCAGGGAGCCCCACCCCGGGAGGGCCTCACACAGGGTGTCCTTGGAAAGCCTCCCAGGGCCCTGCCGCAGCCGCCGGGCCCCGGGCTGGCCTGTGTCGTGGGAAGTGCAGCGTGGGCCTGCCGTCATGTGGCCTGGGCGAAGGGGGCTGGCTGTTCCTCAGACACAGGCGGGAGGGGTCGGCGTCCTGACCTAGGTGAGTACGGGGGCGACTCTCTCGGAGGCGCCGTGGGTCCTTTGGTGGGATACTTCTTGTGCCGGGGAGTTGAAGGGGGTGGGGGGCCCACAATCATATCTATCCTGGCGAGTAAACAAGAAAAGAGACACCAGCAAACGCATCGTGAAGCACCACGAGGGGGTGGCTGGGGACTTGCAGAGACAGAAGGAACGACCCAGCCGGAAGCGACAGAGTGACACTTCTCACAATGGTGGCCACGCGCCACAACGCGGTGGGCGCTGCCCCACAGCCGCGCCCAGCCTACCCGGAGAACACGCACACGCAGGTCTGCCAGCCAGTGACAGATGCCGGTCCTGGGGGGGCGCGCTGGGTGTTCCCGAAGGGAAGGAGGGGAAGGGCAAGTTTAGGGCAGAGTCTGGCGAGCGCCAAGCTACAGCGATCTCTGCGAGGCAGGCCCAGCAGGCAGCTGTCCTCGCACACACGCACACACGTGTGCACACACACACACTGCACACGCGCTCACAGTCCGCTTATGTACACACGCACACTCATGCATCTACTCACATGTTGTCAGCACATGTGTGCTCACACACATGCACACAAGTGTGCATGCACATATCTGCTCACACACAGACAGACTCACATTCATAGGCACACTCACACAATCTGCTCACTCAGTTGTATGCATGCTCACACATGTTGCTCACATGCATCTGCACCTTGCATGTTTGTGCACACTTGCACACCTGATGTGTTTGCTTTCACACACTTTCACGTTTCCTCCAGGCACAACTGCACACACACTTGCTCACGCATGGTACAGGCCTGGCTGATGCTCTGGGAGGACACTGCACTCAGGCGGGGAAAGGTGTCACTCCCTGACCCTGCCCAATAGGAGCAGCTCAAGGCCCAGGGAGACCCCCTCCCCTGGCATCTGGAGCAGGACGGGGGAGGTGCCCCAAGGCAGGGGACGCTGACCTCACTCCGCCCAGGGGCTGGGAGCTGGGCTGCACCCCCAGGGCTGTCCCCTAACTTCCCAGACCCGCCCACAGCCCAGGCTTCTAGTCCTTATTGGAGGGGCCGCAGGTGGGAAGGGACTCTGACGGGCAAGAGCATGTGACCCACCGCAGAAGAGACCCATGACAACTGCCATGTAGCCTGCTCGCAAACACATGTGTGTGCATAGCTTGTTTATACATGTGGAGAGTGGGTATCTATGAGCACACATGTACTTGATGCATATGTGTGTGTGTGGACACCAAGCTAAGAGCATGCTGGTGTGCCGGCACACGTATACACTGGGGCGGACATGGGTCTGTGTGTGCCCCAGGCCCTTGCTTGTGTCTGCATATATGCATTTACATGTGGTTTCTGGGGTGAGCAAGCCAGTCCTCACACAAGTGGCCTGGAGACAGCAGTGTGTGCCCTGTGACCACCACGGCACGAACGTGCCCCCAGCCCCGCCCCTGCCCAGGAGGTGGGGGCAGCCATGAGGTCGGAGGACCTGGCAGAGGAGGTGCTGAGGCGCCTGACTGAGCGCCCACACTCCTCCTCCCAATGGAACTACTCTGTTCCCGACATGCACACACACATGACACACGGCGTACAGGGCACATCACAGGGGCACACATGTGCATGTGAGTGTGTGCACGCGCACACAGAGACCTATGCACTGCACTCGCACACTTGCATGTTCATGTGTGTGTGTGCACAATACATGTGTGAGTATGCACACACACATTGCAGAGTGGGGGGCGGGGGGGAGGGAGAGACCTCAGAGGTGTTCAAAACAGACAACAGAAAGCCCGTGTGACACCGAGAGGGACGGCTGGGAGGTGGCCCGGGCAGGGCTGGCCACCACGCCCCCACAGCCGCGCCCGCCGCCCCGCCCGCCCGCAGCATGTCCGCACTGGCCCAGGGCTCTTGCCTGGACTGCAGGTTCTTGATGCGGGACAGCATGTCCAGGTGGCCGGCCGAGTACTGCTCAATCACGTCCATCACGTCATAGGGCCGCAGGCTCTCCTTGAACTTCCGCTTGGACACCAGGAACCTCATGACACTGGGGGGCGGGCAGGGGCCGTGAGCCCCCGGCAGAGACCGCCACGGCCACACTCCAAGCAGGGCCAGCCCAGCGTCCACCTGCCTGGCCCCCCAGCGTCTCTGAGAATGTGCTCTGGACAACCTGTCCCCATCGCCTGGGCCGCCCACCCTCCAAACACACTGGCTGTCCGTCTGTGGGCACAGCCACGTGGACAGATGCCGTCCTCCCGCCGCCCGCGAACTGCCTGGGTGACAGGCAGGTGCACCCTCTGACATGAGGTGAGCCACAAGGAGCTGGGAGCCAGGGGCGTCAGCCCCAAGGTGTCCCCCAGAGCGCGTGCCCTCATACCAGGGACAGAGTGACCACGCCCCTTTCTGGGCTCCATGAGGGGGACGCCCGGGTCACTCACCACACGGCCCGGATGCTGACTTTGAGGCCCGGGGTCAGGTCCTCGGTCACAAACTCGCAGTTACAGCTCTTGTTGTCGTCCACGATGTCCTCCCCGGGGAGACTTGCTTCTGGGTGGAAGGGGACACAGTCCGTGAGGGGATAGAGGGGACGCGTCTGCACCCAGTCACAAGGGAACATCACTTGGCATGAGGCAGAACGGAGCTCTGGCCCACGAGCACCGTGGAAGAGCCAGGAAACACACGTGAACAAAGCCAGACACCAAAGCACAGGTGCCGTGCGGCCCCCCTGTGTGGCGTAGGCCTGGGCCTGGGGGACTGCTGATGGAGGCTCTGTGGGGGGCATGGACCGTCCTGGGGCCTCCTAGTGAAGGGGCCGAGGGCCCCCGAAAGGTGCACTTCAAAACGGAAACTTCGGTGACCTTAATTTCACCCCAATCAAAGACGAAAGGGTTAGAGTGGGAGCTGCACCCGGGAGGCGTGAACCCTGGTTGCGGACAGCCGACCCACCTTCTGAGTTCTGCCGGGAGGCGGCGCCCTTGACCCGGAAGGCCTGCCGTGCACGGCTGCGGTCCCCGAAGCTCCAGCTCTTGGGCACCTTGCTCGGACTGTCCTCCAGGCTCTGGTCGGCGCTGGGCGACCGCCTGACTGGCGGGGCCTGCGGGGACCCCTTCCCCTTGGCAGCCACACCTCGGGGGCTGGAGAAGACACGGTCTTTCAAACTGACCTTCTGACTGCTCCCAGGACAGACAGACACACACACACACACAGAAAGACAGCAGGAGAAGTCACTCTGGACAGAACCCTCACGTCCGTCATCCGCTCTCGGCTGATGCCATCTCCCGTGGAAGGGAGAGAGATGCAGACTCAGCCCCCGAGAAACACTGCCGGGGAGGGGGGGCGGGCAGCTGTGGGGGCTGGAGCCCAGGCAGGAGGGAGGTGCTGTGGGCGGTCAGCTCCACCAGGGGTCCTGGCCGGTGCATGGCCCGGCCGGGGGGTCCCTTGTGCCCACCACCAAACGGGGCCCGAGCCCTGCCCACACTGTCCAGCCAGGCCTCCCTCTCCAAGGGGACACCCACAGCAGGACAGGTCCCCCAGTGCCTAGCAGCAGCAGCTTCTCCCTGGGAACCAAGGTGGGCCCCTGGCCACCTGGCAGGTTCCCTGTCTGCCCCTCCACACCTCGTAACTGTCCCAGGGTCAGGAGGGGGAAGGTCTGACGCTGACGCCTGGGCCTTCCACAGCCCCGGGAGCCGGGTGAGGCTGCAGGACGGGAAGCGTCACTGAGGGTGGTGCCTGTCCACCGCCCCTCTGCCCAGGGACAGCGCAGGCTTTGCACCTGCCTCTAGGACGCAGCGGGAACAAGCCTCCCCGCTCCTGGAGGATGCAGTGGGTGGGCCCGGATGGGCCCTCTCTGCCGGCCACGTCGGATGGAACAGGCCTGCTGTCCTGAGCCCTGGCCCGAGGCTGCAGGGAGGGGACGGCCACTGCCTGCCAGCCACAGCCCTGCAGGGGTCCTCGGGCCTCCTTGTCCACTTATTAACCATGGAGATGTGTCCCTCTGGGCAGCAGCCAGGAGACAGGGGTTGGTCACTGCGGTCTGGGTGCAGCATCAGGCCAGGGGGCCAAGCAGCCCCTCGATTCCTCCTGCTGGGAAGTGCCCCCATGTGCCCGAGGGAGGACAGCAAAGCTCTGGGGACTGTGAACCCACTTCGGCCTCTGATCAGGGCCTCTCGCTGCCCCTGGTGGCTTGTGACAAACCAGCCCCGGGGTGGGGGCTGTGGGGAGCCACCTCACCCCCTAACGCCTGTCCCGGCACAGCTACCCTGGCTCAGCCACCTCCTTCGGCCTCCACAGGAACCCACAGCCTGGACACGCCCGTCAGGTGGCACAGAGATGACTGGCCACGGAGGGGAGGCAGCGGCACCGAGTTCGCCCAGTCTGGGTACCCCTGCTCAGGTCGGCGCCCCTCCCTGCCCCCGGGCCCCATGGATTGTCTGCACTAATTTAGGAATCTCTGTAAAACGGGGAGAAAAGTCTCTTGGGCTAATGGCCCCCAGGTGTGAGGCCCACTGTGGCGGGGGGCGGGGCAGTACCCCGGGAGCCCCTGAGTGTCCTGTGAGCACAGGACTGAGGTGTCGGCTTGCTCAAGACACTGGCCCCAAGCTCGTAACTGCCGAGCCCAGGGTGAGGCCCAGCCAGGCAGATAGGGACCAAAGGACACCCGGTGCCAGGCAACATGGGGGCCTCTAACCAAGGGGCGTCTTTTGTGATTCTGTCCCAACAAAGACCCCCAGCTGGTGCAGGGAGACCATGAGAAGTGATGACCCCGCCCAGCCAGGAGAGGTGGGACCCCGGCGGGACCAGTGGCCTGGGCAGCACAAGGGGGCCCAGGAACTGGCCCCACGAGGGTGGAGCCCGCCCTGGTCTGGCCTGGCCCCATTCCCCCCCACCAATGCAGAACAGGGTGGGTCCCTGCTGGAGGCTGCCACAGGGTGGATGCCTGGGTCCCCACAGCCACCGCGGTTCAGTGCCTGCAGACACTTGCCCCCCACCCCCAGCCATCTGGACCTGTCCTGACTCCAGACAGCCAAATGCCGGGGTCCCTCCCTCCTCTCACAAGCACAGGGCACAGCCAGTGCGTGGGCGGGGCTCGGCCAGGTGGCCCTCACGGGACAGAGTGGTTTCAAGACACCTGCCCTTCAGGTTTACGTAGGGCTGGGGGCCATGTTCAGGGGCGTCTGGGGGAGAGAGCTGAGGTCCAGATCCCCTCCCTGCCTGCCATGCCCTCAGGGCGAAATTCTAACTACAGGGGCCCAGCTGCAAACTGGGAGGGGGCGAGTGGGAGGCCCCGGCTGAACTAGGCTGCATCCTGGCTGCACAGGGCCCAGCTCAGCAGGTGGGAGCCGGCATCCGCAGAGAGCTGCTGGCCGTGACTGGACCCGGATGCCCCGGGAGAGGGGGGAGCACGAAGTGACATTTGTGAGGCTGTGCACAGCAGGCCTGGACTTACACAGCCCCTGACCCGAGGGAGCAGCCACGGCCAGAGCACCAGGGGCGCAGCTGCAGGCGGGCGGCACGGCCTCTGCCGGGCTGTGAGTCTCCCCGCAATTGCCTATGTCTGTGAACACGCAGGGAGCATGGACAGGAGGGGGCAGCCCCCTGAGCCCCTCTCAGGGCAGAAGGACTCGGATCATGCGCAGATGCAGAGGTGCAAGCATGCAGCTGCCGGGCCTGGTCCTGCGGCACGGCCCCTCCTGCCGCCCACATGCGCTGACGACAGGTGAACAGCTGCTCACACCTGGCAGAGCTGCAGCGGCCAGCTGGGAGGCGGGCGGGAGGAGATGGGGACGGGGTCAGGGGTGCAGCTGGAGCAAGCAGAAAGACACCCCCCCACCCACCAGCTGACAGACAGGGGAGGAACGGCACCCACAGTGCTGAGGGTGGGCGGCTTCTCCGCCGGCCTGTGTCCAGTCTGCCCAGAACCAGGCCTGAATGTGGCGGGGAGCCGTGGGGCTCTGGCTGCAGGTGCGTCCGGGAAGCCGGGCACACACCGGACGGGGCTGCCCGAGGCAGCGAGCCGGCGGTAAGGGGCAGCGTCCTCAGGTGCCTAGTAGAGGTGCTAGGCTGACGCCAGGAGGAAGTCTCCCCGAGCGGTTGGGCCCGGGGCCAGCGCCCTTTCTGGGTTTCCGAGCCCCCACCGGCCCTTGCTGCGTGGGCTAGAAGATCGTGGAATCGGAGGGTGCCTAGCGCTGCCCTGTGCGGGCCTCGGGCCAAGCTGCCAATCAGAATCGGGGGCCAGGGCCAGGGCGGCTTCTCCCGGCTCATCTAGAACCTCTAACAGGCAGTGTGTGGAGCGGAAGAACGTGCAGCGATGGTCGTCCGTGCCCCGCGTCCGCGGTACCTAGAGTGTCCGGGGCAGCATCCGCACAGGCCCTGGCTGCACAGTCTGCCTTTACTGGAAATGAGGAGAGCACAGTTAGTCCCCGGGCAGGCGGCGCGGGCGCGCTGCGGTGCCACGCCAGCCCCTGGGGCCGCTCTGGGCTCGGGGCCGTAAGGAGGCTGCAGGGACCCTAAGGAGTCTTCGGCCAGCCTGGGAAAGAAAATAGTGCCCTATTTTTGGAGAGAAAAAAAAAATACCTGTTTTTTCCTCCAAAAATACCTTTTCCTTCCAGAGTCAGAGCTTGGGATCACGTCTTTGAAAAGACGTATTATTTTTTGCTATGTTCATGCGAACAAAGAAATAATACGTGGGTTACGACGTGGCGAAAGGCTTGTTCCCGAGGGACAGGGTCCCAGAAAGCTCACATTTTGGGGAGGAAAATGTGCGGTTTGCTTTCACAAACCAGTCAGCAAGGTCTCGCCGGGCCCGGCCAGCTGCCCGACTGGCGGCGGGCCTCGGTCCACTCAGGAGGCGGCAGCTGCCTCCACCTGGAGGGAAGCTAAAGAGAAGGGGCTCAGGGCCCAGAGTCCGTTCACTCCAGGTCCCTGTGACTCCGCCTCCGTGAGCAGAGGAGGCCCTGTGCGGGGCGGAGGGTCTGCAGGAAACGCTCCTCCAATGGTCAGCACCCCCAGGACCTCCCGACAGCCTGGGACTTATCTCCTCACCAGGACACACGCACGTTTAAGCAGAAACGAAAGCAACAAACGAAGTCCTGCGTTTTCCTGGGGCCTCTCCCGCTCCCCCTGCCTTCGAAGCTGCTGCTCCTGGGACAGCAGTTCTCAAACCACGCGCCTGAGGAGCCCAGGTGCGCTGAGGGTCCCCGCCCCGGGAAGGGGGTCTCTCTGGGCACATGTTCACTTGAACGTCAGAGGCACCTGCTGGAGTCCAGATGCCTCTCTCCACGCAAGTGCAAAGGGCACGCCCAGGCTCCCTGGAGCCCCACACCAGCCCTCCTGGTATCGCCCTCCGAGGGGGACCCCGGGTGCCCAGCCAGCTCCCTTCCTAGGGGACCTGCCTTGTCTCTTGGGTGGAGGGCAGGACCTGCTGGAAGGCTGGGTCCCGGCGGGAGGGAGCTGGGCTGCCGCTGACGCTGCAAGGCCCGCACGTGGGCGGGTGTCCCTGTGACTCGGGCTCCCCAGGACCTGGACCCCCACTCAGGAGCTCTACCTGTTCCCAGAACCCCCTCAAATGTGGGGCAAACGTTATCTCCCAGGACACCCCCATGCCAGCCATAGGCCCATCACAGCGTGCCAGATAGCTAAAGGCGGGAACCCCCAGGCCTGCAGGGGCAGCCCCCACCTTCCAGCTTGGCCCCGGGAAAGAGGACGGTGAGGGTGGCTTCCAGCCCCTGTGAAGGGTCGTGCTGTGACCAGCACCCCGGCCAGCTCTGCTGCTGCAAACCTCCCTGCTCTGTCGCCTGCCTGGAAGCACTTCCCAGGGCCCCTTGGCCACCGCTGCCTCCGGGGACGGTTCCCACCTCTGTCCCTGCACATGGCTCCTCAGCACACAAGACAGGACCAGCTTGCTCACTGTGTTCATTTCAGTGAAAACTTAAACAGCCGCACCTGGCCAGTGGCTCTTGCATGGGGCAGCACAGCCCCTGACCCTGATGGAGCCAGGCAGGTGGGCTGCTGGCACCCCCCACCCCCGAGTACAGGGCCAGCCTCTGGGGTTTCCCTGCCACCTCAGCCAACCAGAGTGCCAGCCGTCTGCAAGCTGGGCCACCAAGCCCAGGGAACCGGGCCCTCAAGGATGAAGACACATCACACACGCACCAAGACCAGACTGGACAGACAGGCCTGTGACAGGGGGGCCCACATGGACGAGGGGCAAGCGGCGGGGGGGCAGGAGTCTCCTCCAGGGATGGGCGGGGGTGGAGCAGTCAGCAATGGGAAAGGTCAGAGGGCGGGTCAGAGACACACGCAGAGCAGCACAGGGAGACCCCTGGCTGTGCTGGCCCCCAGCTCCGACTCGGCGCACGCGGCCCTGGTCTGACGCTCCCACAGCCAAGGGGCATGCCCACCAAGAGCCAGGCCCTGGGGGGGCGGTGTCACAGGAGCTGAGCAAGGGTCTCTGCGTCCACCCGCACTTCACGGGGCAGTGTCTCCTCCCGGGCACCCCGGGACACCCACCTCCTCACGGGTACGAGTGGCAGAATGATTTCTCCCACACTGGAGGGTCCGTGGCTGCCCAGGGGAGGGAACAGCAACACCCCCTCCGTTACCTGGCTGACAGGTGTGCCTCCCGGGGGGGCAGGGCCTGGGTTCCCAGGGGAGGCTGGGCCAGGCTGGCCCCAGGGAAGCCGCGGGGTCACGGGCAGGCAGGGACACGGGACACACGGGGAGGAGACGGAGGATCAGTGAGCGGGAAGCAGGGAGCAGAGCCCGGGGGCTCCCGCGTGTCCTCACCTTGAGTCCTTCTTTCAAGGTCAGCGCCTCGTTCCCAAAGACAGAGCGACGGGAAAGGGCCCAGAAGGGCAGAGACATGATTAAAGGCGCTTGGGGGGGGGGGGGATTTGCAGATTGGGGGAGGGGAGGGCAGGAGAGGAGAGAGAGAGAGAGAGAGGCTGAGACCAGAGTTGCTGGGAGGAGAGGAAAGCCGGGACCATGAGCCTACGGAGCCGCGTCAGGCCTCAGGGGCCTCGGACAGACAGATGGACGGATGGGCGGGTGGGCCGGACAGCAAGCAAGGCACAGAGGCCACCCGGTCATCCACAGGGAATCCAGCTGCAGCCCTGGCCACTGGGGTTCCGTGGACTGAGTGCCAGCCTATGAGCCACAGGGTCGCCAGTTTGATTCCCGGTCAGGACACAGGCCTGGGTTTTGGGCCCGGTCCCCAGTTGGGGGCACACGAGAGGCAGCCACACATGGATGTTTCTCTCCCTCTCTTTCTCCCTCCCTCCCTTCCCCTTGCTCTAAAAACAAATAAAATCTTTTAAAAGAACTAAAAAAAAAAAAAAAGGATCAGTAAAAACAAGAGATAGTTTAAAAATAAATAACTAAGCCAACTCCGGTCCAATGTCCGTTTTCTCAGCCTCTGCGAGGGGCCCCTTCACTGCTGATTTTTCGGACCGTTCAGGGCAGAAGCACCGCCCAGCTTTGCAGTTCTGGGCACAGCGGTCTCTCCCTTCTGGGGGACGCGGGGCGGGGAGTGCGCCCTCCTCCGGCTCTGGCAGTGGGAGCGGGTGGTCTCAGCCCAACTCCACCTCCCCCACCTGAGCAGCCAGCCAGGAGTGAGCGGAGCTGCCTCTGGTTCAGGAGGGGCCCCAGCGCGCGGGGTGGGGCGTGGGAGGGCGACGTCTCTGGCCCATGATCGGGGGGACTGGCCTCCCTCTGTAGTGTGTGGACAGGGTGCTGGGGGACCCCAGAGAACGCAGCACGGGGGCACCCCGCCAGGCTGCCGTTGATCAGACATGACGCGGTGGCGCAGCCTGGATTTTCTCTTTAACACCAGCAAGAGCGGGCACCAGCCCTCCCCGCCTGTAGCAGAGACACCCGCCTCGTCCCTCCTGGGGCTTCCTGCCCGCCTGCCTGCTGCAGGTCAGAGAGGCAGGGACCTGTAGGCGCCCGGGAAGACAGAAGGCCCTGCGCCACAAAAGGAACCGTGCTACTAGCCCCAGAAACCTTAAACCATCCGGGATCTGCCCTCTGGCAGTGAGGACCTGTCCTCGGAGCAGCCCTGCTGTACCGCCTGCCCCAACCCCCAGCACTGGCCCTGCCGGGTTCTCACCCCAGAGTGGTGGGGCCCGCAGTCCCAGGGAAACACAGGAAGCAGACTCAGGGACCCACATCGACACCGGTCATTAGCGCTGGCAGGGTTCCATCACAGCCCCACACGGTACTCCCATGGGCCCCCCAGTGGCGATGTGCATGCAGATGTGGGGGCGGGGGGCACTGACCTGGGGGACGGCTCCGGCTGCGGCTCCTTCCTTGAAACAGAAGCAACAAGACGGTCAGGGCTGACCCCGCCGGCGCATCCCACCCTGGGACCAGTGGGCCGCCCTTTCACCCAGCACATCCCCACCCCGGCCTGTCCCACCCTCAGCCCAGGGACCCTGCACCCCCAAGGAGGCAGGTCCTGGAGGAAAGAGGAGCTCCAGCCATTTCAGCTGGGCTCCCATGTCTCTCCTGGAGCCCCATCTCCATGCCAGCCTCTGCCCTCAGGGATGACAGAACCCACCAGTCATGGAGTCTCTCCCATGACGTCCCGCCCCACAAGCGGCCCTGTCCCCAGAGCCCACTTTTCCCCAGTGGCTCTCCCAATCCACTGTCCTTCGCAGTCCAGACAGCTGACACCCCACCTCTGCGAGGCTGGTGTCTCTGCTCAGCAATTCCTCCCTGGATTCTGGATTCGCTACTCCTTCCCGCATTTTCCACCAGCAGCAGGAGAAACCAGGCCACACCGCCCCCACCCAGCCGGGCCCCAGTGGGTCCACAAAGGTGCTTCCAGACACCCCCTCGGCACCCTGGGGCTCCGCGAACGGCCTCCTTCCCGTCCGTCAGTCTGTCCAGCAACGTACTGGGAACAGTCGTCTTTCCTGTCCCCATTCCCAGCAGCACTTCCCTTGAACAACTCAGGTTCTTCATAGTCCCCACAAACCACCCACTGCCTGTCACCCGGGGCCAGGGCCACTTCCGCACGGTCCGGCAACTGTCACCGCAGTGCCCCGTTTCCCACATGGGGACCTGTGATTCCTGTCTCTGCCTTGATCAAGGATCACACACTGGGGGCTCAAACCACAGAAACCATTCCAGAGGCCAGGCGACCACACTGGGGAGCTGGAGCCCCCGCTCCTCGGAGGCTGCAGGGGCCAGTCCTTTCACGCCTGGTAGATCCAGGCACCCCTGGGCTGGTGGCCACTTCACCTGATCCCCACCTTCATCCCCTGACCGTCTCTGAGTTCTCTAACAAGGACGCTTGTAATTGGATTTAGGTCGATCCAGAGCAGCCTCATGCTGAGACCCTTCACTTAATCACATAGGCAAAGGCTTTTCCAAAATAAGGGGGCGCTCACGGGCTCCTGGCCACGGACATGTCTCTGCGGGGGCAGCACTGACCCTCTCAGCTGCTCTGCCCACTCCGAGCTCTTGATACAGGAGCCACCCTCCTCGGCACCCCCACTCCACCCTGTGCCAAGCACTTGGGTGTCACCAGGTCCCGTGGCCCCCGTGCCGGGGTGTCCTGCCTCTGCTCTGTGCCCGTGGGCAGCAGGGCCCCCTAGAATGGTGGACACCCCCCCCCATTGCCCATGCCACCACCAGCCCCTCTGCTGACCTGAACGTGAGGCCGGATTTACTCTTGAGGTTCCGCAGCAGCTCCAGCTGGTTGAGCGGTGGGATCAGTCTGCAGGCAGGAGAGGCCGATGAGCCCCCGCCAGCCAGAGCCTGGGGACACCTCGCCCCTCACCAGCATCCACCCCACGCAGGGAGCCCGGGGGACAGGGGCTGGGGCCTGTCCCTGGCAGAAAGAGAAGAGGTCTGGGGCAGGCAACCCAGGGTCCTGGGAGACGGTCTCCAGCTGCACCTCTCCGGGGGCCTCGCCCTGGAAGTGGCCAGTGGCCAGACCCCACGGCCAGGGCGGGGGCAGAGCCCAGCCGTTACTCACAGAGGCCCCAGCCACTGACCGCGCGGAGCAGGTGGAGCAGGTGGGGGGCTTGGCCCCTCGTCCCCTCTCCATTCCCTGAGTGCCCCAGGGCAGGCACAGTTGCAACACAGGACCCGGCAGATTCAGGCTCCCGGGCCCCTCTCTGCAGAGCCGGGAGAGGCTCAGGGTGCAGAGAAGCCCTGCTGGGGAGCCCCGGGACCCTGGGAGCTGAGCCCCCACTCCCCAGACCCAGCCACAGCCTGTGGGCTGCCCCGACCTGCCGGCCACCGGGCAGGCCCAGACAGCACCTCCATGTCGACTGAGCAGAGCTGAGGCCCGGCCTCCACACAGGGCAGGGGTCTGCTGACCAGGAGGCTCCCACCTCCCTGCCCCCTCCCTCCTGACCCAGCCACCCCCCACTATGACCCCTCCCAGCCTCCGTCCTCTTGACTCTGGGGGCCCCTGACCCGCCCGGGGGCTGTCTGTCTCACCCTGGCCCCTCCGCGCTGTCCCCTCTGGACTGCCCCACCCCAGGACTCAGCCCCACGCCTGCCGGGATCCTTCTGCCCTTCTGCCTCCAGGCCAGGCTGGAGCCCCCCTCACCTGGACGCCCACCACCCTCAGCGTGACAGGTCCCTGTCACGTTCATGCTCAAACACTCAGTGGCTCCAAAATAGAAAGATTGTGGAATCCACGTGACCCTGACATTGGCCGCAGCCTCTGGCTTTGCCCTGGCCCCTCCCCGTCCCTGCAGCCTGGCCAGTCACTGTCCCCTCTGCAGGCCTGGCACAGCCAAGCCAGGGCATGCTGGGGAAGGGTTGTCCTGTGAGCTCTCCCTGCCCCCACCCAGGGCTATCTGCTGTCCTCGTGGGTCACACTAAGCAGGAGACTGGGCAGTCAGGGTGCTCAGCTGTGGGCCCAGCAGAGTCCCCAGCACAGGACCCGGGAGCACAGAGCCCTCGACACACACCCACTGGAGACCCCAGGATGGCCCCCCACACGCAGGTCCAAGGTTAGAGATATGCAGGTGGGACGCCATGCCCTGGACACGCAGCAGCAGGGGCAGAACATGGGCTGGGGCAGCAATGAGCAGGCACCACATGTGGAACCACCCATCACACGCAGGACCACGCACACATACAGGGCCACATACACGCACAGGGCCACACACCACACCTAGGACCATGCACCACACACGGGACCATGTACCACACGTAGGACCATGCACCACACACGGGACCACGAACCACGCATGGGACCACATACATGTGGGACCATGTACCACACACGGGGCCATGCACCACGCGCAGGGCCACACACCACACGTGGGACCATGTACAACACATGGGACCATGCACCACACACAGAGCCACACCACACATAGGGCCACACACACACAGGGCCTCCCACATGTGCAAGGCCACATACCACACGCAGGGCCACACCATATGCAGGGCCACACGCCACACGCGGGACCATGCACACACAGTCTGTCACCTCCGAGGGTGGGAGGGCGGCAGGATGAGGGTGCAGTGTGCTGGGAGGAGTGGGGGGTGCATCAGGAGCACCCCAGCACAGAGCCACAGCCAGTCTTCTTGGGGACCCCCAGGCCCAGGACTGGGAAGGGGCACCTCTGCAGGTCATGGGGCACCTGGACTGGCTGGAGAAGGTGAACTCAGGATACCCCCCAGGTCGAGGAGCCTGTCGGGCTTGAAGCAGGGTCTCCCCAGGAGTCCCAGGGCAGCAGATGGGGGTCCCCGCTAACATCACCACCTTCCCCTCCGTGGGGCCTGAGGTCCCATGCCACGTGGGGGTGCCTGTGTTGCTCCGCCCAGCCCTCTGTGGAGCCTGGCCCTGACTGCCCAGTTCTGCACCCTCCTCCCCTCTGGGGCTGGCAGGTGGACTCCCTAACACAGCTCCACGCTCCACGCCACAGAAGGATGTGACCCCTGGAGGTGGCAGGGGAGAGCATCTGCCCCAGACCCCAGCTCTGTCCACACGGCGAGAGCAGCCCCTCGCTCTGCAGGGCTGTGGGTGGGGACTGTGCCGGGTGCCCACCCACTCCACAGAGAAGGGAGGGACACTGTGTGGGGTGAAATTCCCTGCAGCAACTCAGCACCCCCCAATCTGGGCCAAGGACCCCGTTTCTTCCCTTTAGGCAGGAGAGAGCCCTGTGCAGATGGAGGGACTGACCACAGGCCACTCTCCCCTCAGGGTCTGGGTCTCCCCTCGCTGGAGTGAGCCCACTGGGAGCCCCACACAGGCTCAGAGGCCCCATGTGCAGGGTGGACTACCTGCCGGGAGCGGGGCCCACTGCGGTGTCCCTGAGCTGGGACATGGAAGCCCCCAGCTCCACCACCTCTGCCTGGGCAATGCAGGGCCCCTGGGGTGAGGGTGGAGGCACCAGGGAGCGACCCCAGCCACAGAGACAAGGCAGGAAGCAGGACAAGGACCAGGAGACAACCTGGGACAGAGGGACCGAGCATGAGAAAGCGCCTGAGGCGGGGCAGGGCGCAGTCCAGAGGAACCGAGGGAGGTGGGGGAGGTGTGCTTCAGGCAGGGACAGACGGGCCGGAGGTGGGGGCCGGGGCAGGGGCAGGGCCTAGGCGGGCGGCCCCCCGCTCTGGGCACCGGGGCGGCCCCCCAGCAGCCCCACACAGAGCACAGACCACACCACACGCCTCGTCTCATGCATTTCCTACCTGGAAGCCCCGTAGGTTTGAGCTTGAGAGCTTTCAAGTGTGTTCACACGCACACAAGGGGAAGGACGGAAATTTAAAAAGAACGGGATAAGAAAATGAAAACGAAAGAAGGAGCCGAGGAGAAGTGGGGGAACAACAGAACAGAGAACGTTAGCATGAGCTCCACCTGCCTCCGCAGGAGGCGGGGCGCAGGGCGGTGCACCCCACGGGTGGCAGAGCGCTCCGGGTGGACGCGGGGTGGGGGCAGCTCCCTCTTCCTGGGTGACAGATCCCCTCTGGCGCCAACGGCAGGTGGGGACAGCCTCCGGCCTGCCGGGCCATCCCTGATTTCAGGACCCTACGCAGGTGAGGACTCCAGGGGTGGAAACACCCAGGGACGGGGGTGGCAGGAAGCCCGAGGGCTCAGGTTCACCCCTCTGGGTGGACGGTAGGGCGGCGCCCACCCACCGAGGCACCAGGCCCACATGGACACCAGGCGGTCCCCAGACCTCCATCTAAGCAAGCGTCAGGCACAGATACTGGGGTGGCCATGCTTGTCGGGGCTGCCAGCTGCTCTTGCCTGGGAAGCACTTGGCCTGCTGACCCCATGGCCCCCTGGGCGTACTGGCTCCTCCGCCACCTGCACCCAGATGGGGCTTCCCGCCCCCTCGCCCGCCCAAGGCCGCCTGGAACCCCAGGGTACGTGGGTCTCCTGGTCCTAGAGCCTCGCTGTGGTCTGGGGTCGCCCTCCTTTTCCGTGCAGAGACCCTGGTCTTCTAAAGTGTGTGTACGGCCGCCCCAAGGGCCACTGTACCCAGGGCGTGTGCCTGAGCTCTCGGGGGAGGGGGTCCCCACAGTGCCCATGGCACCGAGCACCTGGCGAGGGGGCTGAGTGGGGTGATGGAGGTGAAAATAAAAGCCGCGAGTGATGGAACAAAGCAAAATCAACAGCGAAATAAACCACACACGGAACTCCGTTTTGAAAAGTACATACATTTTAAAGAAAAAAAAAAAAACAGAAATCAATCAAAATAATGAACAACAAAAAGCGGGGTATCAGAACCAATGGGAGATGGCAGGCGGCCGGGCGGCGGCCGGGCGGCGGCGCGGCGGTACCTGTACATGGGCACAGCGACCGTGCGCTCGTAGTACTGCCAGGTGGAGTGCAGGTCTGTGCGCGACAGGTTGGTGGCGTAGAACCTCCAGGCGGACTGCGGGGGAGACAGGCGGTCAGCCCCGGGGCAGGCGGGCCCTCCCCCATCCCGGGGCCCCCTCGGGGGTCCCCGCCCCCTCAGGCCTCAGTGTACCCTCTGTAGATGGAACCACGTGATCGTCACCTTGCCTGGTGGGGGCTGGCAGTGGGGCAGGTGGAGCCCAGCTGCCTTTCCTCGTCCGTCTTCCCTGACACCCCCTAGGCCTGAGGGGATATGCCCGTCTGTGCAAACTCAGGAGCTGGGGATGGGGGACGCAGGCCTCCGTCCTCCAAGCATGACGGCCCCCAGCGTGGGGTCCTGGCCTGCCAGTTAGGCCGTCCTCAGCCTGGCCCGGACCCCTGTCCCCCACTTTTGTACGTGTCATGGAATTACACTGAAGTCCCCATTTTAAACACTTTCCAGCGTACACTCCTGTGTCAGTTAGCACATTCCCGTTGCTGCGTAAGCCTCGCCACTCCCTGGTCCCCATTGCCACCCCAAGAATGAACCACCCCAGCCCCATCAGCAGTACCCCCCATGTCCCCTCAGGCCCGGGCACCCCCAAGCTGCACAGTCCCCCTGGGTTTCCTTCTAAGGGACCCATAACGTGTGGCCTTTGGTGCTGGCTTCTCTCACGGGGTGCGCGTTCGAAGCCCATCCGTGCGCCTCCTTCTTTTTAAGACTGAACATGATTCTGTTTGAGGGGCAACTCCACGTTCTGTTCATCCACCTTCGGAATCATATGGGAAAAATGAGTTTCAAACCAAAAAGGTAATGCTGCTGGCTCCTGCATTTGCGCCTGCAGTGACCTCCGCCAGCGCTCAGGTGGCTAGCTTTGAGTCCAGCGTCCTTCCCTCCCGCTGCAGGAAGGAAGCCCTTCAGCGTCTGGCGTGGGCAGATCTCCCCATGACGCACTCCCTCAGCAACGTCTTTATTTCTCCTTCATTTTTGAAGGGTGGTTTTCCCAGAAATATAGTTCTTGTTTGAGAGTATCTTTCCTTCAGGACTTTAAACGTGTCACCCCACTGCCTGTGGCTTCCACACTCAATGTCACTGAGAATCGTCGTCCCTGAAAAGTCACCAAGGTCCTCTCTGTCTTTGGGTTTCAGCCCTTAAACCATAACGTCTCACTGTGGATCTGTTGTGACTCAGTGGAGTTCACTGAACTTCCTAGATTTGGAGATCCATGACTTTCATCACATCTGGGACGTTTTCAACCTTATTTCTTCAAATATTCTCCGTGCCCCTTTCTTTCCCTCTCTTCCCCTTCCGCCTCATAGTTGTGCCATAAGCGGGAGGTTTTGTACGTTGTAAGGTGGACCCTCCGGAGGCCAGGCCCTGCCCTGCGCCAGGGTCCGTTGTGGCTGCGTGTTGGGCCGTTGTTGTTTGTGTAAGGACTTTTCCAAACTGCCCTGAACACGCCGTAGTCCGCGTTGTGTGCAGTCGCTCACGTCTCCGTCCCATGAGCTCCGTGCTCAGCGAGCGCCTTGGACAGACATTCCCTCAAACCCGGGGAGCCCAAGAGGAAGCAGAGGCCCAGCCTTTGCGGACCGTCTCTGCGCTGGTCCCTCCTTCACATCTGGTCACGTGCCACTGCGCTAGCCTGCACTCCCCGCCCAAAGGTCAGCCTGAGGGGCAGGCTTCTCCGTCTCCTCTGACCCTGCATCCCGCCACGGACTTGCACGTGGCCTTCTAGGTCCCCCAGTATTTGGGGGTCTTCCCAGAGTCCTAATTTCCCATGTGTCTGCTCCCCCTGTTCTTTCGAGGGCCTTCAGCAGGTCCGTTGCTGGTCCCGCCGGCTCTCCCTGGCCCGAGCGGCTGCAGCTAGCACACCTGCCTCTGCATCTGACAGACACCACCAGGGTGCTGCCTGAGCCCTGCGAGGTTCCAGGTGAGTGAAGCCAAGGCAAACTCTGGGGACAGCTCAGGACATGGAGTGGGGCTGGCAGTGGCATCGGGGAGCTCAGCACCTCCGGGCTCCCTGAGTCGGGGGGGGTCTCTGAGCCCCACCCCCCCAGTGCAGGACAGGTGTGATCACGCCTCTGCCTGCCAGGACACCGTGAAAGGCAGCTCGGTGGCACCGGTGCCAGTCTGGCCCGGGGCTGGGGGCCCACAAGGGAAGCCCGGCTGCACCAGCATCTCACCGCCGGGGCTGTGCTGCCGCGCGGCCGCGGGCCTCAGCCTGGCTCTCAGCACACGAGCTGGACTCCCCATGCCCAGCGGGCTCCTGCAGAGGCACAGGGGCCCGTCCACGGACAGGGGCCGCACCACACAGGCCTTTGCTCCCGAAGGCAAGGGGGCCAGGTCGGGGGGCCCCGCGGGTCCTGAGGGGGCCGCCCGGCTCACCTGGATCAGGCCTGCGGCCGGGTTCCGCCGCTTCTCAAAGTGCTTCTGCCGGTGCTGCTCCTGGACCTTCAGGGCAAAGCCGGACCCCAGGATGCCCTGCAAGTCATCGGGGTCACAGAGGCTCTGGCACCCCAGGCCCACCCTGCCCCCACCCTACACTGGCCCCTGGGGCTCCACCTCCCACCTCCTCAGTCCTCACCACCTGGACACCAGGTTAGGGGAAGACATTTGGACCTGAGACAGAGCATGCCAGCCAGCAGGAGCGTGGCAGCGCCCACACCGAACACGTCTGGGCCTGAAGACTCGGCGCCCGTCCCTGATCTGTGCACATGGTGGCGGATGCCGGCCAGGCTCTCAGTGAAGGCCACTTGGAGAGTGGCCTTCCCAAGGCTGCCTGCCGCTTGCCAGCTGCCCTCTGCCCAGCCTGGCCGGCAGCCCTCACCCCTTCTGCAGGAGACCGGGTCTTTGGTCCCCTGGAGACCTGGCAAGGGAGCCGTGTCACTGCGCAGCATTGATCCTGGTCACGAGGACTCTCCTAGCCAGTCCCACCCAACCAGGAGGAGCTGACAGTCACCCACAGAGGCAGGGTCAGCAGCCGCAGCTCAGAGCCCTGTGACTGTGAGTTATGGAAGCGACCGGCCAGGCTAGGGCAGCCCCACTTGGGTTCCCAGGAAGGGTGCCCCCTCCAGCTCCCAGAGGGCTACACCCTACCAGGAACCCTGATTCTGCCCCACGGCCCCCTAGGGGCCACCTGGGAGTTGAGACCTGCCCCCCCAAAAGCAGAAAGGGAGCAGGACTCACCGCAGGAAGAGCAAAGAAGGAGACGCCGATGAGGGTGAATGTGGCCGCCAGGAGTCTCCCGTTCCACGTCTGGGGGTACTTGTCCCCGTAGCCAATGGTTGTCAGGGTGATCTGCAGGGCAGCAAGGTGGTCACGCGCCAGGTCTGGCAGTGGTCACACTGGGGCCAGGGACCCTGAGCCAGACACACTTCCTCCCTGCAGGGCAGGCTGCACCCTGGGCAGCGGCATAAATGTGGAGGCCACCCCTCCCCCGCTGCCCTGTGGGCCTGAAACAACCTTCAGCCCTGCAGCAAACACACCAAAACTCCCCACGCCCCTCTTTCTCCCACGCTTGGATGGGGTCATCTGAAGGTTCTGTCCCCGTGTTGCCCCCAGGAGAGCCCAGCAGGCAGCTATCACACTCAGCACAGGACCGAGGCCAGGGCCAGCATTCAGGAGGCACAGGAAGGACCAGGGGCCTGAGAGGGGACAGCCGGAAGGAAACACAAGCAGGGAGAGGGAAGGGGCCCAGAGACGCGGAGCAGGGCCACGACTGCCTTAGGGAATGACTGGGGAGCTCAGGGCAGGAGGGAGGGAGGGGCTGGGGAGGCAGGTGGCCATGAGCAGGGGCCCTGGATCTACGGGCTCCTGACCTACCCTGGGGAGGGCAGCCCAGAGGGTCGAGCCCCTGGAGCAGGGGTCTGGTTTGCCTTTTATAAACTTTTCTGTCCCTCAATGTGACAGGCGGGACTGTCCACCCACTCCCCCAGCAGGAATCACACACAGGTGGTCCAGAAGGGAGGGAGGGAGGGAGGAAGGAAGGAGGAAGGAGGGAGGGCATGACTGCAGCCACGCAGACTCCCCAGGACTGCGCCTCTGCCCACACGCCAGCCGGAGCATCTGCCCCCAGCCAGCCTGGACACGTGGTCTTGAGTGGCCAGCAGTGCAGCCCAGGGAGATGTCCCTGGCCAGAGAGAGCCCAGCCGTCTCCAATCCTGGGGGGCCCGGGAGCCCATGGGGGTGTGGACGAGGGTCCCCAAGGAAGGCCACACCCACGAGCGTGGCTCGGTGAAGGGCAGCGAGCCGGCGGCTGGGACTCACCAGGCCCCACCAGAGCGCGTCTGCATAGGTGTCGAAGTGATCGTTCTCGCCCTTCTCCGCCAAGTACACCAGGAAGGAGGCCAGGATGAGGCACAGGAAGCCGATGTACCAGGCGGTGACCAGCTCCTGAGAGAGAAGGCTGCGTCAGTGCCTGGCCAGCGTCCAGCCCCACCCGTCCCCTGGGACACTGAGGGCGGCCTCCCAGGGGGCTCTGTGTCTCCAGGGCCACCAGCTCCCCAGCCACAGGGCTCCAAGCTCGGGGCAGGCAACAGGAGGGGCTGGTTTTCCCAGGTGTCCCCACACGTGTACACCTCATGCCTGGGAGGACAGCTGCTAAGGACAGCCTAGCACGTACATCCGTCCAGGTTTGAAAGTGTCCCCAGGCAGCAGACAGGCCATCAGGCCAGACGATGTTGGAATGTGAGACCCTGCCTCAGCTTCCCTGAGCTTGGGGGAGACACCCTGACTGCCTGGTGTCCTGGGGGGCCCAGAGCCTCAGCACCTTGGGGGACCAACACCCTTGGTCCTGCTAACCAAGCCCGGGCCTCAGGGCTCAGGCAGGAGGGACAGTGGGAAGGGGCCATGTGGGCCCATCCAGGACCAGGGCGGCACAGCCAAGTGGGGCAGGGTTGGGGCCTCCTGGGGGCTCCCCAGATGCGGGGGGCGGGGCTCAGCTACGGGGTGCGGCTGCAGCCACCTCGTGGGTTCCACTGCCAGCGCCACCCCCAGCCTGGCCTGAATGGGCGTGGCTGGGGCTCTATTCCAGCGTCTGCGGGTGGCAGAGCGGATGGACGGGGCTGCGCAGGAAAGCCCGCCAGACCTGCGGGGCCCTCCCCTGCGGCCGGCCGGCTGGCTCACCTTGCTGTGCGCATAGACCACAGAGCCCAGGAGCTTCCAGGTCCCGCCACGCCGGTCCATGCGGATCATCCTGAGGATCTGCAGGAAGCGCAGGCTGCGGAGCGCAGATGTGGCGAAGACATTGCCCTGGGAGCCGGCGGCCAGAACCGCGATGGACGCGATGAGCACCATGATGTCTGTGGAGAGGGGAGCTCGAGGGGGCTGCGGGGTCGGGGGGCCCGCGAGGGTTCCAGGAGGGTGGACAGAGGCACGGACAGAGCGCCTGGCGTGGGGACTGTGGCCGGTGTCTGTCCAGCCCAGCCCTGGCACAGCTGCCCGGACTCTTGCCTTTCGGGCCGCAGCCGCGGGAACCAGGAGCTCTGACACCCAGCAGGCAGAGCATCCCGCGCTCTGGCCTGGCCTCCCAGCTCTTCCAGGGTCCCCTCCATCCCGCAGCCCCACCCGCCTCACCAATCACACAGAAGGGCTTCCTGGCGAACTTGAGCCGACCCCGCCAGCCACGGTACCGGCAGCAGCAGCCCGCGGCCCAGATCCGCACGAAGTACTCCACTCCGAACACCACAATGGTCACGATTTCCTGCAGGGGAGGCCTCCACTGAGCTGCCGTGGGACGAGGGCAGCGGCTGGGGTGGCTGGGCCTAGCTGGTGTCATTGGGGTCCTCCCCTAAGCCTGGGGCAGCCCCAGGAGAGGGCCGGGAGGGAGGGGTCCCCAGACCTGCATTCTGAACTGGGGAGGCCCCTTTGTCTCCCACAGCAACACAGAAATTACCCCGTGGTTGCCATGGCACCCGCCCTGGCCCCTCCTGGGGTTGCTGTGAGCGTGACAACCCCCACCCCACCCCCCATGTCTTCCAGGGAACATTCCAGGTCTCCATGCTGGAGGGCCCCCGGGCCCTGGGCCTCAGGGAGAACGGGAGACAGGGCCCTGGACGCTGCCGTCAGCTGCTGTGGGAAGGCTCAGAGCAGGGCCCAGCAGGGCTCAGGCGGGGGCACTGCTGGGTGCTGGGGTGCTGGGGGGAGGGGCGGGGCCTGTGCAGGGGCGGGGCGGGGCGGGGCCTGTGCAGGGGCGGGGCGGGGCCTGTAGGTGTGGGGCGGGGCCTTGCAGGGGGTGGGCGGGGCCTTTCAGGGGCGGGGCTCACCAGGATGTAGAGCGCGCCCTCTGAGCTCTTCTCGTATTCCTTGATGGTGGAGAACACGGAGAGCACGAGGCAAGAGAAGACCAGCAGGAACCTGCCGCGGGAGGCATCATCAGCGGTGGGCCAGCACCCAGGGCCGGGGCAGCAGATGGGCCAGGGCCAGGGCACCGGGGGGCACCCACACCCTGCCCGCGCCCCCATCTGCCGGTCAGCCCTGACAACCTCATGCTCTGGGGACAGCCTCCACACTCAGAGTAACTGGGAACCAGTCTGGCCTCGTGGGGTGCAGGCAAGACCCCCCACCATGGTGGCGACGGTGGTGTCCACACAAAGCATGCTGTTCCTTGTTCCTCATGTTCCCTCTCTGGGCTCCGAGGCAGAATCTTTCTGTCTTCCTGTTAATACTGGCCTGCAAACGCAGCCATCCCGGGGCTCTTGCCTGGGTCCATGGGGGCGGGGGGCGTCTGTGCGGCCTGGTGTCTATGCAGGGGCCCTGCCCTCCCACAGGACACCCATCACCACCCCCAGCCCCAGTTCCACAGGCTCAAGCAGGCAGGACCCTCAGCCCACTGGTGGGGGGAGTGGCTGCCACCCTTTGGGGCCAAGGCTGCATGGTCTATCCTGACCCTCAGCAACACCCACGCAGCCCCCCGCGCTGTCCTGCTGCGGCCTGCGCCCAAGCCTGGGCTGCACCGTGTGCTCAGCCCCAAGGAGCCTCTGGCGGCCCTGCCCCATGCCCCCACAGCCCGGCGACTGAGCCAGAGACACAGACCCCCCCAGGGACAGGGCTGACCGGCCGCCCCGGGACTGTGGACACGGCAGCAGAGCTGGCAGAGGGTGGCGGGCGCAGACGGTGCCTGCTGACACAGACGAAACGCCCGCGGAGGGACAGTCACATTTCAAAACTGCAATTAATTTCCTTTGTTCATTAGCCAATTTATTCAATTAACTGAGCCCTGGAAAAACGTCCAGATATCTCATGGGCCTTATATTCCTGACTGTGTCTGCCTGGTGCTCTTTTCTCCTGGCCCAGCCGTGGAGAAGGAGCGCCCTGCCCAGAGTGGATCCACTAGGACTGGAGGCTCCAGGTTGGGGCCCGAAGGTTGGGCGTGGGAGACATGGAAGACATCATCCATCTCTGAGGGGCACCCAGGCCCAGCCTGTCTCAACGCCCTGAGGCAGAGAACCAGGGGAGACACAAAACCAGGTGGGCTTCCCTGAGGAGGTGTCCATGAGGACGCTGCTGCAGGGTGGAGTGGAGCTGGCAGGGCCAAGAGCGCAGAAGGCAGGGAGCTCCTGGCAGGGGGAGAGTGGGGATGGGGGTGGCATGTTCAGGACCCAGCTGAGCTCAAGTCTGGCCAACTGGAGGACAGGGCAGGAGCACCGGACTCTGTCATTCCTATGCGGGGACTCAGAGTCCCAGGGTGACTAGTCTCTCTCAGCCCTGCTTCCCAAGGGCAGCTCAGATGGGCATCGCAGAACACTCCAGGATGGCATAGCCAAGCCGCACTGTCTGTCCCAGCAGGCAGTGACCTGGTCCCAGCGGGAAGACAGCAGCCCACCCCAAGAGCACTGGCAACAGCTCCAGGCTGCCTCTTGAAGTTTTGGAACTGACGGTCGCAGATGGTCCCCAGTGGGGGAGGCATCTCTCGGGCTCAGGATGGAGGCTCCAAAGGCCCACACCCGAGGAGGAGGGGCAGAGAGGGGGGCAGTACGGCCCTCCCATCACATCCCCAGAGCAGAGATGACAGATTCCCACACCCCATGCCTGCAGCCCAGGACTGTGGGCCCTGATGGCTCAGGAAGGGAACCCCAGACTGCAGGGCCTCCCCCTCTCCTCCAAGCAGCTGAACAGTGGAGAAGAGACATGTATTTCCAGGCCTCTTCCCGTTGTAAGCACCTTGGAAACCAGCCACTGCCCCACCCAGCACACAGCAGCACCCCGGCCCCCTGAGGGAAGGCTAGGTTTGGGAAAACTGAGGCCTCTGGGCAGAGGGTGACCACCTGGAGCCCCTCCATCCACCGAGGGGTCCCCCTGGGCAGAGTCCACGACCCCCACAGGTGCCCAGGGACATGAGTGTGGTGGGTGCTCCTGCCCATTTTCCCCAGAGCTTTCCCATCCAGTGCACCCACCCGAGCACCCTGTGTCCGGGGCTGGCAGCTCTATTCCCGCTCCTGCCCCTCAGTGGCTCCGTTGAGGCAGCCCATGTGCCTAGACGGCGGAGCCCTCAGCCCCAGAGGACAAGGGTGGCCCAGGAGGACACGGGTCCACTCCCTCCGGGAGAGGAGGGCAGTCTCCAGCCCCTCAGCTGCTAACTATCCAGGCTGCAAGGGAAGGAAAGAGGGGAGATGCGGGGGAAGGTGGTTTTCCTGCAGCCCGAGACTGATTATGTTAATGAATTCAAAGTGGAGACGGATCCTGGCAGCGGTTGCCAAGGAGACAGCATCTCAAGCAGCTGGTCTGGATTCCAGGAGCCAAGATGGGGCAGGCAGGGTGGCCAGCAGGGGAAGCCACCTCCGGCAGACGGTGCTCACCTGGGTGGTGGGAAAACAGGGCCCCCCAGATCACAAGCGTCTGAGGGACAACCCAGGCCCCTGGTGCGTGCTCAGTCACAAGCCATGAGGGAGGCCACCCCGTGCACAGGACATGCCTCTCGGCCAGATATGGGGGCTTCTGGGTGCAGCTTGAGCTGTGAGCAGAGATGGGACCCTCTTTTGAAACTGAGGACGCAGGCAGAATCCTGGGAGCTAGGAGGTGGATGCAGGGAGGGGCCCAGGCAGGCGGGAAATGGTGGCAGCACCAGGGGGGTCAGCCCCAGCTGCACCTGCAGGTCCCGGGGCGCAGGGTGTGCGGACGCGTCACCCTGCCTGCCCTGCATGCTTGGTGGGGGGCCCTGCCTCCAGGGAGAGACCCTGCTCCATCGCCCCTTACCCCTCCCCACCTGAATGCAGGAAACATTCCTTTCTTGGAAAAACATGAGAAAGCCCGTGCTGCCTCCTTCCTGACTCCTCCCCCACTGGAGGTTGGGGGGCAACAGGGGGTGCCTCTGTGAGGGGGATGAAGCCCCCACACACAGCAGTCCCCCATACCAGACTTCCTCCCTCCGTTCCTCCAAAGACGGACTCAAGAGATGGCTGGGGTTATTACTGTCACTGTAATGAAACGTTTAACAAGTGAGTTCAGGGATGGGAGGGAGGGAAATTGTGCCACAGCCCCGCCCCCCCACCCCTGCAGGCTGCTCTCAGGCAGAGCTGGGGGTAGAGGGAAGGGGCCCCAACACTGAGCCCCCCACAGGCTAGGACGGACGCCCCCATGAGGCCAAGGCCAGTGCCCTGCAGACCGGTGGCCAGGCTCCCCGGGGGGCCCCCGCCTGCTGCGGCCGGTGCGGGGACTGTGGCTAGCGCGCCGCCTGGAATCTAATTCTGTCCCTAATAAACTGCTCTGCCTGCAGGGCCCACCGCCACTTCCGATCCAGAGTGACGGAGAGTCCAGCTGCCGACGGCCCCTCCAGCATAAGCCTGGTGTGAAAAATGACTTAGCCATCCCACACGCCGGAGGGAGGGGAGGCCGCGTGCCGGCCGGAGGTCCCTGTGCTCACAGAGGCCTGGGGCTCACCCAGGTGCACCCCCCAGATCACCCTTTCCAACTGGCACCGAGCTGAGCCTGAGAATCTGAGAGTGGAAGGTTTTGGTAGCTCCCACCTGAGCCTACGGGTGCAGGGAGGGGATGCAGGCCAGCACCCAGCACCCTACACCCTGCCTGCATACGCATGTGCTCACAAAATGCCTCGGGCCTGAGAGGCCACAGTTGAGGAGGTGCCAGACCCTGGAAGTTGCCACTCTTGGCTCGGCATTCAAGGCCTCTACCTGCCACCTTGGTGTCCTGAGACCCTCCCCTACCCATCCAGGCCTCTACCCAGCCCTCCGTCTCCCAAGGCCGGGGCAGCAGTGCCCCCCATGGCCAGCGACCTCAGGGTGGTTAGTGTCCCCCCCGAGCTTCAGCCACAGGCTCTTTCCAGGACAGGGGGCTGTGGGGTCGGGGTTCTAGGTGCCCCAGAAAGAGCGGGCATCCTGGTGAAGCCACAGGTGCCCGGAACGCCGCAGGCTGTGTGGAGGGCTGCCCCCACACAGCCAGGCCTGGAGGACTCGGAGGCCCTGGTAGAAGCCCACAGTGGCAGCTCATGGTGTCCCAGGTGCCTCCCCAGGGGTCCCCACGGATGGCCCCTGCACACAGGGTGGTTCACTGCCCATTAGTCCCCTGTCCACACAGGGACCATGGGGCTGAACAAAGGTGCAGCTGAGCGCCCCCCCCCCCACATCAGCACCCATACACACCGACAGCAGCCCCCTATCCCCACCCTGGGCCCTCCCTGCACACCTGGGTCTCCCCACTTCCCCACCCCTACCCTCCTCATAGACAGCGGACCCCAACCAGGGATCCTCCTGAACGCCCCTCTCCCTCTCAAGACTTCATCTCAGCTCTTGCACCCAGGATGCCCTGACTACGTCTGATCCTCCACAGCCCCTGCAGCCACCATGACCCCTCCCACTGAGGTCAGAGGAAGACGCCCACCCCCCAACTACAGGTTCACTAGGTCAGCATCCCTGCCCCAGGGCCTTTGCACACACCACTTCCACTGCCTGGCGTCCTCTCTACGCCCACGGCCACCTCCATGTGTCCCCGTTTCATCCTCAACAGCCCCTTCTCCGAGAGGCCACCCGGCCCCCAACTCTTTCCAGTTTACTCTCTGAGAGGGGGGTCCTGACCCTTCCAAGCAGGGGACCACTGCTATTCCAACCCCAGGGGCCAGAGGAGGGGATGTGGGGACTGATGGGCTTGGGTGTCACGGGGAGACATGGAAGTTTTGAGACTAGAGACAAACCATCCCTGAACTGTCCCCTTAAAAGTTATTAAGCCACATGTCCTATGCATTTCACTGCAATTAAAGAAAAGGAAGGAGACTTCTGGCCAAGATGGAGGTGTAGACAGACACACTGTGTCTCCCTCCACAGCTAAGAAGGAACACAACTACCTCAAAACTAGAGACAACCAGAAGTTCCAGAACATTGAGCTGCATGGAAGTCCAGCAAACAAAGATATAAAGAAGAAACACTCATCCAGACAGGTAGGAGGGGCAGAGCCGGGGTGGAGAGGACATGTGTGGTGGCAGCAGCAGGCCAGTGGAAAGCACAGTTACATGTTTTAAAAAGTTGGGAGGGACACCTGGGGAGCGCTCCCAGCTCCTCACTAGACCTCACAGCTCACAGTCCCAGCGCCGGGGAAAATCAAGCCTCATTGCTTCTGACTGTGCAGACCAGTGGGGGTTGGGGTGGAGGAAGAAACTGCTGGTCTCTCAGCAGAGTCCGCTTGTTTAAAGGGCCCCAGGGTCCTAGAACATCTGCAGACCCACCCACTCTGGAAACTACGGCCAGGGCAGCAGCTAGAGGGGCGTCAGTCCCATATGGAGATGGGAGAGGTGCCTGGAAAAAGGGTAAGTGCTGAGCAAGCAGGATTGTTTCCTCTCAGACCCCTCCCCCGCATACAGCGCTACAATGTGATGGAACAGGTTGCCCTATACTGACAGATTCCTAAGGCTCCACCCCTTACAGTGTAACAGGTGCGACAGCTCTACCTGGGACATGGAGGCAAACAAACACAGGAGCCTATCAAGATGAGGAGACAGAGAAGTATGGCCCAAAAGGGGTAACAGATCAAAGTTCCAGTGGGAGAACTAAGCGACAAGAAGATAGCCAACCTCACAGATGAGGAGGTAGACAACCAAACAGATGCAGAATTCAAAACACTGGTGATAAAGATGCTCACAGGCTTGACAGATATGCTTGAGTACGGCAAATGCATAAGAAAAGAAAAGGAAGGAAAAGAAGAGAAAAGAAATGAGACAAAGACAGGTTGTCAGGCCTGAGAGCGCATGGAAACCCCTGACCTGCCCTGGGCACGGCCCTCCCCACCTGGGCCTCTGTTTCCCTCTGTGACAGGACAGGCTTGGGTGGGGAGAGATGAAGGCCCCTCCTGCTGTTCCCTCTGGACTCCCCTGGGCAGGGCACCCACCCACTGGCAAAGTCTCCACCCCTGTCCCCAGACAGAGGACGCCCGCTTGTGAAGCCTGTGTGTGTGACCACAGGGAAGGGGGTCCTGACCTGACCTCGGGACTCCCTCACAGATGTGTCTCCTTCTGCAGCTTAAACGAAGCTCTGTCTTCATCAGTCTCAGCCCACCCCACCCCCAACCAGCCTCAGCTCACTCTGGGGCCCAGACCTGGCCTGCCCGTCCTGAGCTCCCTACCACACTCACCCCCATGTGGAACTTCTGGGGTCCTGCAAATGCCCTGCTCTGTCCGAGGAGTGGTCTGAGCAGCGGTCAGCACGGCTGACTCCTGCGCCTGCAGGTGCCACCTCCCCGCCCTGCTGAGCCCTTGGCCTCATCACATGGAGGCACCATGTGGAATCGGGGGTGGGGAGGGGACCCCGAGGCATGGCACTGCCCTCTGCCCCCCAGGCTGAAGGGGCATTGGGGACAGGGCCACCCATCAGGGTGTGCCTCCATTTAGAATTCCATGATGAAATTGTCACCATGTATCGTTAACACAGGAAAGGTCACAGAGCCTACGTCCTGCGTTGTTAGGAAACACACAGAGCAGCCCAGACTCAAGAACAGCTCAGGAGAGGCCAACAGTTGTCCCGCGTTTTTCAGCGTCTCCCCGTTTCCTACAATGGCTGCTGTCGTTTTGCCATCAGCAGAGGTGATGAACCATAACCAAGTGTGTAAGAGGCCGCGGCACTCTGCCCACTGCCTGGGTCAAACGCCGATCTCCTTCACAGAGTGTCAGCTCAGCTCTCAGGGAACGCAGGGGACGAGAAGGTGCTGAGTGCGGAGCAGAGCCCCGCTCAGGACCACGGCCAGCTCCCCGGCTCCGGGGCGGGGCCCGGCCCTGCCCTCCCGCTGAAAGGGCCAATCCCAGGAAGCCACCTCTTCCCTCCGGGGGCTGGTCTCTCGGTGAACAAACGTCTCAGCTCCGGTGGACCCAGCCAGGCTCCTGCGCCGACCTGGCCCCCAGGGGCCCAGCGGAGCGCCCTGCGCTCGGGAAGCCAACGCCAGCCTGCGGAGCGCTCGCCGAGGCTCCTCCCCCCACCACACCCCCTTCTGATGGACCCACTTCCCCCCAAAACCTGGGTCCCAGAAGAAACTGGCCTTTCCCCCTACAAACATGCAAGTACTCTTCCCAAACCTGAACAGAAGAGCAAACTCAGAAGTTCTAAGCTCTCTAATGGGTGAACACAGGCTTCACGTCGGGACGGAGCAGATCGCACAGGCCCGGGGGAGGGAGGGGCCCACTCTCTGCAGACAGCCAGAACCATCTAGAAGGAACACAATCCACACGTCCTAGAGACAAAAGTGAGACCCCTGGCTGGAGGCCTGGGACACACCCACCGTCCCATTTCCCCCGAGGGGAGCAGCCTCGGCCCTGCCCGCCCCAGCGTCCTCTCCCGATGGCCAACACCTGCTGCTGGGCAGTGGTACAGAGGCCCTGGCCAGCCTCTATAAATTCCTGGGTGCAAGTGAAAAACCCATTGGGGGTCTGAGGCCTCCAGCTTGAGAGGCCAGGTTTCCCTGGAAGCCACTGGAAGCCACAAATCATTTTCCCCTTTCAGGGAACTTCCACAAGATTCCCCAACTCTTTGATGGGTGGGCAGCTCCTCCCAGGACTGCAGGGAGGGGGGGGCGACATGACGGGAGTTGAGAACACAGCCCCCCACTGCACTTCCCCCAGGTCTGCCCACACTGGCCCCTCAAATGCAGTCAGACCGAGGAGGCCAGGGGGACAGGTGGGGCCCCAGGCTGAGGGACAGGCCCCGCCTACCGCCCAGTCCTGCCCACCCAGGGCAGACAGGTGAGAGGGGCAAGGATGTGGCCCCACTTGGGTTATCCAAGGCCATGCAAGGGAAGGCGCCCCAGCTGCGCTGGACACCAGGGGCTCCCTACCCAGCAGCCCCAGCCTCAGAGGCCTCCAAAGGCATGCCTGGCCGCCGTGGAGTGGAGAGGGCTCAGTGGCCCGCCGAGAGAGAAGCCTACTTCGAAATGCTTTTTTACACGCCCGCATCCTGGCCCTGGACGCTGGGAGGTCAGGCAGCCAGCACCGCACACTCCTCTCTGAGGCACTGACACCCTGGCAGCTTGAGCAGGGGGACTCTAGAGCCCGCTCAGCCTTGCCTGCCTCAGTTCCCCACCAGTGAGCTGGGGCCTCGCCGTGAGGAAGTCCTGAGCCCAGCCCCCAGCGGGCGCGAGGCAGGCGTTGGGGGCCTTCCCCTCATACCTGAGCCTGCAGACCAGGCCACCAGGCTCCCGTGAGGGGGCAGGACTGTCAAAGGACTCCCCCCATGGCCTCTCCAGAGCAGACACCCCCTTTGAGGGGCTCTGCAAACCCGACTTTGCACTGGAAATCCTCGTACACAGAGACACCCCATATCTGCGTAACAGACCCTCAGCCCTGGGGCTTGCCCCCAGGATGAGAGATGGGCGTGGGGAGGGGCTGCTCCAGGCTGCCTGGGGCTCAGCTGCACCCCTTCCCACTCCAGCCTGGCGAAGGGCCCGTCATGGCTGGTGACACGTGAGGGAGGTGGCGCTCAGATCGGGGGCTGGGGGTCAGTCACTCGGGGCAGGGCTGCCACCCAGGGCCCACTCCCATCCAGCATGAGCGGGGGGAAAACCTCCAGGGGCCTCGAGACTGGGAGAGGGGGTTCCCAGCAGTGTCTGCCGGCTGGCCCACACCTCGGCGTCTCAGATCCCTCCTGACTCCTGAGTCCAGAAGGCGCCCGTCCTCCGAGGAGCTTTTGGAAAAGCTCACAGGCAAAGGGAGGGCTGGCCATGGCTCAGCGCCCAGAGCTCATCTGCAGAGAAAACCCCTTCTGCAGAGGGCGGGGGGGGGGGGAGGGGGCCTGGCCTGCGGCCCACCAAGCCGGGAGGCCACAGGGCAGTCGCCTCCCTCCCATGTCTGGCAGCAGCTGCCCCAGGGGCCCACTGGGACTCCTCTGTCTTCCAGAAACCAGGCTCTGTGGACAAAAGTCAGAAGAAAGGTGGTCCAAGACAGCCAGCCCTGGGCCTTGTCCCTCCCCTCTGTACCCTGGCTTCTCCAGCCCAGGAGGAGGGGCTTGAGCCTCATTTAATTAATAAACCCACAAACCCAAACCGGAGTCAGTCTGTCACCCGGAGCTGGGCAGGGGACTGAGCACCAGGGCAGCCACACCCTGGGGTGAGGGCTCCTGAGCCAGGGTGGCACTGGGCTCCCTGGGTGGGCTGGGCGCAGGGACAGTGGAAGACGATGGGCCATGAGCAATGACAGGACAGACGTGCCGCGTGGGAAGAACCACACTGTGTAGCCCTGGGCGTTCCCCTCTGCCAGGCCCAGCTGTGCCCACCTTCCTAATGGGAACACTGGGGCCTGGGGCGTTGCTATGACTGGACTTAATGAGCCCCCCCCCCCCCAACAGCACGGCAGATTCCCCCCACCTACCCGGCTACCCAGGGAGACCACCTGCCCACGCTGCCTCTCTCTGAGTTTGAGCCCCACCACCACCAGTGAGCTGGGATCAAGGGGAGCTCAGGGAAGCTCGTGCCCCAGCAGAGGGGCCAGAAGGGGCCAGGAGGGGCGGCAGGGCCAGGCTGCCTGGACAGTGAGGGCCGAAGCCCCCACGCCCGCCTGCATGCGCACTGCCAGCCGCCCTGTCCTGGTTCGGCGTTGCCCGGAAAGAAAACGGAACGACAGACACCTCCTCCCCCACCACAACACACATGCGCTCAAGTGCAGAGCCTGACCCAGGGTCCCCACACACCCTGCTCTGGCCCGGAGCACTGCAGCATTTAGGAGGCAGCTGGCACAGAGGGCGGTCACTTCAGGCCCCACAGGGCCAGGGACGGGGCCACACAGAGGGGACATCTGTGCCCAAACACAGCAGCCCTCCAGCTGCTGCTGGGCTGTGGGCTTCTGTGTCCTAGAGGTCACCTCGGGCCAGGACCTGCATGACCAGAGCCAGGCCTCAGAGCCCCCTCGGCCCCAGCCCAGTGGGGAGGGGTTGCAGTCGGAGGTCACCGGTGGGGAGACACAGGGCTCTTCCAAGGATGCAGAGCACCTCTGAGCGTGCCTGCGTGGGGACAGCCAGAGCAGAGACGCTGCGGGGGCCAGTGGGGCTGACCCTCGCCATGCCAGGGACCCCCAGGCAGGCCGGCCAGCCGCTGGGCCTGGGGACAGTTTCAGGGTGCCTCCCAGGCATACTGTCCCCCAGGACACCCTCTCCACAGGCCATCTGGCATTTCCCTCCTGGTGCCGTTGCCCCCACCCCACAGAGGGTGCATCCAGAGCGAACAGGCCTGGCTCTTGGGCCCACACAGTGGGTTACACACACAAGCACACACCCCTCTCATCCCAGGGGTGCATGAGGTCAGGTGGAGACAGTTTCCCAGAATCTGCCCCTCACTCCCATCCCAAAATGCCTGCACACAAAATGGCCGAGCTGGCCCAGTGGGGCTGGGACGGGAGAGGGGGCCTGGGCTCAGAGGCCGCGAGCTGGTGGCACAGCCGCACACGCAGAGACCTGCAAACAGCACACACGAACTCCCAGGTGCACACAACGCCCGCCGAGGCCACGGGCCCTACCCCCGGACCCAGGAGTCCCTGACCACCAGGCCTGAGGGGCTGGCAGCCTCTACTGGAGCCAGGGCTGGTGACAGCAGCACCCCCACCGCCGTGTCCACACTTCCCGGAGGGGCCTCCACGGGAATGCGGAGGGGGCGGCAGGCACACACCTGCTACCGCAGCTGCAGAGAGGCCAGGGCTGCGCGGGGGGGGGGGGGGGGGGGGGGAGTTGGGGTTGCAGGGGGGCTGGCACCAGGGGGCAGGACTCAACTGCCCTCAGCCTGCGGCTGGGGGTGGGTAGGAATGTGAGGACCCCTCCCCATTTCAGGAAGGCAGAAGCTAGCCCCAGAGGAAGGGAACGGCTTGGGGGGGAAGCTGGGGAGGCTAGGTCAGCCCTCCCCCGCATCATTCCCTCCTTTGGGGGATCCCAGCCCAGAGGGACCCCCAGGAGTCCAGACGCGGAGGCCCGACAGGCAGCCCTTTGTTCGGTGCAGTGGCCGTGGGGAGGGGCCTCTCGGGCTGAGGGCCGCCTGGGGCTCTGCGCGCCACCACCCCCGCGTGCGGGGGAGGGACTGATGCAGCCCAGCCGGGCCGCGGTGGTGGGGAGGGCAGAGGAGAGAGGGCGGCGAGGAAGAGGCGCCGCCACCCCGACCAGAACCCCGCACCCCAGAATCCCCTTCTCCTGATCTCTCCAAGCTGCGCCCTTCGCTTTCCCCAGGGGACGCGGTCCCGGCTCGCCGTGCGCACGGCGCGGGGCGCGGGGCGCGGGGCGCGGGGCTCGGACACTCACACGTAGGCGTGGTAGATGAAGGCCCAGCCGCGCGGCCGCTCCAGCACGTTGTAGAGGAAATTCTGCAGCTTGCGGTAGAAGGCGTTGCGCTTCGGGGGCTTCCCGGCGCCCGCGCCGCCCGCGCGCGGCTTGCTGAGGATGCTGCCGCGCTTGGGGGCCTCGGAGCCGGCGATGAGCAGCGCGCCGTCCCGGGTGGAGTCGGGCGCGCCGGGGTCTAGCCCCACGAAGCCCACTTTGAGCTTCTTCTCCCCGCTCGGGCCGGGGTACACGCCGCCGTTGCGCGACTTCTGCACCATGGTGCCGGCGGCGCCCGGCGGCGGCGGCGCGGGCTCAGCGGGGGTGGCGCGCGGGGGGCGGCGCGGGCCCGAGCCCAGGCCCTCGGCCCGAAAGCCGCATGGCCGGGGCGGCAGCGGCGGCTCCGCGCTCCTGCCGTCCCGGGTCTCGCGCGGGGAAGCGGCTGCCACCGCGCCCCGCCCGCCGCCTCGCCCCGCCCCCCGTTAACCCCTGCGACGCCGCCGGAGAGCGGGGAGGGGCTGGAAGCCAGGAGGCAGGATCGGCTGAGCGAGGCTTCTCTGTCACCTGGCGGACCCCTTCCCGCGGCCTGGCCACGTGCGCCCTGACGAGGGAACCGGCCCCTTGGTCACCTCTGATGTGGGCAGCACCAGGCAAGCGCACGCCCTAGCGGCCCTGGACTGAACCCCTCCAGGCGAGGAGTGGAGGTTCCGGGCCTTGTGGGGTGGGATCTGGCTGATATGGGCCAGCCCATGCGGAGCTTCTGCGCTGGGCCCTAGGTGGACCCGGCCTGAGCTGCACCCGCACCCTGTCCCTTGGGTGTGCAGGGAGGTGCCCTGAACTGGGGGCCCAGAGGAGGGGTTACGGAAGAAGAGGCAGGGAGAGCACCCCCATCCCCCTATATCCCTGCAGGCAGTGGGGCCCAGTGGTCCGCTATGGGGCCTGGGAGATGGGCCCCTGGAAACCTGCCGGCCTCCGAGGGTCCTGTGGCCGGGGCAGGGGCTGGAGGGTACACCCCAGGGTGAGACTGGGGCCGATGCTGGTGCTACCGTCAGGGACAAAAGAGAGCAGACGCTGGACGCAGACAGCAGGCTGTCCCCCTGGGGGCAGTGGGCAGAGGCGGCCAAGCCCGGTCAGGAGCTGGGTGTCCCGTGGGTGTCCTGCATGGTCTGTGGGACCTGCTCCTGGGAGGCCACAGGCGCTTGTTCTTCAGCCCCTGAGCACTTAGTGCTGGCAGTGCCCAGCGGCCCCCCTGGGGCAGAGGTTCCTCTCGTGACCCCATCCAGCCTCTTCCCACAATTGCCCAGCACGCTGGGACGCACCCAGGGAAAGGCCTGTTCAGCAGCCGGCACTGTCTTCACCGGCCACTCGGCTGGGAAACCAGCCCCAGCCCTGCCCTTTGGCCTCCAAAGCGCGTAGCCACGTGGCCTGACTCCTCTTTCTCATTCAGCAGAAAACGTAATGGCCGGTGCAGGCACGGCACTAATTTGTGAGTCATCCAGAACGTTGGGGACGGAGTGCGGCCCGTGCCCCACACACGCCTGTGCCCGTGAGCATGTCCCGGGGGCCACGCTCTGGCGCCCACCTGCCCCGTCAGCCACCAGCTCCATGGCTGCAGAGCCGAGCTGAGGGAGGAGGCTCCAGCCTGGTTCACTCAGGGCGGCGGAGGGCCTGGGGGGCAAATGGAAAGAAGGGACACCCGGCGTTCCCCACACAGCCGGACCCACAGAGGTGGCATCGGGGTGACCCCCACCCTTAAGAGGACCGGACAAAGTGGTCCCAACTCAGGCACGCAAACTCCAGGAAGGGGGCTGCCCCCACCTGTGAAGGGGAACCCCGTCCCTCCCTGGGGAATCCCCACTCCGGGTCTTTGATGTGAGGGTGAGGGGGCTCATGAGGGACAGTGGTGCCCCTGCGGGGCTGAGAGTGAGGCCCCTCCAGGGAGAAGACCACCAGCCAGGCAGGCAGGGCCCTGCTGGACCCTCTGCCCTCTCAGCCACGCAGGCATTCTGTAGGTTCCGGAAAGTGCGGCCTGCGCCCCGGTTTGAACGTCTGCTTCCTCTGTGACGATGTCCTTTCAGCGAGGTGGCTCACCGGTCACTTAGATTCTCGATTTGGTGTCACGCATACACACACCCCTGCAACCCAGACGAAGCAAGCTGTGAACACACTCAGTTGGGGTGAATTCAGTGCGAGCAACAGGATGCCATTTATTTCAAAATAGATGGAAAAGCTTTCAGGCTGAGCCATCTTTGCCAGGACGGCAGAGAGGAACCCAAGGAGAGTGGAAAAATTCAGTCCGGGGAGGCCAGCAGCCAGGCACGGGCCAGTCAGCACCTCTGCACTGAACACTGTCCCCAGACTCCCGGAGCTTCCTCCTCCTCCACCCCCCATGTCACTGGCCACACAGAACAGCCCAGGGGCACCGGGGTTTCAAACGCCAGTGCAGAGGCCCCTTCCCTGCAGGGAGCGAACCTCAAAGGCCCGTTCCTGCCTCTGTGTGCGTCTTGTCACTGTCGTGTCCCCAGGGCCCTCACAGATGGGGCCCACGGTGGGAGGCCAGTGGGTGGCGCAGCTGCTGGCAGCGAGAGCCAGGCCCTCAGGGGCCCGCAAAGTGAGCCTCCCAAGGTGATGCGGCTCAGAAAGCAGGCTCAGCACTCCCTGGAAACCCGCTCCTCCCGACCCCGGGCTCCTGACTCTACTCTCTGTCCTAACATGGGACGGGGCAGGGGACTTGAGCCAGGACATCCGCGGGGTGCGGCTGGTGCCCGGATGGACGGGAGACAGACCAGCTCCGATGCCCTGCACGCGGGGCCCTTTGGGGCAGCCCCAGTCTGCTCACGGGTCCCCTAGAAGATGGCTTACGTCCAAGTGTTCGCCCACACTGGAGTTCGGGGGCCGGCGACCTGAGAAGCTGACCTGTTTCGCCCAGTGGGAAGGGAGCGGGCTCCTTCCCTATTACGGCTGCAGAAAACAGATGAGGCCAGTGGAGGCCTGGAGGGAAAGCTCCCTCCCGCAGCCTGGGAAGCAGACTTGATTTGGGGAAATGAGAAAGGACAGGTTCTCCATCACTGGGCCTCGGCCAGCACTCTGCTCTCCTGCAACTTGGACGACAGACGTGCCTGTGCAGACGGCAGGTCCCAGCCCCCCTCCTAGCCACCCTCCAGGGCCTGCACCCCAGGAATTTTCCGCGATCGGGAGGGGGTAGGGCTGTTTACCCAGCTTACAGGGGAACAGGAAGTGAGAAAAAAACACGTGAAAGCATTGATTTAAAAAAAAAATACATCCTACACTGAGCTCAATAAAATGTAATTTATACCCTTTTTCAAAGGATCGCACTCTCAGCAAGCATCCCAGCCCCCGGCAGACCAGCTAACAGCACGAGGGACTCCGCAGTAAGGCCGGCCACCAGGAGCCCACACCACCCGGGGCAGGGCCGGGCCGGGCCGTGGAGGCGGCCAGGACACACGCGGGAGGGTGGAAGTTGTCTGCAGGTTCTGGGCTCTCGTGGGGACTCCCTCTGGGGGGTCCTGTGTGCCCTTCCCTCCAGGGAGGCCAGCTTTGGGGAGCAAGGATGGTGTTTGGAAGGTTGTGCATTCTGTCATTTCCTGTCCCACACTGCCCTCCCTACCCCGGTGACAATTTCCCTGTTCCGTGGCAGATACACCGTGAGGAACAGACAGGCCCTGTGGCTCGTGTGCTGTGATGCTGGGGTTGCCCCATGATCTCTGGCTGTCGGCGCTCCCGTGGCCCACACACTGCACACACGCTCACACGCCACTCACACGCTCAGACACACCCCGTTCACACACACACTGGCACAAGCCCACACGCCACGCACACGCGCACATGCCGCGCACACACACCCTATGCAAACGCCCCTCACCCCGCACACGGGTTCTCGCCCCAGCACACGCCCACACCCCATGCGGGCACCTGCACCCCTGGCCCAGCTCCTCCACGTTCCCTGGGTGAGTGAACAGTCACCTCGTCCTCGATGGGCATCACTCGGAGCCACCAGGCAGGACGTGCGCCCAGCGCCCTGCCGGCAGACCCCAGGAGGACGTGGGCAGCCGCAGCCCCGCGCTGTGCCCGCTGCCAGCAGTGCGGTCAGCTGCCCACACGCACAAGCTGCTGGCACCTGGGCCCCGGCGGCCCACCCGCCCGCCCAGGCTCGCTTGAGTGCCTTGCCTGCTTGGCCGGACGGAGGTCCAGTAGGCTAGGGACAGAGCTGTCCAGTCTGGGGCAGGGCCCGGGGACTCTCAGAGTCCCCACTCCCACCCACCCTCACCCAGGACAAGGTCACCACATGAAGCCAGGAGGGTGGGGGAGAAGGGCTGGACTGTCTGGCCAGCACCCCAGGGGCAGATGAGCCGGGACAGAGCTGGAGCCCACCGCCAGCACCAGGCTCTGCCAGGAGGGCCCATGAACCCCTCTGCCAGCAAACACGACCCCCCCACGGCACGGCTGAGGGCTGGGCGGCCCTGGCTGCAGGGCGTGGGCGAGGGCACCCCATGGGCTCTCTGAGCCGTGTGACCTTGAGCGGCCAGATCACCTCGCAGAGCCGGGTTCCTCATGGGGTGCGGGGAGAGGGCTCCCGCCTGGCAGGGCTGCCAGCACTAAGCTGAGAGGATCCTGCAGGGCAGCCGAACGTCCTGGGCGGCCCAGGCACAGCGTTGTCCAGGGAGTGGCCACAGGTGCCAGGCAACCCCAGGTCCCGGCTTAGAAACACCTTCTTCCTTGGTTTCTCCCCTCCCCTCCCCCACCAGACAGGCTGACCACACCCTTCTGGCATCCCAGTCGCTCTCACCTGGAGACACCTGGCAATGTCTGGAGGCATTTTTTTTAATATGCTTTATTGTTTATACTATTACACTGGTCCCAATTTCTTTTCCCTTTGTTCCCCTCCACCCAGTGACCCCCCTTCCCTCCAGTTGCCCCCACTCCAGTCCATGCCCATTGGTTGTGCACATAGTTCTTCTCAGCCTCTTCCTGTCGGCTCCACTCCCTCCTACTGTGCTTCTTAATTCCTGCACCATCTCCCTCCTTTCCACACCACCCCGCTGACCTCCCCCCATAATGTTCCCCATACCTATAATTCTCTTTCCTCTCTCATTGCCTACTTAGTTTGCCTTTGTTTCGATTCCCTCGCTTCTGTTGTTGGTTGCAGTTTTTATTTTAATGTTCATAGTTTTGATCCTCTTTCTCCTAAACCAGTCCCTTTAACATCTCATATAACAGTGGTTTGGATCTGATGAGCTCCTTCAGTGTTACTTTGTCCTGGAAGCACTTTCTCTGCCCTTCTTTTCTGAATAACAGCTTCGCTGGATGGAGTAATCATGGTTGTAGGTTTTTGCTTTTCATTATTTTGAATATTTCTTGCCAGTCCCTTCTTGCCTGCAGAGTTTCTTTTGAGAAATCAGCTGATAGTCTTATTGGGACCCCTTTGTATGTAATTCTCTTCTTCTCTCCTGCTGCTTTTAAGATTCTCTTTTACCCTTAATTTTTGCCATTTTGATGATAATGTGTCTTGGTGTGGTTCTCCCTGGGTCCAGTGTTTTTGGAACTCTCTTTGCTTCCTGGACCTGTAAGTCTACTTCCTTCCCCAAGTTAGGGAAGTTCTGCTTCATTATTTTTTCATATAATTTTTCAATTTCTAGTTCTTCTTCTTCACCTTCTGGCAACCCTATGATTCGGATGTTGGCCCGCTTACAGCTGTCCCGTAGGTTTCTGAGCCTCTCCTCATTTTCCTCACTTTTCATTTCCTCTTTCTGCACTGGTTGACTATTTGTTCCTTCCCTGTGTTCCGATTTGTCGATTTGATCCCTGGTTTCTTTCCCTCACCACTAGTTTAATATGTGTTTTTATTCACTTCAGCAAGACAGCCTTCATTCCTTCCCTGTCTTGTTTAAGATCTGCCATTAGGTCTGTAGGCATTTTTATAACCAAAGCTCTGAACTGAGCCTCAGAAATATTTCCTCCCTGCTGCTTCGTTAGATTAGATACTTGCTGTGTCAGCTGCGTCACCGGGATCTCTATCATGATCTGTGCCATCCTGACCATTTTGTGTTTACCTTTGCTTCCTGGGCGGGGGCTGTCACACCTCCTACACTACAGGGGGTGGAGCCCCGTGCACTCGTCACAACCGAGCGACCTGTCTGTGGGTTTTCTGTGGGGGTGGGGATCCAAGATGGGTTCCTGCCTTTCACTCTCCACTGAGAGACTGGGAGCGTCCTCCTCTGTTCCCACGCCCTCCGGGCCTCACAGTCCGGGGCAATGGGGGTCTGCCTTCCCCGGCATTGGAATCGCAAGCTGACGGTCTGGTCCGCAGCTGGGGTGCTCCCCAGGCTCTTCTCGCCTCCCCCTAAATACGGGTGTCTGAGCTCACCGCCGTCCCGCTGCCATTGCTGCTACTGCCACCGCAGACAGCACAGCCTGACCTCTCCGTCCCGGCTTCACCCCTCCTACCCGTCTGGATGAGCATCACTTCTTCATAACTTCATACATTGGACTTCCATTTACTTTCTGGAACTTCTGGTTATTTCTGGTTTTATGGTAGTTGTGTTCCTTCTTAGTTGTGGAGGGAGATGGAACATGTCAGCCTAGGCCTCGATCTTGGCCGAAAGTCTCCTGTGTGTGTTTGCCTCCGTGTCCCAGGTAGAGCTGTCACTCCTGTTACATTGTAAGGGGTGGAGCCTCAGGGATCCGTCAGTACAGGGCGACCCATTTCACCACGTTGTGGCGCTGTGTGGGGGGGAGGGGTCCGAGAGGGAACAATGCCACCTGCCCAGCACTCGCCCCTTTTCCAGGCACCTCTCCCACTTCTGCACTGAACTGGCACCCCTCTAGCTGCTGCCCTGGCCATGGTTCCCAGAGTGGGTGGGTCTGCGGACGTTCTAGGACCGTGGGGGCCCTTTAAAGAAGCGGACTCTGCTGAGAGACCAGCAGTTTCTGCCTCCGCCCCAACCCCCACTGGTCTGCACAGTCAGAAGCAATGAGGCTTGATTTTCCCTGGTGCTGGGTCTGTGAGCTGTGAGGTCTGGTGAGGAGCTGGGAATGCTCCTCAAGTGTCCCTCCTGACTTTTTAAAATGTGGGACAGTCCTTTCTGCCAGCCTGCTGTTGTTGCTGCTACTGCACCATGTCCTCTGTGCCCTGGCTCTGCCCCTCCTACCTGTCTGGGTGAGTGTTTCTTCTTTATCTTTGTTTGCTGGACTTCCAGGTAGTTTGATTTTCTGGAACTTCTGGTTGTTTCTAGTTTTGAGGTAGTTGTGTTCCTTCTTAGTTGTGGAGGGAGACACAGTGTGTCTGTCTACACCTACATCTTGGCCGGAAGTCCTGGAGGCATTCTTGGTTGTCACAATGGGGCAGGTGCTGCTGGCATCTAGTGGGTGGAGGCCTCCTTTCCTGCCCAGGAGAGCGCCCATGCAGGGAATTACCTATCCCTGTATGTCCATAGTGCTGAGCTTAAGAAGAGGTTTTCTCTTTACACGCAGCTATTTCTGGCAAATTAACCATTCACACCTTAGCATGAAATAGTGCAAACAAATTTTGTCCCTAAAGCTTAGGAGAATAGCTAAGCCACAGGGTGAGGATTTTCACGGGAAGAAGGCAGGAGGCAGAGATGCTGGGCAGGCATCAGTGAGAGGGCCACACTGCTGGTGACTGCTGGGTGGGCCTGTCATCGAAGGCCAATGCGGTCACCCTAGGTTTCCCATGCGCTGTTTCCTGCCATGAGACAATGCGCTGCTTTTACCTCATAGCTCACCCACTGCATCAGCGCATGCAACTTGAGGTCCATCGCCAACCCTCTCTGTGTGGGGATTCCTGGCCCGAAAATGGGGGGCAACTATGGTAAGGACTTCACAGGACCATGACTGTGAATGAGTTAGGGCCTGTGACACACTGAGAGCCAGGCCTGGCATGGATAAGCATGGCAGAAGCATGACAGTAAAATCAAGTGACTCAAATGCACAACTGGCGCACGGTGCATGGCTGTCCCCAGCATGCAGGATGATGACCCCGGTGTCGGGAGACGCACGGAGGAAGGAAAGGGGGAGAGAGGACACCAGGGCACCTAATGTCGCAGGAGCCCCCAGCCATGCAGAGGGCCCTACAGCCTTCCCAGGGGGCCAGGCACAAGAGGAGACCCCCATCCTAACAGGGCTTGGGGGACCCTCTGGGCAGGAGACAGGTGGGGTCCGGCTGGCTCAGCAGGACCCCCGTAGACTCGACAGCTCATGAATTGTTCAGAGGCTCCCGAAGTGCAGACTGAAGTTGCCAGAGGGGTCCTGATGGTTCCTGCTCTAAACGGGTCCCCAGAGGAGTGGAGGGCAGAAGGCTCCAGGCCTCGGCACCTGCCCTTCCAGTCCCTCTGGCCTCTGCATCCTCCTCAGCAACCCAGGCATCCAAGCAGGGGTGCACGTCCGTACCTCCCACATGGGCCCCGGCCCTGAGGCTCTTCCAGCCCCCACCACAGGGCACACTGTCAGGGCCGTGTGCCCCCCTCGCCTGCCCACGGCCCTGTCCAGCAGCCCGTAGGGTTCCCCGAGCCGAGGCCGCCCCTACCTACCCTGCTGCCCTGCCTGCCTGTGGAAGAGAAGGGCCCCCAGCTCCTTCCAGGTCCGAGTAGGCCCCTGCGCCTCACCCCCGCCCGCCGGCCTCGCCCTGATTCCAGCGGCCACTCCTGGAGCCGGGCAGCACAGCTCTCGGGGGCTCCTGACTGCGGCCAGCACCCACCCTTCCCGCACCTGCCCAGTGCCTCCCTCGCTGTCCTCGGCGTGGCAGGTGGAGCCAGGCTCCGGCACTCTGGCCGAGATCAGCACCCCGGGGTCCCAGAAATTTCCAGAAGGCTCTCGGGGTCAGAACGGTCTTTGTAATAACACCAGGGAGCTGCTTCCTCCCTCCTGTTCTGTCTTGTGCTGCGGAGTCTTCCCGCCATGTGTGAGGAGGAGGAGGCATGTGCTCCGCATCCCATTTTAAATATCTCTGCTTTCGCTTCCAGGACGCCAGTGGCCCTACCTGCAGCCTCAGAAACATTTGACGCTGTGAGGGCCTGAAACCGACTCCCCAGGGAGCAACGCAGGGGGCTCTGCCCATACGCCTACCCTCCGCACCTGACAGGGGGCACATCTCACCCCAACTTTGTGGCCCAGGCCCCAGGTGTGGCCTAGACCCACGTCCCCCAGAATCCCCTCACCCTGAATGTGGGCAGGAACAGCCAGAGATGAGACCCCTGCCCACCCCCCAACTTGCAATGTGCTGGAGGCAGGGGAGCCCCCACCCCATGTCAGCGGGAAAATCCTGGGAGAGGTGCCTGTGTGTGCTGCCCCCTCGTGGACACTGGGAGCTACTGCCGCATGCCCCACCAGGCCGCTGTCCCGTTTTCAGCCTCCTCCATCAGTGGTCGCTCTCCTGCCCCACCCTGAGCCAGGCACCGGGGGCCATGCCAGGCTCCAGACTTGGGGGCTTGGGCCTTCTTGGACCTGCCTGCATCGTCCCACCCCAAAAGGGGTTTCCAAGGCGCAGACACTGCCCTCCAAGAAGTCCCCTCTCTGCCACTGGGGCTCAGCTGGGAATGGGGACATGCCCCCCTCTCTGTCCTCACTCGCCCCTGGGAGTCTATGACATGGAGGAACCAGGGTCCATCCCAAGCGCACCCACCTGGCGAACAGGCAGTGTGGCTCCAGCACAGGCCAATACCACCCGACCCTCGGCATCTGGGGGCCCCAGGCTGCCAGAGGCACCAGGGCCCGGGGTGGGGGGTGAGGGGGCCCTCAGAGACCACAAATGAGGCTTTCTCCCATGCTGGGGGGGCTGGTTTCCTCTCTAACCCTGTCTCGGGATGGCACGCTTCTTCCATTTGACACAATTCTAACTGGGCCAAGTGTGTAGGACAACTTCCTGGGGCAGACAGGCTCTGCAGGGTCCCAACACGCCCCGCCACCCATTTGGTGGCCAGACGGGGACCAGGGGCTCCGTGCAGCGGCAGGAAGCACACAGGCCCCTTGGGCAGGGATGCCAGTCAAGACACACAGACTGTTTGAATGTCGGGTATACGGCAGTGCTTTGTCAGTGTAAACGTTGTGTGGACAGACGCATATTTAAAATGACCAGTTCTCTGAAATCCAGACTTGCCTGCCTGCCCTGTGTCTGCGCCAACTCAGGCTGCCCTCCTCGGAGGCCTCTGTAGGGAGCCCAGGGCCTTCCCCTCAGTCTGCAGGCCCAGCCCCGCCCCGCCCCCCAGCAGTGGATCCCAAGCCGCACCCTGGCTGCTCAGGTCCTCGTCCTGCTCTCCCTGCATGCAGCTTCAAGGGGCCCATCGCCCCCCGGGGGCTAGCACCAGACAGCAGCAGCCCCTCCGTGGGCACCACTGACCACACATGCCCACCTCTCCCGTATCCATCCCCAGGGCCGTGGGCTGGATACACCCCAGAGGTTTCAGGCTCCAGGTCTGGGACCTGTGCAGCAAGAGGGTTTTGCAGAAGCAACTGAATGAAGGACCTTGGGGTGAAATTATACTGGATCATTCAAGTGGGCACAGAGGACACCATAGGACCACAGCGGCAGAGGGAGACATGACACAGCCACAGCCAAGGGGCAAGAGGCAGGGAACGACCCCTGTCCTCCAGCCCCCCGGGAATGCGGGCCGGCCCACGCCTTGGTTTTGCCCCAGGGATTCTGATTTTGGACAGCAGATGCCCTTCTAGTTGCTCTGAGCTGCCAGCCAAGGTCATCAGTTGCAGGAGACCCATGGGCTATGAGAGCCTGCACCCTGAGCACAGTCAGGGGTCTGCTCATCCCACCACCACCACCATCAGCTCTTTGTGCAGCCCCAACGGGCAGGCTGGGAGTGGCCTCTGGTAGCAGGATTGGTGGTCAGAGAGGCATCCTGCCATCCCTATCCTTGCTGACTGAGGTCAGGGCCAGACGTGGGGTTTCTGGGTGCACCGAGGGCAGGTGAGGAGCAGGACAGAGTGTTGCCACAGGTAACCAGCTGGGAGGGGCGCTGGGGAAGCTGGGTGCAGACCCACGGGAGTGCATGTGCGTGTGTGAGAGAGAATTACTTTCATGAGGTTGTCAGAGACCCCAAAATATCCACCCCCACCCCCACTGCCTGCAGGTCCCAAGTGACCCAGGCTTTGTCCTGGATACCCCCACAGGGCAACTGCAAAGCCCCCTCCTGGGAAGCCTGACCGGCTGGACTTGGGATCCGGCCCCCTGGGCTGGGACACTCGCTGCACCCAGGCCCCAACGCCCACCGTTAGCAGCGCGGGAAGACGGTGACCAGGTCACCGGCGGGGGTGATGGACGCAGCAGGACACCAGGCGGAAAGAGGCTTGCAGAGGGCGCAGGGAGCCCTCCTGCGGGGCGCACAGCCACCCCCTCCCCGCTCCAGCAGCAGGCGCACGCTCTCTGGGGTCGCTCAGTTTATTGGTAAAACGGGCACTGAGCGTGGCGGAGGCTGGACGCGGAAGCCGGGGCGGCGGGGGCGCTTTTCCTTTTGAAGAACTTCCACTGGACCTTGATGGCGAGCATCCAGTCGCTGACGGAGAGCCTCTGACAAGCGGAGGTGCAGACATGCGCCGGGCGGGGGAGTGGGGCGTCGGGGCGGGGGTGGGGACCGGGGCGAAGACGGGGCGGGGGGCGGGGCGCGGCGCCGCCGGGGAGGGTCGCGCCGCGGGCGCCCGTGCTTCACTTGCCCGCCTTCTGCGCCTTCTGCGCCGACTTGGTGACTTTGCCGGCGCCGCCGCTCTTCTTCTCCACGTTCTTGATGACGCCCACGGCCACCGTCTGCCGCATGTCGCGCACCGCGAAGCGACCTGCAGGGAGGGGCGTGAGAGTGGGCGGGGCTCCTAGGCCCCAGGCCCCGCCCACCCGCCCGGATGCAGCGCGCATGCGCATTCAAGTTTGCAGCATCCTCTGGGGACCCTGGGCCCGCGGCCCAAGGACCCTCGCGCCGGGTGCTCAGCTCCGATATAAGTCATTGGGTTATCCTACGGTGTCTGTGAGGCAGCCCGCTGGGGGCAGGTAATCAGTCGGAATTCCGCCACTAGACTTATCTGTGGCCCTTGGTTGAATCACTTAAGGACCTTTGCCTATAGCTGGGGACACCATCCCAGACCTGCCGGATGGGGCCACCTGAGACGAGGCCGTGGGTCTCCTGCTTAGCGCTAAGCTTAGCAAAAAACTAAAGGCCCCCGTCCCCCGCAGTAGCGCCCTCCGCCTGGATCAGCGGCCTGGGGCTGGGCCTCTCCCACACCCCGCTCACCGAGGGGCGGGTACTGGGAGAAGCTCTCCACACACATGGGTTTCCCGGGGACCATCTCCACGATGGCCGCGTCGCCTGACTTCAGGGACTTGGGGTTGTCCTCCAGCTTCTTGCCGGAGCGTCGGTCTATCTTCTCCTTCAGCTCAGCAAACTTGCAGGCGATGTGGGCCGTGTGGCAGTCAATGACCGGCGAGTAACCGGCGCTGATCTGCCCAGGGTGGTTCAGAATGATGACCTGTGGGCAGAGTGACGCGAGGCCTTCAGTGACAGGTGGGCACCAAAGCAGGAGGGGCTACAGCCCACCGGCCAGGTCCTGGGGCTCAGGGTGCTCAGCACGGAGGCAGGTTCCACCGTGTGAGCCACTCCCCTCCAGGCCTGGACCCCGAGCACCTCAACAAGCATTTGAAATAAACAGAAATAAACAAACCACGAGACAATCAACAGGCAGGTGCACAGTGAGGCGGGGCCAGTGGGCCACTTGTACTGCCACCTGCAGCCAGAACTGAGGCAGGCAGATGACAAAATCAGACCTCAATTTTTATATTTCAATTATCTATCTATAAATATACAGGCAATTTTAAAAATCGTTCTTGTGTGAAGAGGTGATTGAAGAGGATGCAGTGAAAATGTAGCCAATGGAAAAACTACAGCAACATCTCTGGCAACAAACTGATAAAAGCATTTTCAGGATCCAGGAGGGACCCTGTGCCACAGGCCTGACGCACCAGCGTCCCCCTTCCTGTGGGCCCTCAGCTCTGCGCCCCCTTTCCAGGCCCCCAGGTCCCATGTGTAAAGCAGGGGTCAGAGTTGTCCCCAGCGCCAGGCCGAAGGGCTGTGCAGGGCTTGGCCAGCCCCAGGCAGCTCCTTAGTTCACTGAGGACTGCCAGCACTGCCCCTTTGGCAATGGCCCCGTGGCCACCACGCGGCCACCCACCTGGGAGGTGAACTGGGCGGCCTCCTGAGGGGGGTCCGACTTGCTGTCCCCGCACACGTTGCCCCGGCGGATGTCCTTGACGGACACGTTCTTCACGTTGAACCCGACGTTGTCACCGGGCAGGGCCTCGCTCAGGGCCTCGTGGTGCATCTCCACTGACTTCACCTCCGTGGTGATGTTCACAGGAGCGAAGGTCACCACCATGCCGGGTCGCAGGACGCCTGTCTCCACTCGGCCCACAGGCACGGTACCGATGCCTGGGTCCGGAGGGAAGGGACTGTGAGATGCAGGCGGGACCAGGGTGGGGTGGGGGGGCTGGTCCTCCCTGGCAGGTCTGGGGCCATGGGGAAGGAAGGAGGGGACAGGGAGATGCCAGGCAAGGCAGACACAGGAGAGGTTGGTACAGGAGAGGAGCTCCCCCAGCCCCACAGGAAAGGAAGGAGCCGAAAGGAGAGTTCTCAGAACCTCTCAGAAGGGGGCCAGGGGCAAGGAGAGAGCCATCTGGACCGGGGACCCCTTCCCTGACCCCAGGTGGCATCTGTCCCCAGAGGAGGCACTGGGGCCCCTCCCCTCTGTGAGGCCCCTCTTGGGATTGCGGACCTGGGATTGCCTGAATTGGCTTTAATGCCGCTGGTCCCCGCGGCTGTCTCCAAAGGGACCTGAGTGCCACCTCTTCTCATGGGTTTGCTCTTGCTGTGTGGCTCCCCCGTGGGTGTCTGGTCTCCTCCACCGTGTTGGCGGGGGCTCCACCCACCCCCCTGGCTGTGATGAAGGCACGTGTGGCATCACAGTGTGATGGGACTGAGGCTGGTGGCTGCTCTGTGCTGGGTGGGCATGGCACTCGTCCCTGCACACGGGCCCCTGACATCCCAGCCACAGACCCTTGTGGGTCTCCCTCTTGCTTGTCCCTATATCAGCTCGTGAACAGCATTTCTCATTCCAGGAGGGGATTGTGTCACCCACAAGACAGGGGCCACTGGGTGGCGGAGGATACGTGAGACGCCCCTGTGCCACCAGCTCCTGGCATAGGACCAAGCACTTCCCTGGAGGGGTGAAGACCTGGCACGCATGACACAGACCAGACCGATGGATGGGTAGGGGTGGGGAGAGGGACAGGTGGACAGGTAGATAGATGTACAGGAGGCTGTGGTGGATGGATGGATGGATGGGGGATGGATAGGTGGGTAGCTGGGGGATGGATGGATGGAGAAATGGGGGGGGGGGACTGGGGGTCGGATGGCGCCCCAGAAAGTGTGCGTGTGGAGGAGAGGCAGGAGTACCCTGGCCTCAGGAGCTCCCTGCCAGGGCCAGGTCTCAGGAGAGGGGTCTGGCGTGCATAGCTGGCCAAGGCGAGCCTGCTGCCTGCAGTGGACAGGCAGGGGAGCTCCGCGCCCTCACTTACCGCCAATCTTGTACACGTCCTGCAGGGGCAGGCGCAGGGGCTTGTCTGTGGGACGCGTGGGGGGCAGGATCGTGTCCAGGGCCTCCAGCAGGGACACACCACTGGCGTTCCCTTCCTTACGCTCCACTTTCCAGCCCTTGAACCATGGCATCTGGGCAGGAAAAGGAGGTGCCCATGGAGACAGCCTGCCCCGCCCCCTCACCCCACAGCCACACCAAGGAATCCTCGGGCAGGCATCTGACCCGAGGGGGTCTGAAGGGGCAGGAAGCACAGCCCCTGCCCCCTCCACTGCCAGCTCACACTCCCGACATCAGAGAAGCTGAGCAGGGAGGCAAAAGAAAGCAGACGAAGGATTATCTGGCCAGGCCAGAGGCCCAGAATCCCGCCTCCCCACCAGACACCCCTGTGCCTGCCATCTCCAGGTACAGCCAGCACATCCCTACTCAGGGCTTCTCCTGACAGTCACCCAGCACACCCCTGGTACCAAGGCCCTGGCCCACCAGCCCCAGAGGGAGACCGGGGGGGGGGGAGGGGGGGGCCTGCAGCACCATGCCCCAGGCCCGTTCCCAGGCAGCATGTCCTCCAGACAGCCCAGGTCAACAGCAGGTCAGGCACGGGGAACGTGGGGCTGGGGGCCCTGTCAGCCTCCCCAAGAGGGCGGCGGGTGCAGTCAGCTCCCTGCGTGAGGTCCCGTGAGGAAACGTGCGATCTACAACACGCGAACACGCAGCCCAGCAAGATCGGGGGTCCTGCAGCTGCACTCTGACCACAGAGCTCTCGCGAGCGCCCACTCCAGGCCCACCTCCCTCAGTGGGGGCAGCTGCAGCGCCAGCCAGAGTAAGTGGCCACCTCGTGGGCCAGGGTCCCCTGTGGCTGGACAGTGGTCTCAGGTTCCACAAATTCAAACCAACCAGGCTCCACCATCACCTCCTGCAGAGTCAGAGGTCCTGGGACACTGGCCACCTGAGCTGCCCAGGTGACACGCAGAGAGCCAGCCCTCGGCCCCTCCCCCTCGACCAGCTCCAGGCTCCAAGAGGCGCCTGCAGGACTAGAAAACCAACCCTGACCCTGACCCTGACCCTGATCCGGCCACAGCACAGCGCATGGCTCCAGCGGCTGCTGTCCCTGTAGTGCTGACCTGGGGCTTGTCCTGGCCAGACACAGAGGCTGCAGAAGCCCCTGCCAGCCTCGTGTGAACTGCAAGGACACCCTCAGGGGCGGCTCTGGTTAAGGGAGATCAGCAGGGCTGCGGGAAGCCTGGGGACAAGCACTCTGGGCCTGGGCCCCACCCTGACCTGGCCCGGGAGGCATCCGCGCAGCCCCCCGCCCCCCGCCAGGCACTCACATTGGGCGAGGGCTCCAGCATGTTGTCACCATGCCAGCCCGAGATGGGCACGAAGGGCACGGTGGCCGGGTTGTAGCCGATCTTCTTGATGTAGGCGCTGACCTCCTTGACGATCTCGTCGTAGCGCTTCTCGCTGTAGGCGGGCTCCGTGGAGTCCATCTTGTTGACCCCCACGATGAGCTGCTTCACGCCCAGCGTGTAGGCCAGCAGCGCGTGCTCCCGTGTCTGCCCGTTCTTGGAGATGCCCGCCTCGAACTCGCCCACTCCGGCCGCCACGATCAGCACGGCACAGTCCGCCTGCCCGGCAGCCCCAGGACAGTGAGCCGCGCCCGGCTGTGTGCCCGCGCCCCGCCAGGCAGCAGCGCAGGTTTGGGGGCTGGGACTTCCAACCTCAGGGGAAGTGGCAGGGGCTCGTCCACCTGTCTGTCTGTCTGTGTGGATGCCCTGGCAATGCCAGCGATGGTCCGAGTCTGTCTGTCTCAATGCCTGCCCACATCTCAGTGACCTCATCCTGGCCTCTGATTTGTCTGACTGCAAAGGGGGCCCTGACAGTAGCCGGCTGTCTTTCCAGGGCCCCTCGCCTGGCTAAGTTGCTGGGGCATGTTATCAGTTCTTTGGGCGGCTCTGCACTGGGGGGGGGTGCAAGGGGTGGCAAAGGTGAGGCTCTCGTGCCCTGACGAGGAAGCAGAGGAGACCTGACTCCAGGGACCCCCCCTCCCGGGCCCCCCGTGGCCCCCGTGGCCTGCCCACCTGGGATGTGCCGGTAATCATGTTCTTGATGAAGTCGCGGTGGCCCGGGGCATCGATGATAGTGATGTAGTACTTGGTGGTCTCAAACTTCCAGAGGGAGATGTCAATGGTGATGCCGCGTTCCCGCTCGGCCTTCAGCTTGTCCAGCACCCAGGCGTACTTGAAGGAGCCCTTCCCCATCTGGAAGGGGGGCGTGGCTCAGGGCAGGACCCAGGACCCAGGACCCAGGACAGGCCAGCCCGGCCAGCAGGTCTTGGGAGTAGCCTGTCCCAGCAGAGAAGCAGGAAACAGGACCCAGCCTCTCTCGCTTCGCTCGGGACCTGGGACTCTGGATCTAGCTCTGGAACAAGGGCACCGGACACGGGCACCTCTGAGGGACAGCCAGACCTCAACCAGCCTTGCTCAGGCCCGGCCACCCCAGCTCCTCTGGTCCAGCCTCCTGCGTCCTAAATGCGCGCAATTCAAGCATCCACCAGTAGGTGGGGCAAGGGCCTGGGACCCGCTCCCGGAGAGAAGCTGCTGTGAAACCCCTCCCTGGGTTGGGGGGCTCTTCTTTATCTGAAGCAGATTCCTGCCTCAGCCAGAGGACGACAACACCACTAGGTTTCAGGCTATCAAACCAAAAAACCCTCTGTGATCTCTTTTTAAAGGGAAAAAAAGAAAGAAATCGGATGAGGTTGTAAGCAAAGGCCTGGCTTTCCAGCTCTTTCCACAGCCAGCCAGGCTCCGAGCACCCCCGAGGTGCCACCTGATCAGGGTGCCACCCCCAGCCAGGCTGCTGCCGCTGCCCACCTGCACACAGCTCCGCGCCAGGGCTTCGCACAGATGGGACCCGGCCAGGAGGGGCCACCCAGGCAGGGCCCAGAGATCTGAACCCGGGGCTCCGCACACAACCTCAGCACCCCCCACCCCCCAGCTCCAGACCCACAGGGTGACGTGACAGCTTCGGGGCCCAGGCACAGAGGGAGGTAGCTCAGAGCACTCCGCCCTGCCCCGAGGCCAGAAACTGCCCCCTCCCAAGCCCTGGCCCCAGGTGAGAGCACCCTCAGCTCACAGAGCTCAGGGTGGGGGTGAGGAGCTGACCCCCACCCATGGCCACTTCCCACCCACACGGGCCAAAGAGCAGCATAGAGAGCAAGGAAGTCATCCCACGGGGCCCCTCTCATCACCAGCAACTGAGCCTCCCACCCCTGCCAAGGGCGCCACTCTGGAGAAGCTGCCCTGCTCAGCCCAGCGCGAGAAAATGGAGCTGACGGGCGGCCTGCCCATCAGTCAGCTCGCTATTAATAGCCACCCTGAGTCCTGGCCCAGCCTTGGAACAAGGGAGGGCAGCACCCCCTCCAGCCCTGAACCTCAGTGCTGGGGACACGGGAACCCCACCGTGGGGGGCACGAAAGACAGGCTACGGGGCTCTTGAGTCCAGCGTGGCCACATGTTCCAGAGCCCTGTGGGCAGGGCAGACACGCAACCTCCAGCCTCTCCTCGCCCAGGCCGGGCCCAGCAGTCCATCCACCTCCCTCCCTGAGCGCATCCTCAGAGAAGGGGCCCCTGCCCCCCCACAACGCCGCCCCCACACGGGGCCTGGCGGGCGCACTCCCCTCTGGCCCCAGAGGACATAGATAAGCCGAGCCACGTGGGGTGAGGGAAGGCAAGCTAGCCTCTCAGCAGGGAGCGGGGACCCATCCCCACGTCTGTCCGTCCTCACACTTCACATGGTGGGGGCAGAGGCAGGAGCCCCAACCCCCCCCCCCAGACTCACCTCAGCAGCCTCCTTCTCAAACTTCTCGATGGTCCTCTTGTCAATGCCCCCGCACTTATAGATGAGGTGGCCTGTCGTGGTGGACTTGCCGGAGTCCACGTGGCCGATGACCACGATGTTGATGTGGGTCTTCTCCTTGCCCATGGTGCCCGGGGCGTGGTGAGGGGGCTGCACGACCTGGGGTGTCCTGGCTCGGGGCGGGGGGTGCTGAGCAGTGATGCTGTGGGGTCATGGTGTGAGGGGACAGGTGGCAGCCTTAGAGGAAGCCCAGCGAAGGGGCAGCCCTCCAGAGGCCAACAGCACACCTCTGCCCACAGACCTCGCCCCCAGGCCGAACCGAGTGCCCGCACTGGGCAGGGAGGGCAGAGCCCCATCTGCCGTAAGTACCTAGGTCCACAGACACCCCCCCATGAAAGAGATGAACCCCCTGTGGAGACACAGAGAAACACCAGACTGGGTGAGCCCCGTGACCTGTCCGGAGCCCGATGATGAGTCACCCTGCCCTGCTCTCCCTCCAGCACCCTGCTCCCGAAGCGGCTCTCTCACCCGGAGCCCTGGCTGGACACTGCCCCCCTCACCCAGCCCCACCCACGGAGCAGCCCAGGGAGGGTGACCACAGCCCTCCACACCCCTCCTCAAGCAGGGACGGCGCCATCTTCCTCTCATCCCCTCCCGGCAGGCACCGGGGGACACAGGCTGGCCCAGGGCTCCCTCGGGACGATGTGTTCCCCAGATCAGGGGCCCGGAATAGCCTGCCTCCCACCCCAATCTGGGCAGGGGCAGACAGTAGGGCAGGGAGGTGGGGGTCCCTGCTCTGCCCACAGGAGGGAGAATATGGCCCCAAGGCAAGTTCAGCGGCTGCCCACAGAGGCGCCCTCAGCCTGGTGGGGGGCACCTCTCCCCTCCCCCTCTGGTCAGGGCCCTGAGTCACAGCCCTGCCCCATCCCAGAGGTCAATGGAGAATCCTAGGCAGCCCAAGGAGGGACAGGCGTCTGGGGATGGACAGCAGCCACCAACGGGAACAGGAGGATGTGAACACCAGGTGGATTCCGAAGGGGTGAGGGGAGGGGGCTGCTGACCAGGGCCCCCACGTCTCCCCGCCTCCCTTTCCACCATCCCGCCTCCAGGACACCCCCAGAGGTGCGACCCCCACAAGCCTCCAGCGCCGACGACCCTGCCCTGAACCCACAGGGCCCCAGGCGGCCCAAGGTCACCGCTGCAGGGCGGTCACCACCGCCCAGGAGACCAGCCGCTGCCGCTGCGTAAACAAGCGCCACCGAGGGGCCCCCGCCCCACGCCTAGCGGCCCGTGGGGACAGAACCGCGGTGTCGGGTCCGGGCGAGCGGGGTGGGCGGCGGGTCTCTGTGGGAAGCAGCGCAGCTTCTTTACCAGGCGCGGGGCCCAGCGCCTCTCCGCCCTCCAGGACCGGTCCCTGGGAGGGCGACCCTCTGCGGAAAGCTGGGGGTGGGGGCGGGGGCTCGGGGACCGAGTGTCCTTACCCGGAGCCGAGGTCTCAGCCAGAGGGGCTGGAGGCGCCGGCGCGACGGTTTTATCTCTCCAGGAGGGGGTCCACCTATTGACGGAGCGAGCGCAATGCACTGCGCCCCTGCAGTACGGCAATGCGGTACCGGCGGGCGGGGCCGGGGGCGGGAGGAGAGCGACGCGGGGATTCGGGGACTGTGGGCGCGCGGCCGCGCGGACGCGCGCGGGCGCGGCGGGGACGCGAGAGGATGCGGAGAGGGAGCGAGCTACAAAGGCACGGAGTGGAGAGGCACCGTGCGGAGCGTAGGCGGCTGGGGGCAGGGAGCGGGAGCGAGGGAAGAAGGGAGAGGCAGAGACGGCGACAGGCGCCGGGAGAGACACCCACCCAGAGAGAGGACAGGCAGACAGACACCTCAAACGTAAACGGAGGTTCCCCGGGATGGTGCCGCAGGGACAAGGTGGCAGGGATGCTGTGCGGAGGAGCAGGCCAGCTCCGAGGTCTTGGGGGGACAGCCTGAGGTGGGGGGTCCCAGCGGCGGGCCTGGGCCTATGTGTTTGGCGTCTGTTCTGAAGCACCTCCAGGATGCACCCAGGGGTGCAGGCCCTCCTGGGGGGACCCTGGGAATCTTCTTGTTTGCAGATGCCCTGACCCACAGACCTGCCATGTGGGCTCACCCCAGCAGGCCCCCAAAGCCAGGCTTCTCCGCACGTGGCCCCGTGGCGTGGCCAGGGAACTGTGGCCCTCCGGGGTCCCCTCAGCTTGGCCAGGTGGCCCGAGGTTCCATCAGCAGCTCCACTCACACCATCCTCCCTCTGAAGTACCTGGAGGGAACCGTTTTCCATCCTGGGCCCCTCTCAGTGCGGCGACACTGGGAGTGTGTCCCCAGAACACTGTCCCCTCCCCCCCCAGTATCTTAAAGGGCTGCCCTGGTGTTTACACATGGCTGGGGCCCACCAGGGCGCAGAGGCTGCCAATACGGTAATCAGCTCCCTGAGTCCCAGGCTGTGGCCCCTTGACCCCCCTCATTCTGGGTCCTGGTGGGGTCAGAGTGCCAAGCCATAGATGACCCCACTCTGTAAGAAGCAGAGGGTCCCTGAGGGTGACCAGGGTAGTGGCCAGAATGGACTCCAAGGAGGAGAACAGGGCAGCCCTGTGTCGTGTGGAGACCCGGGCCCTCCTGGGCCCTGCGTCCCATCTGGTCAAGTTCACTCGTCATCCCATGACCCTGTGGCCAGCTCCCACCTGTCTGGAGCTGGAAGACCCCACTTCGTTCTCATCTTTGTAATGCAGGGTCGGGGGGGGGGGGGGGGACAGGTTTCAAGAAATGTGTGTTGAGCCCTGGCTGCTGTGGCCCAGTGGACTGAACACTACCGGCCTGCAGACTGAAAGGTCGCCAGATCGATTCCCGGTCAGGGCACAGCCTGGGTTGCCGGCCAGGTCCCCAGTTGGGGGCGTGTGAGAGGCAGCCAATTGATGATTCTCTCTCTCTCTCCCTCCTTCCCCCGCGCTCTAAAAATAAATAAATAAAATCTTTAAAAACAAAAGGAAACGTGTGCTGAGCAGTTGAGAGCAGAGACCCAGCGGCCAGCACTGTCCGCTGGTGGGGGTGCTGTGGGGAGCCCCCAGCGGGTTGGGGGGGTAAGTGGGTCTCCCAGACCTGGGAGAAGGTCTCTCAGGGAAGGTAGGGCCCACCCGCGGGCTGTTCCGGGCTCTGCCCTACCCTCAGACCCACAGGCCGGGCAGATGACCCGGCACTTTCCAGTGCTGCTGATGCCATCAAACCAGAGCCAGGAATTAAAAATAAATGCCTGGCGGGAAAGTGAGACCCACTCTGCCCCTCCCAGCTGGTCGCTATATTTAATGTGTCCCCCTCCTGACTGAAGGTTATGTGGGATTTCGGAGACACTGGGATTGGCCGAGGTTGGGACAGGCCAGAAAGAGGGCAGGAGGCCAGGGTCTCTGGGACAGCCACCCCTACTTTCCCTGAGGGACCACCACCACTCAGGACCCAAGGCTGCCTCAGCCTCGGAGGGTAGTCACCACACACCCTCGCAGAGCGCCGAGCCCCACCCCTCCAATCTGGGCTCACCCACAGCGGTTCTGCTGTCAGGAGCCCCATCGCCTGGGACACCCATGCTGGGGCTGGCCTGGGCTGGAGGCCATGCTGCCCAGGGCAGTGGCCAACGCGGGTGGGACGCATGGCCTCCCAAAGGGCCTGCGCCCTAACCCTGGGGAGGTGTCGCAGGTGTTTTCTTCAAAGGGTCTCTGACTCACGCCCTCCCCTACAGCCTGGTGGCCCTGCAGGACCCGGGGACCCAGTGCCTCAGCCACCTAAAGATACTCGGGCCACGCGGACTGTGACCCTACGTGAGCTGGATGCGAAGTGATGGCGTGTGGCAGTACAGAACAGCCGCTGCTGCTGCCCAGCCCCGAGGAGTGGCTGACCGCTGCTAGCCATGGAGTAGCTCTTAGTGACCGTGACCACAGCTGCCCAGCACCGGAGAACTGCCAAGTAAATTGTGCTAAATAACTGCTAACTACTGAACAGTACTAACTAACTACCAAATACTACATGACCTACTAAACAGCCAGCCACCGAGCCTTGCCAGTTCACCAAGGGCCGGGTGGGGCTTCCCGAGGACCCACAGCCGGAGAGCCAGCTGGGCACAGGCAGTGCCCAAGGTCACAAAGCCAGGACAGCTTGAGCCAGAAGCTCACCCAGGCCCCAGGAGCTGCCCCGCCCCCATGCTCCATTCTCCCACATCTGAGCCCCAGGTCACAGTGGCCCCATAGTGGCCGAAGGTGGGGGGCCTTAGCCAACCGGTCTGGTGCAGCCTCACAGCACACCTTCAGGTGGTGGGGGGCAGGAGGAAGGGGTCCTGGTCCTGCCCCCTTTCTTGCCCCTGGGCCCAGCCAGTGAGCAGTTTGGGGAGATATGGGCAGCCCCCTCTTTGGAGCCTGGGGAAGAAGATCCTGCTAAAACGAAGGGCTCTCAAGCTGTCAGCCCTGGAAATAAACCCGCCTCCCATTGGCTGTCGGTGACGTCACTGCTGGTTAATAATAACTCACGGAGGCAGGAAAAACCACCTGTGCTGCGCCCTCCCGTGGGGCTGGCCACCCATGACTGTCACAGGGGCGGAGACTGGGCGGGGTGGGCGGGGCTGAGTGAGCCTGTGCCCTGGCCCTGGCCGGGGCTGCCCTCTAGCCCCAGCGCACGGGTGTGCACCCCCCCATGTGGAGTCAATCTGTTCCCCAGCCCACCCAGCTCTCTGGGCCCAGCATCCGGGAAACTGAGCTGCCTGCGAGGTGCAAATTAAGTGGGGTCCGTGGTGCAACAGGAGCTCTTGGCTATGGAGCTTGCCCCGGAAAAGTAAGGTCATGTCCCCGAAATCAGAGAAAGGGGAAGGAAGGCGGGGGGCTGGGGCGGGGTGGGGGGCAGGCTAGGCACACGCACATCAGCTAGACCCCCAGGCCCCACCAGCCAGCCAAGTGAAATGAGGAGTTGGGGCGATTCACAGAACAATCCAGCTCCCCCAGACATTCCACTGCACCAAACCCCACGTCTAGGAGGGTGTGAGGCAGGCCTGAGTCTGCCAGGGAAGCCCAGAGAGGGGGACGCAGGCCCTCCGGATGGGGGAGGGCAGCCTGGCCTGCCCCCTCCTCTCCCTGGGGCCCCCTGGTACCTGTAGCGGGGCAGGAGGGAGCCGTTGCCATGGTGAAGGTGCAGGCAGCTCCACAGGCCCCTCCCCCCAAGGCCCTCACTCCCTGGGAGCTGCGGGGGCACCTGCCCCGCCTCCGCCTGCTTCTGGGGGAGGGGCACCCATTCTGCCCACTGCAGGCTGGGAGGCAGGAAGGGGGATCCCTGCAGTGAGCACAGAGACAGAGCTGGGACAGGCCAGCGGGGAGCTGCAGCCGAGGGGCGGCTTCTCCCTCCCCAGCAGGACCCAGGTCCGCTGGGGGGCTGACGGAAAGCAGAGCTGTCCTCCTGAGCCCCTGCCCTGAGTGGCAGATGGGGAGGCCCCATGCTCAGCCAGCCTCCCCAACCTCTGGGGGTCATCTCTCAGGATTGCCCCGGGAAACCGGAAGCTCATGAGCAACCGAGAGCCATTCTCAGCTCCTGGCACAGCACAGCCGCTGGGCACCGCCAGCCTCGGGAGGCCTTAAGGGCCAGCATCTCAGGGATGAGCAAGAAGCCACAGCCGCATCCTCATCCAGTGGGTGGCGGAGACCCAGAGCATCCCTGCGCAGGGAAGACCCTCCGCGCAGCAGCCAGCCCAGGAGGCTGGACCCTGGTGGGGGAAGGGCGGGGGCCTGAGGGGACCTTGCCCGTGAACTCTGAACCGCACTATTTTTAACCAACTATATTCTTATATTTCAGAAAAGCTTCAGTTATTATAGATCATTTGTCTTTCTATTTTAAAAAGATTTTATTTTTAGAGAGGGGAAGGGAGAAAGAGGGAGAGAGACATCAGTGTATGGTTGCGCCTCACTCGTCCCCAAATGGGGACCTGGCTTGAAACCCAGGCCTGTGCGCTGACTGGGAATCTAACTGGTGACCCTTTGGTTCTCTGGCCGGTGCTCCATCCACTGAGCCACACCAGCCGGGGCCATACCTAAGGGTTTTGAAGGCAGAGAGCAGCTGTTATAAATGGCATCTTCCTACACGCCTGTTTCTCCGTGTCCATTGCTAGTGTGCAGACATGGGGCTGGTTGGGGTGTGCGGACCCTGGGTCTGGCTGTCACTCTTCAATGATAGGTCCCGCACTGCCTGGGGGCAGGGCAGCGTCCCTCACCCTCAGGGAGGACTCAGTCTCTTCCTCGTGGGTCGCGTCAGCCCCACCTGTGCGAGGTGCTCTCTGCTGCTCTTAATGAGGCTGAGACGTTCTTGTTTGCTCCTCCTGGGCTGAGATTAGTCACAGCTCACCCCTCATCACCTGTTCCTGCTACAGCGGCTCCCATCGGAGCATCACCTGGGCGCTGGTGTCAGGGAGAGCGTGCCGGCCAGCTGAGAGCCTCCTGGTGTTCTACGCTGAGGAACGTTGTGCTTTATCCTGAAGTTAGGTCTTTCCGCTCTGTGTGCGCCTTGGGGAGAATTTCAGAGCGCCAACAGCCGCCCCGGACAGTTCTTTCCAGCCTCAACGCTTGCATTTGGCGAGGGAGTTGGCCGACCTCCTCAGCCCTTCATGGTGCACACGTGTAATCCTTCTCATCACGTAACTCAGCCTCTCACCACGTGCACCCGTGCAGGTGGCGCGTGCTGCTCAGCCCGAGGGCAGAGCACGCACAATCCCTGCTCCTCGAGACTCGCTTCACCAAAAGTAAACAGATGACGTTATTTCCCGCAGTGAAAAGTGCTGTAACCCATGGCTGTATCTAGCTTTCACTGCGCACCTACTAAGCGCTAGGCACTAGTCTAAGCTTTACAGTGCAGCGTCTTAACCTCAAAACAGCCTTGCGAGCCTGGCACTCCCCACCTTACCGACCATGTAATGAGGGGGGCGGTGATTGTGGCCACTGCTCCCCTGGGACATCCCATGTGGCCAGTGTCCCCCGCACAGTAGGCACTTACTATTACTCAGTAGTGGCATTTTCTTCTGCAAATGGTGACATTACCTACAGTGGCTCCAGCTCGTGCTTGAGAACGGGGCAGTGGCTGCCACCAGGGAAGTATCTTCTGGCAGGAAGACAAGGGGTGAGGCTACTGTGCTCCTGGTGTGGAGCCCAGTTCTCCCTTCTCGGGGGCAACTGAGGGGCCCTGGGGGCTGTGGCAGTGCTCTCACCTGGGCCCCAAGTTCCTGTGGCCGGAGCAGCAGCACAGGAGACTAAACGACACAGGCAACCGGAGCAGCTCCAGCCCCCAGGTGTGAGCCGCTGCTGAGCGCCTCCGGCCCACACCACTCCACGCCTGCACCAGCCACTTCCCCATAGTAGGTGCTCCACAGACCCGTGCCCCGAACTAGGAACAGTGCAAGGGCTGAGTCAGGGCCCTCCCTGTGCTCACTCTCAGGGACACAAGAGTGCCCCACCCACATGCCACTCAGACACCTCCCCAGCGCCCCTGCCTGGCTCTGTGAGTCCTCACTATGCACCCTGTGGAGGCAGGGACTGCTGGCCTCAGGTCCCCTACAGCACCCACCATCTCTGAACCACGAAACACCAAGTCCGATCATGTGTCCAACCCACGGAGGGCTGCCCCTCGCTCTGGAGCGGGGCGGTGCTCCAGCACCTGCCATGCGTCACAGGGAGGATGAAGGGCACAGAGGCGTAGGACCCCGGCCAGTGAGGCAAGGGCGATCTGCCGCCCATCCCAGGACAGCATGGGGTCAGGGAACCGCACGAGGGCACAGGCCAGAGGGGACAGGCTGCTTCGGCCCAGCAGGCAGCTCCTCAAGGCCTGAGCAGAGCTGGTGGTTGGCCCGGCATGGACCCCAGTGATGTCGCTTCTGGGCTCAGGGTTTGGTGAGTCAGGGGAAAGGAGAGGGTGTCCCTCACAAATCAAATTTGATTTGCATTAAAGTCACACCTAGTTTAAGATCCAGAATTAGCCCCCTTCCGGGGGCCGACACCAACCAGGACATGAATATGAGTCTTGACCCAGAGGCATAGAGATTCAATGACAGGAGAAAGTCGCCAGCTGTGAAGTGGAGTCTGGTGCTGCAGCATCCTGTGACAACCTGATGGCTGCCACGCCCTGCTGCGGCGTGGCCACCTGTCTCTCTCATGAGTGCACTTCAGCTCAGCCCTCGCATGAGGCACAGTTATCTTGTAAGCCCATGGAAGACCCAGCTGGAGAGGTGGCCGGGAGAGCCCCTGGGACTGTCCCCTTCCCAGAGGACCAGCAGAAACCCAGTCAGTGGAGATTCCCAGAAAAGATGGAGGAGGTGGGGAAGGATGAGAGTTACCTGGGACAGGTGACTGCACTGCCTCCCAGGGGCTCCCAGGCCACCCTGCTGTCCAAGCCAGGTCACAGCCTCCACCCCCACCCCAGCCAGATGCAGAGTTGCATCCAGGGATGGCCAGGACCCTCTGCCTTGGGTCCTGGTTTCCTAGCCTGAGAATGCTTTAGGGGTTCCTGAGGGTGTTGAAGATGCGGAGAGCCTGGCAGAGGGGGTAAGGGGTCTCCTGGGCAGCAACCCCGGAAGTCCCCACAGGCCTCCAGCGGTCCTCCCAACCATGGGGAAGAAAACTGCCCAGCCTGCGGACTTCTCCCCCTGCCGGGGAGGTTGGAGGTTGGGGCTTCTGCGGAACGGGGTGTCTGGTTCCACCTCCCAAAGGAAGTCCTCCTGATGGACAAGCCAGGGTGTGACAGCGCCCCAGGCACCTCGGGGAAATATTCTGGAGTTGCCCAAAACGGGGAGCCACTGCGTCCAGCTGCTGGAGAAACCCCCGAACAGCAGCGCTCCACCGCTCCCACTCAGGTCAATCCCCTCCGCCTGGGCCCCGAGCGCTCCACGCCCCGCCCTGGCCTTACAAGTAAGGGGATGCAGCTGGAGCTGAGGGCCTGGGATGTGGGGTCCAGGCCACCAGAGCCGTGAAGGGGACATGGTGGGCTTCACCCGCCGTCAAGTCTTCGAAGGGCCGCGTGGAGCAGACGCGCGGCCGGAGGGCGTCCCTTGGGTACCAGCAGCACCCATGTCCGGTGGGAGGGCTGGCGAACGAGCAGAAGCCACTTCTGTGCGCGGCGAGAGGGAGCGTCGGCGACGGGGCTCGGCCCTGGGCGGGGGACCGGCACCAACACGAACCGGAAGTGCAGGCGCCACTGTCCAGCAACCCGCCGCCTCCACGGGCGCGCAGGTCGAGACAGGCTGACAGCCGGGCCGGGAAGACAGGGCAAGCCCTGCTCCAGGACACGGCGGAGGGTCACGGAACCACGGCAGGTCCAGGCCGCCAGGGTCGGGTGGACGCCGCCGGGCTGGACTTCCGCCCCTGCTGGCCCGCCGGACCCGGCTGAGGGGGCGTGGCTCCGCGGGCCAGGGGCGTGGCCTGATCGCCCCGCCCCCGTGACGCAGACGCGGCGCCCGGATATAAGCTGGCAGGTCCGCGCGTGCGCACCCCCGCCTGTCTCGGTCGTAGGCAGGCCTCGCGCGGTCTCCTCTTCAAATGGGCTCCGTGGCCTAGCGCCTTCGTTCCCGCCACCCGTGATCGCGCGCCGAGGTCCGCGAGGGGTCGCCGCCGAGGTGAGGGCACGGGTGGCGCGCAAACAGCGGAGGCGACCCGGTGCGCAACGCCGGGCGCACAGGTCGACAGGCGGACGAAGGACCCGAGGGCGGGCGGGGGCGGGGGGGAAGCGCCAAGGGCGGGGCCGAGGGCTGCCGTGGGGTGGGGACGGACCCCGCGGGTCGCGGAAGCGGGGTGTGCTCAGCGTTCCCGGGTGCCCCAGCCGGTTCCCGGAGACCCCGACGGCGGCCCCGCGCACAAAGCGCCTTTGTTCCCCTCGCGCGGCCGGTTCGGGCTGGTTGGGGCCGTCTGCGCGCTGGGTGGCAGAGGCGGGCCGGGAGCTCGGAGCCACGCCCCTGCTCGGCTAACAAAACCCCGTCCCGCCCCTCCCGGGGCCCACGGGCGGGCTCGGGTGCGGAACGCCCTTCCCGCGGGGCGACCGGTCACCAAATGGGCCCCGGACCCCGCGTGCGCAGGTTCCCACCAGCCCACAAGCAAGAGCATGGCGGCCATCCCCTCCAGCGGCTCACTCGTGGCCACCCACGACTACTACCGGCGTGAGTAAGCCCGGGGTCGCCGGCTCCAGCCCTGGGGAAGCCCTGGCTGCGTGGGGCGGGGCGGGGCTGCGGGCTGAGCTGACCGCCTCTCCCCTGCAGGCCGCCTGGGCTCCACTTCCAGTAACAGCTCCTGCGGAAGTGCGGAGTACCCCGGGGAAGCCCTGCCCCACCACCCTGGTAGGTGTGGGTCCCCGTCTCCTGTCCCGGGCACCGCCAGGGGGGCGTCCCCAGCAGCGGGCCACAGCGCAGGAGCCCCACCTTATCTCTCCTAGGTCTCCCCAAGGCTGACCCAGGTCACTGGTGGGCAAGCTTCTTTTTCGGGAAGTCCACTCTCCCATTCATGGCCACCGTGTTGGAATCCCCCGAGCAGTGAGTCCACCTCCCTGGGGGCCGGTTTGGGAGGCGGGGCAGGGGGCAGCCACCTCTGACCACACTCTCTTCCCCCAGCTCGAAGTCCGCCCAGGCCTCCAGCAGCGTGATCACAGGTGACCTGGCTCGGGAAGCCACCAGGAAGCCTCCCGGCAGCCAGCCTGGCAGCGTCAACGCCCGGCCCGCGTCCTGAGTGGCCGCCACCAGCCACCAGACATCCAGAGGCGCTAGGCTCTTTTGAGCCCCTCCCCCCTCCCAACTCCCCGCTCCCTGCTCTCCACCCACCCCATAGACTAGGCAGGCTGCAGCAAGCAGAAGCAGTGGGCTCTTTTATATCAAAAGCAGCGTGACACCAAAAAGGAGGTTGAGAGAGCCCCCTCCTTATACCCAGACCACATGCAAGCCTTCCTAACCCCTGTGACCACGTGCCTTGCCTCCAGTGGAAAATAAACCAGGAGCAGCCAGCATGCCTGACGGTGCCCCTGAGCTGTGTATCCCAGGCTGTGGGGAAGTCCAACCCTCTGGCCCTCCTCACTTCCTGGGGGGGGGGGGGGGAGAGGCCTGGGTGCTGGGGGGAGCAGGTGGCCCAAGAGCTGCCCAAGCCACATGTCACGTCTCGTGGCATGGCCCCTTGGCTTCCGGGAGGCTGGGCCTCTGGCCATGGGTTTGGGAACCGTTAGCTGGAGGGATCCTGCACCCCTGACAGGTGTTGATGAGGCCCCTGGGTACCAGGGAGGGAGGTGAGGGGCCCTGGCCATGCTGTCCCAGGTGCCTCCCAGCAAGGTGTCACCTCCTCTAGCCCCTCGAGGGCCCCCCAACCCAGGAGGAGCAGGTGCATGGCCCCAGGCACCCAAAACCAGATGGAGGGTGTGGGGTGCTTCAGAGGGGGCCTTCCCACTGTGGGCAACGCAGCTTTGGCACAATCTGGCTTGGGGAGCTGGGGAGGGTGCTGGTGTTAGCTGTTTGCCTGCCTGGTGTCCACAGGCCTCCAGTGTCCAGAAGAGGGCAGCTTGGTCTGAGGGAGCTCAGCTGGCCCTGCAGTAGCCCTCCTGTGCCCACCCCCCACTGTGCTACAGACACCACTTGAGTGCATCCCGAGGCAGCTGCAGAGTTTGTGGCCCCCAGAGGCAGCGCCTCTGTCCTGCTTGCTTTCTGTGTGTCCAGGCAGGGAGGGGGCAGCCTCACCCAGGCTAACCACCCAACATCCGGTCTGCTGAGAGCTGGGGAGACCGTGCCCAGCCCCAGGTTGGGCAGCAGGCAGGGGCCAGGCGGCACAGGGAGAGCACGAGGGCCCGGGTGCCTGGCCCCGCTGAGCTGGTGGCTGTGGGTCTGCGCCAGGACAGTTCCGCGCTCTCGGGCAGAGGCGGGCCTGCTCCTGGGCGGCTCCGGACTTGCAGTCGGTGGGAGGGCCTGGCACACCCCTGGGGCTGGGGGTCTCCAGGGGCAGCCTCGGCCCCAGGACAGTCCTGGCAGGGTCGGGCCCTGGTCAGTGTGGTGGGGAGGCCTCCAGTCAGGTTGGGTTCTCGTACCTGGTGAAGCTGGAGAGCTTCTCCCCCAAGGCCTTAAAGCAGGGCCTCTCCTCCGGGTCCCTGTGCCAGCATGACAGCATCAGCTTGTACACGGCCGGGGGGCACTCCAGGGGGCAGGGCATGCGGTGGCCTGCGTCCACCCTCACGAAGGCCTCGTGGTTGGACATTCCTGTGGGGAGCGATGCAGGCACTGGGAGGCTGCTGCCCCCACTGGTTCCCCTCTCAGGAAACCGGGGCCACACTCACCCTCTGCACCCCCGCCCCTCCCACCCTGCCTGCTTGGGGCCCTTACCTGGATAGGGCACCTGGCCCCTGCTGAAAATCTCATGGAGGAGAACCCCGAAGGACCAGACATCAGATTTGATGGAGTAGCGGCCTTGGGAGAGTGCCTCAGGGGCTGTCCACTTGTAGGGGACGTTGCGGTCATGAGACAGGTAGATGTCCTCCTGCAGTCAGACACGCAGGGGATGGACAGACATGGGAGCCCTGCATGGTGGGCAGCTATGCAACCACCCTGCATGGAGCGTGGATACTGTCAGGACACCGGGAGGAGGGATAGGCTGTCACAGCCCCCACTGGAGGGAGAGGCTGCCACCTTGGAGCCGGGCCACCTCTGGGCCAGGAGGGCGGGTGGGCAGGCAGGCGGTGAGCTGGGATGTGGGGGTCAGGAAAAGCATGGCTCCTCCCAAGAGGAGCCAAGATCAGAGCCACGTGAGCCCTAGCAGGACAGTGACTGGTGGAGCCTGCAGCCATGTTGAAGGTCATGAGTTCACAGATGCCAAAAAACAGCTGACTGGCCAACACTGGACAAACTCAGAAAAGCTGGCAATCACAGTCAGCCTGCCCTCCCGGGTGACCTGCCCCACTGCTGGCCCTCTGTGGCTTCTTGTCCCATGGTTCCTGGATAGGCCCATGGCCTCTATGGCCCCCCAGCTCTGACCAGCCCTGGGAGCAGCCTCCTGAGTCCCACCTCCCATAGCTCTAGCCCCTGCTCAGGGACCCAAAGGGACCCCAGCACAGAGAATACCCTGCCAGCCCCAGGCCCTGCCCCCGCAGCCCCACCTTCATGAGCCTGGCCAGCCCGAAGTCCCCCACTTTGCAAACGTTGTTCTCCCCCACGAGGATGTTCCTGGCGGCCAGGTCCCGGTGGATATAATTCTGTGACTCCAGGTAGCACATGCCCTCAGTCACCTGGAAGGCGATGTCCACCAGCTCCAGCACCGGCAGGGCTTTCTCGTCAGACTCTGCGGAGGGAGGTGACAGGGCTGGGGTCAGCGGCCGGCAGGCTGTCCTCTCTGCTGCCTCTTCCACCTCCTGGCTCAGCAGAGGGGCTGGGCAGAGGCGGGTGGCTCGTATTTGGGCGGGGCCTGGCACAGCCCTTCTGGAAGGCAATTCCGTGTCAGCCCAAACATGGTTTGTACACACCTATGCGCTCGTCTTTCGGGAGCCTACAGTAAGGCGCTGGGACCCCGGTGTAAGTGCAGAGATGCCCACCACGGCGTCTTTACACGACAGAAAAACCTCGGGGTTCCTATAGGCCACCAACCGCGTGGCGCGGCACACCCGTGTGGGGTCCACAGACCATCACGGATCTCATTTCTGAAGGGCAGTTAGTGACACGGGATGCTGCCTGCAACCACCCGCTCCTGCAAGCAACCCTTCACGCTTTCTAAACGTCGCTGTGTGGCAATCGCTCCCCAGGCGCCGCCAGCACGTGCCAGACAGCATGCGTTCAGCAAAGCACCCTGCTCCTGGCTGCAGCATCTCGGGGGCCAGACCGCACCTGCCCCAGTGGCCCCGGCTGGGCAGCGGCCCTGTCTGCTCGGGCAGTGAGTGGAATCAGGGGGCTTGTTACAGAGGACACAGGGGTGCAGGCAGCTGTGGGTGCAGGACCTGGGTGGCTGTCCTTGTCCTGTTTGTCTTCATCTGCGCCTTTTCAGGTGCCCACAAGGAGCAGGCGCTGCATTTGCCACAAGGTATTTCGCTCATTTTTCACACGGGAGTGCCTGATAAAGGCATTGAGAGATCCCTGGCCCTCCTGGGCACAGAGTTGGGGGAACGGGGTTTTTCTCAGTTCTTTGAGAGTCCTTCCCATCCCCACAGCGAGCGGCTCACGTGCCGCCACTGCCCGCTCACCCCGCAAGAGCTCCAGCAGGCTGCCCTTGGCCATGAGCTCTGTGATGATGTACACGGGGTCCCCCGTGGACGCCACGGCATACAGCGCCAGGATGTGCTTGTGCCGGAGCTTCTTCATGGCCTGGATCTCCGACTGGAACGTGAGCTGGTGCCGCAGGTTGTCTGAGGAATGGGCAGCCTCAGTGGGTGCAGGCCCGACCCACCCACTCGACCTCAGCAAGCACGGGAACCCTCCCAGGGCACCACACCCCCAAGGCTGGAGTGCCAGGGCAGACACAGCACAGTCCCATGGCACCCCACGCGGAGTCCGTGAAGGCTGCGCTGTGCCCACCCTGCCCCCTGGCCATGCTAGGCAACCACAGGGCCCACATCTGGCCAATGACTGCCCAAGCCAGGCGTGTCCCCATGTGTCCGAGGCCCCTGATGCCTGAACAGGGGACCCCCACCCTGGTGCCTCCCAAGGAGGTTGTGGAGGAGCCTCTCAGATTTCCTGTGACCTCGTGACATTAGTGGGTCTCCACGCGCGTTAAGAATGTAACGTGCACTTTACGATAAATGCACTCAGGTAAGAACTCTTTCAGTGGAGAGGAAAGCATCCCCCCTGGACTGCTGTAGGTGCCACGTGCTGCACGCAGATGCCAGGGCCCTAGCACCCCCCCCCCCCACGCCCCGTGAGCAAGGCCCAGGTCCCTGCTGGTGGTCAGGCGACGCCCCTGGCCTGGGACCACTCACCTCGGGCTATCACCTTAATGGCCACGCGGACCTGGCCTTTCCAGAGCCCTTCGAAGACCTCCCCGAAGTAGCCAGATCCCAGCTTCCTACAGAGCGTGAACTCCTCCTGGGGCCGCTCCCAGTCGGCGCAGTGTGGCAGGGGCTCAGGCTCATGCTGGAGGGGCAGGACACAGGGCCGGGAATTCCCTCTGACCCTAGCGGGGGAGCCTGTGGCCAGTCCTCAAAGGTAGGGCTGCCACCCGCCTGGGAGGGTCCCAGTGTCCAGCACGTGGCTGCCCTTGCTGCCTGCTCTGGGCCTGTGACATTGACCCAAGTGCCACTCAGACAAAATTCTTGTCCAGCGGATGGCTGGGGCACAGGACACTTGTCCCAGAGAGATGCGCAGGACACAGCAGAAGCGTCATGACCTTGCAAGCCCAAAGGTGACAGTGACTGGCAAAGAGAGGGGACCATCCTCTGCCCCACCCACTACTCCTAGTTCTGTAGGACCTCAGCTTCCAGACATCAGGCCCCCCCCACCCCGAGTCCCACACCCACCCTGCATGACCCCACAGGTCCAGGTCATTGAGAAGAAAGGGCCACAGTTGTGGTGGGGGGAGGGGACCCTACCTTCTGGCAGGGCAGGGCCAGCCGCAGGCCGTGGGACAGGCTATGGGCCCTGTGGTGGCCCACGAGCTCGGACAAGCTGGGGAAGGACACTGCCTCACTGAGGTGCAGGCGGCCGGCGCGCCTCCAGATCTTGTAGTGCCGCACGGCCTCTTTGTCCCGCACTGCAGCGCAGGGGCGTGAGCAGAGCGGACGTGTGAGTGGGCAGGCATGTGCGCCCCCAGGCGCCCCCCCGCCAGCCTCAGCGGCGTGCAGGCCTGCGGCGCAAATGGACGCCTTGCCCGCCCGGCACCCTGCCTCAGGGTCCTCCCTGCAGTGAAAGGACGAGGTCCAGGCCCACAGGGACAGCCGCCCCGCAGAGACCCCTGGAGAAGGGCCGCGTGTCCTGCTCGGCACAGCCAGGTGGAGGGGACAGGCCTCCGTACACAGCAAGGAAGGGTTTAGGGTCCAGGAGATGCCATGCCCAGAGCCCCCACCGAGCAGGACGGGCTGCTGTACCCGAGAGCACGTAGTTGGCACCCGGCTTCTCGCTGACCCTGATCAGGAAGGCCCCTGGCCCGTTGCCTGCGGCCTGCAGCCGGTGCAAGGCTTCTGAGCGGGAGAGTCGGCCGAAGAACCACCTGGGCGGGAGGGCAGGCAGGAGAGGTGCTGACCCCACACTGACTCCATTCTGACCCCTTCCCTGTCCACCCTGAATCCCAGCCCAGCCCCCTGACCTCCAGCTGCTCCCTGATACTGTCTCTGCCCTGAGGCCCCTTCTCTGCCCATCACAGACCCCACACGTTCCAAGTGGCTGTAAAGGCCCGAGTGACAAGAGAGGGCAGAGCAGGCACCTCCCACCACCCTACCTGGGGCCCCGTCTGTGGTCCGAGTCCCATCCTGGGGACCTGCCATCTGTCCATGGGCCCACATTGTTCTGTGATTCTGGGTCCACTTCTATGACCCTGGCCACAGACAGGCTGCGCTTCAGCAGCAGGGGCCTGAGCAGCAGCTATGCATGTGTGACCGTGTTCACACACATTGACACGTGCATTCACACACATTCACACGTATTCACGCATTTGCACACATGCATTTGCACGCATAATTCACACATGTTTGTGCACGCACACTCACGTGCATGCACACACAACGCCCGCCCATCCCAGCACACCAGCTGGAAGCACCAGGCATGGGCGAGGCCTGGACTCTGGGTGGCAGGGTGGGGCCAGTGATTCCCCAGGTGACCTCTGCTTCAGCGGCCCTGACCCCTGCTCTCAGAGCCTGGGCCTCTCCTCCAGCCAGGCCCACCCTGCTGCCCTCCACCCGGCCTGCACTCAGGCAAGGTGGGAAGATGGTGAGGGACCCTGGGATCAGAGGGCACAGACAGGCCACGGGGTCCCTCCTGCTGAACACCCCCCACCCAGGGGCCAGCTCAGATCTCACGGATTCGCCCACTGGCTGCCCCTCGGGGTGGCCGTTGCCTCCTGGAGGCTGCTGCCTCAGCAGGAACAGGGCAGCCGGGAGGGTGTGGGAGCAGATGCCACAGCCCACACCTGAGAAGGGCATGTCGCAATGACCTCTCCTTCCCCAACTAGGTCACACATCTGGTTTCAGTTGTCAGAAGGTGGCTCCCCAGGAAGCCCAGTTCTGCCTTGGATCCCACACAGACCCCAGCACTTCCACTGCCAGTGTCACTGCCAGCCGGCTGCCCTGGGGCCCCTTCAGACCATGGGGGAGCCCAGGGGAGGGGCCACACGCCTCCACTGCGCCCCACCCCCAGATGTCACCCAGCAGCAGCACAGTCACACTCCTGAGACAAAGATGGTGGGGTGCCCTGCGTCTCCACCCTCCCTGACCACCCCAGCACCTCTGCCCATCCCTGGAGCCTGGCCACAGGGGTGCCCAGCTCCGTGCCCCTGCGGCCCTGCCCTGTGCTCTTGAGGGGCTGCGGGGCCCAGGGGTGGTGGCCGCCTGGTGGCCCGCAAGGATCCCAGGGACACTCACGGCTCAGACTCCACCGTCTCCTTCTCAGCCAGGTAGTTGTGGGGCACGTAGCCCTCGGCCAGGACCCCGCCCTCCGCGTCCAGCCGCGTGGCCCACCACCACTCCGCCTCCTTCCTGGTCACCAGGAACAGGTCTCCTGCCCGGAAGCTCAGCTCCTCATCAGTCCGGGCCTCGAAGTCCCAGAGGCCCACGTACCTGGGGCCCAGGTGAGCCTGGTCTCGGGACACCATGGCGACTGAGCAGGAGCACTGGGCCACCCGGCCTCCCCACCTGTCACCGGGCTGCTACAGCACCGTGGCTGGGAGCGGCGGGTGGGCGGGGCCCTCTCTGACAGGCCCGCCTGCCCAGCCACCTTCCCATCACAGGTGTGGCGGTGGCTGTCTGAGCACCGCCCTGGGCTCCACCCCAGGGCCTGTCAGCCCTCCCAGGTACCAGTTCTACCCCCTCCCACCCCCCACACCCCAGGGCCAGGCCAGTCTAGGCATTGCTCTCGTCCACCTGCTGCGGGAAACGTGCCGCCCTGCGGCCAGTGGCTGGACCTGCGTCCTGAGACGGGAGGAGGGTGTAGCCAGCCCTCCGGGGCCCTGAACCTCAAGGAGGGAGTCTGGGAACTGGGGAGTGGCATGCCCTTTCCTCACCTTCAGGGCCACGGGGACCAGGAGGAGACAGACAGCAGGCTGGAGACTGTCCTGCACCCCAGTGCCCCTGTCACCACGGAGCCCCGCTACACGTGCGCTGACCATGGTGAGCAGCTGGAGTGGCTGCCATGGGCAGCCAAGAAAGAGCCCTGGTGAGGGCCGAGAGTGTGGGGTCAGCCTGCTGGCCTGGCCTGACTGCTTCCCCGCCTGAGGAGGGTGCCCGGAATTCTGAGTGGGGACAGGAGGACTGAGGACTGAGGACAGTGGCTCCTGCTCCAGCGAGGAGAGTCACGGCTCCGCTCACCGCAGCTCAAGCGTAAGCACAGGAGTGTGGGCTGTTAACAAGGTCACAGGCCTGCTGACTGGGCGTCATGGGGAAGGGGCAGCAGGCACCGTGGAGGGGACACCGCTGGGCAGTGGGCTGCTCCGCGTCTGTTGGACCCAGGGGCTCCAAGCCCCCCACCTGCTCACCAGCACCCTCCTGTCCCCTCACTGCGGGCCGGGCCTGTGAGCCCACGTCCAGGCCCCTAGAGCCGCTGGGGGCACCTGCACCCGGGACTCCCCCTGAGTCACACCAGGAAGCAAGTTTCGTGACTGGGCGTCCCAGCTCCGCCCAGAGGCTCCACAGCACAAACCTGTCCAGCGTGTGGTTTGCGGGACACCCAAGATGACCCCACACAGACCTGCCTCTCGGGACGGCCACCACGCCCAGCACGTCCCTTTCCTCCGAGGCTGCCTGCCCCCACTCCCTCATTCACAGCAGCTCCGAGCAGAGAGGCTGAGCTCTTCCTCCCCTGCTCAGAGGAGCCCCTTGGTCCCTGGAAGCAGAGCTCAGCTCCAGCTCCCACCTTCTGGGGCCTGCACAGCCGAGCCAGCCCCGGGCCCAGCCCAGGGTGGAGGGGTCCGCAGCTGCAGCCCAGAGTCCCCAGAAACTCACACCAAACCTTCCTGTCCTCACCCTTCACCTGGGCTGGGGCTCCAAGGGGCTCCTACCCACTCACAGCCAGACGGATCTGGGCCCCAAAGTGGCCCGTTCCCACCTCGCCCCTGTGGGCTGTCCCCCCCATCCCCATGCCACCCTGAGCAGCCCCTGGGGGGAGGGGTCCCTTATCTGTGCTCAAAGGTGCACCGGAGGGCGGCCTTGCCTGCCTCTGTCCCTTCTGGCCCACAAGCCTCTGGGGCACAGCTGCCAGCGTGGGGCTCCCAGGGGGGTGGGGGGTGGGGGCCCTGAAGCCAGACCCCTCCTGCCTCTCCGTTGGTCCATCCGTGGTGACCCAGCAGTGCCCAGTCCCCACCTACTCCCTCAACGACACCAACTGTGGCTTGAAATCGCTGTGGCTGGGGGCACATGCTCTGGAAGTGCTGCTGCTGCTGCTTCCCCAGGCTTGCCACCCGGCGGCCCACCCCACACCACGCCCCCTCCGCCTGCCCAGTGACTGCACAGCCAGGCCGGCACCCGGACCCGGCACCAGAGGCCCAGCCACCGCGGGACTCCCTGAGCACAGGAGCCTCCCGCCCCGACACGGCCCCCTGCCCTCAGCCAGCCCCTCCCTCAACCGCAGGCCAGGCAGATGCACGGGGCCCTTCAATGACTCCTGCAGGGGCTGTCTGCCGCGGGGCCCCTGTTCCGGACCTAAGAAGACCAGGGTGGGGGCCTCGCCACATACAGCAGCTGGTGGTCACCCGTCCTCCTCAGCTCCTGTGGCGGTTGGGGGCGGGTCGTGCGCGGGACGCATGTCAGTGTGTGTCTGGCTTAGTCCACACGTGTTTATTGAGTGCCGCCTCGCTGCTCACACATGGTCTGCACGCAGGCAGCACTGTGTGCATGGGAGGTAGTGGCTGCACCCCAGCATGGCCCAGGGCCTGGGGTCAGCTGGGAGCCCCTGTGACAGCCCCTTCCATGGCTTTGGAGAAAACCAGGAAGCTGCACCTGCTGCTCTTGACCCTGGGAGGGAGCTGAGGGGACAGGTGGGCGGGTGCAGGTGGGAGGGACCCTCGCGGGGCCCAGGGCACTTTGGCCCAGTCTCCCTGAGGCGGGAGCAGGCATGGGCTCCACCCCCCTTCTCTGCTGCATCCCACCCACACCAGGGACACAGCCTCTCTCCTCCCGGCATGGATGTCTGTGTGTCGGCCCATGTGCACACATGTGTGCATGTCAGCACGGGAAGCTCATGGCCAGGGGCCCTGCGGGTGGGCTTCCCAGCACCCCAGAATGAACTGAGGCAAACGTCCCGAGGGGAGGCCCCTTGGGGAGCAGTGGCCCAGCTCGGCGTCCCCGGCGTCCAGTGCCCAGGGTCACGTGAGGGCGGGCTGGAGGCGCCTGTGGACGGTGCCCAGCTTCTCCCGCAGGGCAGCGAAGGCCGGCCGCTCCTCGGGGCTGCCGCTCCAGCACGCCAGCATGAGCGTGTAGGCCTCGGCCGGGCAGGCGGCCGGGCGCGGCAGCCGGTACCCCCTCGCGATCTGCTGCAGCGTCTCGTGGTTGCTCATTCCTGGGGGCAGGAGCCACCGTGGGTCCCTCTCCCAGCCTTCCCCAGGCCCTGCCCCCCCGATCAGGGTCTGCCCCCCCCCTGCGGGCTGCCTGGCAGCCCACCTTCGTAGGGACACTGGCCGTAGGTGAACACCTCGTAGAGCAACACTCCGAACGACCAGACATCCGACTTCTGGGAGAAGACGCGGTAGTTGGCGGCCTCGGGTGCCGTCCACTTGACAGGGATCCTGGAGCCGCGGCTCAGGGAGTAGACGTCATCCTGGTGCAGGGACACCACGCTAGGATGGGTGACGGGGCGCCCCCCCCGCCCCGCGGGGTCTGCACGCCTGCCCGCACACACCTTGAGCAGCCGGGCCAGGCCAAAATCGGCCACCTTGCAGGTCAGGTCTTCGCCCACAAGCACGTTCCTGGCCGCCAGGTCTCGGTGCACAATGCGCCGCTCCTCCAGGTAGCTCATGCCCTCGGCCACCTGGCAGGCGAACCCCAGCAGGACCGGCGGGCTCAGCGTTTGACCCTCGGGGCCTGCGGGGCAGCTGACAGTCAGGGGCGAGCCTCTTCCAGGTCATGACCCCCTGCGCCTCAGTTTCCTTGTCTGAGACCGGGCAGGCCCTGGGCGATGGCCGTGACTGCTCAGGGCAAGCCAGTCCTTGGCAACCCACCCTGGGTCGCCAACCAAGAGACGGAGAAGAGCCAAAGTGGGGAAGGCCCCCGGGCGGGACAGGGTCCACGCTGACCTTGTCCAGGGGCTGCCCCCACCCACACTCCTCCAGCCTGGGACCCAGGCCTGGCCCAGACCGGGGGCCCCAAACGCACCACTGACCAGAGCCCACCACAGTCCCCCAGGCCTCAGAAAACCCAGCCTCCAGCAAGGCCTGGAGCCCATCTGAGGCCCATGCTGGGGGAGGGGGGGCAATGTCCTTGTCCCCGGGCCAGGCGGGCCACAGCAGGCCACTCACTGGCCAGGAAGGCCTGCAGGCTGCCCTTGCGCATGAGCTCTGTGACGATGTACACGGGCTCGCCAGCAGAGCACACAGCGTGCAGCTGGATGAGCCGCGCGTGCCGGAGGCTCTTGAGCGTCTGGATCTCCTTGGCCAGGTCTGCGAGCTTCATGTCGGCTGCGGGAGAAGGTGCGACTCCAGGACCCGCCACACCCCCTGGGGCCGACCTGGGGCTCGGGGCACAGGGGTGCTGGGGCCTCACTCACCTGATTTGATTACCTTGATGGCCACGGGCACGGAGTCAAGCCACAGGCCTTCCCACACCTCCCCAAAGTAGCCTTCGCCCAGCTTCCTGCTCAGGGTGAACTCGGAGCGGGGCCGCTCCCACGCATCCTGCTCGGGGGGCTTCTGTGGGGGTGAGGGGCACACAGAGACATGCTGTGCCCCAGGCAGGGCGGCAGCTTCTCAGGGGACCAGGCCTCCACACCTCTGCCCCAGCGTACGCTCGAGGCTGCCTCTGACTGGAGTGAAGGGTGCCAGGTGCTGACCTCCCCAGGCCTGGCCCCAACCGCTCCCAGACCTAAGTGGGACCTTTGCTGGGGGTGGACGTCACCCACAAACACTCATGACTGCCCGGTCAGCCATCTTTACGGCACCAGGGGAACCGGGTCACAGCCGCCCTTTGGCAGGACAGCTGCTCTGGGACGGTGGCAGAGAACTGTGGCTCCAGCCCAGCTGCAGATCCCAGGTGCGGATCCCAGGTGTGGGTCCCAGGTGTGGGTCCCAGGTGTGGGTCCCAGGTGTGGATCAGCATCTCCTCCCACAGCTTCTCCCACCCAGGACTCTGGGAGAGCAGACCCAGCCCCGGGAGGGGCCCCACCCAATGGGGAGGGTTTGCCACAGGTGGGCTCCCAAGCCTCATCAGACCCTCTGGGCAGTGTCTCCGGCCCAGCAAGGGCCCACCTGGGACACGCAGGGCTGCAGCAGCGGGTTCTGGATCAGCGTCCAGTTGGCCTTGTAGTAGGTGAGCAGCTCCTCCAGGCTGGGGAAAAGACGGCCCTTCTGCAGGTAGAGGCTGCCGTCGGCCGTCGTGGAGATGCGGTAGTGGCGGACTTTGGCCTGGGCCCGGACTGGAGGGGCAGAGACGGAGGCAGTGCCCAGACCCTCCACCACCCCAGCCAGGAGGCCACTACCACCCTCCTTGGGGCTGAGCTGGCTGGAGCTGCGTGGAGAGGCGGTGTGGGCAGCTCCAGGCACAGCGGGGTAGGTGAGCGCATGAGTGAGGTGGCCCATGGTGTGTACTGAGTATTCTCCTCTGGGGGCGCTGCACAGGGCACATGGCGGACGGGGCACAGGGGGCCCTTGTACCTGACAGTGAGTAGTCGCCCTGACTGCTCTCGCTGGGCCGGACGAGGAAGGCACCCGGAGCACTGTCCGGGGACAGGAGCAGCTGCTGGGCCTGGGTGCGGCTGATGCCGCTGAAGTACCAGCTGCAAAGGGTGTGTGGGGCGGTCACCCGGCAGGCCCAGTCCAAGGGAGCCCTGCCCCTCACCGGTCAGAGGCCCCATGTGCCCGCTCTGTGCTCCCTGCCTCTACTGCCAGTGCTTGGCCTCTAGGGTCATCAGGGACTGGACAAGAGAACTGACCAACGGGCGTGGAGCTGACAGCCACCAGCAATGACTTGTGGCAGGGGTGACCACCCATTCACCTCAGCCACAGAGTCTCCATTAGTCCTGCTCATGAAGTGACCACCAGCCCTGCCCACAGGCCCGCAAACCCTGGCCACGGGTTGAACCTGTTCAACTCCCCACGGCCGAGCCCCTTCCAGGGCCGGGGCGGGGCGCCAGGCTCCCCCATCCGACACCCCTCTGGGCCAGCACTTCACCTGAGTCAGGCAGGGTGTGGCTACCGGCCCCGCCCCATCACCTGTGTCTGTTCCCCAAGGTGCCGTTGGGAGAACCTCACACCTGAGTTCACGTCCCTCCCTGAAGCTTCCCAATTCTCGGGGCTCCAGGAGACCCAGAGTGGGTCGTGAGCAAGACAGGACTGCGGAGGCCCCTCAGCAGCTGTGAGCCTTGAGGCTTCACTGTGAGGGGTGAGGGGCCCACCCAGACGGCCTGGCACAGCGACAGGTGTCTGGGGTTAATGACCCGGTGAGCGTGGCCAGCCCTTTCATCTCCAGCAGCAAATAGTCATTAGCTCTTCCTCTCGGAGGCCTGCCCCTCCCCCCAGGCCTGGCAGCCCTGGCTTTGCCCCCACAACGTGGCTGTGGGCCCCTCCCCATCAGAGTGGCTGCTTGGTCCCAGTGTGAGGGCCAGAGGCACATCCCTGTGACTCAGATTTCCCCCAGTCTGCAAACCCCTGGGAGACAGGAAGTGGCCTGAGTAAGGGGAGACCTAAGGCCCGTCTGCAAGGACATGCCCAGGGCCCAAATGTCACTCGCTCTACCCCGCTCACGTCGCACCCCCTTAGAGTGCAAGGCGACATCCAGTGGCGTGTCTGCCGGACACAGTCCAGAAGCTCCAGGGCGGTGCCCCTCTCATGAAAACTGCACCCCAGACTCTCGCCCCCACTCCTCACCCCTGACCACTCAGCCAGCCTTGTGGAGTGCGGGCCCGAAATGCTCCATCCAGGGCCGCCCGACCAGACATCCGGACAGGGTCCCGGCGTGGCCTGCCCAGGGCAGGCGTACATGCCACCCAGCTGACCAGCTGCCGGACCTGACCGGGCGCAGTCGCTGCCATCTGTGCCCCGGGCTGTGTGCTCACGGCTCCATGACAGGGCCTGCAGCAGCCTGGCCACCGAGGGCGTGCATGATGAACTGAACGAAGCATGGGCCGCGCCCAGGCTCAGTCCGCTTGTCCCTGACTCCCAGAGCAGGCGGTACTCACGGTTGGTCTGAGAGCATCTCAGGGGTGGCCTTGGTCACATAGGCCATGGGCACAAGCCCCACGCTGGGCCGTCCGGAGAGCCTTCGGGCAAAGATGAAGTCGCCCTCCTCCTTGAGGGCATAGAGCCTGTCCCCACGGCTGACACTCAGCTCATCTGCGCATCGCGCTGTGAAGTCGTACAGCACCCAGTAGAGCTGTCCTGCTGCTGGGGCGCTGCGAGGCGCAGTGGTGGGGGCCTCCCGCTCAGCATGGGCCTCAGGGTCTGGGAAGCGGGGAATGCCGTGGTCTGGGGCGCCCGCTGGCCAGATCTTGTCCCAGAAGAAGTTCAGGAAGGCCAGCCGCTTCCTGAGGAAGGGCTCCATGCTCTGGCGTCCTGAACAGCCCAGAGCCCTGCAGGGGAGGGGACTTCCGACTAGGAGAAACTGGAAGGGCCGGTGGGACAGCGAGCATTGCAGCCTGGTGCGATGGTGCAGGTGTGGGTGGCAGGTCGCGGCACAGGGCCCCCCGCCCCCCGCGAGCAGGAGCAGGTGTGCACAGGCCCTGCCTGGCCCCGGGCTGGTGTTCAGAGGCAGGGTGGCGGGTGGCCACGCCTCTCTCCAACCTCTAGGGCATCTTGTGAGCAGGACTTGTCCCTGAGTGCTCACAGCCACTTGGGGTTAGGGCAGAAGAGGCCCCTGGACCAGCCTGGGGGGCAGGGCAGCCCCCCTCCTTCTGCCCCTCCCCCAGGTGGTGTTCCCCTGCCTGGGATATGAACCTAGTGCCAGTGGCACAGAAGGGGTGGGGGATGCGTCCAGGGCAGGGCCAGGCCCCCTGCACCCTGAAGCAAACTGCCCACTGCCCAGGTCTCCCCATGCTTCTGGGTTGGGTGGGAGATGAAACCTCAGCCAGCCAGGATCTGGAAGGGGGCCCTGTGGTGGGGTCTGTGGATGGTGGGACCTCAGGCAGGTAGCTTGCTCTTTCTCCCCAAGTATCCCTCTCCCAGACCAGCCCCTTAGGCACCTGGGGTCATTAATGAAGCTGCATTGCTCTTCTGATGGCTGCAGACCCTCCATCCACACCCCCGAACTCAATCCACACCCAAGTGTTCGCTTCCTGTGCTGAATGGACCCAACAGCGGGGCGTGACATTGTCCACCCATTGGCTCCAGAGGCAGCAGATTCTGTTCTCTGCACTGCACCTGGGGGATCCCCGCCACGCACCTGGGGCTGCCTGCCATGCACCTGGGGCTCCCCACCACACACCTGGGGCTCCCCACCACGCACCTGAGGCTCCCCACCACACACCTGGGGCTCCTCACCACACACCTGGGGCTCCCCACCACACACCTGAGGCTCCCCGCCACGCACCTGGGTGCTCCCTGCCATGCACCCGAGGCTCTCCGCCATGCACCTGGGGGCTCCCCGCCACACACCTGGGGGCTGCCCATCATGCACCTGGGGGCTCCCCACCACACACCTGGAGGCTCCCTGCCACACACCTGGGGAGCAGCTAGTGCCATTTACAAATTGGTGTGGCAGCCACACTGTGAACTGGAGGGGCAAGGGGCCCAAGGGGCCGCTCCGTGCAATTGAGACTCATCCTGTCCGGGGGGAGGTTGTTGAGAAGAAGATATTTATAAACATAGAACTGGGGTGGGGTGGGGGGCTGGAAGGGCCTGCAGCCCCTGCCCACCACCTGCTCCTCAAAGTGCAAGCCTGGTTTTGGCAGATGGGTTTTCCTCCATCCAGACCCATGGCTCCTCCTCCTGGGAAGCCACATCCCCAACTTACAGGGGGCTAGGGCCTGCCCAGGCCAAGAGAGGACCCACACCTGCTGACCACGCTCAATCAGGTAACACTAGAAGCATTCCTCCTGCAGCCTCCCCATCCCCCAGAGCCGCAGGGCCCAGCCTCTGGGACGCAGCACATTCCTCCCAGCTGGGTGGACAGGGCAGGCAGGGAGGGCTCTCCTTGTTCCTGTGGCCTCACTCCCACGCCTGGTCACCAGGTCTCCTGTCAGCCCCCAACAAAAGCCCCAAAGACCTCCACGGTGGGCTGAGGTCTTCCTCCTCTTCCAGGTGAGCAAGCTAGGTTCTGTCCCTCCCTCCTCGAGGTTAGAGCAGGGACTTTTTCTAGTAGAAACCTGTGCTGGAAGTGGGAACCCCCTCAGCTCAAAAAGAATGCTGGCTGCCTCCTCTCTGCAGATGATGAGGATGGAGGGAGAGAGGCTCCTCCTCTTCTGTCAGGTTGGAAGGGTCTGCAGGGAGCACCCCACACACAGCCAGCAGCCCATCACAGCCCCGCCCCACCCTGCCGCAGGGCCCCTAGTCCAGGAAGGCCTCCCTGACTGCCACCCACCCTAATCAAAGACAGTGTGGGGTGAGGTTGGGGTGGGGGGTGTGGGTGAGGCAGAGGCCCCCACAGCTCTGGATGTGGTCAGACAACAAGGTTCGAACTTTGCTCTCAGACTCTGGCCACAGGCAAGGTGCTGCCCTCTCCGTGCTCGACGTCCCCATCTGTAGGGACACTGAGCTCACAGCTACACAGCAAGGACCCAGACCAGGTCTGCGGGCTGACCAGGGACACCCCCGCCGCCCCCGCATTCTGGCTGAGGCCGACTGCCAGAGTCACACCCCCTCCCCATGCAGCACATGATGGGGTGTCTGTGCTCAGGTGCACTCCCCGCCCCCAGGGCTGCGACCATGCTTGGGGTCCAGGGTCACTGCCAAGGTCAGCACACAGGGACGTGTCTTGGAACGTCGCTCAGGGAAAACGGGCCGACCGGGGCTGTCCCCACGGCGCCACATACACGAGGTTCTCCAAGGACACAGTACAGAGTCGGGCGGCTCCCAGGGGCTTAGGGGGTGCCAGGCAGGCAGGACTGGGCGAGGCAAGAGGCGGCAGCGTGGGGTACCTGGAGGCCGCGCCACCAGCCTGCTGTCGTCTCCCACGGAGTTTCTACAAGAAGCGGGCAAAGGGTTCACAGGGCCGCTGTTACGACTTACAACCGGGCGTGATCTACAATGATCTCAAATTAAAAGTTTAATTGTAAAATGCTAGCCAAGGAACGAGAAATAAGCCAGAGAGATGGCAGAGGTCCAGGCTGTGCCTGGCCCAGAAGAGGGGCTGCTGTGTGCCCCACCCCTCTCTCTGCAGGTGGGCTGCAGGGCTGGGGGGTCTTCCTCACCCTTCAGACAGCACCCCCTTTCCAAACAATCCAGCCCTTGCCCCTCAGACCTCAAAATAACAACAGCTCTCATTGCTGAGGTAGAGCCCAGGGCAGGCGGGAAGGGAAGACGGGGCCCCCAGTGCACCCTCCTCAGGCCCCACCGGCCGCCTGTGGCCTCTGCCCAGGTCTGGACCGGCATCTGTGGATGGCTGATGGGCAGCTAGCTAGAATGGGGTCACCCAGAGTGGCAGGGGTGCCGTTGGCAGGGGGCTCTGGCCACAGAACAGACTGGGAGGAGACCCAGGGAGAGGCCCTATCCTGAAAGGGGCCCCACCACTGACAGAGATGGCATGGGGTGACCCTGACGGTCCTCTCCAAGGTGGGCAAGGGATGCCTTGGGGTCTCAGATGGGCACTGCCGGTGGGAGAGCCAGACTGCATGAGGATCCAGAGGCTGAGAGTTGGGGAGACTCCATTTGTCCAGACCTGTTGGGGGGGCACCAGTGTGGAAAAGAAAGCCTGCTCGGTTCACTGGGCGACACGTGTCACCCACCTGCCAGCTCAGGTGTCCCTGCCTCTGGGCAGCTCCACGGAGGGGTTCTCAGGGTGGCGCTTGGCCAGGGGTGGGGCAGGAGCACTCCTTGAAATAACCCACAGGCTGCGACCCCCACCCAGAAGCCCCGTGGAGGGCGCGCTGTGCCCAAAAGACGACTCAGGGACAGACAGCGAAGAGGGCCGCCAGCCTCAGTTTAACCCTAACCCTGTGAGCCCGGCTTTCCGACCACCCGCGGTCCTCCCAGGTCAGCCCCCAGGAAGGAGCGAAGCCCCAGGGACAGTTCCCCCAAGCCGAGACCCAGTGCGGGGCCCGGGGGGTGAGGCCATCGGAGACCAGCGGTTCCTTTCGTCGGGCCCTGGGAGCACAGAGCGCAGCACCTCACGTCGCGGGACCCGACGGCGCGAGGTCTCCCCGCTCGCCCTGAATTTCCGCCCCACCCCGCCCCCACTCCCCTGTTAGGCAGGACATCACAAAGGCCCGCGATCCCCATGGCAACCTGCTGGATGCAGCAGCGCGAAGCTGGCCGCCCCCGCTCTCGCAAAGGCAGCCGCCAGGCTCCGAGCGCGCCGGCCGGCAGGGCGAGTGGACCCGCGGAGTGGCTGGGTGAGGGCTCGGGGGGCGGGGAGGGCCGTGCAGGGGAGGCGGGGAGGCGGCGGGGACAGGGGTCGGCCTCGGGGAGGTGGGCCTGGGAGAGCGAAGGGTGTGTGGCGGGTTGAGAGGGCGGGGCCTCTGGGTAGGCGGGCCAGGACGCCCGGCGAGCCCTCTCCGGAGTTTACAGCCAGCCGCCTGCGATCTTCTACCTGGGAGACCGCTGTTGTGGACTGGAAACATCCCTGACGGGTGGCCAGGTCCAGGGGCGAGAGGTCCCTCCAGAGGCCGGAGCAGGAGTTAGGGACAGGGGTTCTGGTCTGGGCGGGCACTCACCCCAGAGACCGTCTCTGCTGTTCCCAGGGCCAGTTTGGCTCCTCTGCCCCAGGAAGGTCAAGGACTGACCTTTGGGGAGGGAGGCATCGGCCGCAGCCTTACCCCGCCACTTAGCAGTGTTTCCTTAGGCAAGCCTCTTGACCTATTGGGCCTCTCTGTAACTCGCCTACCCTTCGGTTGCTGGGACAACCTGAGCTTTCCCAGGTGAAGCCCGGGACCCTGGGGATGGCTGGGACCTGGGACAGCAGGCAGGGGTGCTGGCTCCCTCTGAGGAGCCCCAGCTTGCAAGGACAGTCCCTGTGGCCTTGTGTTCTGCTTAGGGACCACACTGCATCCAGATGTGGGGTGCACTGACTCCCAGAGCTGGGAACCAGGCAGAAGGCTCGTGGGCTGTGGTCGATGTCCGGCCTCAAACCCAGGACTGAGGGCAGCTGTAGAGCATTTGAGCCTCCAGCGCTCCATCTGTAAGAGGCTCTGGGGCTTCCCTGCGGAGTTGGGGCGCTCTGGGCTGTAGCAGGGGCTCAGTGACAGGGCCCAGCACAACTCCTCCTCGGAGCTGAGGCCTGGGGCCACCTGCCTCCCAGCTGCACTGTCTCGGGGTGAGCCTGGCCCCCTGCTCACGGCTGCGCGGAGGTGTGGAGGATCTGCAGGGCAGGGCTGCTCAGACAGGGTTGCACTGAGTCCTTTCAATGGCCCTGAGGAGCAGCAGTCCCGCATTTCAGACGAGGACCTGAGGCCTTTGCCAGACCACACAGCTGGTCAGTGACTGGGGTTTCTGCCCACTCTGGCCCCCGAGCCCAGCCCTGGTCTCAGTCCTGCCTGGCGTCTTCATGACCAGCCAGCAGTGGTCTTGGCCCTGATGCCTCCTGGTAATCACTCTGCAGCCTGCCCTGCACCTCGGCCCTCCAGGCAGCCTCCTCCAGAGAGAGGGGCTACCCCCAGGCCCCCAGAAGGATGGAGGGCCCAGTGTAGGGACGGTGGGCTTGAAGTCACCCCCACACACACACGCACACTGCCCCAAGGGAGCCCGGGTGGGGTCAGGCGGACAGCAGAGGCCAGCCTGACGGGTCCCACTCACACCCCGTTGTCCACACTCCCTCCAGGCAGTGACCTCCCAGGTGACAGGCTGGGGCCTGGACAGGATGAAGCTGGACAGTCCTCAGTCCTTCCTGGACTGGGAGGAGGCAGAGGAGGCGGAAGACTGGCAGCTGCTGGAGCCGGAGGCTTGGAGGACCTACACTGCCCGCCGCAACTCACTGCGGGAGTTCCTGACCTGCGACCTGAGTCCCCACCTGCTGAAGCGCCATCACGCACGCATGGAGCTGCTGCGGAAGTGCTCCTACCACATCGAGATCCTCCCCAAGCACCTGGCCCTGGGCGACCAGAGCTCGCTGGTGCTGCCCAGCACCGTCTTCCAGCTCATCGACCCCTGGAAGTTCCAGCGCATGAAGAAGGTGGGCACCGCGCAGACCAAGATCCAGCTGCTGCTGCTCGGGGACCTGCTGGAACAGCTGGACCGGGGCCGCGCTGAGCTGGACGGCCTCCTCGAGTCACCGGACCCGCAGCCCTTCCTGGCAGGCTGGGTGCTGGTGGAGCAGCGGCTGGCTGGCCTGTCCACCCTCATGGACAACTTCCTGGCCTTGATGGTGCCGGGCCGCCTGCACATCAAGCACCGCCTGGTGTCCGACGTGGGCGCCACCAAGATCCCGCACATCCGGCTCATGCTTAGCACCAAGATGCCCGTCATGTTCGACCGCAAGGGGTCGGTGGCCCACCAGGACTGGGTGGCCCTGCGCTGGTTTGTCACCATCCAGCCGGCAGTGCCGGAGCAGTTTGAGCTGCGCTTCAAGCTGCTGGACCCACGGACACAGCAGGAGTCCATGCAGTGCGGCATCGTCCCCGTGGCCGCCTGCACCTTCGAGGTCCACAACTTGCTGCCCAGCCGTGTCTACAAGTTCACCGTTAAGAGGGCGGAGACCTACACGCTGGTGTACGAGCCCTGGCGCGACAGCCTCACCCTGCAGACGCAGCCGGGGACCCCCGAAGGGCCCGCACCCAGTCGTCTGGGCAAGCCAGGCCGCCCCTGACCGCAGCTCCCAAGAGATGATTTTTAGTATTTCCCTGCTAATAAAGAGTATAAATACACACATCGTTCAAGAACTAACCCGCTTACCGTGCTAAGGCTGCAGTGGTCCCCGGCTCCGCCAAGCCTGCCACCAGCCCCAGGCCCCTGCAGCCTTTCAGGGGGCACCCAGGCTGGACCTCCCAGGAAAGTGGGCCCCTGGAGCAAGAATCATGAGCCCTGGCATCTGGCTGCCACTGCCAACGATGGCAGCAGCTCCCGGGGTCTGTGCCCCTCAGCCCCAGCCTCTCCCCGTCACAACAGCCAGCCAAGTGGCCGCGGCAAGGCTCTGGCTGTCTTACCCTCCCTTGTAGGCCAGGGCTCCTCAGGGGGACTGGCAGCCCCAAGTCCTGCCTGGTCAGACCCTGTCGGGGGCAGGCAGAGGCCCCAGCACCCTTGCCCCCAGCTTCATCGGGATCAGGGTGCCTGAGGCCAAAATGACATTTTCTCTCTAAAATGGCAATAAAAGTCTTAGCTTTTCCCCAAATGAAGCTGAAGTTCATCAGCAACCCCATCCTGAGGTGGGTGAGGGTCTCAGAGACACAGGCCAGCCTGTAGCTACTGTTGAGGGGTGACCCTCCCTCCAGCCCATTGTCCTTCCCCACCAGGTCCTGGTGTCCAGCTCATGTGGGTGACAACCCTCTTGATAGTCTGTGCTTGCCCTGGGGTGTGGTCACGTGACCCCGGGTGCGGTCATGTGACCCCCGGGGAGGCCAGCATTGTGCCCGCCATGCACACCCTGGATGAAGGTGGCAGCCATCAGTCCCCAGCTGCTCCCGCAGCCCAGCCACACCCACCTCCAGGAGGGTCTGCCCTGTGTGCCCTGGCCAGGGCTGAGGTGGGGTTCACCAGGGTGGTGCCACAGCTTCCTGGCCCTGGTGTCTCCCGCGGGCAGCCTGGCCTCCTGCCTGCACCCAGAAAGAGGCTGCGGGTCCTGTTCTGGGAGCAGCTCCCTAAGCCCTTCTGGGTATAGCCCTTGAGGCCAGAACGCTGGCCTGTGCCTGCCCTGCCCCCAGCTCACCTGCTGCATGAAACTGCCCCCCCCGAACCCCCCCCCAAGTCCAGCCCCGCTTCCTGCAACACATGTGGGGCTTCAGCGCCCCTTCCTCTGGGAAGCCCTCCCTGACTCCAGGCTGATAAGATCTCAACGCCCTGCCTAGATGCTGGCTCATCCTCAACTCCAGTGCTCCGCTCCCGGGGCCACGGCTTCTCGTGGCCACTGCAGTGCAGACCTGGTCCTGGGAGGGCCTCACAGTGCACACGCGGGACGCAAAGGCTGGGGCCCCTCTCACTACAAGGTGTTTGTCTGGGACCTCCCTGCCACCCTGCGGACAGGCCAGGGCCTGGCCACACCTTCCAATGCGCAGCCACACCCTAGGGTGGGGTGGAAGGCACCGGGGTTCAGCCACACAGGGGCGTGTGGTGCCCAAGGTCCCGGACGGCAAAGGACCTGCTGGCAGCCTTGGGGACTTTGAACTTAGACTTTGGGGCCAGAGCTGCCAAAGGTCAGAGTTCAGAGAGCTGGGCAGGCCTGCAGCACCTGGACACAGCTTGTGGCTGCAGCCTCTCCTCCCAGCCGGCCTTCCAGCTCCCTCTGTCCAGGCCGTCGGTTTCGGCCAGGGCTGTGCCCTCCGCTGTCCAGCAGGGACCGCCCCCACCCCCCACCCCCCCCAGCACCTGCCACTGCCGGCCTCACAGGCCACCCTCGGTGCCCCAGACAGACCAGAAAACACCCAGAGGTGAGAAAGGAGAGTGGCCTTTAGAATAAAATTAATGTTTAATCATATAAGATACAAAATTGGAATGTAGAAATTTGATTTGTACAAAACTGCAGAATCAGACATACACAAAGCCTCCCCGCCGCCGCCCACCCACGGTGGGACCACTGTGGGGTTGGCCCTTCCTGGCGTAAACAGCGGTTCACAGCGCCCCCCAGCCTGTGGGGACCAAAGGAAAGTGCACTGAGACCCGGGGTCCCCGAGGGACACGGGGCTGTGGGTCCAAGGGAGCCGACGAGTGGGGCCAGAGACGAGGCCTCCCTGGCCTGCATTGGGGCCGAGGACCCTGTCCTGGTCAAAAAGGACATGATTTTGGTTGATTTAAAAATAGAAAGTAAAGCTGAGCTGCGTGGTCGGCACCCAGTGTGGCTGGAATGGCATCAAAGACTTCCTTCCTGACCCGGACCCTTCCCAGCCATGCAGCCCACCCCTGAGGTGCTCCGTCACCACAGCGGCAGTGGACGCAGGTCAGCCAGGAGGGCAGACAGACCCTACGCCTTCTTCTCCAGCTCGTGCTCCCCATCGGGACAGCCAGGACTCCTAAAGGTCGTTGATGCGCGCGGCCAGAGCGGGGATGGGCAGCCGGGCGGTGGCCGGCAAAGGCCGCCTAAGGCACATGAGATCTCGCTGAGCGGGGCCCGGGCAGCCGGCAGAGGAGGTGGGACTTTTCCTGGCTGTCCTGGCAGCTTGAGGGCAGTGGACGGGTGGACGGCAGAGGGGGGCCCTTCAGCGAGCCGTCGCCGGCCTCCGCCGGACGCGCACCTGGCCGACGGGCACCAGGCTCCCCTGGGCCTCACAGAAGTCCAGGAGCCGACGCCACAGTGGGCAGCAGCGCAGGAGGAGGTGGTCTCCTGCAAGAGGGGGGGGTCAGCGCTGGCCCCAGAGCACAGGCTGGTAGCCCGCTCCTGGGAGCACCACCCCCGCCCCGCCCCAGCGCTCACCGACGAAGCAGAGCCCCTCCTGGGCCCGCGTGACGGCCACGTTCACTTGGTTGGGGTCCACCACGAAGCCCAGGAACCGCTTCAGCCAGCTCTTCGTCGGCCGCTGGTCCAGGTCACTCTCGGGGCAGGTGCGGACGGTGCTCACCAGCACGTAACGCCACTCGCTCCCTGGGGACCCGGCACGGTGAGTCCTGCCCTCCCACCCTGGCCCGAGAGCCCCACCCAGAGCCCAGCCGCAGCCTCACCCTGGCTCTTGGTGATGGAGCACACTGTCACTCCAGTGACGCCCTTCTGCCCAAGACACTTGGTGATCTCTGCAGCCTGTGCGTTGTAGGGCGTGAGGATGGCGATGTCCTTGGGGTCCACCGTCCTGTCCAGGGTTAGCTGTTTGGCAATGCGGACCTGAGGGACAGAGCAAGTACTGGTGAAGCCGGCCCCGGTCCTCCCCAACTCTGGGTGCCAGAGCCTCACCTGTTCCCTCAGCTCCTCTGCCTCCTCCTCCAGGAAGCCCTCCCTGACCAAGGAATATTGCCTGACACTCACCACCTCTGCCACCTCGTCCAGGTTGGCCTTGGAGTTCTCGTTCCCTTCATCTGTGGACACCAACAAGCTCTGCTCGTGGCCCTGCATATGGCCGAAGATGACAGGGCAGCTCTCCCGGTCAACATGGCCCAGGATGCTGGGCGGCCGCCGCAAGCCCTGCCAGGTCTTCAGCTTCCCCTGGTAGAACTCCGCAGAAGGGAAGGCACAGATGTCCTCGTGCTGCCGGAGAGGACATGAGCCAGGGACAGGCCGTGGCTAGCCACAGGGCCCCAGGGGAAGGCCGGGTGGACCGGGGGCGGGGCGTGGGCATGGGACGCTGGGCCGGCTCACCATGCGGTACTGTGTGTCCAACATGAAGGCCTCCCTGTGGTACCTCTCAAAGAGAGACCGGTCCAGCCCCAGGCTCTGCAGCTGCTCATTCTTGACCACAGGCCGCAGCTGCTTGTGGTCTCCAAGAAGAACCACCTGGAGGGACAGACGGGCATGATCGTGCCCCGCCAGCCCCAGAGGCGCCCCCGGGCCGCTGCTGCCCACCTCTCCCTGCCCTCCGTTCCCTCCCAGAATACCAGGTGTGAGCCCCCCACCCCCCAGCAACACCTGCCTCACCTTCTCAGCTTTGGAGAAGTTCACCAGGGGGATGAGGGTCTCGGGCTCTGTGGCCATGCCTGCCTCGTCCACCAGGATCTGCCGCACGTTCAGGCTCCGGAGGATGGCCGTGGCCGCGCACGAGCACGTGCACAGAATGACACGGTGGCGGCTCAGCTCCCACTTCCGCGCCTTCCCCAGGACCTTCTTGTACCTGTGTGGGGATGCCGTCCAGTGAGCCAGGGACCTCCCCGCCAGGACACAGCACACGGCTCTGGTCACTTACTCCGAAAGCTCCTCCTCGGAGAAAATCTCGCCTCTCTGCAGCTGGGCGTCAAAGGCCTTGATGGCGGGTGCCCAGGGGTTGGAGGGCTGCCGGATCAGGTGATGCAGGCTGATGCTCCTGGGGGGGAAGCCTCCGTGAGACCCCACGCCACCCACTGCCCAAGCCAGGACCCTCCGGACAGCTCAGGCCCGCCACCTCCACCCAAATACAGACAGACAGACAGACAGACAGCGAGAGGCCACACCTGAGGGTCGGGTTGGGCCTTCCCTCCCGAGGGGTCTTCCTGGCCGGGCCCCTACTGCTCACACCAGGCAGCGGGAACTCGGTGGCCTCCGCCTGCTCCCCGTACACACGGAGGGGCCTCAGCTCCTCTTTCCTGCTCAGCAGCATTCCTGGGGGTGGGCGGGGCATGAGCTGCCATCCCCTGGGCCCCGCGCCCTCCGGCCCAGCCCCCACGTGGCTACCCAAGTCACCTGCCACAACGTCCACCGACTTGTTGGAGGGGCCGCAGTATAAGATGCAGGGGGGGCCACCAACTGGAGCCAGCTCCTCGTTGGACTTGTAAAACCAGAACACGAGGTGGAAGCCCACAACTGTCTTCCCCGTGCCTGTGGGTGGGCAGGGAGTGGGTGAGTGGGGCTGCCCACTGCTGGCCTGGGCTCCCCGGCCCCCCCGGCATGGGCCCACCTGGTGGGCCCTGAATGACGGTGAATTGCTTCTTCAGAGCCTCTCTGATGGCTTCGTTCTGGCTGGGGTTCAGCTGCCGGCGGCCTCCGGGCACGTCAAAGGCCCGTAGCTCCAGGAACCTGCTGGGGGTCCCTGAGGAAGGGGCCAGGCTTCCCTGAGGTCTGGTGCAGGCAGGCCAGGGCAGGAGGACGGGGCTCAGGGAAGCTGGAGGCACCCCCCCAACCTACCTCTGCGGAGGGGCTGCTGGCCAGGAAGGTGGCGGTGGCGGGGTGGTGGAATGGGGTGGCCCAGGGCAATATTGATGACCAGCTGGGACGCGCTCTTCAGCAGCCGCACAGCGTCCTCCTTGCGGCTGGGGACATGGCAGGCGGAGGCAGACATTGGAGATTCCCTGGGGCTCTCCTGGGGGGCCGCCGCCCACTCCCGGGAGAGGGAGTCCCGGGACTTCTGGCTCCTCCCCACCCCCGGGCCTTTCCCCAGCCTCCAGCCCCGTGAAAGCCACTCACATGTCAGGAAGCTGCTGAGGCAGCACCTCAACAGTGAATGGGGTGCCGGGTCTCAGCACCTCTTCCGGCACCTTCTCCATGGCCATGTGGTGGATAAAGAAGTGCACCTGCTTGGTGACCTCTTGCCGGTTGGCTGGACCCTCTGGATTGGGGTCCAAGTTCTCCGTCAGCCCGTGGGCCACCCAGGTGTAGGTATCAGGGTCGATGTTGAGGATGGGGCCAAGGTTGCTGGGCCCATGGGGCGGCTGGCCGGGGCCGGCGTCGGGGCTCGGTGCCCCAGCAGCGGGGGGCGCTGCCCGCAGCCCCTCGAGCCGGACGCAGAGGTAGCAGTGGTTAAAGTCGAGGTCAATGTTGTGCTCGCGGAGGAAGGTGGCCTCCAGGCAGAAGCGGCCGTGGAGCTGCCCCCGCTCCGTCCGCTCCTGGTCCCAGGCTATGTGCACGTGCTGCAGCGTGACCGCCTCGCCCTCGCCCACGGCGCTGGTGGCCGACTCCAGGGAGCAGAAGGGCTGCCACACGCGGCAGTAGTCCTCCACGTGGCGGAAGCTGTCGCGCCCGGCTAGGGGCGCGTGGCCCGAGAAGCAGTCGCCCGGCCGGTCCACGTGCTCCAGGCACAGGGTGAGGCCCGGCACCACGGCCCACAGCTGCAGGGCCGGTGCCAGGATGCCCCGCTGCAGTGTGGCGCTGAGCTGTACCTGCAGCGTGTCCCCGTGGCCCAGCTCCCGGGCCACCTCCACAAAGTGCTTGCAGGGGCTGCGTGACACGTGCCCCAGCTCCCGCTGCGGCTGCTTGGCAGTGTCCTGCTCCCGCACGAGGGCAGCCACCTCCGGCCACCGCTGCTCCTCCACCAGGGCCAGCAGCTGCTGCCACAGGGTGGCATCCACGGGCCAGGTGTGCGGGTCCAGCAGGGCGCCGGGCAGGGGTGGGCACGGTCCGTTCTCCCGCACCGAGTAGACACGCCGCCGCCACTGAAGCCGCAGGCCCGGCTGGCTCGCCGCGCTGCGCGGGTGCTCGGCCAGCTGCAGGGAGCGGTAGTACAGGGGGCAGGGGTCCGGCAGGGTCTCCTGGTTGGCTGGGAAGAACAGCCGGAAGCAGCGGGCGCCGGGCTCCACGTCCACCACGAAGGCCAGCTTCTGCCGCGGCTGGGCCTTGAGCTGCGTGGCCAGGTGCAGGCTGCAGGCCCGGCGCTGGTAGCTCTGGGCGCGCCCGTGCTGACGGCTGAACTCTTGGCAGAGCTGGTCGATGTCCTTGGCGGAGTAGGCAGAGCCCCCGCGGCCCAGCGCCAGCAGGATCTGCCGCTGCAGCACCACGTCCAGGTACCTGCGGATGGGCGAGCTGGCCCAGGTGTACCACTCCACCTGCAGCGAGTAGTGGCTGGCCGGCTGCCGCTCTCCCTGGCTGGAGCGGCCGAAGACGGAGCGGCCCAGGGCCTTGCGGAAGTCCAGGCGCACGGCGGCCAGTGAGGGGTGCATGTCGTCCGTGGTGATGAGGTCCACCAGCAGGTTGATGTCCTGGGCCCGGGCCGCAAGCTGCGCGAGCCTCCACAGGGAGGCCAGCAGGGGCAGCCGTGTGCCGGGGGGCACGTGGCCGCTCAGGCGCTGTCTCAGGTGGAGCGACAGAGGCACCAGCTCTCCGTGCTTCTCGCTCACGGCGTCCAGCTGGCGGCTGCTGGGCGTGGGCTGCCACCGCAGCGGCGTGACCGTCCGGGTGTGCTCACTGCCCACCAGGAACTCAGCCACCAGGCTGTTGAACTGGACCATGTACTCTTTGACCATGGCGTGGGCCACGCGGAAGCCCAGCGCACTGTCCTCGTCCGGCTGCTCGTAGGGACAGGCGGCCTGCAGGCGGCGGCGGCGCAGCACACGGGCAAAGTAGCACGCAGCTGCGACGCAGGCGTCCACGGAGTCCAGGCGGGCGGGCAGTTCCAGGCCGGCCCCCGGCTGCCCCCTGATCACCTGCTCCGCTTCCTCGTAAGACAGCTGGCGGTTGGAGCGGATCACGGTGGGCGCGAAGCGAAGGCTCTTGAGCTGGTCGCTGCCCTTCTCGAAGGTCAGGAAGAGAGAGATGGCAAAGCGGTCCTTGCCTGGGGTGAGGCTGAGCACATCCTGGCAGAGGCCCGCGGGCAGCATGGGCGTGGGCTCCCGGTTGGGGGCGTAGATCGCGATGCCCTGTCTGCGGGCCTCCACGTCCAGCGCCCCATCCCTGGGCATGAAGCTGGCCACATCAACGATGTGTACAGCCACCTCATACCTGGAGCCCAGGTCCTGCACGCTGAGGGCATCGTCCAGGTTGCAGGCGCCCTGAGGGTCCACGGTGAAGGTGAGGGAGCTGCGGCAGTCGTCCCGGGGGCCGGGCGCCCGGCTGAGCTCCTCGCGGTACTTCTGCAGCACCTTGGAGACCGAGGCCGGGTCTGGCGCAGGCTCCCTGAGGCCGTACTCCAGGTCCAGGATGCGGAGGCCCTGCTCCCAGGTGCTGGCCTCGGGCAGCACCTCCAGCACAATGCCCAGCGGGTAGTAGAAGCGCTCCCGCCAGGCCACGATGCACACCCAGAAGAGCCGCCGCCGGCTGGCCTGGGCTGTGAGCGGCTCATACCCTGCCCTCTGCACGCGGCCCTGCACGAGGCGGTGAACGGGCACCAGCAGCGGGTCCTTCAGGTCGGCCACGAAGATCTTGGTCACGGAGCCGTCAATGGGGGTCATGAGGCGCGGGTCATACTCGTCCATGCGGCACACAAAGAGCAGCTCCCGGCGCCGCCTCTTCAGCACGCCCAGCACGCGGCCCTGAGGCCGCCCCGATGGGGCCCTTTCACCACCACCGAGGACCTTGACCACCACCTCATCCCCACTGAAGGCCATGCCGCAGTGCAGGCGGCCCCGGAGCTGAATGGGGCCGGGCCCCACGGCGCCCAGGGGCACAGCCGTTGCCCGCTCAAAGGTCTCCGGCATGAAGCTGCATCGGTGGTGCCGCTCTGGCTCCGTGCGCAGCAGCCGCAACAGCACGTCCTGCGGCAGGTTCGTGTACTGCCGGCCCTGCTGCGGGGACGCGGGCCGGGCCACGGTGTCCAGCAGCCCGTCTTCCCGCACCGTCACCGCCATGTTGCGGCTCTCATCCAGCAGCTCCTGCAGGATGGAGTCGTCCGCGTTGAGCTCCCCGTCCAGGGACCAGAAGTCAGACTCGGAGTCCTCAGCGTCTTCAGTGTCCTCGGGGGCCGCACTGTCTGTGGACGCTGCGCCCGCCTCCACGCTGGTCGAGCTGCCTGCAGACCCTACATCCCCAGTGGCCGGGCAGCCCCCAGACCCAGACCCTGAGGCTGGGTCGCTGGCCTCTGCCTTCTGTGTGGCCATGTCCACGGCCACCGAGGTCTTGGATGGGGACGCACCCCCCTTGGCCGCCTGCTCCTCAGCGGGGGCTGCAGTTGCCCCCTCCTCTGGGACGGGGTCCCTGGGCTCCGCTGCCACTGCACTCTCTGCTGGTGGGGCTGTGGGCGGCCGGAGGCGGGCCCAGCGCTGCCTCTGGAGCACGGCCTGCTCAATGTGCTCCAGCGCCAGGTCCTCGGGGCAGACGCTGCGATGCTCCACGCACTGGCGGATGAAGCTCTTCCAGAGCTTGCTGCAGGCTCCGACGGAACAGAGGGCCACGGCGTCCCCCACAGCCACCACCTGGGACTGGGCACGGGTCATGACGGTGTTGAGCACGCGGGCGTCCGTGAAGAACTCCAGGGCGGGAGCACCTGGGCCCTGCAGGCTGTGGCGGTTGTGGACGGTGCTCAGTACCACCACCCGGAACTCCCGGCCTACGGGCAGAAGCGCAGTCAGGCTGGGCTGGGAGGTCGGTTCCACCCAGCCCCAGCCCCAGCCCCACCCCTAGTCACCCACCTGGCAGGATCTCAAAGCTGCCCACAGACACCTGGCCCAGGTGCCTCCTCCTCAGCTCCTGTCTCAGCGCGCTCACCTGGGGACACGTGGCCACAATGGCAGGCCTGGGTGAGTACAGGGAGGGCCCCCAACAGCCATACCCAGCCCCGGCCTCACACATGTGGTTCATGCCCCACATGCCCCTGGGGGATGAATTCCTCAGCCGCTCTTACAGAAAGGGAAACGGGGGCTGCAGAGGCCACAGGGGAGGCCGCGTCCTGCGGGCAGCAGGCGGGGCTGACCCCGCTGGGCTTACCTGGGCGCCGTGGGACACGACACAGATGTGCCTCTGCTCGGGGCGGCCCCAGCAGTGTGGCCAGCTGCTGTACAGGTCCTGCACCTGCTCAATGACCTGCCGGACCTCGGCTGTGTTGAGCCAGGATGTGAGTGACAGGTCGCGCTCGGGGTTGCCCGCCACATGGCAGAACATGAGCGGGTAGAGCCGGGGGTGGTGCGGGACCTTGCCACGGGCTTGGATGGGGGTGCCCTTGGCCACGTAGAAGTGCCGTGAGATGAAGGTGACGATGGCCTCCGTGGAGCGGTAGTTCTCGTGGAAGATGATGCGGCTGTGCTGGGCCACCTTGTGCTTCTGCTGCTGGTAGAACTGGAACAGGCGGTACAGCAGCGTGTGGCCGGCCGCCTGCGCCCTGGCCACGCTGAAGAGCCGGGGCGTGACCTGCAGGTGGTCCCCCGCCAGCACCACACGGGTGTCGGGCCGGGCGTGGCGCAGCGGGATGAGCGCCTCGCACTCCAGCATCTGCGCGGCCTCGTCGATGAGGATGTGCGAGAAGAAGCCGGCAGGCACCTTGAGCTCCCGGGCCTGAGAGGTGGTGGCCACCACGATGCGGCGCTGCTCCAGCTCGGCGCGCGTGGGCGGGCGGAAGGCCCGGCGGTCCTTGGTCAGGCAGCAGTACTGCAGCGTGACAGCGTCCGTTTGGCTGGGCGGGCGGTCGGTGTACATGACCCGCAGTGGCGTGGCCTCAGGGTGGCCGCTGCTCACGTAGCCGTGGAAGTGCTCCTGGATGTAGATGTCCGCTGCACTGCGGGGAGAGGGGCACGTGGGACCTCGGCCGCTGTCAACGGAAGCACCTACCGTGTGCCGGGCTCCGCCTGGATGCCAGGCTGTCACGCGAGGCAGACAGACCCCTGGCCTGCACCTACCAGTCCTACACCTGTGTCCCTCTTAAAGCAACGGTGGAGCCTCATCCCAGGAAGTGCCAGTGGGCCATGCCATGCCCTACCCACAGCCCCGCCTCATCTAGGGCCTCTGCAAGGGTGCCCCCAACCCCACACCCAGACAGCAGACCCTGATCCCAGGGCACCTGGCGGGGGCCTGAAGGACAGATGCCCCCTGTCCCGTTCAGCCTGGGACTGACCGTCTGTCAGGGAGAGGCCCAAGGATCAGACTGACTGGGACGTGCCGCAGCAGTGCACTAACCCCTCCAAGGGCACAGGGCCGCCCAGCCAGGCCCCGCCCCACCCATGGCCAGGCTGCCCAGGGAAGTCCGTTCTAGAACGAGACTCGCAGGTCCCCCCACCTTCTCTCAGGGTGACACCTCCCCAGCAGCTCCACCCCCCACCCCCGGCCCAGGTAGCAGGGGGGGCATGATTGGGGCTCACCTATTGGTATGCGTGCAGATGAGCACCTTGGTGTGGGGCTGGCGGATGACCTCCAGCGAGGCCATTGCCAGCGTGTAGGTCTTGCCGGTGCCGAAGGGGCCGTAGATGAGCAGCGGGGCAACGGGGCGTGCGTGCCCCGGGCTGCCGCCCACGATGAACTCCACGGCCTGCTTCTGCTTTCGGTTGCCGTACAGCGCGGGCGGGCTGGGCCGCGGGCTGGGCAGGGCACAGGCTGGCAAGTCAGGCACCACCAGGCGCTCCTCGGGCAGCGCGTCCACCGCCTCGTGCCAGAGGCGGAAGGCCAGCGGGTCAACCTGGAACTGCACCTCCAGCTCAGCACTGGCCCCGGGCTGCAGCCCCAGCGCCGTGCAGCAGTGGGCGGGCAGCAGCAGCCAGCGTGCCTGCTCCGAGCTGGCCCGTGTCTCCAGCTGCACCTCGAACACCGTGGGGTTGGGCGCGGGTACCGGGGCCACGAGTGCCGTGCTGACTGCCCGGCCCAGCAGGAAGCCCTGGTCCGTGTCTGGCGTCAGGGCGGCGGGGATGGGGACCTCGGCATAGAGGGCTCCTGGCGGCGGGAAGAGCATGCCCAGCGCTGGTGTCTCCAGGGATGACTTCAGGGACACGGAGCACCGGAGGTTCAGCCTGGCACGGAGGACACAGGTCAGCCGACCGCCGCCGCCGCTCTGCGGCCAGCGTCCCTCAGCCCCCCACCCGCCGGTGCCACACACTTGGCCACGAGCTGCTGCTGCGCAGCCTCCTCCTCGTAGAGAAACTGGTGCATTCTCTGCCGGTAGCTGGTGCGAGACAGGGGTCCTGGGGCCGGGCCGCTGCGGCGGAACTCCAGAGCCAGGGCCGGCACCTTGTACTTGGCCATCAGGGCCGCCTGCTCTGCTGGGCGCTCCACGCCAGGGACCACGTGGCGGTTGCCCGAGTGCCAGCGCTCCAGCTCCTCATGGTGGCCGGGCACCGGGGTCACTGCTGGGCGGGGCTCCTGGCCCAGCTGCAGCTCCAGCTTCTGCAGCAGAGCTGGCCGGTGGCCGAAGTCAAAAACCACCCACTGCCCGAAGGTGCCGAAGGAGGAACTCTGCACACGCACCCCCACCCGGAACTCGGTGGGGCTGCTAGGCACACGGAAACGCTCCCCCTGCGCGTACACCTGGCCCAGTGCGAGGCAGGGCGCCACCAGCGTGAAGTCCGCACCAGGCTCCTGCTTGAGTAGGGCCACGTGCTGCAGGGGCTCCTGCAGAGGAAGCAGAGGGTGAGGCGGCCCGAGGGGCCCTGTCCCACCTGTTAGGGTCCAGGCTGACCCTCTGGGCCCCCTGCCAAATCAGCCTCTCAGCAAGGCCAGCCACAGAGCCACGGACGCCGAACAAGGGGAGTGGGCAGCGCTGGACCCTGGAGCTCGTGGGTGTTGCCAACCCGCCCTTCACTCTCCGCCAGACGACCCCGTGGGGGCGGCACACACGCAGGGGACGCCGCACGGGGCAGCAGCCCCAGACCCCATGGACTCAGGACCATGCAGACCGTTCACCTCAGAGTGGATGACGAATGTCCAGCTGTGCTGCACCTTCTTGTCCTGGGCCCGGTGTACTAGGGGCTGGTGGCAAGTGACAGACACGCCATCCACGGTCTCAGCCAGCTGTGCACGGAGCCAGGCAATCAGCAGGCGGCCTTGGCCCCGCCCCGCCCCCAGCCCCCCGCCAGGGCCCCACTCACCACCAGGACCTCCTGGCTGCTGCCCTGGTACTCAGCCAGCAGCCTCTCCCGGTAGGACACCAGCCCCTCCCGCCAGGCCGCCTGCTCCCGCAGCTCCACAGCCTGCACTCGCCGCTGCCACTCCTGCAGCTCCTGCTCTGAGTGCGCCTTGACACAGACATCCCCGTACTCACAGAGGTCGGGCCTGGGAGGAGGGAGGTCAGCAGGCCGCCAGAGTGAGACCCTTCAGCCTAGCAGAAGGCTCAGCAATAGACTGGAGGCCGGGGCGGGCTAGGGGCAGGGGCCTTCTCCATCCGGCCCACTATTGGGCCCACAAGACAGGGCTGGCCTCCCTTGCACACCGGAGGCAGAGGAGGTGCCAGCCAGTCACACGGAGGGAACAGGGAACCCCAGGTGCTGGTTGAAGGTATGTCATCCCCATCCCCGAGCCCTGCGCCCCCCGTCCCTACCTGGGGCAGAGCTCGAAGGTGGAGAGCCCAGCAGGCGGGCTGCGGTGCTGCCAGACCGAGGTCTGGTCCATGGCCACCATCCACACGTGCTCCTGGGACGAGCAGTGGTTCTCGAAGGCCTCCTGGGAGTGGCAGGTGACCAGGCAGGCGCTGCAGTACACCTGGACTGCCGAGGTCTGGCCGTGGGGGGCTGTGTGTCTGTCCCCCTTGGGAGCCGTGGGTGTGAGGAGGTCAGCACGCTGCAACCCATTCAGCTGCTCGGCCTCCCACACGGCCATCTCCACGGCACTGTGCGCGTACTGGCAGCGGGACGCCCCGTGCCGGCACGGCAGCCCGCGCCCCACAAACATGCAATAGGCCAGCGGCTGGCGGTACTGGGGCTGCGGCCGCACCTCTACCACCTGCTGCTTGCGGCGGCCCTCGGAGCTCACGTGGGCCAGGATGGAGGGGCAGACGCCATGCCTGGAGCAGCGGCCCTGGGGGTCCACGGGACAGAGGCGTGGGGGGCAGTGCCGGAAACAGTGGCAGCAGAGCAGCTGGAAGTGGCCCCCGAAGTCCTCGCGGATGGTGTCTGCCGGGCTGCGCAGCTTGCCCTGGGCCCCGCCGCCCTGCACCGCGGCCTTCAGCCACAGGCGGTGGACGTTGTGCTCGCGCTCGAAGGTCCAGACCAGCGCCTCCTCGGGGCTCCACGCAAAGGTGCACTGGTTGCGGTGCCGCCGGCAGCCCAGTCCCGGCCGGTAGTAGCGGCAGACCTCATAGCGCGCGGGCCGCGGGAAGCTGGGCCGGCGGTTCACCTTGCGCCAGACCCTGCTCTTGGGGGCTCGCTTGAAGCGCGCCAGCAGGATCTCATGGGGACAGCTGTGCTCCACCCAGCGCAGGAGGTACGTGCTCTCGTTGAGGCGCTGGGTGCAGCGGGAGCAGCCCAGACACAGCTCCAGCTGGGCAGACAGCTGGGCCAGGGACGGCCCCTTGGTGGCCGTGGCGCTGGTGGGCGAGGGGCCAGACCCCGGGGACACCATCTCCGATGCTGGCCTGGCTCTGCGGTGTGGCATTCAGGGTTCTCGGCCTCGGCTGGTCCTCTGGGACAGAAGCAAAGAGCAAGGTCAGGCTGCCCCCACCTGCAGGTGGGGCTCCGCCGTGGGGCCTCTCCCACAGCAAGGAGCCCAGGAAACCAGTGGGCGGAGGGTTCTGGCGACCGGACAGAAGCAGCACAGGGCTGTGAGGGCCAAGAAGGAAGGCTCACTGACCTTGACCCAATCAGACCCCTCCCCTCCCGAAGGGTCCCTGGGTCCTGCTCGGGGCCAGCTGACTGCGATTCCGGAGGGGGGTGCCCCAGCAGCAGGAACCCTAGAAGCACCTGGGACTTCCTGGTCCCCCCGCCCCGCCAGCCCCTCCTGGGCCTTTACATCCAAGGCCCTAAAGGCCCCCGTCTCCCGACTGGTCTGCGGGCACAGCACCCCTGTTCTGTAAAGGGGCAGCTGGCTCCTGGGAACGGCGCCCCCAGCCCTGTCTGCAGGGGCTGGTCCCCCCACCCCCGGGGGGGCGTGGGTGAGGTGGGGCGGACCAGCGGGCAGAGCCTTGAGGGGGGCGGGGAGCGGCACCACCTGCGTCAGCCCCGGAGGGGCACGGGGGTTCCCCGGGTGGCCTCTGAAACCAGGGAGGGGAAGTGGCTCGGACCAGCACGGCCGAGCCCTCCGAAGGGAACTTTTGGGGGAAACTCTGAGGCCGACACAAAGATGAGGTTTCAAAGGAAGCGACTGGGGTCAGAGCGTGCCTGCCTCCGAAGTGGAAACTTGAGTCCCCGCAGAGGGGCCGCCGGAGACCCCCCAACCTAGTGGTTTTCAGAACGAGCGGCAGCCAGGGCGGGTGAGGACAAGGCCAAAGCGCTGGGACCTTGGGGTGCAGGGACCATCCCCTCCCCCCGGCGCCGGCGATGAGGCTGAGCTGCTGTCGGGCGGGGGTCGCGGCGGCGCCCCGATCCCCGCAGCGGCCTCGGGGCCCCGGACACCGGCCCCCCGCCCCCCAGCACCGCCCCCCGCCCCCTCCCTGGGCCCCAGGAGCCCCCGCCCGGGCGCAGGGAGCTGCCGCCGCTGCGGAGACCCCGCATCTCCGCACTCACCCCCCATCGGCCGCGCCCGCCGCGCGATCACTTTCGATTCTGCCCCCGGGGTGACTCAAACCTCTGACGCCGGAGCGCGGAAATTACCTCACTGCCCCCGCCCCGCCCCCACCCCGCCCCCGGCCCGGCGCCGCCCCGGCCACCGCCGCCCCGCCCGGCCCGGCGCCGGGGATTCGAACCCTGGCCCGCAGGCGGCGCCGGGCCGGAGGGGCTCCCAGCGGGCCCTCCGGGGGCGTGGGCCCGGGTCCGGCGGGAGGGACGTGACCCGAGCTGGGGGCGGCCCCCGCCCGTGGCCCCACCCCCTGCAAGGCACCAGCCGGTCCGGGTGAGGGGGGCCCCGCGCTTCCACCTGGGAGCTCCTACCTGGGGCGGCTCGGATGTCGCATGCAAGCGCTCACACCCCGGGCAGGGGCGGCCGGCCTCCCGATCTGCACGGCAGGACGAGCAGGGAAGCCCGAGCAGCTCCATTGCATTTGAGCCCCCACCCCGCGTCCCTGTGCCAGGGACGCCCTCGCCCAACTTGAGCAAACGGAGGCCCCCTGGTCACCGGCAAAGGCTCAGCATCTCGCTGGAGGCGAAGGACCCACCCCCGCCCTTACACACATGACCCTCGGGAGCCCCTCTAGCAGTCACCCCCTTGTACAGTCAGCACCCTTGGACCCTGAATGGGTGACCTGTGGGACCAGCGGAAATGGAGGGACGATGGCCGCGGCGGCGGGCCCCACCCTGTGCTGCCGCCTTGCTCTCCTGGATCCCGCTCTCTCGGAAGCCGGCCACCCCAGGGTGCAGATGACACCAGGCAGTCGGTCCGAAGGGGCCACGCCAGGAGGAACGGGGACCTCCCGTCCCAAACCAGCGCTGGCTGCCAGGCACGGGAGAGTGTGACCGTGCAGTGCCCCTCCACGCAGCGGCACCCCCGCCCCAGCTGTGAAACACAGCAGAAGCCACGGAGGTGCGGGGAGATTTCTCACACAGCACCAGAGAACCCACACACCGAGGCTGTCCCTCCGAGAACAAAAGGCGCCTGCACCAGCCCAAGCTCAGCTTCCTGTCGGGAAGGACGATTTAGGTGGGGAACTGGGCCGGAGCACCATTCACAAGCAGGCCAGCCGCTCCACGCACACAGTTTCATAACAAAATAGAGGGAAACCCTGGATAAATACTAAGCCGCAGAAGACTCAGAGACGAGCTTAATGAGAGACGTGCCGGAGAACGGGGTGTTCCGGAGGCGCGCGGCAGAACTCCAGGGCGCAGGGCAGGAGACGCTTTGTCCTTGGACATGGAGGCCAGACCTGACGGAGAGGTGGCGTTTTTAGGCAATTCTCCCAAAATCTGTTTTAGGAAGGCATTTTTCACAGAAATGGGGAGAGGGGTCCTAAAATCTATTTTGAAACACGAAAGACCCCAAATAGCCAAAGTCATCCTGAGGAGCAAGAACACAGCTGGAGGCGTCCCCCTTCCCTGACGGCTATACTACAAAGTAATAGGAACCAAAACAGGGTGGCACCCACAGTAAAGAAGGCACGCGGGCCTGTGGAGCAGCCTAGCGAAGCCAGAAATAAACCCACATGTCTACGGTCAGCTTTTTTTTTTTTTAAGATTTTATTTATTTACTTTTTAGAAAGAGGGGAAGAGAGGGAGAAAGAGAGGGAGAGAAACATCCGTGTGTGGCTGCCTCGCGCACCCCCTGCTGGGGACCTGGCCCACAACCCAGGCCTGTGCCCTGACTGGGAATCAAACTGGCGACCCTTCGGTTCACAGGCCAGAGCTCAGTCCACTGAGCCACACCAGCCAGGGTGTGGTCAACTATTTTTGACAAGGTGTCATAAACACTCAATGGGAGAAAAACAGTGTCTTCAATAAATGGCGGGGAGAGAACTGGGCAGGGGCACATGGAGGAAGGAAGCTGGACCCCTGCTGACAGCGCTCCCCCAAGTCAACTCAGAATGGGTCGAAGACTGAACGTAAGACCTGAAACCATCAAACTCCAAGAAGACAACAGGGAGAAGCATCCTGGACGCTGGTCCAGGCCACGAGCTCTTGGATGGGGCTCAGAGACTGAAGTAAACACGCGGGAGCCCGTTGAACGGAAGCACTCCCGCACGGCCACAGCCTGTCGGTGAACTGAAAAGGCAACCTGCCAAGTGGCGGAAATCTCAACCCATGTGTCTCATGAGGAGTTAACGTCCAAAACAGAGAAAGGACTCATACAACTCAATAATAATAATAAATAATAATAACATTTCAATTTCAAAATGGGCAAAAGCCTAAACAGACATTTTCCCAAAGACAACGTCCCGGTGGCTGACGCGTACGTGAAAGATGCTCAAGGTCACTAATTGTAAGGAAACTCGAGTAAACATGACACAGAGCCTCCACCCGTGTGGCTCAGGGGGTTGGGCATCATCCTGCAGGGCAAAATTCGCCGGTTCGATTCCCAGTCAGGGCACAAGCCTGGATTGTGGGCCAGGTCCCCAGTTGGGGGCACGTGAGAAGCAACCAATCAGTGTCTCTCTCCCTCTCTTTCTTCCTCCTATCTCCTCTCTCTAAAAATAAATAAATAAAGCCTTTCATAAAAAAAGACAAAAACAGTAAGTGCTGGCGAGGAGGTGGAGAAAAGGGAACCCTCGTGCACTGTTGGTGGAAATGCAGACGGGTGTCAGCCCCTGTGGAGGGTCCTCAAAAAAATGAAACAACCTCACGGCCACGGCCCGGTGATTGCACTGCCCAGTGTTTATCCGAGAGCCTGGAAACCAGGCTCTCCCAGCTCCCTGCAGCCCCAAGCTCAGTGCGGCATTATCCTTAGAGCCGGTGTAAGGAGGAGACTCAAACCACCAGGTAAACAAGTCAGATGTTACACACACACACACACACACACACACACACACACACACACTGGACACTACTCAGCCAGAGAAAGAGGAAATCCTGCCCTTGACAACAGCATGGATGGACCTCGACGTGCCAAGGGAGACAAGTCAGAGAGAGAAAAGCAATACTGCTGAGCCTGGTGCCCGTGGAATCTGAAAAAGCAGCAGATCGGCTGAAAACCAGAGAGGACAAAGTAGTAGAGGCAGGGGCGGGGAACTGGGAGTTTATTTAGGATATAACCCTAAAACAAGAAGAGCTGGTGCCCAGCCCAGGGTGCGTGTGGTCCACAGGGCTGGGCCGAGACCTCAGACTGGCTGGGGGACTTGGTCCTGGGACCCGTGACGTGACGGGCTGGGGCGCCCGCCCCACTGCAGTGGCAGCGCACCCCATCCAGGTGCACGCACCACAACCTTAAACTATGTGGCATGTCAGTCCTCTCTCAGCCAGTGGACTCAAAAGAAAAGGAGTAACAGTGACCAGTCTGACCAACCACGGAAACAGACCCGCACAGGGACTGAAAGAGCATGGTTCCGGGGCAGAGATGGACCGCGGGTCGAGGGGGCAGAGAGGGGAGCCCACAAACAGGCCACAATCATGCAGCGAGGTCACGCGTGCCAGCAGAGAGCCCCTCAGGCCTCCGGGGAGAGATGGGCTAACCTGCAGGTCCTACAGAACGACTTCAACAACAGGGTGGCCACCTGAACCTCTTGAACCAAAAATGGGGCCACAGCTCTCCACCCAACACTTCACACGGAATAAAACAGCAGACACATCAAAGATTTAAAGAGGAAACAAAACCCCCCGCAGATGTGCCAGAGAGCACGGGGGTGGGGGGTGGATGGGGTGTGTTTGTGGGTGATCTCCGGGTGGGGCCTCCTGCTGGGGGCTCCGTGCTCACCTCCTCCTGCTCAGTCCAGACTTCGAGGTGGCAGCTTAAGATCTGTCATGATGGGTGCAGCGGCACCGCGGAAACAAGGACACGCTCTGCATCGCGGTGCTTCTTCTCGGGGGCCCACGGCCGAGCATCCGCCAGCAGCAGAGTGGCGCCGTCCAGCCACACACATGCAGGGCAAGTACGTGCGGAGGGGAAGCAAGGGCCTGCAGCCATGCATGCGTGCGCTCTGTCCCCTTTTGCCACGGCAGGCGCCGAGCCCTGGAGGCCACGCTTTCAGGGAAACGGAAGTCAGAACCATGGGCCGTTTGGGACCACTGACCAGCAAAAGCCCAAGTCAGACCTTGCACGGTGCGGGCAGGCAGCCCCAGTCAGAAACATGATGGCACAACCCCTCAGCCCTGGGCAGCGTGGGGGGACACAGATCCTGGGGCGCCGGTCCCAAACCAGCCATGCACGACCCTGTTCGAGCTCAGCAGACCAAGAGCCCTGAGCCCGGCGCCCTGTCTGCCCTGACCTCACTTGGCAACCCCTCCCCAAGGCCAGAAACAGGGAGGCGTCTCAAATGTCCTGCCAGGAAGTCTTCACTGAGACAATCTGCGAAAAAAGAAAATCGAGCCCTGGCTGGTGTGGCTCCGTGGACTGAGCGCCGGCCAGCGAGCCAAGGGGTCACCGGTTCGATTCCCAGTCAGGGCACAGGCCTGGGTTGAGGGCCAGGTCCCCTAGTTGGGGTCATGTGAGAGGCAACCACACAGTGATGTTTCTCTCCCTTTCTTTCCCTTTCCTTCCCCCTCTCTCTGAAAAATAAATAAATAAAATATTTAAAGAAAAAGGAAACAGAGTCCAGCAGTGCACCTGGAGCTAAAAAAGGAAAGAAGAAAACGACAGAAATAAATAAAATATTTAAAGAAAAAGGAAACAGAGAGTCCAGCAGTGCACCTGGAGCTAAAAAGGAAAGAAGAAAACAACAGCTTGGGAAGAAACTACGAAACTCAGCTGCAGAAGTCAGAAGTAAACATGTGACAGGCCCAGGAGGGACATTACCTTGTCCTACCGTTTTATGTGTTTGGTTTTGCACCGAGACTACTCCTTACCCAAACAGAGACGGCACGGGGGAGAGGCGCCACGTCAGGCTCCAGCCGTGAGTGTTCGCACGGGGACTTGTCCTCGGCCTAAAAGACCCTCCCGGTGTTGGTGACTCCAGTTTCGGCACCTGTGGCAGGACCGGCCCCTCAACTCCAGACACCTGCCCCCCCCCCCCAAATGTCAGGCAGCCTCTGCTCCTCCTGTGCTGTTAAATGACACCCCTGCGCCCTGGGGCTCCGGCCCCGGCCCCTCCTCACACCTACATCCAACTACCGGCACACAGGCTGCCATGCGAGAGCCCAGCTGACCCAGGACCCAGCGGTGCGGCAGCTCCTGCCCGGCCTCCTAGCTGGGCCCTTGCGCCTGCATCCCCTGCTTGGGTCACAGTGGTCCTCTCGGACCTGCTAGGCCACGGGAGTCCCAGCAGACGGGGTGTGTGTACGACCCACAGGGTCGCAGTCTAAAGAGAATATTCACACTGCCTCCAAGCTTCTCCCCAGGGCGCTTCCCGGTCCTGGAGAAAGACAGTGCCTTCCCTGTGGGGAAACCGGAGGGCTCCCCACCCCCCGCCCCCCAGCTCATGCCAAGCTCATGTCTCCGAGCCAGAGCAGGCGGACAGGCTGGGCCCAGGCCGACAGACCGGGTGCTTCCAGCCCAAAATGCAAAACCTCAACCAACCCCCAGGGAGCATCACAGTGTCCAGGGTGATGGTCACTCTTCAAGACGTCCCAGCTGCGAGGACAGACGAGGCTGAGCAGCCACCCAGACTGGAGGGGACTAGGGGGCCTCAGATGGACTGTGGGTTACGCAAAATCAGATAAAACAAGTATGAGGTTATTAACAGTTTAAGTGTGAATGTGGGCTGAGTCTCAGTGATATGATGGATTAACACCAATTCCCTGCTTTAATAACCAGCCGAGTCCGAGTGTGTCGGGGGAAGGGACTGACTGCCACGTGATTCAAGTTCATGACCAATCAGATGGGACCAAATGGAAGCCATCAGTGAATCCAGATAAGTCTTTGCACTGTTTTTGCAGCTTTAGTGTGTTTGAAATTATATCAAATTATAAAGTAAACCCAGCATTCCGCCATGACATCCCCCACACCAGGCGTTCCTCCCCCGGCACAGGTGCCAGCAGATAGAGTTTGGCCCCTCACCCTCAGGGGTCCTTCACCATCACCCCGACAGCTGGGAAAGTGGGATGGTCACCAGTTGGGGGCAGGCCTCGGTGGGCTTGTGCTGAGGGCCTGGTCCTCCCACCCCCACCCCCCAGCTGGCCCTAGCACCTCTGGTTACCACCCACCTGAACAGAACTTGAATGCCAGGTCTACCCAGGGACCCACCCTCCCAGTCATAAGGTCACACCCTGACCTGGAGCAGGGAGGTGACTAAGTCTACGGGTGGGCGGGACCCAGTCTAGCCTGGGGGGAGGGGCGAAGCCACAAGGACCCCTCTTAAAATCCTTCCCTGTGGGGTCCAGGGAGAAGGTCCTGGGGGCCAGGAAGGGGGTCTCGCTGCAGCGAGGGTCCGTACCACGGCACTGCCAGCCACTGTCTCCCTGTCCTGACCCTGGAGGTCCCCGCACCTGCGCCTGCTACCCTGCCCTCTGACCTTCCCGGAGCGGAGCTGAGCTAAGTGAAGCTGTGGGACAGTCCCCAAACCCAAAAGGGAGGTGCCACCCTGCCCCACAGCTTGGTCAGACCCCTGCCCTCTTGCATCTGGCCAGTCCTCGAAGGTGACTCCACCGGAGCTAGGGCCACTGTCCCCCCGTGGCCCTCTCACCCCTCTCATGGACCTGGACACCTCTCCAGAGTGGCCTGTGGGAGGGCCACGCTCAAGATGGAGGAAGGGCGGGGTGTGCGGGCCTTCCTGTCACCGGAAAGGGGCTGCCTTGGGCCGGCTGTCCTGTGTGGGCGCTTGACTTCGTGCTGGAGAGATTTCACGGCATGAGTCTGGGTGACTGTGAGAGGACATTTGTGGAAGCTGGGGACCGCGGGACAAAGGAAGGGCTTAGGGACGAAGCAGCAGCCGCTCAGAGCCATGTGGGGCTTCTGACAGCTCCCTGGAAAGCCAGAGGAAAAGGGGCCTTGGAGACGAAATCAGGGGGTGAGCCTGGGACGAGGCTGCAGCTCTTGAGAGGCCCCTCAGAATTAGGAGAGGTGCTGGGTGAGCCGCTCAGCTGCGAGTTTGGTCCCCTCTCACGGCACCTACAGGAAGCCACCAGCGATGCATCAGTAAGCTCCCTCCCCCCCATCGGCCCTCTCCCTCACGTAGAAAATGAAAACGTGCGCCCTGGCTGTGTGGCTGAGCTGCGAGAGAAAGGCCGCACCCCGGTCGGGGCATGTGTGGCAGCCAATTGAGCTCTCCCCCTCCCTTTCTCTCTCCCCCACCCCTCCCTCTAGAAATAAACAAATAAAATCTAAAAAAAAACAAATAAGCAAAAATTGAAAATTAAAAAAAAATGAGAGCGTTAAGGGGTGAAAGGCTATGGTGCCCGGCCAGGAGGGAGGGAGGGAGGTGTGTGGTCCTCCAGAGGGAGCCCGTGGGTCTTGGCCTTGAAGGGTCCTCTGTGTTTCCAGGCAGGAACTCCAGGGGAGGTTCTCAACAGACCATTTGTCAGCTTTCCGCTGATTTACGGTGAGGTTCAATCCCGTGACTTCACTGTCCGCAGCCCTGACTGGGTTTCTGCTGTCTGTCCGCCTGAGTTGGGCGATCTCAGCCGTTCACCCCCCGGTTGGGGACGAGGCGGTAACCCTCACGCTCCGTGTCCTGGGTTACGGAAGGCGGGGTCGCAGTTTCCCTGGCCCACCTGTCTCAGCTGACCAACCCGTCTCACTCCCACCGTGTGGGGGACGAAGCTGCTCCCTGACAGAGGGGCCGGCAGCCTGGAGGGCAGCAGAGGCAGCTCAGACCTGGCCCTCCTCCGCCCCTGACCTCTGTGCACGCCAGCCCAGCAGGACGCGAGGTGGGGCCTCGGACCGGAGCCTGGTCCCCTTCCTGGAACACGTGGCAGGCTCCTGACACCAGAGGTTCAAGTCCGCCCTCCTGCCCTCTGGGGCCTCACCCTGTCACCTCCCAAGAGAGGTCCCCTCCCAGCCAGGCCACCACACCCCAGTGCCTTCAGGACCTGTCCTCTCAGAAGGGCCAGTCACTGATAGCAAGACATTTACTACCTGCAGGGGCTGGACTGGCTGGGGATGGGGACTCCTCTCCCAAAACCTAGCACATGGCGGCACCGGACAAGACAGAGTCCAGTGAGCTCAGCCTGCAGCCAGCGGGTCTTCCTAAGAGACACCAGCGCAGGGCAAGGGGTCTTCCCAGCAGACGGGGCTGGACAAGGAGGAGAGGCGAATGACATGGAACAGTAACTCAAGGAGGGTACCGTCAGCATCACAGCTGAACTGCAGAGCTTGGAAACAGAGGAACTCTTCACAGCCTTGGGGTGAGCAAACGCTCCTTTAAAAGAACATGAAAAGTACGAATAGAAAGATAAGGTGGAACCCTGGCTAGTGTGGCTCAGTGGATTGAGTGCCGGCCTGTGAACCAAAGGGTCGTGGGTTCGATTCCCAGTCAGGGCACAGGCCTGGGTTGTGGGCCAGGTCCCCGGTTGGGGGCTCATGAGAAGCAACCACACATGGATGTTTCTCTCCTTCTCTTTCTCTCTCCCTTCCCCTCTCACTTCAAAAAAGAAAAGGTTGATAAACTGGATTTCATAAATATCAAAATATTCTGCTTTTCCAATGCCACGGAGAGCCCGGCCCAGACCCCGTCCACAGGGCCGTGGCCTCGGACGGAGGAGCAAAGGCCACTCAACGGAGAGAGGACCGCGTCTCCTGTCACTGCTGCTGGGACCGCTGGACATCCCCGTGCGGGACAGCGAGTCGACACACAGACCCGCGCCCTGCACGGAACCCACTGAAGCGATCGCACACCTGCCTGTAAACCGCAAAACCGTGACGCTCCTGGGAGAACACGCGGGAGAGCCCCTGGACCACCCCGGGGTCGGCGGTGACGTTTCAGAGGCACCACCGGCAACAGGACCCGGGAGAGAGAAAACTGATGGGCTGAACTTGGGTAAAGTTCGGGGCTTCTGCTCGACGGAAGCCGACATCGAGAGAACGAGACCGGCCACAGGGCGCGGAGGGGTTTGCAAAGGCGCCTCTGATACAGGGCTGCGTCCCAAAATACACAAAGAATTGTTAAAACCAGAAAGAAAGCGAACAGCTGATGGAGAATGGGCTGGACCCCCTCCCAGAACCTCGCCAGAGAGGCCACGCAGGTGGCAACGCAGCAAATGGAAAGACGCTCCCACCCCGTGTCATCGGGGACACGCAGGGGACACGCAGACGACACACCACGGGACACCGCCGCACCCCCATCAGCACGGCCAGAACCCAGAGGCGGACACCACCAAGCGCTGGGGGACGTGGAGCCGCGGGACGCTCGGTCCCCACGGCCGGGGATGCAGATGCCGCAGCCACTTTGGAAGGCAGTTGGGCGGCTTCTTACAGAACTAAACGGACCCCCACGGCCCAGCACCACGCCCCCCGGTATTCACCAAAGGAGCTGAGAGCTGCGTCCACACAGACACCTGCACGCGGAGTTCCCAGCGGCTTTGCTCATAACTGGCAGCACCGGAAGCCACAGACGCCCCTCGGCAGGTGGGCGGATCACTCACCTGGGCCCGACGGGACAGCGGGCTACGACTCCGAGCTGAAAAGAGCGATGGCGTCTGAAGAGACGTGGAGGAGCCTGAAGGCCACTCACCGTGCTTCCAGCTCGGTGACGTTCTGGAGAAGGCGACACTGTGGGGACAGTGAAAGACCAGTGGCTGCCAGGCTTGGGGGCACAAATGGGGAAGCACAGAGGACCTCAGGGCAGTGACTACCCTATGTGACACTGTCATGGTGGACACACGTCACATTATACCTTTGTCCTGACGCACAGAACGTAACACGAGTGTGACCCGATGCGGGTGACCGCGCGTCAGTGCAGGTCCACTGACGATGATGACGCAGCACCTGAGGGGGACACGGATTCCAGGGAGGGCGTCTCTGCTCTTCCTTCTCACTTTGGCTGAGAACCTAAAATCGCTCAGGACATCAAGGGAGATCGTCACGCACCTTTGTCAGAAACCCTCAGGTTGAGCTGACAAAGAATAAATAAAAATGCAGAAACGCCAACAGCAGTGAATACGTTTGACCCAGCGGGGGAAGGCGGGAGCCCATTGGGTGAGAGAAAGCACTCGTGGCCAGCTACAGGGACGGGGTGGCCCCGGGGCCCAGAGACCACAGCACAGGGATGGGTTGCCAGGGTGGAGGTGGGGGGCCCCGGGCGGGCCTTCGGCATGACCTGTGGTTTAGTCTGAGAGCAGCGTATGGCTGAGCGCCGGGGATGCTGGACACCAGAGGGCACCCGAAGGGTCCTTGTGAGCATGCTGGCCAGCTAGGGGTGCAGACACATGGAGGGACAGCTCTCAGAGGCTGGGGGGTGTGGCCACAGGCCAGGGCTGGGCAGAGGCTGGGGACATGGACGGGCAGCCAGGCCCTGTGTCCCCTCTCCTCCTCAGGAGGCTGGCCTCTGGGTGCTCATGGGTGAGCACCGACTGTATACAACTGTGCCTCCTAATCCCCAGGTTTCTACCCTGGCTCTGCCCCCAGGATGCTCCCTAAGTCCCTGAGGGGGTGTGCCTGCTGACCGGCCTGCCACCGGCCCCTGGAAAAAGGCTGGGTCCTCTGTCCCCACTGGAGGGTAAACTCAAGTCGCAGGGGCTGCCGTCCCCACTGCCCCACCCTGCCCTTGTCCTCCCTTCCCTGGGTTTCCATCTGGGTTCTCTGCTGGGCTCCGGCCCAGCCCACGGCTGCAGGAGCCGGCACGCACCTGGGGCTGCGCCCCACAGGCTGTGAGCAGGGACACCGGACCCTCCCTGCAGCCCCACCGTTGGGTTGGGACGTTGGAGGAGAAAACTGTGCTTGGAGTCAGGCGTCTCATCCCCTCAGCCCTGGTGCTGGGTGCAGTGTGTGCCCCCTGATCCAGGGGACACTTCTCTGAGCACACCCTCTACTGCAGTAAATAAGAGGCTAACCTGTGCCCATGCCCCCCCAATTCTAGGAGTGCACCACCCAGCAGCCTCCCCCCACTGCCGCCCTCCTCCGGCTGCGACAGCCTCCACTCCCGGCCCCGCTCGTCTGTGGCTCACAGGCTCCAGGACGTGGTGAGCAGGAGCCCGCAGTGAGGCAGGGGCTTTCCTCCTGAGCAGGGGGCATGGCAGTGCGGAGGGCGAGAGACCAGACAGACACATGCACCCACAGCTTCTCCGGCCAGCAGCGCCTGCCCCCGACCCCCAGCAGCGGGAGCTTGGAGGGTTAGGTTGGATGGGACATGATCAGACAGGGAGGCACATGACCCCACCCCGCCACGGCCGCTGCCCCAGTGGGGGAGGAAGCAGCTGAGATGCAGGCCCAGCCTGCACACCACTTCCTCCAGAGCAGGTATAGGAGCAGCGAGGGCACCGCACACCCTTCCTCACAGGAGACAGACACGAGTTATGAAACTTGTTTTTATTTTAAATCAAAGTACCAGGCAGATACTTGCAAAACAACAAAGTAGAACTCAAGATGCTCGGTTCTGGGCGGCCACTGAGCACCGGTGAGGAAGACCAAGCCCGGCGCCTTCCCAAACCCCAGCGCAGGCTCTGCCCAGGCTGGGGGAGGGGCGGGCTGGGGTGCTGCCCCTCTCTGCAGCCCAGCGGGGCTCCTGGAGGAGGGTAGACCCCCCCCCCGTGGGGGGTGCGGGGCTGGGCGTTAACTCGGAAGCTGCCTCTTTGCGTGGGCGTATGGCTGTGAAGTGAGCGCTCCCCTAGGCCCGGCCTGAGGCCAGCACCAGGCAGATCGGGTCCGAGGGGCCAGGAGCCCTGGCGTGGCTCTCAGCAAACGAAGCTGGCGCGGACAGGGACCGGCTGATCATGCCCACACTGGCAGGGCCCACGCTGCCCAACTAACAGGACCGAGACTCAGTCAAGACGCACTTAAGAAGTGCAGACACAAACAGGAAGGTAAACATCACGCTGAAACCAGCGGACCCGTGAAAACAGCCAACAAAACGTCACGGGGAAACAGAGACGACCTCAGTAGCTTGACGGGGGCAAGGCCCGCTGAGGCTGGGTCTGGGGCATTGGACAGATGGAGGGATGGATGGCCAGGACCCAGTTCCCTTCAAAGCACAAGCAGGGCCCGCCCCAGGGTGGGAACCCCAGAGACTGGTCCTCAGCAGGCCACATGCCTGGGGAGGCCAGGGGACCCAATGCTTGAGGAGCTTGAGCCATCCTTGGGGCCTGCTGGAGACTCACGGGTGTCGGTCTACCTCGTGACTCCAAAGTCAGAGCTGCAGGTGACCCACGACAGCCCTTCAGTGGGCGTCCGGGTCCCTCCCGTGACTGGCGCTGGCCCTGGCTGTGCCCTCTGGGCAGCCACCCCACACGCCCTGGGGCACTGTGCACAGTCCCCCAGGGGGGCTCCCGGGCCAAGGTTGTCACTGTGGCCCCACCCCAGGACCCACATGGCAGGAACCCCAGCACTCGGTCACCTTCACACCGGCCATCCCGACAGCCACTTTGTACAAAACACTCTGGAATCCAGAGCAGATTCCGGAAGCCTAGGCACTCAGCATGGTTTGGGTTGAAAACACTATAAATTTGACTCTTCCTAGAAGCCGGCTAAACAATTCATGGGAAAACCCCACGGTGCGTGTGGGTGGCCCCTGAGCGCCTCCGCAGCAGGCGCGCAGGGGCAGGGAAGCTCATACTGCCTCAGCCCCTCTGCTCAGGCAGGTGCCCCCAGGTCCACACCCCAGACCCCAGGGCGGGGCCGCAGACCCGAGCCCGTGCCGACCCGACGCGCCACCCGTGCCTGTGCCGGGGACGGGGAGCAGAGTGCCGGCTGCACTAAACCTACAGAAAACTGTGGGAAGAAACCAAATCCATAGGATCCGTGGCTTTCCACCCTTGGGGATGGTCCCCAAGACATGTGCGAGTGACGTGCCCATGGCCGTGTGGCCGCGGCAGGCCCGCTCCCGGGCGCTGCCTGTGTCCCGCCACAGCGGGGCTGCGCGTCCTCTCGTCTGGCTCCTGGTCAGGCCCACTGTGTAAACAGTATTAATAAGCAACAGATGGAAAAATATATTTCCCAAGAAAACGGGGGGAAGAAGTTCAGAACGAAAAGCCCGGCGGGCGTCCCACGCTGCTGCCGCCTTCGGTCCTTCGCTCTCCTCCAGATCCGTCCGGGCGGTCCCTCTCTTTGGTTCAGCAGCCCCACGTGACGCACCGCAACCCGAGGAGAGGGCTGGTCCCCTGCCCACAAGGGGCCTCACCCTCCGCCAGTGGCTACTTGTGCTCCTGGCCCTCAGCCATGGCGGTCACCTCGATGGTGGCTGCGTGCTCCTCCGGTCCTGGGGCTGCCATGGCGCTCTCCACGGCCCCCGTGGGCACTGTCACAATGGTGCTGCCCCCGGGGGACACCTGAGCCATGTTCTGCAGGGTGGGGCCCAGGCCGGGCAGGGTGAGCAGCTGCAGGGGGCTGACCACCTTGACCACAGTGCTGCCGTCCTGCACGGCGGCCGTGCTCAGGACCGTGAGGCTGGACGCGTCCGGGTGGATCTCCACAGTGCCAGGGAAGGTGGTGCCCGATGAGGCCAGCACGGTGTAGCCCCCGAGCAGCGGCGAGGCGGGGGAGCCGGACGGGGCCAGCTGGGAGCAGCCCTTGCCCAGCGCGGGCGAGGGCAGAGCGGACACCACTTTGCCGAGCGGCACGCCGGTCAGCTGGGAGACGGGCACGCCCGGGCTCAGTGCGATCTGGGCAGACTGGGTGAGCACTTGCGAGGCGATGGCGGCCGGCCCGGACGTGGCCCTCGCGAGCCGGGGCCGCTTCATGGGGGGTGGCAGGGACACAGGCGTCAGCGTCATGAGCACGTTGCTGAGGTGCTGGGACTTATGCTTAAGCTCCTTGGCCCGTCGGCGGTGCTCGTCACACTGCTGCTCCAGGGCTGCGGGGACAGAGACAGTATCACCGCAGGGACAGAGCGTCACCATGGGGACAGAGCGTCATCGCAGGGACGTGGGGACAGGGCCAGAGCGTCACCATGGGGACACAGCGTCATCGCAGGGATGTGGGGACGGGGACAGAGTGTCACTCTGTCAGGACAGGGACCACACACATGCTGTCTTGAGCTGCCACGCTCTGATCCACCTATGTTTTGTGTGAAGAGCTGCTCTCATGACGTTAGGTAAAAACTAGATGAAAACAGCACGTGTAACCAGTCTGTTCTACACGCACGCGCACACGCACACATGCACGCACTCCCGTGAGTTCAGGCACCAAGGAGGTGCAGGGAAAGACAACCACGGCCACCACAAACTGGGCTCTGGGTCATGGTCTGTCTTTTCATATCTCTGCCACTTCCTCTTGGGAGCAGCCATGTGCAGTGCCGCAGAAGCCCAGACACTCCCCTGGCCCCCCCACGGCAGTGGTCTGAGCGTCACTGCCCTGCCGGCAGCACAGACGTTGGCCCCCACGCACCGGCCAGGTCGCGGGCGTACTGCTCCCGCGAACGGTCCATCTGGCACTTGCGGCCGGCCAGCACCTTCTTCACCAGGTCCAGCATGCCGAAGTTCTGCACAATGTTGTTAAGGAGGATGGCGTCTGCAGGGCAGAGGGCGCGGGGAGTCAAGGAAGGGCCTGGGGGAGCAGGACGAGCTGCCCCCCGGCCCCCACAGAGGCCACTGGGCTCGGCTCAGAGCGTCAGGGGCCCGCCACACCTCCTGCGCCCTGAGCCAGCCAAGCCCCCAGCCCTGCTCTGTGGGAAGGGGCCCTGCGGGCCTCCCCCTCACCTCGGAGCTGCAGCGGGGGTTCCTGCACCCGTTGCTGCAGGCCCTTCATGGTCTCCACCATCTCCTGGTGGAACTCCTGGATGACCTCGTCCAGCAGGCCAGCGTCCTTGAGCCCCCGCCAGAAGGCAAACGTGTCGTCTGGGAGGGCAGGGGAGGCTCAGAGATAGGAAGTCCTGCCAGGCCCACCCCAGGCTTCCAACCTCAGGAGGAGCAACGGGCCTGCGGGGAACACAGCTCTGGGGTCCAGCAGCGTCCCCCACCAAGTGGGGCCTGAGCCGGCCAGGGGGCCCGCAGGTGGAGGCCGCAGGCTGCGGCACCTGCTCCAGCACAGGCCCGGCCCCCTGCACCGCCCGCCCTCCCCGGCTGCGCAGGCCCCGCCCAGGGGGAGACCGCGGGACGCAGCCGCACCTCCGATGGCCGTGGTCCAGTCACCGGGGTCCTCGCAGGTCTCTATGGTGATGGCAGCAGGAGACCCGTTCACTGCAACCAAGATGGGAGCAGGTGAGCCTGCCTGCCTCGCCGCAACGCGCAAGCTGACAAAGCCGTGCCCTGTGCAGAGGGGCCCAACCTCGCACGGCACCTGCTTCTCCCTGTTTAACTGCAGGCCCCCCAGACACACGGAGCAGCAAGGACAGACAGAAGCACCCGGGCCCACGACCAGCGCCAGCACCGCCACACTGGGGTCCCCGCTGCCAGGCCAGGGCCCCTCACGACTGCCCAGCCTCTGGCTTCCTCCAGCACAGGCCCCGCCCCCTCGACGCCAGGCCGGCTGTGGGGTGCAAACAGCCCCCACCACATGCAGCTCGCCCAGACGGGCCCTGCACCGTGACGGTGCAAATGACACCCTGGGACACACGACTCCATGAAATCACTTCCAGGCAACACGAGAGGGAACCGGGGACCTACTCTCATTCCCACTCCGGTTTTAAGAAAAATGCCCATTCAAACAGCTGGACGAACCCGGACGTCATGGCCACTGCAGGGCGGCCGCAGACACCAGCACGGGCCCAGCCAGCGGGGCCCGAGGGGCGGGGTGGCTGGGAGCGGACGCGGGAGCACCCTGCTGGTCAGAGCTGCTGGTGGCCCCGCCTGGGCTCTGCTGTTCCGCACACGCCCCTCCGTAGGAGTCTCTATGTTTTATAATAAAAGTGGCTCAGCCCTGGCTGGTGTGGCTCAGTGGACTGAGCGCCGGCCTGCAAACCAAAGGGTCGCGGGTTCGATTCCCAGTCAGGGCACAGGCCTGGCTTGCGGGCCAGGTCCCCAGTTGGGGACGTATGAGAGGCAACCACACGTGGATGTTTCTCCCTCTTTCTTTCTCCCTCCCTTCCCCTCTCTCTAGATATAAATAAAATCTTTTTTGAAAAAAGTGGCCTAAAAAGAAAAAGTACTTGAATTGTCCCCGCCAACAAAACAGAGGTTCCAACCGCCAAAGTGAGGGAGGAGGTGGCTGCTGGCTGAGGGGCCCCGGGTTCCCCCTGCCTGCCCAGTGTGGTGGCCAGCAGAAGGGGCTGGTGACTGGGAGCGGGCATGGCACATACCGTCAGCGGTGGCGGGCGTGAGCGGGAGGTACTCTGCCGGAGTGGGGCTGCTCAGGGACACACGGGCCCCCGACAGGTCGATCTTGGTGCTGCGGCAGGTGTTGGAGCACACCTTGTCATGCTGATAGAAGTCCAGCTCCCCAGAGTCCATGATCTTCCTGCCAGGAGACAAGAGCGTCCCCTGTGCGGAGCCCCAGTCTGCGCACGTGACTGGACTCGAGCCCTGCCCACCGCATGTCATTGGGTCCCAGCCGGGTCACTGAGGCCATGGTGGGAGGCAGGGGGGTGGGGGAAGGCCACTGACAGGCCTGCCCAGGAGTACAAAGCACTAGGCTCAGGTGGGGACCCACTGCAGCCAGGCGCATGGCCCTGGCCAGGGGAAGTGACCTCATGGAGCTGATGGGCACCGGCTGGGAGAAGCCTCGCCCCTCTGCCTTTGTGCTGCGAGCTCAAGCTGCAAGGGGCCGGGCGGCTCCACAGGCTCCCACCCAGCTTGGCCCCCGATCAGTGAAACAGCCCATCACCCCCCCGACACCCACTCTCTAGAAAACCAGGGATGGCTGAGTGGGCTGAGGGGACCAGGACTCTGCTGCTCAAGGACAGGAGATGTGGTGGCAGGGCCTCTGCCTGTCGCAGCCCAGGCTGAAGCTCACAAGGGGAAGGTCCAGGGCTGCTGTCGGGGCTCCCTGGTGAGGGCCACAGGCACCCCTGCAGTAGCCATGCATGGCCGAGGATAGCAAGAGCTGCTCCACTGGAGAGAAGCCCTGTCACAGCTACACCGACACTGCCAGACACATCTCTGGGGGCCCCGCGATGGCTCGGGCAATGGGAAACCCTTCCTTCCAGTCAGGGCCAGTGTGACACCAAAGCAGGAAGTGTCGGACGTGAGAACCAGGGGGCAACACTCCTGGGGCTGTGAGCGTGGAGTCTTGGGTCGGAAGGGGTCAGAAGGCCACCTGTGACGGGCCCACGCTGGGACGCCTGCGGGTCAGACACGGCCAAGAGTCCGACGCAGGAGAGCAAGAACCCCGCGAGACTCTGCAGCCCCTGGGTGCAGACTGGACGTCTGCGTGGAGCCACCAGGAGCCGCCGACCAGTGTCGAAGGAAAGGAGGTGTCTGAGGACGAAGCAAACCCCTCACCAAGGCCCGGGAGCAGGCCTGGCACAGCCGAGCTGCCTCACAGGCCAGGCCGCAGTCCAGACCGAGACCCTGTGCAGACTCACCGGCACACAAGGCCAAGGAGACTGACCTGTGGCCACTGGACGCAGACACGGTCTGAACAGGAAGCCCCCAAGCAAGAGAGGACAGTGCCCAGACGAGTGGACAAACACGCACAGCAGGGTCCAGACCTGGGGCTCTGGGCACACCTGCAGATCTGGGGCGGCCACCCAGCAGTGACCTGGGTGTTCTGCATGCACAGAGGGCCGGCCGGCTGCAAGACGGCCACGTGTCCCTGAGGCACAAATGCTGCGCCACCCGAGTGCTCACTGCAGCACGGCCACAGCGCCTCCAGGGGGAAACTGGCGGGATTCAGGCTGCGACAGAACGACGGGCTGGACAGCGTCCGTGTGGCCGTGGCCAGGCAGCCCGGGACTGTGTCTACTGTCCGCATGTCCAAAACGTGCCTCATGTTCAAGACCCCAAAGCAACAGAAAAGCAAGGACAACACATGTCCCCCGGGGAGGGCGTCTGGAGCGGTCACCCGCACGCGCCTGCCTGTAGACACCGCCCCTCCCCTCCACGGATGCCCACCTGAGCATGATGCCGTTCATCCGGATGGCCCTCTTCCAGTCCTTCAGGGTGGACTTGCCGGCCAGGTGCACGAACTCCTTGGGGCTGATGACGTGCTCGTCATACTGTGGAGGGGACACAGCAGAGCAGTCAGGATGCACCCCCCGCCTGGCCGGTCCAGAGCGCGGCCTGGGGAAGGGGTGCGGGCTAAGGCTGGCGCCAGGCACAGAGAAGCTGCGGGCCCGTCCTCAGGCCCTCACAGGGGTCAGCCGCAGCGGCCTTGGCACAGGGTGAAAACAGCTCAGGTGGGACGGGGCGTGGCTTCTGGCCTGCTGCCGTCTGGGAGGGGCCACCTGTGGCACCAGCACACCTCGTGAGGACCTTACGCCGAGGTCCCGGCAAAGGCACACGGGACACAGCGTGTGGGGCAGCAGCGCCCAGCCTGGCCCACCACCCACACAGCGCCCCGTGACGCACGTGTGCCCATGCTGACGCCGGGGACAATCCCCCCACTTGCAGGTCGGGCTTGCTAGTGCCACCACGGCTGGCACTTCAGACGGCCCCAAGAGGTCAACTACCCTACTCACAGTCCTGTTCAACGAGCAACCATGGGACCCAAATCAGAATAAAGCTGCATTTTGCTGGGAAGAGAAGCAGCTGGAGATGGGAGCTCCACCGGTCTTGGCGCACGTCTGGACACTCGCTGGACCCCGGCCCGGCCCAGGGCCTGCCCTTCCCCGGGCGTTTCCCTCGGGGACTCCCTGCTGTCTGCATCAGGCCGAGCCCAGATCACCCAGCCGCCGCCGGGCACAGAGCGCCTCACCTGTCTCCGTCAGACGTGGCGCAGGTGTGGCAGTGTGGCCAGCCCCCCTACTTCCCTGGGCAGCTGCCTTTTCCCACACTGAGCATAGGGAGACACACGATCCCACTCAGATGGGCAGGGGCAGTCACGGTCCAGGCAGGCAAGAGTCCAGAGCTATGCGGTCCCACTCACACCCCTGCCAAAGATGGCCGCGCGACACACGCTGGGTCCCACGTACAACCTTCTTAAGATGTGGTGCTGGTGCGGCAGCGGCACCTTAGCTTCCGTTCCCATTTCTTTACCCTCACGCCTGCCTTCCCGGAAGCTCCCGTACGACCACCTGCCCTGCCTACCTGCCCTGAGATGCCCTGGCCTGGGCCCTGAGCTGGGATCACCATGGGGAAACAATGATCGGACTTGTTTTTATTCATCTTTCTTCAGTGTTTTATATCAGAAGTATCTTGAGTCTTTTTAGGTCGGCCCAACAGTTAATTTGCTTTTTTTCCGTAAGCTGGCTGCGGTCCAGACCGAGACCCTGCGCAGGCTCACTGGTGCACGAGGCCGAGGAGGCTGACCTGGGCCACCAGACGCAGACTCGGTCTGGACAGGAAGCCCCTGGGTACCAGTAGTGCTTAGCTGTCTTCAACTTTATTCGAAACAATTTTGCTAGAGTGTATTGTGACCGCTGTAATATCAACACGCATTAAAAAAAAAAAACACATCAAAATTGGGGAATTTTTGTGCAGCCGCTTTAACACTGAAGACGGAAGAAAATAAGCAACGATTTTTGGCAGATTATGTTTGCTGTTTCAAGAAAGGTAAGAGCACAACTGAAACGCAAAAAGAGACGTGTGCCGTGCATGGAGAAGGGGCTGTGGCTCACGGAACGTGTCAGAGGTGGTTTGAGAAGGTCCGTGCTGGAGGTTTCTCTCTGGACGATGCTCCATGGTCGGGCAGACACGCTGAAGTTGACAGCGATCAGACTGAGAACGGTCAACGGTCTATCATGTGGGAGACAGCCAACATATTCAAAATATCCAAATCAAGCTTGGAAAATCATTTGCACCAGCTCAGTTGTGTTAATCACTTTGATGTTTGAGTTCCACATAAGTGAAAAAAACCTTCTTGACCATATTTCTGCATGTCATTCTCTACTGAAACATGACAAAATTGTTCTGCTTTTAAAACAAGTTGTGACGGGTGATGAAAAGTGGATACGCTGTCACAACACGGAACAGGGAGAATCACGGGCGAACGGCGTGAACCGCCGCCAGGCTCTCCAAGGCCAGTTTCACCCGCAGAAGGCGACGCTGCGTACACGGTGGGGCTGGGAGGGAGTCCTCTGCTCTGAGCTCCTCCCAGAAAACCAGATGGTCCACTCCAAAGAGTGCTGGTCCCGGTCAGACCAACTGAAGGCAGCGCTCGAGGGGGAGTGTCCGGAATTAGTCAACAGAAAACACATAACCTCCCATCATGGTAACACAAGACTGCATGTTTCTTTGACGACCAGGCAAAAACTATCACAGCCTGGCCTGGAAGTTCTGATTCATCCGCCGTATTCACCAGACATCGCACCTTCAGATTTCCATTTATTTTGGTCTTTCCAAAATTCTCTAAATGGAGACAAATTTCAGTTCCCTGGCAGCTGCAGAAGGCACCTGGGACAGTTCTTTGCTCAAAGAGATAGAAAAGTGCTGGGAGGATGGAACGGTGAAGTCGCCTGAAAGATGGCAGAGGCAGTGGAACAGAACTGTGAATACACTGTTCAATCAAGTTGTTGGGGAAAATGAAAAACTCTTTTATTTTTACTTTAAAACTGAACGAACTTTTAGGCCACCCCAAGAAGTTTGATGACGTGTTTCTGACCAGAAGTGTCCTGCAGGAGCTAACTCTCATCTACGTCATGGAGCCAAGGACAGACCTGGTTTCCTTAGACCACATTTTTCTTGAGGTCGGATTCCAAGAGCCAGTCGCTGCTGAGTGAGGACTCACTTCGTGTCCGCTTCCCGACCGCAAGGCTGCCCACGGGCCCCGTCCAGTCCTGGGAAGCAGCACTGACCTCCCACCTCACCCACAGGCAGCGCTCAGGGCTCACACAGGCCCCAGGCAGCGGGAGAGGCGGGCGGCGCATCTGGGTCCCTGGAACCGGAGCAGCACCCGCGTCCCAACCCCACGTCTCCACAGCGCGCAGTCGGGCCTGCCTAGGACTCCCTCGGTCAGCGTCTGCTGCTCTTCCGTGAGCAACTGGAACCCTGCCCAGCACGGGCCCTGCGTCCTCCTCGATGGCGGTGTTCTGACGCAAGGCTGTCCCAGGCCGCTCACGGCCCCGCCACCCCGACAGCTGTTGCTGGCTCTCACGCGGGAGATTTTCCACTGGCTGTTCCTGGTGTACGTGACACGGGGTGCGCTGTGACCGACCGCAGGGGCTTGCAGACTCTCCTTCCCTGGAGCTAGGACCCCATCTGCCAGGAGCCACTGATGTGCGTCTGTCCCACAGGGCACAGGGGCCGCGCCCCGGAGCCCATTCACACAGTTTGGGACTCCGGTCTCCTGGACGAATGGCTACCTCCCTCCATCCTGGAAGCTCTCAGACCTGCTGTCCCGTGTCCAAGACCTCGCCTCCCCTCCCCGCTGGCCTCTGTGGCCAGCTCCGGATCCCTGCTTTGCCTCTGTCCCCTGTAACAGGGTGACTTCCTGTGCCCTTCCTCATGGGCTCAGCATGTCCTCCTCTGCCACCTGAGCCGTGGACTTCGGCCTCCGGGACAGCCGCAGCACAGGTCACGCCCCCCACCCACCCACCGCAGCAGTGCTCAGGCGTGTGCTTGGCTAAGTCAGGCCCTCACCTGCACACACTTCACGTTGATGCCGGGGCACACGAACTTCCTCCAGATGAGGTTGGCTCTGCTGTCCCCGCAGGTGATGGGGTACACGATCTCCGCCTCCAGGTTCTCCCCCTCCTCAGTCACCTTCACTGCTCACCAGGTGCACAGACAGGGACAGAGCAAGACAGAGTCAGTCACAGCCGCTCCAGAGTGCTCCTGTCCCAGGGCAGCAGCAGCTGGAGGCCCAGGCCTCCAGAGCTTGGGGTGCAGGAAGGGCCGGGCCAGGGCCAGCTGGGCAGGGGCACCCCGGTCCTGGGGTTAGGGTTTCAGCCCAATTCACATGTCACTTCAACTACAGCAAGACCAGCATGAGGGTGTGAAACCACAGGTCAACTGAAGAGCCACTTGAGGACATCAAGTGACACTTCCAATGAGCAGAGCTGCGGCGCGGGGGCCCCAACAACCAAGGGGGGACACAGCCAGGCCGCATCCCCGGGCCACCTCTCCCTGTGGGCTACCTGCAGGAACCTACCCAGCACGGCCTCCTTGAGTTGCGAGGACGCTGTGAAGGCAGCTGCGGCCGCGGCCGCCGCGTTCTCCGTCTCCACGTTGTCCTCGCTCAGGTCGCCCCTGGAGGACGGAGGGGGGTACATGAGTGCGCCCCGACACTCACGCGCAGCTCTGCTGCTGCTTCTGTGGCCTTTCCCAGTTGGGTCCGCAGCCCAGAGCCCGTGCAGGTCAGGGGACCTCTGCTGACAGCCACCGCGCCGCACCCGCGTCAGGTGCTCCTGCAGGTGGGCTTTGGCTCACAGCTGCGTCTCAGGGGCCCATGCGGCCCCTGGCGTGTGAAACGGGCGCGACGCGGTGTGCAGGCCCCGGCACTTCAGCGGGAGTTCTAACCCGTTTCTTTCCTCAGCAAAGTTGGTTATTCCTGTTACAGTGACTTCATGTGGTCACGAAACTACCAAAAACACCAAGTTTTAGAGAGAAGGCTGAGGTCCAGAGACCCCTCCCTCAGCAGGGGTTTGCCCCGGGCCTGGACAGGGGAATGGGGACAACTGGCCGCTCGGGGGTCCCCGGAAGGTGTGGGTGGTGTGGGTGACCAGAGCGCCTGACTGAGCCCGGAGGGCCAGCGTCTTGGCAGCAGCAGAGAAGGCCAGGCCCGGGAGGGAGGGGCCAAGGGAACGGGCACCGAGCACATGGGCTCAGGGACACTGGGATGGGCTGCAGGCCCTGGGGAGGGTCCTGAGGGCAGTCAGGGCAGGACCATGGGGGGTCGCAGGATGAGGGGCAGCAGCACACAGGCTCTCACAGGGCAGGAGGGGGTCAGGAGGGGTCAGAAGGAAGGGGCTGGCAGGGAGAAGAGGGGCCTATGAGCAGCAATCAGGAAACCCTAGAGACCTGGTCACCCCGGATCTCCAGGCTCACTGACTCTGTGGTTCCACCCACCTGCCTACCCCCCATCTGGTGCCCGCAGGTGTCAAGGGTAAGGACGAAGCGTCACCTCTGTCCCAGTGACGTGACATCCCGTTTGGGCCGCACACCTGCGCAGGCAGACTCTAGGCAGGTGCAGAACACCATGGTGGAGGGATGCGCCACGGGCCTCACACTCTCCGCGTCGGCGACTGCCAGCCCCACCACCCAGCACGGGCCCATCCTCACCCGTGAGCCGCCAGGCTGGTTGCCACCAGCACCGTCTTGACCTCCTCCATGCCGCTGCCATCCACCGCAGTGTCCGGGGTTGTCACCACCACCACCTCCTCCATGTGCACGCTGACATCAGGGGTCGCCATGGCTCTGCAGAAGGGGGTGCTCAGGACTAAGACGTCACTTTGCCAGGGTCCCACGTCCTGGAGGAAAGAACAGGCAGGGCCCAGGCTCACAGAAGTTCTCATGTCTGTCCCAGACACGACTTTTTGACAGAAAAGACAAGGGCTGCTCCTGGACCACTGGTGACAATGGAGTGGGCACAACTGCCCGTCCTGACCATGTGAGGGCTGAGGTCCCTGAGCAGAGCACGCGGACCAGCACCTGGGCCTGAAAGCTCAGAGTCAGGGCAGGGGCAGGGAAGGAGGCCAGGGTCCCAGCAGACTGCCCACAGGGGAGTCTCTGGCTGTTACCTGTTGCCTCCACATCCCCAGCCACAATCCAGAGCTATGCATAGGAAGCAGCCACAGCCCTGGCCGGTGCAGCTCAGTGGGTTGGAGCCTTGTCCCATAAACCAAAAGGTGGCAGGTTCAATTCCCGGTCAGGGCACCTGCCTGGGTTGTGGGTTTGGTCCCCAGTCGGAGCGCATGTGGGAGGCAACCGATCAATGTTTCCCGCTCACATTGATGTTTCTCTCCCTCCCTTACCCTCCCTCTAAATTCGGAAAAGAAAGCAGTCGGTGACAAGTCCTGTCCCTGGGCAGGGGAAATGGAGGGAAACCCACAAAGGCACCTAAAGGGAGCCTGGGAGTCTCCAATGAAGGAAGTATACTCCTCCTCCCAAGTGACCAGCAATCCCACCTCCAGACACCAGCAGCCAAAATACCTGAGAGCCAGGACTAACACAGACCTGCACAAACCAGCGGACACAAGCAGGGGACCGGCTGGCCACACACCCATCAAGACAGTGGACGCCCTGGCTGGTGTGGCTCAGTGGATTGAGTGCCGGCCTGTGAACCAAAGGGTCGCTGGTTCGATTCCCAGTCAGGGCACAGGCCTGGGTTGCAGGCCAGGTCCCCAGCTGGGGGCACATTGAGAGGCAGCCACACATGGATGTTTCTCCCCTTTTCTTGCTCTCTCCCTCCCCCTCTCTCTAAAAATAAACAAATAAAATCTTAAAAAGAAACAAGTGGGCAAATGGTGTGGTCAGCACGCACAAGGGATCAGGACTCCGCTTTGACAAGAAATGGGATTCGGTACCTGCTACAGTGCGGGGGAGCCTTGACGAAGTCATGCTGAATAAAGTGGGCCAGATGGGAAAGGACAGTGTTGTAGGTCCCACTTATGTCAGTGACACGAAAACAAATAGTCCAATTCTACAGACAGAGATTCCAAGAGCGGGGGGCAGGGCAGGCAGAGTGGGACGGGGACATGGTGTCAGTCTGGGGAGGTGAGAAAGTTCTGGGTGCGGATGGCTGCACAGTGGTGGGAAGGGATGGAATGGCGCTGAGCTGTCCACATGAACATGGTTAAAATGGTAAGTTTATGTGCTGTGCATTTTGCCGTAATAAAAAATAAAACAACCCACCTTTTTTAATACTATTATAACAGGATAACTTATTAGGACTAGATATATGCTAGAAAGTAGAGAATATAAAAACTTGCCAAAAAAAAGGAAGAGAAACTTCTTCAGAACTTCATTTTACACATCACCTGCCCAGCACTGGATGGGCAGGAACACTTCTGCTGGCAACGTGAGCACCTACCCCAGGGGTGGGGCCCAGACCACACTGGGGAGAAGCCACCAGCCTGTTCTGCGCTCCCTACGAAGTCACAGTAACTAAGCCTTCTGCCAGGTAACTCGCCCAGATTCAGTGGCCAGTGTTAAAACTGGGCCTCAAGGGCTCCAGTGATTGTAAATGACACTCGCTTACCATATCCAGCCCCCAGACAGTCTGCTGAGCGTCTGCTGGAAAGGCCTGCAGACCCACCCTAGCTCTTTCTGTCCCGGGATGGAGCAGCACCTGGGGGCTCTGCACCTTCCTAGCCAGGGCTGGGTCTGCAGACAACTTGAGGAAGCCACAGGCAAGGCAAGTTGGCAAGCCAGAGAGATGCAGGAGCCAGGGCTTCCCCGACCACCCACCTGCAGTGACCCCTGACCCCAAAACACACAGAGGCAACCTGGTGAGGGGAGTTTAATGCTGCGGAGAGAGGCTGCACCCCAGTGGGAAGTGCAGGGGGAGCTGGGAGACACCACCCCTGCCCTGCGGGGGGCGGGGGGGAGTGTGATGAGCAGGGCGTGAGGGGCCCAGAGGCCAGGGCAGAGTGTGTGGTTCCGAAACACACATCGGTTTCACTGTGAAGAATCCCTCCGAACGCGTCCAAATTCCAGAACTGATGACCAGAGGCCGGGACGCGGGCAGCCCTCCTTCCCCGCTTTAGGAGGGCATAGCAAACACGCGAGGGAATGAAAGGCAGTGTAAAAACTCAGGAAAAGACATTTAAAAACCTCCGACGTCCCCGCAGAGGAGGCACTTCCTCGTCCCGCTGAAGCCAGCAGCAACCTGAGACTCGCCCGCATGGGGCGGGGCTGCTGCGCAAGCCAGGGCTGGGTCCCCAGGCTGCCCCAGAGGCTTTCAGCCCTAAAAGCTGTCACAATGAGCTCATTGACATCCACAGCCGTGCATTTTCTAAAGTTTTGTTCTAGATGAAGGCTTTGGAACAACCGAAGGGAGCAAAAGGCACTGAAATAGCACTGACCTGTGGTGCTTCTTTCTCAGGGCGCGGCTACCTGACTGAGGTGCCCCTCCCTGCACGGAAGGGGGCTCCGCAGGGACCAGGGGAGCTGCGCTCCCACCCAGAGAGGCAGAGAGGCAGGGTGCCCCCCACCGGCAGCGGTCCTCATCCAGATTTCAAAACTGCGGAGCAACAGGTCGTGTGCGCAGAGAACTGCATCCCTGCCTCTAACGGCCACCGCAGCAGCAAAGTCACTGGACAGAAAACTGCTGGGGTGCAGACAGACACCGAGCCCTCACCTCCAGGCTGAGTGCGGCTTCACCTTTCCACCAACGCCCAGTCCTAGGCCCTGGGTGTGGGCTCCTTACTGGTGGATATTGAGCCCCAACTAATTTAGAGGTAAATAAGCTATGAGAACCCTGGCTGGTGTGGCTCAGTGGGTTCAGCTCTGGCCTGTGATCCAAAGGGTCCTTGGTTCGATTCCCAGTCAGGACACGTGCCCGGGTAGTGGGCCGGGTCCCCAGTAGGGGGTGCTCCAGGGGCAACCACGAATTGATGGAGAGAAGATGTCACCCCGAAGGGGGTTCCTCTCGTCCTGCCTCTCCTGGGGAACCTGCGTTTCTGCGCCCAGGTCTCCAGGTCGCCCAGGCTCTGGTCTCAGCCACACCCTGGCCACATCCAGCCAGGCTGCACCTGGCACCTACACACACAACCCCCAAAATACAGGAGTTGGCGCATGGCTCTGAAAAGACCGTGAGCAGCCGCCCCTCCCAGTTCCGGCATAAGATGTCTTAGGTTTGAATATACTTTTATAAATATTCTAAGTTCATAGAAACGCCTGCATGTTTGTAATAGATATGGAAATTCCTCCCCAGCCCTGTCTTCAGTTTTTAAGATACTGCCTATGAAGAAATAATTTCTGAACAAGCATTCTGCTTAATTGGTTATATTTGGGGTCCATTTAATCCATTCGAGTTTACCTTTAGGAAACCTGTCTTGTGCCTTGTTGGTAGATATAAACCAGTGTGACCACTAAGGAAAGTTGTATGGAATTTTCCCAAAAAATTAAACATAAAACTAGCACGTGGTCCGGCCGTCTGGCTTCTGGGCCTTTATCGAAAGGAAATGACGTCAGGCCTCCAAGATGCCTGCACCTGGGAGCGGTGCGGCCCCCGCGCAGCGGCCCACGCAGGGAGGCGCCCGAGCGGCGGTCCGGGAGGAAAGACGGCGGCGCTGACCCAGCGGCCGGGCTGAGCACCGCCGGTTCGATTCCCGGGCAGGGCGCACACGCCTGGGTCGAGGGCCACATCCCGGGTGCGGGTGGAAGGGGGGCGCACGAGAGGCACCCGACCCACGTCCCTCTCCCTTTCTCCCTTCCCCTCTAAAAATAAGTAAAACTTAAAAAAGAAAACACGGTGTGTGGGCGGCATGTGAGGCGGCCTTGGGAAAGGAAGCGCCGCCTTGGGGACAGCATGGCCTGGAGGCACTGGGCCGGACCGGGACACACACACACACAGACCCCGGCGCACTAAGGACCCACGCGGGCCCCGCGCACAGGACAGCGGAGTGGGGGGGCGGGTCGGAGCGCCCAGCGTCGGCCGCACGGCGTCGGGGCGCACAGCCGCCCGGGGCCAGGCCTCAGCCAGAGCTCTTATCGCAGCGTCAGGACCGGCGGGAGGCCAGACTCCGGGTGCCGGGGCGCGCTGCTCCCGGGCTCAAGCTGCGCACGGCGCCCACGCGCGGCTTCTCCTACGTCCGGAAAAGGAACCTGGCCGGCACGGAGACTGCATTCGGGGTGTGAGCAGAGAAGCGGACGGTCCAAGGAGGAACGTCAGCGGCTAAAGGGGTGACAGAGTTCACCGGGTCCCGAGCGCTTCACGCCTCCTTCCGAAGCCTCCATTAGACGGGCCCCACGCGCGCCAGCGGGGCCCCGGCTCCCACCCGGGCCCGCGCCCACACCGAGAGCCGCCCCCCGTGTGCCCGCCGCCTTCCGGCGAGATGGAGGCGGGTGCGGCCGCCGACGCCGCCTGACGCGGGCCCGTGACGCCCGTGACGCCCGCCGCGCGCCGCCGCCCCTCCCCCGCTCCCCTCCCCCCGCCGTAACGTCCTGACGCTCCGCAGGGACCCCTGACTGGACGGCGGCGCGCGGCGGAGCGAGAGGCCTCGCCGCGGGGGGCGGCGGGCGCTTACCTGGGCCGCGGCCGGGCCTGCGCGGGCGCCGGCGAGCGGGGGACGACGGGGGCCGGCGGCGGGGGCGGCGGTGGCGGCCGCGGGCTCCGCTCCTTGTTGGGGATTCGGCGGCGGCGGCGGCGGCGGCAGCAGCCCGGGCGCGCGCTTCCTAGTGACGCAGGCGGCGGGGCCGCGCACGCAGGGCAGGGGCGGGGCCGGGGACTTAACTTGGCGCTCGGCGCCGGGACGGGAGGTGCCGAGAAATAAGGCCCGGCGGGGCTAGACACGCGTGCGCGGCGGCGCCTTCGCCCGCGGACCGGTGCCCTGGCCCTGCCCTGGCCCCGCCCCGGCCCCCGCACACCTTCCCCGCGCCGACAGTCCCCGCGGTGCGGTGGCGGGAGGCGTGTTTGAGGGCCAGCCGCCGACACTAGATGCAGGTCCGCCCGGTTGCTGCCAGCGTGCGAGTCTCCTGGTCGGCCTCTCGCCCTTCCACCCGTTTGTCTAGCGAATCCTGCCGCTGTCCTCGTCAATTTTAATTTTCAGGGACGGGGGAAGGGAGGGAGAAATAGAGGGAACAATACACCGATCGGTCGCCTCTAACGCCCCCGGCTGAGGACCTGTCCCGGAATCCGGCCGGCGGCCTTTCCTTCGGGTTGCTGTTTGCAGGCCGCGTGCGATCCACGGAGCCACACGGGCCAGGGCTGTCCTCTCAAGTTCGTGCCCTGGCAGGACCTGCACGGCGCCGCGCGTTCTCCGAAGTGTTGGTCCCCGGCGGCGCTCCTACCCCTGGCCACGTGTGCTCACTTCAGTTTAGTTAAAATCATCTCAAACTCAGTTCCCCCGTCATCCCCGAGCCGTGCAAGACCCCCAGGTGTGCGGTGAGGGACGCGTTTTCCTTCGCTCTGTAAAGGGCTGCGATGCAAAGCCGGGTTTTTTAACAGAACGTAGGAAGAGGGACATCACTCAGCTTTTTTGGCTTTCCTTTGACTTGTGAGCCAAGTGCAGGTGCAGCGGGAGCCCCAGGGCGGTGGTCCCCAGGGCCCATCTGCCCTCCCCAGCCCAGCAGCCGTGGGGCTTCAGCGTCACACATTCATTAGTCTGCCGGGCTCCAGCAGGCGGGGGAGGGCCCCGAGGGTGGCTGAGGCGTCAGTGGGCGGAACAGGGAGGCACACCTGAGCTGTCCCGATCTGTTCACTATCATTGCCTCCTCTGCTGGAAGCTGCGGAACGGGCGGGGCGGAGGGGGCGGGGGATACTGCCCTCTCGGAGTGCTCCCACGGCGGGAACAGAGGCCGGAAACAGATGTCTTCTTTAGGCCCCAGCCGTGAACCCCTGTCCATTCTTCAGCAGGAAGACAACTGAAGGCCATTTCCCAGAATGGGAAGTTTTCAAGCAAACTTCATTGCAGTAATGGTACAATCAGGACGGTTGCACTGTCATTGTTTTCAGTAGCATGTACTCAAGCCAGTGATGGAAAAAGTCTGTCTTTCTAAAGATTAAACTACCGAGCCTATTATCTGAGCAGGTGTGCTCAGTCTGTATCTCTCATCCGAGTTCCCCATCCACACGTTCTGCACCCAAATGCCAATAAAATCAGCCAAGGCCCAGAAGGGCACTGGCGTCAGGGACCAGGCTACGTGGCACCAGGACAGAGCTGCCTTCAACATCCTGCGTGCACCAGGTTCCTACTGCCCTGGTCAGGATGAGCCCTGGCCACCAGCCGGAGTCTGAGCACCGGGACTTCCGGCCTCCATGTTCCCACTGCAGCACGAACTCAGGCCTAGCATTTGAACCTGACTTCAACTCTTCTGTCTCCAAAAGGGCTCTGTTTGGCTAGCAGGATCATTTGTTCATTCTGGGTGGTGGGGGTGCTGATTTCTCTCCAGGAGCACCCATGGGAGATGCCCAGCCCATGCTGGGGTGCAAGGGGAGGGGGCGTTCACTCTTAGTTTGTACAGGCAAGAGGAAAACACGCTGTCGTACAAATCACCTTCAGACCCTATCCTGAAGACACCTGGACCGCAGTCAGTGAGAGCAGAGGGTCATCACCAGGCCCCAGGATGCCATGGGGTTGCCATGCCTGCTCTCTCCTCAGGCACCAGACCAGAGAGAATGCAGGACAAATGCAGGCCTAACTCACCAGGCAAAGCTGTCCCTGAGCTCTGCTCTGGCTCTGACCCTGGAGCCCCCACTTGTGGGTCGATTTTCAGTCCAGGTCGAGACGCACCAGGCAGCTGATGTAGGAACATGGGAAGTCCAGGTTGCTTTCAGTTCACATTGCCTCCAACTTTTAAGAAACTACTCCTCAAACTTCGGTTTGGTATTCAGGAACAAGCTGTAAAAAAATAGCCTTTTTCCAATCGCGTATCTTTGTAAACCTAGGTTTTTTTTATATACTTCAACCATTCCAGGGTTTTTTTGGGGGGCGGATTTCATTGTTTTTCATTTAATTTTATTTATTTACTTATTGTTTAGAGAGGGGAAGGGAGGGAGAAAGGGAGAGAATCATCAATGTGTGGTTGCCTCTTGCACGCCCCCAACTGGGGACCTGGCCCACAATGCAGGCCTGTGCCCTGACTGGGAATCAAACCCGTGCCCTTTGGTCTGCAGCCCAAAGCTTAATCCACTGAGCCACACCAGCCAGGGCAATTGTTTTTAATTTTAAAGTGTTATACAAAAAGTAATGGGTATATCATTTTAAATGAATTAGTACTTCTTAATTTCTGAGTTCCATTTCTTAATGTGATAACTGTCCATCCATATAACCCATATAAACAAAGCTCTTGGCGGGGGGCGGGGGGTGTCCTCCATAAATTTGTAAAATTGTGTGGGGTCCCTGAAACCAAAATGTTGGAGAGGTTTCTCAAAAGTCCTAGTACATCTATGACATGAGTGACTCTGCAGACACCAAAGTGACACTTGTGAAGAGGAAGGACAAGTGCTGACAGCAAGCAGTGGGGGTGGGGGGGTGGGGGCAGGAAGGCTGGGCCCTGGGGAGAGCTGGGTGTCTGCCTCCTCCCCCACCCCCGTCTCCTGGGCTTCAAAGGGGAAAATGGTCTGCGTGTCGTTTACACTCATTTCTGAAAATTGCCGTCGTCACCAAAGCTATTCCTAATCGTGGTGGGAAACCAGCCTGGTAACTGGCTCCCGTGGGAGTTGCGCGGGAGGCGCACTTGCCACGCTTCCCACCCCACGGACGCAGGACACACACTGGGACAATGCAACCGTCTCTTAAACACACAGGTTTTTTCTTTAATTGTTCATTTGACTTCGTTTTAGGATCACTTCCACTACAAGGGGAGATGGGTGCATTTACACTAGGCTTCCGCGATGAGAGCTGCCGCGGCTAAAACAAACCCCGCCCCCAGCTCCCTCTCCACGACCCGCTGAGTCCCAGCAAAGCCGCAGGTGCACCACTCCTTCTGGAGGCTGTCTTGGTGGGGTGAGGGAGGGGGCGTGGGTCTCTACTTCCCCCTAGCCCCGCTCCCTGGCTGGGCCCTCGTTGGTTTCTGCAGGATGGAAGCTAGGGCACTGGAGGCTGCAACCACCAGGGTTCTGGGACGCTGTCTCTGGGTCCTGCAAGGACTTGTAGTCTGTCCCCTCCTGCTTTCCGCCAAGAGGACGGTCAGCAGGGACCCTGCCGCCAGAACCCAGCGGTGGGTGGGACTGCCGTGGAGAAGAGAAAGATACTGCACTGGGTCAAAGACTAGACAACCCACATGTCCAGACAGGTGGCGGTCTTCACAGGCTAAGGGAGGGGAAGGAACCCAGGCCAGCAGGGTTTTGGCAGGAGAGGCCTAGAGCCAGGCATCCAATCTGCAGGCTGGCCAGAGGGGCCTCCAGCCTGGAATGCCAAGGGTGGACCAGGTAGAGAGGTGGCTTTGGAACCCTGCCCCCTGCCGTCTACTCCGGGTTTCCTGAGCAGCAGCTGTGGCTGCCGCTCACACCTGGCCACACCTGGCAGGAGTCTAGCTTTAAAGCCCCATCCCCACCCCCTGGCCAGGAGCATTGTGGGCGGCACCTGGAAGGGGCCAAGAGGCCACAGGGCTCTAAGAACAGGTTTGCAAAGCTCTGGGGAGGCAAGGAGGAATGGCAGCCGCTGGGCTTCCCCCACAGGTGCTCAGCTAGAGGCGCTCAGAAGGAGGGCGCTTCAGAAGGAGGGGCCCGCAGCGGGTGTCATGCTGCCCACAACACTTGGGTTCCTGGTGGAGAATGTTCACTCCCTTGGAGACTCAGGCCTGGCTGCATCCCACGCAGCCCCCACTCCAGCCACAGGCAATGACCACAGGCTCCCAGGCCAGCCCAGGGTGTCCATCGCAGGCCAGGCAGTCTCAGAAGAGCCCTGTGCGGCCACACTAAAGGGTGCTGCAGCCTCCACCCCACCAGTTCCACCAAGCTCCCCGGCACACACGCGCCCAGACCCCCACTGCCCAGAAGTCTACCCTGGCCCAATTCTTTCGTCCTCCTCCCCGTGCCGCACCGAGGACGTGCGGGTGGTGGTGCCTGTGCTCGGATGTCTAAGTGGCAAGGTGCTCACAGGACAACCCAGCACAAGGGCCCACGTGTTCCTGCCACCACCACTGGCTTGACTGAGGTCACCATCACATCCACTAAGAGGGCTGCCAACAGGGGACCCAGCCACCACCCGACCTGAGGCCTGAACTGAGGGACCCTGTGGCCACGCCCTGTGGCCCCTCCAGGGTGAGCCTGTGGTCAGCGACTGCCACAGGGCTGGACAGCTCAGAGTGCGGAAGGAGAAGCGTGAAGCTGGGAGTGTGGGGAGGGGGAAGGGGAACAAAAGTCGCATCTAGACAGAGTCGAACAAAACAAAACCAAAACCCGAACGTGTTCTCGTCTCGGCTCAGGATCCAGGCGCCGCGGTGTCCAGAGCCCCTTAGCCGGACATCTCCTCTCGCTGCTCCTTGTTCCTGCGCACCTCGGCCGCGTGCAGCTCCTGCGGGGACGAAGCGGGTGGGCGGGGTCCTCACCCTGGGCTGGCCCCAAGCGGGGACCCCGCGGCGGGGGCGTTGGTGGTGCAGGGGGAAGGAACCCGCCAAAGGAAGGGGCTCCTGGGGCACTTCCTGGCCCCCCAACCCAAAGCAGCTCCTAGCTCCCACCGGATGCCCGTCCTCAGAGCACTTCGGAGGTGACGCCTGTGTCCCGTACGCTCCGTTCGGGCCCCGCTGGAGGCGCCCACTAAATGTCCTGCCGCACCCCCGCCCCGCCTGGGCGCGCACCTTCTCGCGCAGCCGCTCGCGCAGCGCCGCCAGGTGCGCCTCGCGGATCTCCTTGCTGAGCTCCATCTTGTAGTTGAGCTTCTCCTCCGCCAGGCGGCTGAAGTTGTTGTTCTCCTCCAGCGCCTTGTGCAGCACCTCGCGCTCGTGCTCGCGCCGCTCCGCCAGCTGCTTCAGCACCTGCGCCTCCTGCGTCTGCGCGGCCGCGGGGGGCGGGGGGGGGGCGTGTGAGCAGCGGCCCGGGCCCGCCCCCCGCGCCCCCAGGCCCGATCCCCGCCCCCCGGGCCCCCCTCTGCCTGGCCTCGCGCGCTGACGTCCGGCCCGCCCGGTGCCCATCGCCCTGCCCTACTTCCCTCCGGACACAGACCCTCGCGGAGCTCGCGTCTGCTGTCTGCTGCGCGGGCGAGCGTGACCTCCTCGGCCCGGTTTCCCTGACGTCCCGGGCGTGAGCACTGAAAGCTCTGCGTGCCGGGAGGCCCATCAGCCCCTCACCCTGTCGGTCTGTCCCCACCGCAGAGCTGCCCACTCCCTGCTAGGCGGAGGGCGCCCGGGGCGTGGCAGCCTCGGTCCCTCTGTGCTCTCCAAGCCCCGCCACGCACTCGGGGAATGTCGGAGAAGCAAAGGGAATCTAAATGCGTGGGCTGTCACTGGGCCTTCTTGTCTAAGGTGCGGCTCCACAGGGTGTTGGGGAGGGGACGAGTTGACGCAAGGAGCCTGGGGCTGCTGGAGTCACAGGGTCTGGGCCCTGCTGCAGGAGGGGCTGCCTGGTGACCCCCCAAAGAGAGTCTGAGGCTCCCAGGGGTAATTCGCGCCCTCCGCTTCCTTCAGAATGTCAGCCACTACTGGTTCACTTGGGGAAGCCGGGCCCCGGGTCTCCCTGGGACCTGCGGCGTGGGAGATGGAGCCACTCCCCTGTCCTATGGGCTTCTGCACCAGGACGTGTTCCTGAGGGCACCCACTCTTCTGTGTGTTTTTCAGAGTGGTTGGCATGAGGTGACAAGGGACCTGAGGCCCCCGACTTTTCCCAGGGGCCTTTGGGGCTCCCAGCAGATCCAGGTTTGCAGCCCCACACATGAGGCCTTTCCTCCTCACTCCCTTGCCCAGGAAAAGGATGCCCATCCAGATTCATGTCCCTGGACCACCATCTGAGCCCCGCCTGGCCGTGGCCAAGCCCCCCCCCCCTTCCCCAGCTGGCTGCCATTGGGGATCTTCTCTCCTCCCTGTTGCATTCTGCTCTCTCAGGACGAGGTCCAGAAAACCATGAGACTCCGCATCCCAGGCCCATGACCAAGGAGGGAGCACTCTGCACCTTAGGGACAATGTCCATGGTCAGGAAGATGTCCTGGCTACCTGCATCAGGACAGAGGGGGGCCCTCACCTTCCTTCGCTCCTCAGCTGCCTCCAGACGCTTCTGCAACTCCTCTAGGGAGGTGTCCTTCCTCTTGGGGGGAGAGGAGAGCACAGGGCTCTCTGGTGACAGGTCGGAAGGGGACTTGAGGATGACCTCGAAGCTCTGGCCAGAGGCCCTCTTGTCCAGCTGCTTCACCTCCATGTCTGCAGGGCAAGGGCAGACAGCGCTTCAGGAGGGCCAGCCGAGGAGGGGACAGGCGGAGGGGCCAGTTCCCAGCACACAGCCAAATCAAGGCCTGAGCCCCTGTACCAGCCCCTCTCCCCCAAGCCAGCCGAGCCAGGGCATCAAAGGCCATGGGAGGGGGCGCGGGCACGCTCACCGCCATACTGGTAGATGGTGTTGGGGTGCGGCTGTGAGTAGAAGCAGGAGCAGATGAGCGACAGCACTGACAGCTCCTTCATCTTCTCCTTGTAGGCTGTGGGGGCAGGTGGGTGGGTGGGTGTGAGCGACCATCCCTCCCCTCCCCGATGTGTCTCCCTGGGAGTGTTCCCGCCGCTCCACATCTCAGACTCTTGGGTCTCCCCCACCGCCCCGTCCTCCTGACATTGAGTCTGTGGGCCCCCGGGCTGCTCCTGTCTCTCAGCCCCTTGGTCTGTCTGTCTGTCTGACTCCTCTGCATCGCCGTCTCCCTTCTGAGCTTCCCGTGGTCTCTCCCTCACTGTCTGTCTCTGTTCATCCCTCCGTGTCCCTGGCTACCTGTCACTATCTGCATATCTTCCTGTCTCTGTGATTTCTTGTCACTGTGTCTTCCGTACTCTCCCTCTGTGTCCCCTCTGAGAGTTCGCCCCCCGGGGTAGACAACATTAACCCCTCAGGACTGGACAGCGCTGTCTTGGGCTGCACACCTGGGCGAAGCCCTCAGACCCCCTACTGCCACCCCATTTACCCTGATAGTAGTGCCCTCACCTCATGAAACCAGCCCTCACCAGACACACTCAGGGCCGATCCGCAGCCCAAGGGAAGGGAGCTGTCCATTCAGCACCACAGACCGCCCTCCGGCGGGCAGAGCCAGAGCCACAGCGGGTGCACTCAGGACCCCCACAGAAAAGGAGATGAGCCCGGCTCTGAGGCCCTGCACCCTATTTGGGAAAAGGAACTGCCCTCTTTAGGGTAGGAAATAACAGCTATTTGTGACATATTCACAGAAAGTCAGGCCTCAAAACAGGGCTCAACGACCCTGCAAGCCCAATGCTGTCACCCCCCCCCCCAACTCCACCACAATGACACCAGGCCCAGGAGGCTGGGGGAACTTGCCCAAAGCTCCCCGAGCTCAACCCCAGGTGTTCTGTGTTCTTTCCACCACTGCAGCGAGTCCCACAGTCTAAGAGGCTCAGAGGCCCCTGTGCCACCAGACACACTCCAGGGACATGCAATCTGGCTTCCATGAAGGAAAAAGCATGCCAAGTCACCTACAGCGTTCTTCCACAGGGACACAAGAATGTGGATGAGTGTTTAGATGGACAAGAGGCTTTGTGATCAGATTTCACAGAGGGTGTTTTGAAACTGAGCTAATGTGGAATTGAGAAGAGCATTGGCGTAGAAACAGGGCTCAGAACAGAAGTGATCGGGCCCTGGGGGCAGGGTCCTCTGTGGCCAGCACAGAGCGTGAGGTATCTGATGGCCTGGCTTCTTCTGAAGAGACCCCGAGAGGCTGTGAGGGAGCATGAAGACCCCCTGGACAAGCAGCAGGAGGAGGCTTTGGGGGGCTTGGAAGGTGCAGGGCAAAAGCACATTTAACTCATTGGTTCCAGGAAGTTGAACAGGTGGGGGAGGTAGGGTTCAAAGGGGATTTTGGTCTGACTTGCAAATTTTATTTGCTTACAGGCAGAACCTATTGCTGTTAAAAGTGAGTTTCAAGAAGGAGGCAGAAACTTATGGCACTGGGCTTGTGCTGGGGGCCAGAGGCTGTAAGACCAGGCAGGGCCCGCTCACCAGGCCAGGCTGGGGATGCAGCCAACCCTGCCCTCAGAAGGAAGGTGGGAGGGGCATGGGCGGGGTCTGGGTCAGCGGGCATCCCTGGGTGCTGGGAGAGGCCAGCAGGGAGTGGGCTCTGTCTAACCCTGCCAGCACCTGCCACCTGGACCACAAACATAGCCCCCCATCCTGATGTTTCAGAACCTCTGAATGGGGCTCCCTTACAGGCCAGGACCCTGGGGCTTCACAGCTGCTCCAGCTCCTCTCTGCCTGGGACCTGAAATTTTCCCAGGGAAACGAGCTGCAGATTCATTACAGGGGAGGAGCAAGCTTATGGACAAACGCCGGGGTGGGGGAGGGCTTCCTTCCAGGTCTCTGCCACCTCAGCATGGGGGAAGGTTGGCAGAGATTCAGGGAGCAGGATGGGGAGTGTGTGCAGGCGTGAGCTCTGCATGCTCAGGAGAGAGAGGGCAGGGACCAGGGGCTGGAGACTGAGGTCAGAGCTCACAGGTCACAGCTGGGACCAGGGGACAAGTGTCCACCTGGAAAGTGGGGCACTGTGTCCTACCACTGCAAACAGGGACACAGCTCAGTATATGACAGCCACGGAGATTCTGCAGGCTAGTTTCTCCCAGTCCTTTCCGGAAGACTGGTCCTCATGAAGCCCGGCGGGGCCCGCCCTGGAGTCCAGCCGCATGTCCGAGGACACCGGCCGGCAGGTGGGAGGCTGGGGAACAAGGCCAGGCCCAGCCTCACGCAAGACAGGAGGCTACGCCTGTATCTTCAGAGCTGAGGAGCTTGAAGGTCATGTCTCATTGTTGAGGGAAGAGATGGAGCCCCAAGCCCACCCTGGCCACCTCTCCACAGACCCCGCTCAGGCCAGGAAGCCCCTCCAGGGCCTCAGGGCACACCCTGCTTTCCTCCCCTTCACCAGCACCCTTCTCTTCCTTCCCCACCCCTGGCTCCAGGGAGTCGTTAGAAGCCAATCTCTGCCATGACCTGGATTGGTTTCATCTCCCTCTTCCTCTTCATAGTAAATGTGAAATATGCAAAAATGCATATCGGGCTTTGGATGATTAGATTCTAGAGGAGCGAGAGGTAGAAGACGACACCAGATGAGCCTAGAGCCACATGATAACAATAGCACCAGTGCCCGTATCGTGGGTGCATCCCTTCCATCCTTCCAACTGACCCTCAAGACCAATCAGCCCAGGCAGACACCCTTGTCAGCATCACTTGTACAGAGAGGGCAAGTGGCCCACCCAAAGTCACACAGCATGCCAGGATGGGAACCTGGCCACAAGCCCAGGCCCCTGATGGCACTTTCCTCTTGGGAGCCTCATGGGGACGGTGCTCTGCCCAGAACTGGGAAGGTGGGGGACCCACAGATGCTCACTCACCCCTAGAAGGGTGCTGGGAGCTGCTGTTAACTGCTCCCCAATGGGAGCAGCTTGCTGCCACCCAGGCTGCCCTGTCCCTCATGTCAGAGTGCCGGGGGCCCAGCCGGGGGTGCTTGTTCCACAATTCGCCCTTCTCAGGGCAGGACACTGGGTGACGTGGCCACAAGTCACACTGCTTGGCCTGGACCAGGCGCTCGGGCCAAGCAGCTGTCCTGAAATATCCCATTCAAGCTTCAGAACAAGCCTGGGGAGCAGCACCACTATCACCCCATCCAGACGGGGAAACTCGGGCCCTGAGTTCGGTAGCGGATGCAAGGCCTCGCGGCTGACAGGACTGCCTGAGGCATGGAAGGAGCAAGCGCCTCTGAAAGCGTGAGAGCCACCAGCCTGCGAAGGACACGGAGGGGTGGCCGCGTCTTCCCAAGGAGGTGCAAGAGCTCAGCCTCCCAGGACCCTCAAGGGAAGGTGCTGGGAGCTTTCCCTGCACAGGACGAGGAAGCTACAGTCAATCAATCTTGCGGTGGCTCCAAGGCCGCAGTGAATGATGACGCTTCACCCTGGCCACCAATGAGCATGAGCAGACAGGCAGCCACGGCTGCAGGAGGCCAGCTGCTGCTCAAACCAGGGATGTCTTCGACAGAGCAGCCCTGGCTGGACGTGCACGTGACCCACACTGGCCACATTCGCCAGCAGCCTCACGTAGCCACGGCCGGGCCAGGAGACCGAGCTGTGCAGCGCCAATGGATGAAGAAGCTGTCAGGCCGAGCAGGCCTGTGCACCTGTGGCCGCACTCCGGGGAGGCGGTATTGATGGCAGAACGGGAAGGGCCTGGACCCCGGTGACACTGGCCAGGGGTCTGTTCCCCAGCCGGCACTGCAGCTCATCTTTGGGGCGGAGGTCACGCGCGCTGAACAAATGGAACCCACTGCACCCATGGTTTCCCTGTGCACACCAAAGGGAACTCGGACAACCCAGAAAAAACGGGGGCCGAGCAGGGTCAGCGGCACCCCAAGAAGAAAGGGCTGGTGTCAGGGGCTCTGCAGTCAGAGAGTGGCTGTGCTCAGCTCCGAGGGACAACAAAGGAGAGGTTTTGGCTGTATCCTTCCCTAATGTGAGTCTGCTTGTGTGTCAGGTGGCAGGAGCAGGGCCTGTTTTCACTCATAGGGCCGAGGGAGAGGAAAGGCTGACAAGTGCTTCCCACAAGTGCCTGTCCTGCAGCTCAGGCGCAGCTGGTGTGACAGGAACCCGAAGCTCCTCCTCGCTGTGGGATGGGGCGGTACTCTGGCCACATAAAAGAGAGGCCCTCTGCCGCAGGAGAAAGCTCTTTCTCCCTAAGCTGGTCCCAATATCTCTGTAAAACTCAGCCAGAGGTCGAAGCCCAGATGGACCGGACGATGCGGGAGGAGTGTGGTCAGAAACGCACGTGCCCCCCCCAACAGGTGCAGGAATCACCGGGGACCTAGAACCCGCAAGCCCTGAGGGGCGCAGCACACGTGGGTGGGCGGAGCTCTAGAGAGATTCAGGTTGGCTAAAGAGAGGGGACCGCGGCGACCTGCCCCCAGGGCGAAGGGAGGGGTGGGCAGGAACGCGGTTCCTACTCCGAGGGGGAGACGGGGTGGAAGTGGGGGGCCGAGTGCAAAGATGAAGGTGGTCTTGGGGCGGCTGGACGGAGAGACCGCTCCTGGGGAGAGCAAGACCACCTTCCTAGCTCCTCTGCGTCCTAAATGTGCCCAAAGACCACCACCCTACGCCCCCGCCCCGGGTGCCCGTTCTTCGACCAGAGCTCCGCGCAGGGCGTGGGCCAGGAGGGCGGGGGGTGCGCAGCTTGGGAGGCGGGGTGGAGGAAGGAGGCGCAGACCTCCCCACATCCTGGGAAGGCTTGGAAATGGCAGCAGCCCCTCCCCCATCTAAACCCTGCTGCGCAAAGGGCGGTGGCTTTTTCGACCGGAGCGGGTGGCACCGTGTCGCAGAGGGTGGTCCCCGAGCTCGCAGAGGTCGGGGGAGGGTGCAGGGACGCGAGGTAGAGCGTCGCTCCGCTGGGTCCCAGCTCCGGTCCCCTCCCCACTGTCTCCCAGCGCCCTCTCCAGCCTTCCCGGGCGCTCCATAGACGCAGGGGGTGCCCAGCCCCACCGGCCCTGGCTCGGGGTTCCCACAAAGGGTCCCACCCTCTACCCTCTCCCTCCCCTTTTCTGAAGGCGCGGTCCGACCAGAGTCTGCGGTCCCCAGGCGCCTCAGGGGGCTCTACCGACCCAGCAGGCGAGCTCGCCGGGAGCACGGGCTGTCCCCGCATCCTGGGAGCCACCTGCCGCAGTGGAGCCAGGCCCGGCACCGCGGCGCCCCCGTGCCCGACGCCCCCACCCAGGCCGCTCCCCCGGGCGCCGCCCTGCCCGACCGACGCCTGCCAGGCCCGCGTCGCAACCCCAAAGGGGCACGGGGTCGCTCCGACCCGGCGGCCTTGAGCCGCGGCTCCTGCCGGTGTGGCCCGGCCGCGCCCTGCGTCCTTGCGGTGCGCGGGTCCAAGATGGGAAAGCGGAGTTCGCCACCGGCCCCAGCGCTAGGCGAGGCCAGACAATGGCTTTTGCTGAGACCCGCCGTGGTTTGAGGGGGCCCGCGGCTAGCGCGCCTACCGGACACGGCGCTGGCCATGGTGCTGGCGGCGGCGGGGGCTGCGGAGGCCGGAGAGGCGCGGGCGGCGGCTGGAGCTGCAGTCGGCGAATGCTGCAGTGCCGGGGACGGGAGGGGGCGAGCGAGGGAGGGAGGCGGCGCGGCGCGGCGCGGGAGGGGGGCGCGAGCGAGCCTGGCGGTGGCAGGGGCTGCAGGCGTCAGAGCGAGCGCGGTGCAGGGGCGGGGCGGGGCGGGAGGAGGGAGCGGAGCCCAGCCCGGGACTGGGGTGGAGCGCTGCAGCCAGACGCCCATCCTCCCGCTGCTCACCGCGGGGACCGACCAGCTGCGCCTCCAGCCCGGCTTTGTGCAGGCTGGAGGGGGCGGGTGTGTGGAGGCGCCCGGTTCCCCAGGGGGGACCCAGCAGGGGGGTGAGGTTAGAGAGCTCTCCTCTGAGGCCGATGGAGGTTGGAGGGCACCTCTGTGCGCCCAGGTCTGTGCCGAAGGGAAAGCTTGTCCCGGTCGTGCGGTGGGGGCTGGTGTGGAAGACTGCCCAGAGGCACCCCAGAGGATGAACAGCTTCTGAGGCAGAGAAGAGGGTCAGCGAGAGGGTCACCGAGGGCCTAGGACAAGGGCTTTGAAGCAAGCTAGAGGAGGGTTCCGAATGGCTCTGACAGCCACTCACCGCGGGACTGAGGGGGTTTCTGAGCGCCCTGGGCCTCCAGCTCCCAGACGACAGGACAGATGTGCATACTTGGTGAGGGTGTGGGTGTTCTGCTTCCCCCTCCTCTGGGCTCGGGGTTCAGGTTGATTCCCACAAAGGGAGATCCTGCCAGACAGAGATGGTGGACCGCTTTCTGCAGTGACCACCTCGCCTCACTTTGGGGATAGTCAGACAGATGAACTGTTTGTCCCCATTAAGGGACAGAGCCCCCGAGGCTGAACACAGTGTTGACTCCACAAGCAATTAAGTCTCAGGGCCAGGAATAAAACTCTGGGGAACCTTGGGAACCAGCAGAGAGGTGAGGTGAGGCCAGAGAGGCGAAAGACAAGGACAAACCTAAGGATCAGAGTCAGTCAGGATGAGGCCCAGCAGGTGTGTGTATAAACACACCCTGATGTACATACACAGCAAGCCTGTGACTGGTGAACATCTGTCCTGTGAGCCACATTGCATCTGGTCCACTGTGGGAGTTCCACAAAGCCTGCCTGACCAGACGTGCCGTTCAAATGTGTTGACTGATCAAGATCCCTGTGCTGATGAGCAGGCCCAGCTCTGGCCAGCCTCAGTTCCCCTTTCCTCTCACTGCTCAGGGTTAGGTGCAGTGCGATGGCAGTTACAAGTTATAATCTATAGGAGGCTGGGGAGTTCCCGTGCCTGACATGTGACCAGACAGCTCATGCATCGGCTCAGGGGCTTGGGGTCCTCATCGGTTCTGGCCCAGAAGGTGGCCAAGTCTCTGGGTCCTGGCCTTCCCTTTCTTGAGCTTCTGGGGGGAGGAACGCTGGTGCTCTTAGAAGCTGGAGGGTGTGGAGGTGAAGAGGGCGCTTCCTGGCTCTGACACCTGCTAGCTGCTGGCTTTGGGCAACCTATTAAGCATCTGTGCTCTCTTTCCTCACCTGTAAAGTGGGGACAATAAAAGAACTTCTCTCAGAGGTTGTTAGGACAAACACCAGAGCCTGCACAGATGGTTCTATAGCCCATGGCTGGTGAGCCTTCAGCAAGCATGTGGCCAGGCCTCCTCATCTCCAAGCTCCCTACTCAGAGGCCAAGGTAGACAGACATTCTCCAGTCCCCTCACAAGAACAGGTCAGTGGGGGTGATGCCAGTGGGGGTCATGGGCTTCCCAAGCATGATCTCATGGACACGCATCAGCGGGAAAACATGGGGCATTCAAGGAGCCCATGAGAATGTCTGGACTCAGCGTTGCCAGCTGCCTGTGGCCCTCACTGCAGTGTCGGTTTCTTCCTGGTGTCTTTGGGGCATGCCAGGGGCGCCCGGACCAGGATCTCTGACCCTGCAGGGGTGTGCATCCTCTGGGACGCCCTATTGACTGCCAGCTGGTGCTAGATGCCGGGGATTCGGAGCAGCCCCATCCTGACCAGCGGGGGACATTGAACTGAAGAGTGGCTGGACCCAGGAGGCAGTGAAGAGAGGAGGTGGTGAGGCTCCTAGGAGCCGGGTCATGGCAAGGGGAAGCCGTTTGTGGATTTTAAGGAGAGTGATTGGCTTAGCCTCAAGTTTTAAAAAGAGTGCTGGGCCCTCCAGGCTTGGTTGGAGGGTCATCTGGGGCACGAAGAGTTTGTGGGTTCAATCCCTGGTCTGATCCCTGTCGAGGCACCAAGGGTTGGGGGTTTCAATCCCTGGTCTGATCCCTGGTCATGAGCCACTGATGTTTTTCTCTCTCTCCTTCCCTTCTTCTCTCTCTAAAATCAAATTTTTTAAATCCTCAGTTGAGGATTTAAAAGTAACTAAATAAGACGAGCTCTGGGTGTGCAGACAACCGAAGTGAATTGGCCCACGAGGGGTAGTGGAATGAGGACCACGGTGGGAATAACGGGCGGGACCCCAGATTTCTGCCCGCGGGCGAGGAAGTCCTGGACCCGGGACTCGGGGCCAAAGAAAGGAGTTGGCGGGCCGGAACCCAGCGCGCGGGCAGCGGAACCCTCGGCTGGAGAACTGTTTCCGCTCGGAGCACCGCGCAGAGGACCGGAATTGGGAGCAGAAGTGACGTTTTAAGTGACGACTGCGCGCCTCAGCCCGCGAAGTCCGAAGTGGCTGACGGCGGAGGGCGCGCTGCTGGTGCCTCGGGCGAACTGGGGGTCAGTTCCTGGAACCACCGGTCGTGAAAGTCTTCCCGCGGAGACAAGTGGGCAGAGAGTCGCGGAGATCCTGGAACTGGTACTTTTACCCAGGCAGCGGCGTCCGAAACTACAGCTCCCGGCAGGCCCCGCGCCAGCCTCAGGCCCACACGTAGGTGATTTGGCCGCGATGCATTCTGGGGCCGGTAGTTGTCCCGCGCTCGTGGGCTCCGGGCGCCGCGATTTGCAGACCCGGTCTCTTGGCGGTGGTTCCCGGTGGCCGGGCTCTGCAGCTAGCGCTGCACTCAGTGCTTAGGGAAATGACCTGTGAGTCCCGGCGTCCGCGCGGAACCGAGACCTAGAGACGTTGAGTGACTTGCGGGGGGCCACACGGATTTGCCCCCCAGATTAGAGCAGGCACACGTGCCCTTTCGCTACACCTGGCTGCCCACCAGCGAAAGATGGGGCGTAGCTCCCGGCCAGGGGCGCAGAGGTCGGGTAGACGCGGGGGCGGGAGCTTCAGACCCAGGCTGCTTGAACCCGGCCTCTGAAGTCTGGTGGAAGGAGGCGAGTTATCACTGCAGGGGAGCGCCTGCAGCTGTGCCCCTCCTCGGCTGCTCTAGTGTCTGCGAGCCTGGTGGCCTCTCCCAGAGCGGAATGGAGCTGGGGTGGGGCGGAGGAACAGGCAGGGCTGATGCTCGGTTCTTCATCTCCCAGCTCCTTGGGATAGGATGTCACAGGCTGGCTACAAACAGTCCTGCCCCCGTCTCTGTGCTGCAGGCGTTTGCCGGAGAGCAGCGTAATGTCCCAGTGCCTCCAGCGGCCGTCGCCTGCCTGCAGTGGCTGAGCCCCTGAGATGCTCAGCGGGGGTTTCATCTCACACACCCACCCAGCGCGCATTTCAGGCAACCTCTGAGCCCTCCAGAGAACAGGCCGCTATGCCCAAGATAACCCTGAACGGTGTGACCGTGGATTTCCCTTTCCAGCCATACAGATGCCAGGAGGAGTACATGACCAAGGTTCTGGAGTGTCTGCAGAAGGTGAAGCTCAGACCCGGGGGATGGGTCAGTGGGGGCGGAGCCTCAGCAAAGACCCGGCATCCTGCACTTCCTGTTCACGGTGACCCGGTCCTAGGGGGTGAAAAGTGCCCTTCTGGTCGTGGGATTCAGTCATAAGTAGGGCCGATGCCGATGGTCTAGGTGGGACAAGAGAGATGATGAACAAGGACCAAGAAAAGGTCGTTCTAGATGGTGAGGAGAGCTGTGAACAAAAGGCACAGGCAATAGGCTTGGGAGCAGCTGCAGAGCCTCTCAGGGGAGGTTGCATTTGAGCTGAAGCCAAGCGACGGGGCAGCCAGCCCTGTGAGGGTCTGGGGGACGTATTTCCTCAGAGAGGGACAGCTGGTGCCCAGCCCTCACTGTGGAAGGTCTCTGAACCTTGGGGGTGTGCAGGGAGGGAGAAGGGGTGCAGGCTGCTTTCTGCTGGGCTCCTTAGCTGCCCTCTTGTTCCTTGCCCAGACCCCTGGTGCCCAGCGGCTGCTGCTGTGGGCACAGACCCCGCGGCGAGGAGTGGGAGCAGCTTCGCCCTCCTGGCTGCCAGGCCTCCCGCTCAGGCTCCCGTCTGAGGGCTTTGCCCAATAGTGTGGAAGCCGGGACCCAGAATCGCAGAACAAGCTCCTGTTTTGAAACTTGGCCCCTCATTAGTCATCTTACTATTTATATTAGGCTGGGAAATACTCTGCAGATTGTTTGCTAATGGGGGCTTTGGCTCGAGTGTGGAAGACGTCCTATGGAATCAGTCACCGTCCCTTGGGCTTTTGCCACCTGGCAAGTGGGCTCTGCCCGAGCAAAGCTGTGGGCTTGGCTCAGGTGGGCGCTGTGGCCTGCGGCACCTCACCCCTCCTTCCCATCCAGAAGGTGAATGGCATCCTGGAGAGCCCCACAGGCACGGGGAAGACCCTGAGCCTGCTCTGCAGCACACTGGCCTGGCGGGAGCACCTGCGCGACGCCATCTCCGCCCGCAAGATCGCTGACAGGGCCCAAGGGGAGCTCCTCCTCGGTCGGCCCTTGTCGTCCTGGGGGAACGCTGCTTCCGAGGGAGACACCACAGGTCAGCCCCAGCCCTGGCCTCCTGCAGGGATGCAGACATGGAAGGAAGGGCTGAAGGGAGGGAGCGGGCAGGCCAGGCCTTCGAGCAGGCGAACAGGCAGGGTTGCAGCTGCCACGTCCCTTCTCGCCCCCCTGGCTGCAAACTGAGGGTCCCAGCCGCCTCACATCCAAATGAGGACAGAGCAGATACCCACCTGTCCCGTTCCCGTTCGGGCATCCGGCGCCTCGCCGTCTGAGGGGCTGAGCCAGCTGGTGCCCCTGGGGGAGCGGCCCGCGAGAACGCTGTCTCATGGAGCCGCACCCCTTTCTGCTTCCTTGTGCCCGGGCAGCTTGCTATGCAGACATCCCAAAGATCATCTACGCTTCCAGGACCCACTCGCAGCTCACACAGGTCATCAGTGAACTTCGGAACACATCCTACCGGTGGGTCGGGCTGCGTTACCTGCCTCAGGGTTATGGGGGGATGGGCTCGGCACGGGGGGCAGAGGACTTGTGCCCGTACCCCAGCCCGAGGGCCCGTTGTGCTCTGTGCATGGACGGTTGTCTCCAGCGCCAACTGCTTGTGAGCAAGCAGCTTCAAGTTCCCATGCTGACCTGGGCTCGCACCTGGAGCCCCTCGCGGGCTCTGTGGTGTGGGCTGTGCTGTGGGTCACTGTGGCTGTGCACGGGAGGGGGCGGGAGGCTCCGCCGCAGGTCCAATTGGTGGAGCTGCAGGGGTCCTGGGGCCCCACCCGGTCTCCCTGGGAGCCAGCAGGAGACGTCTGCATGGGCACTGTCAGGTCTCCTCTCCTCTGCCTGGTCTCCGCCTGGGCTTCTCGCTCACCCTGGTCCGGGCCTCGGAGGGAGCCCCTCCCACGCCTGGGGATACTCTGGCATGGCATGTCCCCCAGCTGCTCCTGTGATCCAAGTGTCCGGGTGATCCCCGTGTGTCTCCACACCGCTCAGGCTGTCGGACGGCACTGACCTCCGGTTCTTGGGCCCCATGGCGCTCTCTTTCCAGGCCCAGGGTGTGTGTGCTAGGCTCCCGGGAGCAGCTGTGCATCCACCCCGAGGTGAAGAAGCAGGAGAGTAACCACATGCAGGTGGGCTCCTGGGCTGCCCGCTTGTCCTCTGTGGTTTTGCCTGGTGACGCTGCCAGCTCTCAGGGCCCAGGGTGGGGGCTAGCTGGGGCCACCCCACCGTCTCAGCAGTGGGCCCACCGGCTGGCCCAGGGCTCTGCCCTTTTTTGGCTGTTACGCTGGCCAGGACCACATGTCCTTTCTCTCCCAGATCCACCTGTGCCGCAAGAAGGTGGCGAGTCGTTCCTGTCACTTCTACAACAACGTAGAAGGTAAGGGGCTCTGGGAGCTGCTGCTGCCACCGGTCCTCAGCCCGCAGCGCTGGGAGTAGAGCGTGTGCGGCCTTGGCCGGACCCTGCCTCACGTGCATGCTCCCTGCTCTGCTCCTGCTCCTGCTCCTGCTCCTGGCTGTGGCCCGGCTTTGCTTTACGGGAGCCTGGGCCCGCTCTCACTGGTGGGGAGGGCGGGAGGGGGTACTTACTGCCAGACCACAGTCTGATTTCAGGTCAGACATCCCGGGGGCTCGTGGGGGATGCCTGTGTCCTTGGGCTGTGGGGTGGCAGCTCCAGGCTGAGGGGCTGCCGTCCTGTGCCCATGGCCCCTCCCATGGCTGCTCAGCCTCGGCTGATGGCCGCTTTCTGGGGTGCAGAGCAGGGCTCCCTCGGGGTCACTTCAGGTTCCCCGGGGACCCAGGGGCCCATCAGGCAGGGATTCTCCTCTGAGGGGGTGGTTTTGGGGTGGCCGCCCCTCCGACCACTTTGCAGGAGACATCCCGCCCTGAGCATCCCCTGGGGTCTGGGGACTCAGAGGGCTGGGGGGCATGGCTCACTGCTCTCTGTACCCCCAGAGAAGAGCCTGGAGCAGGACCTGGGCTCCCCCATCCTGGACATTGAGGACTTGGTCAAAAGTGGGAACAAGCACAAGTAAGTGCCCCCCTCCAGGCATGTGGACTGGGACCTCCCGCCTTATGCAGACCTGCAGGGTTCTTTTCTGTTTTCCTTTTTAATCGTGAAACTAAGTTCAGATGGAAAACACGAGCAGTTCTGAGAAGCAGAGCGCTGGAGGTGGGACTTGCCCTCCTTCCCCACGCTGAGCCTGCCCACCGGCGACCGTGGCCTGGCTCTCAGGGACCCCTGGGCACATTGCTGACCCTCCAGCATCAGGACTCAGCTGTCCGTCAGCTGCCCACGGCCTCCCCTTCGATGCTGGCTGGTGACGCCCCCGAGCATTAGGGCTCCAGGTCGTGAGGAGATAGGGCTGTTTGCTTCCGGTTGCCTCACTGATCTGCCCAGAATAGGGTTGCGTTTTCTTGTTCCAGTAGGCTTTTGAGTAGGCCATCCATTCCCAGCGTCGAGTGCGCATTGCCCGCACTTGCGCGGTGCCCGTCAGAGGCCACGACGTCCAGCCTGGCCACAGCGTGCGGCCCGGTGTCACTGCCGCGCGTCCTGGCCGTGCGCGGCTCACGTCCTCTCTCTGCGTTCAGGCTGTGCCCCTACTATCTTTCCCGGAACCTGAAGCAGCAGGCCGACATCATCTTCATGCCGTACAACTACCTGCTGGATGCCAAGGTGAGGCCTCAGCCACGTGGGACGGTTCCTGACCCCGGGGGCCTTGGGCGTGCATGGGGCGTCAGAGCTTCTGCGGGTTCGGGCCCTGGGACTCAGGACTCGCCAAAGCAGCGGGTGTGGGGGAGGCCCCGGTGTCCCTCACGGGTCAGGGCGCCCTGTGCCTAGCTTGGAGCGGGCGGCCGGGGCAGCGAGGAGGCCGCAGAGCTGCCCTGGGCTGCCCCCACTCTCGTCTGGCCCCCCGGCCTCTGCCCCAGAGCATCACCACGCTCAGCCTTTGGGAGGTCCGTCCCTCCTGTTCTAACGCGGGCTGTCACGCTCGCCGCGTCCAGCGTCCTGAGCCTCATGTCGCGAAGTCACCGTGGACATCCCCTGTCCAGGGTCCTGGACATCCTCCTGACGGAGCCCCTGCTGGGCACCGTCGGCCTGGGAGGCAGCAGGGAGCACAGCTGGCAGCACGGCTGGGGAGCAGGCGCAGGAGCTGCGTGCCCAGGGCTGGCTGAGGGGTGAGCCCGGGCACGTCCTTGGTGCCGGTGGAGCAGGTGCAGGAGGAGGAGCCGGAGCCCGGCAGGGCAGCACTATGGCCCAGAGGACGGCTCTGTGCCGGGGGCTCTATGTGATTCTCCCAAGTCATGCGTTTAACTTGGCTGCCGGGCCTGGGCCCCGCCCCCAGAGCAGGATGTCAGGACTGACAAGCTGGTTCTGGAAACTCCTGGGAATGCTAACGACCTCAGAGCAGGACTGCTCCGACACGGGTCAGGCGGGCAGCTCCCCCTCCGGACGCCAGCACCGCTGCTGAAAGGTGCACGCGGGTCCCGACAGACGCCCACCTTCTCGCTGAGGTGTTTCCGTGGGAACGGAGAGGCTCTGCTGTTTGCTTCTCGCCCAGCGCGGTGCTGGCGTCCTGGCAGTCTGTTTGGAAAATAGCAGATATCAGCCGGGGTTTCGGGACTTCACGTGGCCCACAGCTGAGCCTCCTCAGAGCAAACCTGGGGGGTCACTGCGGCCTGGCAGGTGGAGGACTCTCGGCTCAGGTGCAGAAGGCACCGGCCCCAGAGGAGAAAATTGACACATGGGTCGCCGCCAGCACTTGTGCCTGAGTCCATGAGCAGCTGGGGACGAAGAGAATCAAAACCGAGTCACAGAACAGGAGGAGAGCTCCCGGGGCATTTGTCTTTCCGAGGATGGTGCCCAAACGCGCACAGCGGCCCTGCACACCAGCAGCTCACACTTGTACAACAGCCACGCGCAAGCAGAGGAGGTGGCCTGGCTACACGCAGCCACACGCATGGGCTCAGGAGTCCTACTCACCCAGGAGCCCTGCGCTGCACCCGGTGCCCAGGACGGCGGGTGGGGGCAGAGAGCAGGGTGGGCCGCACAGTGGGGGTGCCGTCTCCTGCTCTGGGTGGGGGCTGTGCGTGCTCACGTCTCTCCATGCGCACCAGCACGCTTGAAACGGGCACTTTATATGACAAGAACCAGACTTAGAACTGAGTGGAAGAGAAGCACGGGGGCCAGACCTCCCTGCGGGTCGCTTCCCTCACTCTCTGGTTCTGAACACCCACCACGCGCGCAGGCAGCGGGTGCGGGTCTGTCTTCCTGCCCCGTCCTGTGGCTGCACTGAGTGCTGTGGCGAGCGGCCATGCACCTGCTCCCTTGGGCTGTGTGTCACTGGGACAGACCCCTGCCGTCCAGCTCAGTGGGGGGCAGTGCCCATCGGCCCCAACCGGCCGCCACGCAGCAGCTGGGACTCACCTCGGGAGATTGCCCCTCCCTGAGGTGCCCCGTCTGCCATGTGCCTTGGTCTCCACCACCCCAGGCTGCCCCATCGGCTCCAGCCCTTCATCCTTTCCCCATGCAGAGCCGCCGGGCACACAGCATCGACCTGAAGGGGACGGTGGTGATCTTTGACGAGGCTCACAATGTGGTGAGTGCTGGCCCTTCCCGAGGCCCCTCCCTCCCGCCTGCTCCCCGCAAACAGCAGCGCAGACCTTCTGTCCCAGCCCCCGTGGCCCTGGCTGTCGGCTCCAAGCACACCTGGCTGAGCCGCCGCCTGCACTGTCACCTGCCCACCCTGCCCCACCCATCCTCGTGGTCTCTGTCAGGGCTCAGTGTTTCCAGGAATGGCAGCCCTGCGAGGGCCTGGCACCCTGAGTTGGTGGTGGCCACCCTCAGCCCCCACTGGCTCTGGCACTTGCTGCTGTGGGGCCAGAGCTGACTGAGAACAGCCGGAAATCTAGATTGTAATGGGTTTTCTGATGATGAGATGTTGGCTGCTTAAGTAAAATGGTTTTCGAACACGGGTTCGGGCTGGGCCGCTGTCTTGGGGTGTTTGGGAGCGGCTTTAGAGCCTCTGGGGCAGGCCTGGGGCCCTCTGCCCCGTCTTAGCTCTGCGGCCCGGGCCTGGGCCCGCCTCCCCGAGTCCCCCAGCCCCAACGCCTGCTCCCTGTCACGCCACGTGCTGGGCTCCCAGGAGAAGATGTGCGAGGAGGCAGCGTCCTTTGACTTGACCCCCCATGATGTGGCTTCTGGACTGGACATCATAGACCGGGTCTTAGAGGAGCAGACCCAGGCGGCGCAGCAGGGTGAGCTCCGCCTGGACTTTGGCCCCGACTCCAGCGGAGGTGAGCTCGCAGTGGGACACGGAGGCAAGGTGGGGTGGTCTCGGGTCCCAGAGGCCGGCTGCCCTGAGTCCTTGCACGTCAGCATCTGGGGCGATGTCAGCTTCGAGAGACTTCCCAGGGCCTCAGACAGGGGTGGGTTCCACCCGACCATTCCGGCATTTTCTGAAGACTCCTTCGCCCTTTCCCAGCCTGTGTTTTTGCCCCTGCTGAGCTCAAGTGAAAACAGGTGCAGTGACTGTGGAGGCCTTTTTTTTTAAGCTTTTAAAAAAAATTTTTTTATGCTTTATCGATTATGCTGTTACAGTTGTCCCAATTTCTTTTCCCTTTGTTCCCCTCCACCCAGTGAACCCCCCAGTCGTCCCCCCCAGTCCATGCCCATTGGTTGTGCACATAGTTCTTCTCAGCACCTTCCTGTCTACTCCACTCCCTCCTACTGTGCTTCTTAATTCCTGCACCATCTCCCTCCCTTTCCCCCTCCCCCTCCCCACTGACCTCCCCCCATAATGTTCCCCATACCTATAATTCTCTTTCCTCTCTCATTGCCTACTTAGTCTGCCTTTGTTTCGGTTCCCTAGCTTCTGCTATTGGTTGTTGTGATACAGTTTTTATTTTAATGTTCATAGTCTTGATCCTCCTTCTCCTAAACAAGTCCCTTTAACATCTCATATGACAGTGGTTTGGATCTGATGAACTCCTTCAGTTTTACTTTGTCCTGGAAGCACTTTCTCTGCCCTTCTATTCTGAATGACAGCCTCGCTGGATAGAGTAATCATGGTTGTAGGTTTTTGATTCTCATTACTTTGAATATTTCTTGCCAGTCCCTTCTTGCCTGCAGAGTTTCTTTTGAGAAATCAGCTAACAGTCTTCTGGGACCCCTTTGTACGTAATTCTCTTCTTCTCTCCTGCTGCTTTTAAGATTCTCTCTTTATCCTTAATTTTTGCCATTTTGATGATAATGTGTCTTGGTGTGGTTCTCCCTGGGTCCAGTTCTTTGGAACTCTCTGTGTTTCCTGAACTTGTAAGTCTATTTCCTTCCCCAAGTTAGGGAAGTTCTGCTTCATTATTTTTTCACATAATTTTTCAATTTCTAGTTCTTCTTCTTCACCTTCTGGCAACCCTATGATTCGGATGTTGGCCCGCTTACAGCTGTCCCGTAGGTTTCTGAGCCTCTCCTCATTCTCCTCACTTTTCATTTCCTCTGTCTGCACTGGTTGACTGTCTGTTCCTTCCCTGTGTTCCGATTTGTTGATTTGATCCCTGGTTTTCTTTCCCTCACCACTAGTTTCGTATGTGTTTTTGTTCATTTCAGCAGGACTAGTCTTCATCCCTTCCCCATCTTGTTTAAGATCTGCTGTTAGGTCTGTAAGCAAAGCTCTGAACTGATTTCCTATCTGCTGCTTCTTTAGATTAGATACTTACTGTCTGGTGAGCTGCGTCACCGGGATCTCTATCATGATCTGTGCCATCCTGACAGTTCACGGAGATGCCCTTCGCTTCACTAGCCATGTGGCAACACCATTCTTACGGGAAAGGCAGGACAGATGCTTTCTTTTTCGCCTTTATTTTCCCAGTGTCCAATTTGGAAGTTTGAATTTGTTCCTGGCTTATTGTTGGTTTCTTGTCAGACTAGTGTTTCCTGTCACCGTGGGCGTGTGTGTGTAGTACCAGGTGACGGTTTCAGTGCATGGCACATCTCGTCCTTATTGAACTCAGGTGTCCCATCTCCCACCATTGCCACATGGCACCTCCTTCCCTGGGTCCTGCGTCGTTGGTGGAGTCATGACACCCCCCCGATGCCCCACCCTGTCGTCCGTGCTTTGCCTAGACTCAGCCCCAACCCTGCGGGCCCGGGTGAGGGTGTCTGCTGGCGCACACGGGGGTACAGGGACACTCGCTGTTGCGGGAGGGTCACCGTCCCAGGTGAGGTGCCATCAGCTACGACCACTACCTCAGTCCTGGTTCGGGCCGCAGACACAGCCCCTTCCCCTCGTGGGCCCCCCATGTGCCGACGCGGTGGGATGGCGCAGACTTGGGGTGTGCTGGTCTCTCCCCCAGGGCTGAACATGGAGCTGGAAAACATTGCGAAGCTGAAAAGTAAGCGCCGCCCCTCCCCACCCCTCCTGCCCACTGTGCTGGGAGCCGCCCCTGACCACCTCATACCCTGCAGTGATTCTGCTTCAGCTCGAGGGTGCCATCGATGCCGTGGAGCTGCCTGGGGATGACAGCGGCGTCACCAAGCCGGGGAGGTGAGGGAACCGCCTGGAGCTGGAGACACGTGCACGTTGGCGGGGCTCCGTCCTGGCCGCGTTCTGCCTGCCGGGGCCACTCCATGGGAGCCACTGTCTGCGCCCCAGTGGGCTCTTAGTCCCGGAGGGCAGCTGGCTCCGCCTGGTCCCCTGCTCTGTATCCCTTGTGCTCAGCACCTGCATGGGCACAGCTTCCATTAGGACACGAAGTGCGGTCACACGAGCCGCACGTTTAGGCCGCCAGAGGGTCCAGAATATTCTGAACAGTCCACAGGCTTCCCGTCTCTCAGCAGCCGGACCGTGAAGCTGGTTTCCCATAGGCAGGAACCCAGCTGTCACCTGGGGTGGCTGTAACCCCACAGTACGTAGTGACCACTGCACTGGGGCCTGGGCCCCGTTGTTGAGAGTTGGATTGTTCCGGAATGTTCCAGAGCACAGGCTGCCTGTCTGCTCTGCTGTGCTCAAACCCTGGCAGGCTCCCTGGCCTGCCCTGCCCCGCACCGCGGCCCCCAGACCTGGCACCCTCCCTCCAGTCTCTCTCCAGAGCTGCTCTTTGGGTGCCTGCCCAGAGCCACTGCCCCAGGGAGGCCGTGATAACCCCCCCCATGGCCCCAACCTGGGGCTGAGCCCTGGGGGTGCACAGTTGCTGTCCTCCTCCCTGGGCTCCTGGGGACAGAGGCCTGTCACCTCCAGTGGCCTCCCATGGAAGGCTCAGAGTCAGGGCTGTTAGGCTCCCAGAGCCCAGCCTGGTCTTCTCCCGGCAGCTACATCTTTGAGCTGTTTGCGGAGGCCCAGATCACGCCTCAGACCAAGGGCTGCATCTTGGACTCCTTGGACCAGATCATCCAGCACCTGGCCGGACGTGAGTCCCTGCCCACCCCCACCCTGGCCCTGCACCGGCCTGCGCTCCCTGCAGGCCGTGGCTCAAGGCCGCAGCCTGCCCCCGGCCCCACGTGGGAGCGTGACTGGGATGTGCAGGCGCCCTGACCGTGGAGCTTCAGTCCAGCTCAGCCTGTTCCTGGTCAGCCTCTCAGGGAGCACCAGGGGCCCCGGTGGTCACAGAGCTGGGGACCCTGATCCCTCTGTCCCCTCCTGGGCTCGGGGTCACTGGGCCGTGTTTGATCCTGCCTGGCTGGTCCTCCCAGATGCACAGGGAAGAGCAGGCAAGACCCCCCCCCCCCCCACCGCCAGCTGTCCCGTGTCAGTGTTGGGGTGAGGCGGAGCTCAGCACCTGCCCGGTGGCTCGTGCCTCCTGAGGCCCGACCCCTGACACGTGCCCCATGGGTGCTGTGGGTGGTCAGCGTCTGCTGCCCCCACAGGTGCAGGGCTTTTCACCAACACGGCGGGCCTGCAGAAGCTTGTGGACATTATCCAGGTAGGACTGGCCGGCTGCAGGGCGCGGGGTGCTTCCCCCTTCCCCTGCCCTGTCCTGAGTCTCAGCCTGGCCTGGGCTGCAGCACCCATAGGGTGCCAGCAAAAGGGTTCCTCAAGTTTCTTCCTGAACCAGCTCTCAGAGGAAAGTCAAAGCATTAGCCTGGAGTGAGGGGGGGCGGGCTGTGTCCCCCAGTCCCACGTGGCAGCGGGACAGCCACCACCCAGAAGTGTTCAGGTGTGTGCAGTGAGTGTGTTCAGGCAACGCCTGTGAGCCCCCGGGGGCCCGTGGGCTGTGAATTCAGAATCCCTGGCCTAGCTGGCCTCACCCTGGGCTGGGCTGCGGGAGCCGCTTGCGGTGGGGCCTCCGCCACGGGTGGATGAGCCCCCTCTGCAGGCCCAGTGAGGCGCCACATGTCAGGGCCGCTGGGCACAGCCACATCGTGCCTCCCAGCCTGCTGTCCTCGTCACCGAGCCCCTCCTCAGCTGCAGTGCCAGCCGGCCGGCCCTCCCTCTGTGGGTCCGCTGCCGAGGGCAGCTCTGCCGGCCACGCTCCGCCTCACTGGTCCCCACCCCCGGAGCGCAGGGCCCCTCGCTTACCTGCTCAATGCCGTCAGTGCAGTGGGTTTTCCCTGCTCCAGCCACTGGTGCGGAACTGCCTGTGGCAGCGGCTCTGAGGAGCCCCTGGGGATGCCCTGGGCCCCCGCCGACCGGTGTGCGTGTGGCCTGTCCCCGCAGCTGCTCACCCCGCGTCTGGTTCCCGGGCACTCGGGGCGCCGGGCACAGGCCCCACACAGGGCCTCGCTGTGCCACCAGCCTTCTCTGGAGCCCCGGGTGCCGGCCAGTGGGCCGGTCAGACAGGCACCCGGGGTAACCCTGGGGGCAGGGTCAGAGCAGGCGGTGATGGTGGGGGCCCGAGCTGGCGTGACACCTGTGCACCTGCTAGGCCCCCTGACAGGACGCTGGGGTCCCCGGGGCTGTGGGGCATCGGACGGGACGAGCACCCCGGGCTATATGGACAGGGCTGCGGGCAGACCAGATTGATGCTGTCCTGGGTGGAAGGGGTCCTGTGAGGGGTGGGGCAGGGAGGAGTGGGGGACATAGCAGTGACGGGGCCCCAGGCAGGTCACCACGGGACGGGGAAGCTGGTGTGACCTGCAGCTCCTGTGCATGTCCCGGGGACCCGGGCCAGGGCCACTGCTGGCTCAGCAGCGGGATGAGTGGCGACGCCCTGTCTGTCCTGTGTGGGGGCTGCTCAGTGGGAGCTTCGCCTCTGGCGTGCCCTGCTGACCACCCCCTCCCACCTTGCAGATCGTGTTCAGTGCAGACCCAGCTGTGGGGGACCCTGGCTCTGCAGTGGGGCCAGGGGCCTCTCAGTCCTACAAGGTGGGGGCGTCCTCCAGGAGGGGGCTGTGGGCAAGGGTCTCGGGCCTGCCAGGTGGGGGCCACCTGCAGGAAGGGGCTCCAGGAGGGGGTCTCAGGACACCTTCCCATCCCACCCCCAGGTGCACATCCGCCCTGACACCAGTCACCGGAGGGCAGCTCAGCGGTCAGATGTGTGGAGCTCCACAGCAGCCAGGAAGCAGGGTACGGCCCCGTGGGGGCAGGTGCGCTGCGCTGCTCAGCCAGTGAGGTGCCGCGTCCCGCTGACTGCGTCCAGCTGTCTCCCGGGGGCCCCACTGGCTGTGCCCAGAGGTGCTGGGCAGGTGTCCACCAAGCTAGGGTGCAGCAGGGCTTGGACATTTCTGGAAAGGGTGGTCACGCTGTCTGACCAGGCGGACCGCTGTTGGGTGGACTCTGGCTGAGGCCCCCCACCCCAAAGGGGTCCCCTGGCCGGCTGTCCTCGGGTCCCTCTGGCGCTGGCCCGCTGAGTTTTTATGAGTTTGTTTGAGCCAAGCAGAAAACAATTGCTGAGAAGCCAAGTCTCAGCGGATTGTCCCATGAACCGTGGTTTCACAGCTTATGTTGTACATTGGACTCAAAGGAGGGGGCAGAAGGGGCTCACAGGAAGTTCACTGGGGGCGGCTTAGGGGGTGGGAGAAGGCAGAGCGGGGGGCCCTGGGGGCAGGCTACAGAGTAAGACGGAGATGCTTCCCCGCGCTGGTGGGGGCAGGACAGAGGACAGCACAGAGTTGGGGGGCAGGGGCGGAGGCAGTGAGGGCGCTGTGCTTTGTGCTCCAGGTGCCCAGGCTGTGCCCGTGGGGGGTGGATCGCTGACATTCCACCCTCAGGGTATCTTCCCACAGAAAGAACAGGCAGGCTCCGCTGACAGGACGACCTTTGTCAAGTAGGACGTGACTGCTCCCATGTCCTGCTCTTAGGGAGTTTTGTGTCAGACCGTCCTGCGTGGTGACTTCCAGTCTCTGAGGGTCCCCGGAGCGTGTCGGGGGGCCATGCGTAGCCCCTTGTGTTCTACTCGGGGCTGACCCAGGAGGGGCACTGCTCCTGCGGCCCCGTCCTGCGCGTCACAGGCCCATCCCAAATGTGGAAGTCTTCTCTGGCCCCAGGAGGTGCTTGTCCCTTTCTGAAAATGTCCCTGCTGACCTGTGACCTAGTCCTGACTTTAGAGTCATATTTGAAGTCATCCTGCTGGTGCTGTTGTCATGTCAGGGGCCTCCGGAGCCTGGGGCAGTGCGCGGGAGGTGGCAAGCCTGCCCTGGGGGCGCTCTGCTCTCCTTCCCAGTGAGCCGAGGCTCCCTGCTGACTGGGACTTTGTGGATGGGGACGTCCCTGCTGTTCCTGCCTCCCAGAGCCTGGGCTGGCCTCCCTCCACGCAGTTCTGTGGGCGCCAGGAGGCCTGGCTCGGCTCGGGCAGCCTTGCGTTCCCCCACCAGTGTCTGGACGTCTGGCCTCTCGGGAGGTGGCCTCAGTGTCTGCCCCCAGGGGCTTCTCTGGGTCTGCTTCCTGCCCCCAGGACCCCAGGGAGGGCCCAGTCATACTTCAGCTCAGGGCAGGCCCCTGCCTCATACTTGTGCTCACGCCACGGGAGAGACCCGAAGGTGGTGGTCCGCCCTCCCTGCAGGGCGGCCGCACCCAGCCTCACCCTTGCCCCGCAGGAAGGGTGCTCAGTTACTGGTGCTTCAGCCCCGGCCACAGCATGCGTGAGCTGGTCCGCCAGGGCGTCCACACGCTCCTCCTCACCAGTGGCACGCTGGCCCCTGTTTCCTCCTTCGCCCTGGAGATGCAGATGTAAGGCCCCCCCCAGGCAGGCGGTGGGGGGTCTTCAGGCCAGCCCCCCTCAGCAGAGGGCTGCTCAGGTGGTGGGGGTTCGGAAGTTCACGGGGGACCCTGCTGCCTCCAGCCCTTTCCCAGTCTGCCTGGAGAACCCACATGTCATCGACAAGCACCAGATCTGGGTGGGGATCGTCCCCAGAGGCCCCGATGGAGCCCAGCTGAGCTCCGCCTTTGACAAAAGGTAGGGCCTCCTCGGAGACAGGCGGGTGGGTGGGTGGCAGCCTGTGGGACCCAGTGACAGCAGTTCCTGGCTTCCCGCAGGTTCTCTGAGGAGTGCCTGTCCTCCCTGGGGAAGGCGCTGGGTGAGTTCTAGGGGAGCCGTGGGCCCCTACCCCACCCTCCGTGGTTTCTGGGGGCAGCCAGCGGGGCCTCTGGAAGCCCCTCCTGCTGACCACGGCCACTGTGCTTCCAGTCAACTTCGCCCGCGTGGTCCCGCACGGGCTGCTGGTCTTCTTTCCCTCCTACCCTGTCCTGGAGAAGAGCCTGGAGTTCTGGCAGGTGTGTTTCCCTCCACGCATCCTGGGGGTGGGAGGGGATCCCCAGACAGCCACCGGGGTTGAGGTGCAGCAGGGGGCCTGCGGGTCTCACCAGCCTGACGCAGGCCCCTCCCCACCGCCCCCTGCAGGCCCGGGACTTTGCGCGGAAGCTGGAAGCCCTGAAGCCCCTGTTTGTGGAGCCGAGGAGCAAGGGCAGCTTCTCAGAGGTCCGAGCTCCCTGGGGCCCCACTGCCCCCGTGGCTGTGCTGGGCTGGTCGCTGTCCCTGCCAGGGGCTCCGGCCAACCCAGCCCACACGGCCGAGGTCCTGCCTGGCCTTGGCATGTTGCCTTTAGAAAGTTTGGGAATGGAGGTGGTGGTAGCAGACACTGGAAGCAAGGCTCCCCCACCCCAGCCCTGGGGCCCCGGTGTTTTCTGGGAAATGCTGAGCAGGCCCTGGGTGCTGGGTGTGAGTCAGCCTGGGAGCCCAGGCCATGAGGAAGCTTCTGGAACACCCCAGCCCCCTGGCTGGGACCGTGCTCCACCTCAGAGGATGAGGCATGCGGCCTCGCTTGCTGGTGGAGGTGGAAGGGGCTGGGCTGGCTCAGGGTGACCCACCTCTTCTTGCAGGTAATGGCCACTTACTACGCAAGTGTGGCCTCCCCGGGGTCCCGTGGAGCCGCCTTCCTGGCCGTGTGCCGGGGGAAGGTGAGGCTGAGGCCTGGGTCCCCGACCTGTGGGAGCCTATGACCTGGACCAGGGGCCGCACCGTGGGCAGGGCAGGCCCCTGCGCACCCTGTACAGCAAGCTGGTTAGGAGGGCTGCCCTCCTGGCCGGGCTGCCCGGGCGGGTGCAGGTGGGAAGGTCGGCAGGCTCCGTGGGGCTGGCGGGTGAAGGCTGTGTTGTCCCCAGGCCAGCGAGGGACTGGACTTTGCAGACATGAACGGCCGCGGGGTGGTCGTCACGGGTCTCCCGTACCCTCCACGCAAGGACCCGCGGGTTGTCCTCAAGATGCAGTTTCTGGATGAAATGAAGGGCCGGAGTGGGGCCTCAGGCCAGGTGAGGGGCCGCTTGGTGGGCGGGGACAGGGCGGCCTGGAGAAGCTTCATGACCGGCCCTCTCCCCCCAGTTCCTCTCTGGGCAGGACTGGTATCGACAGCAGGCGTCCAGGGCTGTGAACCAGGCCATCGGGCGGGTCATCCGGCATCGCCACGACTACGGGGCCATCTTCCTCTGCGACCACAGGTGCCCGCCCCTCACCGGCACGGGGCCCTGCCCAGGAGGTGGGTGGGGGCCAGCGGGACTGGGGGCTGACGGCCCCTCCCTGCCAGGTTCAGCTGTGCCGACTCCAGAGCCCAGCTGCCGTCCTGGGTGCGCCCCCACGTCAAGGTGTATGACCACTTCGGCCACGTCATCCGAGATGTGGCCCAGTTCTTCCGGGTTGCTCAGAAAATGGTGAGTCCCGACCACCCAGCCGCCTATGCCCTCGCCCTCCCCAGGGAGGAGCTGGGGGACCCCAACCACCTGTGACTGTCCAGATGCCGGTGCCAGCTCCCCGGGCTGCTGCCCCGATCCTGGGTGAGGGAGAAGGCGCTGTCCCGGGGGCTGTGCCGCTCATGCCCCCCTCCACGAGGAAAGCCAAGAGTCTGGATGTGCATGTGCCCAGCCTGCAGCGGAGACCCCCGGGTGAGTGGTGTGGGGGGGCGGGGCGGGGCGGGGCTGCTCCCAGGAGGTGGGCGGGGCGGGGCCTGACGGAGGCCGGGGGCCTGATTGCTCCCCACCCTCGCGCTCCCTGCAGGGCTGCGGGACGCCGGGGACGCCGAGGGCAGCCTGTGTGTGGAGTACGCGCAGGAGCCAGCGCACGCGCAGCAGAGGCCCGTGGGGCTGTTGGCGGCCCTGGAGCACAGCGAGCAGCTGGCCACGGGGCCAGGGAGCCAGGCTGGGCTGGAGGCGGCGGTGGCGCAGGTACAGGGGCGTGGCCCCCGGGCGTTGCCCTGCTCAGGCGCAGTAACTTACGGTCAGACCTGGGGCCCCCCTGTGTGGTGCTGGGTGGGGTCCTCCCACTCCCTGCCCATCTGCCCCATCAGTTGCTGGAAGACTTCGCACCCGAGTCTTCTCTTGGCTTTGACGCCAGCCAGCCGAGAGGGAGGCGAGGGCGGGACTCAAGAGAGGGGTGCTTCCCCCGCCCCCATCCCCCCACTGTGGGCCCAGGTGCCCTGAGGCGGGGGCGGGACCACAGCTGTGTCCTCCTCAGGCAAGCTGCCGCTCAGGCTCATCCCTGCCCGGGAGGAAGAGATCTGCAGGGGAGCAGAAAGGAGGGAGAAGGAAGATCAGGCTGGTCAGCTGCCAGGTAAGTAGGCCACCGCAGATGCACCCTGGAGTGTGGTGGGAGCCACAGGCCTGGGGTGGCTCTTGTGCCCTTGCCCACGGCCCAACCACGCAGAGCAAGAGGTGTGCGCCGGCCCAGCCCGCGTCATCCTGACTCTGCCGGCCATGGGGGCGTTGCTACAGCAGCTCAAGGCCTGCGTGCCCGCCTTTGTCCTGGCTGGAAGTTTGCAGTGAGTTCCAGACACGGCGTCTTTGTCCTGACAGTCCCCAGACTGACTTCCCCGCCCTCAGCAGCTTGGTGCTTGTGGGTATGCGGGCGCCTGGCCTGCATGGGCCTGAGTCTCTGTCTCCCTTTAACTTTACCTGTGGGAGCAGGAGACCCCTCCACCACCCCCAAAGTGTGGCGGTGACCCACAGCATTGCCTGCTCCAGGGGCAGTTTCTCCACTGAGACCTGCAAACCTGTGGTCAGATTCAGGCCTCGGACTCAGGGCTCCTTTCACAGAAGGCCCCACCCACCTGGCACCCAGCTGGCAGTCAGGCCCCAGCCCCAGAGGCTGCCTTAGGGCGTCTGGCAGCTGCAGGCTCCCCTGGGCAGGGCTGGGCCCTGGCTCAAGGTGGTGCTGACACACCCACACCTGGGGGATCTGTGTTGGAGCCACTGAGCGGGAGGCCCCAGAAAGCCCTGCCTGCTGCATCTGTGACTCCCTTGCTTCTTGGCAGAGTCGGGTGGTGCCGGGAGTGGGGTGGGGGCACTAACACTGTCAGGAAGTGGACTGGGTGCCAGGGCCTTCGCTGTGGGGGCCTGGGCCCTTCTGTCCGGTCCCCACGCTTCCTGCTCAGGGCTGGTGTCAGAGCCTGGGGCATACAGCAGAACGGAGCACAGGGTGCTGCCGCCCCTGGTGTCTGACGTGTCCCTTGCTGTGTGCTGCCACCGTCAGACAGATGTGTCCTTGGAGCTGGAAACCTCCCCGCAGGCAGATGTGGGTGGGGGGAGGCAGCCAGGGCATCAGGTTACCTGTGCTGCTCCTGGGGGACGTGGCCTCCCGCAGACCCCTCCTGGCCGCCTTCGCCCTGGCTGGTGGAGGGTCAGGGCTTCTGATGGGGCCCTTGGCTCTGTGTGCAGCAGGAGGCACTCGCAGCCGCTGCGCAGGCTGACAGGGCCAAGCTGTTCATGGTTGCCGTGAAGCAGGCGCTGAGCCGGGCCAGCTTCGACTCCTTCACCCGGGCCCTGCAGGCGTACAAGGGCTCGGACAACTTCCAGGCCCTGGTGGACCGTCTCGGCCCCCTCTTTGCTCAAGATCCCAAGAACCACAGCCTGCTCCAAGGTGCCACAGACATGGGGGGCTACAAGGATGCCGGGTGGGCCACCAAGTCCAGGGATGTCCCTGCCCCGTAGGAGGGGAAGGTGGGGGGCCCATGGTCGCAGGGCCCGCAGCCTGGGGCGTCCACCTGCCCACACCGCCCCCCCCCAACAGGCTTCGGCCAGTTCGTGCGGCCTCACCACAAGCAGCAGTTCGAGGAGCTGTGCCTCCGGCTGACGGGCCAAGGCTGCGGCCACCTGCCCGAGCACAGCCTGCTCTGCGGGCAGCGGGCACAGCCGGCCCTGGACCCTGGCGGTGAGCAGGACCCTCACACTGAGGCCCTGGAGGGGGTGGCACCTCGGGTGTTGGCATAGGTCCTAGCTTGGCCCAGCCTCCGGGCTCCTACGGGGGGGAGTGGGTCACTACAGGGTGGCACCTCGTGGGGCGGTGTGGGCCCCCAGCGCCCGCATCACACCAGGGTCCCGGACCCTCGCTCCTCCCCCCAGCGTGGGCTCTGCGCCTCCAGAGCCAGGGAGCCTGTCACCGCTAATGAACAGCCCCCTGGGCAGGGACTTCCCAAAGATGGGTGTTGGAGGGGCCCGGCTGTGGAAGACCCCCCTCCATGCGGAGGAGGGGACTTTCCAGCCCGGGAACCGCCCTCTGGGTTTGAGCCACCTCTGCCACCAGGCTGTGCAGGCCGGGTCTGAGGGGGGTCATGAACCCTGTGTCGCCTTGGATAGGCCGCCTCCCCCCCCAGGGAGCCTTCCAGAGTTCCTGGGACCAGCCGGGTGACTCGCGTCACCGTGTTCCTTCAGGAAGGAGGGAGCCTGTCCCTAAGATGACCCTGTCGCAGAATGCAGCCACGCAGCCGGAGCTCAGGGAGCACCTGAACCAGGGCCGGCCTCATTCGGCCTCCAGGCTGCCACCTGCAGGTACCTGGACCCTGAAGGGGCTTCCGACCAGAGCGAGGAGCAGAGCTGACGACCGAGAGGGGAGGGATCTTCTGGGCGCGGCTCTGGTTCCGCACCCTCATGAGGGAGATGGTGTTGTGAGGGCGCTCGTGGGCCCCCACTGTGGTCCGTGTTCCCTCCCCAGCAGGAGATGCCGGCAGCCGTCCGCAAGAGGGGTGTGGGGCCCCTAGAGCCGAGGAGCGGGGTCGGCCTGCCGTGAGCGCCTACCTGGCCGATGCCCACAGGGCCCTGGGGGCTGCAGGGTGCAGCCAGCTCCTGGGGGCGCTGACCACCTACAAACGGGACGACGACTTCGAGAAGGTGGTGGCTGTGGTGGCAGCACTGACCACCTCAAGGCCTGAAGACCTGCCGCTGCTGCAGAGCAAGTTCCTGAGGGGGCGCCTTGGGCGGGGGTTGGCCGGCGGGCGGGAGGGGCAGGGCCTGAGCGCGGCTCCCCGCAGGGTTCAGCATGTTTGTGCGCCCGCACCACAAGCTGCGCTTCCGGCAGACGTGTGCAGACCTGACTGGCTGCCCCCTGCCGGGCACGGGCAGCGAGCCACCAGGTCCCCAGGAGGGGACCTCCCAGCTGCCTCCTGGCCTCACCCCCAGGACGCCCGAGCCAGGTAAGGTGACCTGCCCGAGGCTGCCGCCACCCCCACCCTGTCACTCAGAGCCTCACTCAGCCCGGCAGGTGTGGCCAGCAGTGGTGTGCCAGGCGCCCCTAGGACTCACTTCTGTGTCCAGGCCCCTCCGAGCTGGAGAGACCAGGGAGGACCCAGAGCAAGATCTTCCTTGGCCAGCGGCTGGCCAGCGGGGCAGAGGATCCCAGCCAGCCCCCCGGGCCCCCCCCCCCCGGACAGACACAGTCAGTGTGGTAGGTTTCAGGACGGGCTGCGGGGCCTGTGGGGCAGAGGCGGCGTCTCCTTCCAGTGTCCCGCCTGCACACTCGGCCGATGCCAGGTCATGGCCAGGCCTCAGGGACACGGCTGCTGGGTGTCAGCCTCCCACGGGGTGGGGTGATCAGGGGTGCCTGGCCAGCATGTCCCATCCCTCTGTCTTCACAGGCCTCTGAAAGGACAGACCATGCCTGACCCGTGACCCCACTGCCAGGAATTCTGGAGACCCTCGGGCACTCCAGGGCCGCGCAGGCTGAGGCCGCCCCCTCTCTGGACACAGACTGGACACTTGCCTGTTGGCCGGGGGTGGGCCGGGCCCAGGAGCGGCAACCCATTGGCCGAGAGCCCGCCCGCCAGGGAGGCTGGTCTAGTGCGCACAGGGCCGTGCCTGAGATGCAGCCTGGGCCGGGACCCCGGGAGAAGCCCTGAAGCCCCTTGGTGGGGTGGGGAGGGTCAGCTGGAAGGTGGGCCTGCTTTCTGTCAGGTGACCGGGCTCTAATAAAGTGGCTGGCACCACTGGGTGCTGTCTGCGTGGCCTGGGCTTGGCAGTGGGGTTTCAGGAGCCAGGAAGGGAGGAGGAGTCACCTGCACAGGGTTCCCCCACCCTCCCACCCCGCCCACCTCGTCCGCGCGAGGGCCCCTGGAGCACTTTGCCCATCTTGGCTCGGCCTCTGTCCTCACAGCCAGACAGGAAAACGCTGTGACCCCAGAGGGAGAGGAGCCCGGACGCCCCCCTTCCAGCCCCCTGCAGACCCGATCACTGGGGCCGGGAGGAGGGCTGTCCAGGCAGAGCCCCGGAGGTCTTGGCCCCTCCCTGGGCTGTGGCTGCGGCCGAGGCAGAGCACGAGGGTCAGCTGCTGGGAGCAGCCGGCTCTGGCTGGGACCGGGCTGCACTGGTGCGGGCTGGCTTCCTCGTGAAGGCGCAGGGGAGGAGCAGGGCGCACCCCTGACCCTGCTGCTGGTGCTGGCCACACGGGGGGGTGGCAGAGGCCGTGCCCACCTACCCACGGTGGGACGCAGACTCGCAGGAGAGGCTGACTTGCTGCCAGTACCCCCCGGGCACCTTCGTGTACTGGCTGTGCTGCTGGAACCCCCCCCGACGTGCCGCAGTGACCCCCACAGCGCCGCGGTCCTGGAACTGCCTGGGACGCTGCTGTTACTGCAGCGCCATCTGCGGGGAGAACGCGGAAGAGGCCGCTCGCGCTCCGTCGCCCACGACCGCACCCGCCGCCGCCGCCCCAGCTTCTCTGAGCTCTCGGGCTTCTGCCTGGAGCACGCGCCCTGCTCGCCTGGCTATGGCTGGTTGCCCTTAGTGGGTGCAGAATGCTCCCTCCATGAGCGAGTATTCCCTAGCTCCCCCGACCCCGTTCGCCCATTTCATCTGCAAGCACCCCGACCCAGGACACGCAGTGCCAGCCATGTCCCTGGGCATGTTCTCAGCCAACGGCTCCAGCTCCAAACAGTGGCAGCCACACCGCAACTGCACGGCCCTGGGCCTGGGGCTCGATGTGCTGGGCTCCCCCTTCCACGCCGCCACTTGCACCAACTGCCCAGGCTCTCCACTCGCCTGAGGTGGCCAGGGTGGCCTTTCTGGCCGTGGGGCACAGCAGGGGGAGCCGAGGCTCCCTGTGACCCCTATGCCCATGTCCTCAGGGTCAGCCCAGCTAGCAAGTGGCAGGATGGGGCTCCACTGTGGAACAAGACCCAGTGACCTGGCACCCTGCCCCTCTTGACCTCCACCCACTGCCTACAGAGGGGACTTACCAGGATGGACCGCCAAGGACCTCGCCCAGGGCCCAGGGCCCACTGGCTTTCTGGGAACTGCTCTTTGCTCCCGGCAGGCTCACAGGAGGGCTCCTCTACTCAGCAGAAGCGGGGGAGGACGGGACTCCCACCCCTGGCCTGGCCGTCTGCCCTTCCCCACAGGCTCAAGACTCCTGTGAATCACCTCACCTGCCACTGGGTCCCCACCCCCAGCCGATTCCTCCCTTTCCCACCAACTCCTCTCAAACCCCCTTGGGGAGGGACCTGAGCCTTGGACAGGAAGCCACCAGGCCACTGCACAGCCTTGGGCGCAAGAGGAAGGAGGAACAGGAACCACTCAGACCGTCTTTATTTTTCACACACGCCCAGGGCCAGGCCTGCTGGGCGTGTCCGGCCCCCACAGGGCCATGTGAGGAGGGTCCCCTGCTGTGGGCACAGGCCTGGATGGGGACCCCACCCCTCCCCCTCCAATAGAAACACAGCCCCAGTACACCACCAACTGGGCAACATGGGGACCCAGCCCACCTTGCCAACACCCCCACTCCAGGTCACCTGCCCCCATGTGACACACCCGGGCTGGGACCGTGGCTGTCCCAGGCGAGTGGCAGGTGTGCTCAGGGAGGACATCCACTGCTGTTTCCCACCTCACCAGGGATCAAAACAGATGGGTGGTGGGCCAGCGAAGGAGGCGGGGAGACACCAGGCTGCCTTGCCCAGCCCCGAGGCTGTGCTGGAACCCGGGGCCCGCTGGGCCCCACTGGCCTCCTCCATGGGTGGCCACGGCTCTGGGAACCCAGGTCACCCTGAGGCCCTCCCCAGGCAGGCCGGCCACTGGGGTGGCAGCTCCAAAGAGCCCCCAGGACCCTTAACCCTGAGGCAGCCGCAGGCCCTGCTGCCCCCACTCCCCCGGCAGAAGCCTCTGGGAAGCTTTTCAGGACAGAGAAAGTTGGTCTTAGAGAAAAACAAAGCACAAGAAGATCCCAAAGGCAAAGCCAGCCGTCCCCCTGGGGGTTGGTGGCTCCAGGCTGCAGGCGGCTCCTCTGCTCCGGCACCAGCCCGGCATGCCAGGCGCTGGCCGCACCTACGTGATGTCTCTCTGCCGCGGCGGCCGGTGCACGTTCCGCACGACGCACTTCACCATCCACTCGATGCCCTCGCGCACACCCTCGCTGTGGAGACGGCAGGTGTGAGTGTGAGGCGGGGCCGCCCGACACCCCGGGGCAGGCCGAGGACCCCACTCACCCCGTGAGGGCCGAGCAGGCTTGCGTCAGGCAGTCCCGCCGGCCGATCTTGGAGCTGCAGTCACTGAACGTGGTCTTGATGTCCGGGATGGAGAGGCAAGTCTGCGGTGGGGGAGGCTGTGAGGAGCCGGCCCTCCCTCCTGGACCATTTCCTGGCACCAGAGGAACCGTCCGGCTCCCAGGACACTCCCTAGAGCTGCCAGGGTGCTACAGGAGCTTGGAGGTGGGGACTGAGGACGAGGCGCGGGGCCGGGTGGCCTCAGACAGGTGTGTGGACGGATGGGAGCGATCTAAGACGCCCCTCTACGGTGGGGCAGGGGGGCTGGCATGGCCGCCAACCGCAAGGGCAGCAGACAGGTTGGGGCAGCACTGACAGACGCCCTCCCTGGGGTCCCGTTGTCTTTTCTCTCCAGAGCTTTCTCCACATCCCCTGGGTCTGCAAGCGGCTGAACAGGGCGTGGCCGCCCCCCAGTGGAAAGGAGGTGCCCTGCAAGGCCAGGAGAGCCCCGACCCCTGGGGCACACACAGCTGGGGTGTCGAGGAATGCTCACCTCCACATCCTGCTTGTTGGCCAGCACCAGGATGGGGACGCCACCCAGAGCCTCACTCGTGACCATCTTCTCTGGAAAGGACAAGGCGGCCGTGAGCACCCTGGGTCCCCCTGACCCAGCTGTGCCCAGGAGTCCCTACATTCCTGCCAACCTCTCCACAGGAGGGAACACTTGTCTGTCATGGCCAGGGCCCTTCTGACCTGACACGGCCCAGCTCTGGACCGTGCAGGCTGGACCTGCCTCCACCACCACCCTGGGGGCTGCACCCACCGAAAGCTCGCTTGGACTCCGACAGCCTCTCCTCATCTGTGGAATCGATGACGTAGATGACACCGTGGCACTCAGCATAGTACTGGGGAGGGCCAAAGGGGGGGGTGGTGAGCCACGGGCATTCAGCACCCCCCATGAGACACTTCTGGGGTGCTTTCTGGGAGTGGGGAGGCAGGGCACAGAGCAGCTGTGCCCCCCCCCACAGAGCTCCTCCGGAAGGGCTTGCTGACCCTGGACAGGCACCAGGGCTGGGGTTTGGGCGAGTGGTCCCAGGCTTGGCTCTGCCTCAGGATGATTTAAATGGCCCAACGTCCTGGCCACAGGACAGAAGCTGCCCTCAGGGCCAGAACTCATAGCAGAAGGGGACACGGGGTGGACGGGCAGGAAGGGGTAAAACTGAACCTGCTGATGCGATCAAACCACCAGGACCTTGCTGCTCAGTTCTAAACACACGTCACCAGTAAGCGCTGGGACGGGCACATCTGTGTCCCCAACAGGAGATTGCACTAAACCCACCATGTCCGCCCACCAGGAGGGCGCCTAATGGAAGGAGCTGGGTCTGTCCTGCTGGACCCCAGCCTGGGGCAGGGGGAGCGCGGGCCCCACTGTCTCAGAAATACCCAAATCCTATGTCTGAAGAGAAAGCGGCAGCTGTGAGCCCTTGAGGAAGGGCCACCATGAGGAGAGTGCCCAGCCAGAACAGAGAGAGGAACCCAGTGGGGAAGTTCAGGCACCACGGTGGCACGTGCCTTCCCCACATGTGGTTCTGGGTCACCTTCTGTCTCATCCCACATTCATTAGCAACACCTCTGAGCCAAAAAGAACCCGGTGGATCCTCACAGCCAGGGGACTGACTCAGGAACCAGGACAGAATGGGGAGAGGAGCCTCGGGAACCCCGAGGGAGACCAATGCTGCTGACAGGAAGGAACGGAGGTGGATCCGGCCCTTCTGAGAAACGGGAGGACGGGCCAGGGTGGCGCCTGGAGGGGCAGGCAGTACACATCCCTCTCACCTTGTCCCACAGAGACTGCAGCTCCTCCTGCCCCCCTAAGTCCCAGAACATGAGCCGAGCCTTCCCCACGTCCACGGTGCCAACTAGGGAGAGAAGGACCCCGGTGAGGCCGCAGCCCGGGCGCAGCACACCGTCCCCAGCCCTCTGGAAGACAGCGCGGGCTCCAGTCCTCCTGAGATGGGGCCAAGGGCCTTGGCGGCTGGGCCAGCAGCACGTCCTCAGGGGGGCCACGCACCCACGCCCTGAGACCCCTTACTGTTCAAGCCCACGGTGGTGGTGATCTTGGAGAGACTCATCCCCTTGTAGTTCTTGCTAAACCGGGTCTTTGATTGCTCCAGGAAGGTCTGGGGGGAGAGGGGGACAGGCACGAGAGGCGCTAGGGGGTATTCAAGCCGGCTCCCCTAATGTCCCTCCTCGGGTCCATTCCGGGAACAGAACACACGTTGTGCTTTCAGGGCAGATGCGGGTAAGCGTCCCATGGCCTTGGATGGGGACGGACTCCGCGCAGGCGGCGAACAGGCAGCGGGGGCGCGGGCAGGGCGAGGCGTACCGTCTTTCCGGCATTGTCCAGGCCCAGGATGAGGATGCAGTACTCGTCCTTCTGGAACACGTACTTGTACAGCCCCGACAACAGCGTGTACATCCTGCCGGGCG